>NC_060077.1:86647578-87272578 GCF_922984935.1 Meles meles | reverse complement strand
GACAAATTGTTCCTCATAGTTCTTCCAAAATAAAATCAACAGTTCCTATTTAGTTTTTTCAAGTGAAAATTGGGATCATCCTGTCAAGGTCTGTTTTGAAAATTTTATGGAGGTTTTCATTGGATGAGTAAATTCAGGAGATTGAAATACTCATCTAGTTCAAAAGGTTGAGTCTTTAAATCCACAGACATAATATGTCTTTCCTTGGATTCAAACTTTTAAATCTTCCAATAAAGTTTCATAACTTTCCTCATCAAAGTTTTAGACATTCTGGTTTTTTTTTTTTTTCTATGTACAATCTAGTTTATTTACTATTACTATAGTTTATTTACTACTATTTATTATAAGCCTTTTATTATTTTTCAGTTAAATACTGGTGTTTTCTAGGATAATTATTGATTTTTGCCTGTTGATTTTGCATCTAGTCATGTTGCTAAGTGCTCTTATTTGTTATGATACCTTAGCTAATTCCCTTGGATTTTTAAGTGGACAATTAAATTATTTACTAGTAAATCCAAACTACTCCAGTTTGGATTATTTTTTCTAATAATTTATATTTTATTTCTTTTTATATTCTTGCCACATTTGCTGGAATTCTAGGTAAATGAAGGATAATAGTGATAATAATGTGCATCCTTAATTTTTTCCTTAACTTTAATGAAATTTTCCTATTTTTTTCCCCAGTAATTTTATTATTTATTATTGGGTTTTGCTATATAACCATTATCAATTAAGAGAAAACTGGGGACTATGCTTTTTGATTTGGAAATGTTTGTTCAGTTTTACCAAGTGCTTTCTTGGCATTTAGGGGGAAATAACATGCTTTTTTCCTGAAATTGACTCATAGGATAAATTTCAGTAATATATTTTGTGGACCTTTAAGACATCTTTGCATTTTTGTTTAACCGATTCAATTCTGATGCATTTTTCTTTTAATAGGCTGCTAGATTTTATGTGTTACTATTATTATTTAGGAATTTTTCATCTGTATTCATAAATGAAATTTATCTAGGGTATTTTGTGTGTTTTGTGTGTGCCCTTATTGTCTGGTCCTGTACCAGAGCTTGGTAACTCTTACAGAATGAAATAGAAGGGTTTTATTCTGTAGGGCCTGATGTGCTTCTTAGCTAAAATCATTTGCTTCTCTATAGGTAAAGTCTCTCCTAAGTGCATTAGTTTCTTTTTTTTTTAATTAAATTTTCTTTTTTTATATGAGAGAGAGAGAGGGAGAGAGAGAGAGCATGAGAGGAGAGATTGTCAGCAGGAGAAGCAGACTCCCTGCTGAGCAGGGAGTCCGATGCGGGACTCGATCCCGGGACTCCAGGATCATGACCTGGGCCGAAGGCAGTTGCTTAACCCACTGAGCCACCCAGGCGCCCGTACATTAGTTTCTACTGCAGTGTCATCATATACTGCTGTTATTTCCTTAGCCAGGTATGTTTTAGCCAAGTTTGACTCTCAGGAACGGGCTTCTTTTCTAAAGTTAGCATGTAATTAATTTGCTTTTTAATAATTCAAGACAGATCAAATCCTAGATTCTTTGTTTATAAATAAAAAGTGGTAAAGTTAACATTTGGGCAGAATGCACTTATTTAGTTTTTGCACATATTGTATTTAATTTTTATAAATATTTTAAAAATATTTTATACCATGACAAAATATGAATTGATATGCCATTCATGATTATGCCTTAAGATGACTAGTCTTTCAGTTTCCTGTTTTATTTGTTGTTTTTAAAGTCAGACAGGGCCGATGGTAAATCTGAGGATCTCGCTGTGCTTCTTCAACGGCCCTCTAAATTGAGACTCTCTCCCTGCTGTCCTAATTGAGTTGCTCCTGGTAACCAACTGATTGTTTTCCAGTGTTTCAGGGGCAGGTTTCCTTGGGAGGGTTTATCCAGGCGTGAATGCTACTACCACAACGTGCTGGTGATCCTGGTTGATTTTTGCCTCATTTTTATTTTCCTTCTGTTTTTTCTTCCCCATTTATTAGAACCTCAAGTGGAAAATGCAGAATGTACCTCCCACCAAAGAGGAATATTCCTCAATTGTTTTGAATATCAAAGATGTAGAACCCAAAATAGTATAGTAGTACTGACTTGTGTATTAACTTTAAATGAATCTTACATATGCATTTACTTTAAATAAACAAAAAAAATTAATTCCTTGGAAGTTTATAATATGCTCAACACAAAATACAAAAATGTGCATGCATATCTCCTTGCATGTATAAAATGATACGATTATACTTTTCCATAGGCTAAAGGTTTTCCCTCATTTTTTCAAAGATATCCATTAATTCTCTTCTGATTTTTGACTGTGGATTTTGGGGAAGAAAAAAAAATTATGCACTTTTGGGGTTTGTGCAAAAATAAGGTAAGAAATAGTCTTATATTAGTAGCTTAAACGAAACTAAATGTCACTCCTTAATAGACAGATCTAATATTGATTTAAGTGAAAAGTGAGATATAAGCAACAATTGAAAACCTGTGACTACAAATACTATAGACTATATATAGGAAGTGAGAAAAAGGCCCCTAAGGATTTTAGGGCAGTGCGTGGAAAACATTAAACATTTTTGGAACACATTAATAGAATTAAATTAATATAGACCTTTGCTTTATATACAACTTAAAATGAGATTATCAGGTTGTTAGAGGTAGATGTACATTCTTTTTGTTTTTCTAAAATACTTTTTTTATGATTATGGAAAGAACATTTTAATGACCAATGTTATTTACTGATGTATTCCTCAAGTACTCAATCTAGTTTACCTGTTAACCATAAAACATTGATCCACTAAGAAACTTACAGATAGGTTAAATAAAATTTCCTAATATTACAGAGAAATTTGAATCAATATCAAAAGCCACATAGCTGGAGAATTGCAGAACCAGGATCCTAAGAGATCTGAAGATTTTAGATTAATCTTTTTTTAAATAATGTTTTACATTAAAACATCATATCCCATCATACCACAGTATCAGTCAAAACACTAAGTAACCTTAAGCACATTGCTGCCATGAAGTTGTTAATGTCACTATTACTATTTTTATTTGTAAATGAGTAATCATCCTTTTTTGTTGCTGTATTCTATTCATTACTTGCATTCTTTCCATGATCATATATCAGCTATAACCTTTCTTGAAAAATCCTAAATTGGCAGATAACATTCCCACATTCGAGTAGACAAATGGAGTTTACAGAAATGCATTAAGTAATTTACTTTAAAATATTATTCAGACTTTGGGATGCTTATAGAGGTGACTTACATGTGTACTCCCTTGCCTCAAATATGCTACATTTATCCAACCTTCACTTAAATCCTTGTCTTGGACTCTGCTTTTAGTGGGACCCAGACTAAGAGATAGGAACATAAAAAAGAGATACATAAATTTATTTGGGCTTATACATATCAACATATTTTATAAAATGAATTCATGTCCATAATATATTTGCTTTGTGTGACTGTCTGTACATAAGAACATATTATTAAAACTCTTCTGGCTGTGATATCTCTCACTCTCCATTGATTCTAGGGCTGGTCTGGTGTAGCTGTCAAATTAGTTATGCTTCCTGCGATTATCCTAAAGTTGCTCAGTCAATCACAGTTCCCTTTTCTTCCTGTCCTAACAAATTACTCATATATTTATAGTTCCATCATGTGACTGTGTATTCATATTTTAAATATGAATTTAATCCTATAATCCAACCTGAGGTTGGTTTCTTGCTGAGAATCAGGACATTTCTTTTTTCAAGTAGGAAAGAAACATTTTTTTAAAAAAAATCTTCTATGTGTCTATGAGGAACCATTCACATAAGTTACAAGGCATTCTCACACTTTTGGAAGTGAAGCTTTTTTAAGTATGAAAAAATGTGGTTTTCTTCCCAGCATTTATGAAATTTCTCCCAATGCCCTCATGGTTGGAATTCTTCAGCTTGAAGTCATTTACTGCAAAAAATCAGAAAAACAGTGACTGCAAACTGAATCATCAAGTTGGCAGGTTGAAGATCTAAGATAAAGAGAGGGGACTGAGGTGTGCACAGCACTGAGAGATAAGACATCACTACTGGTGGGCAAAAAGGGGAGCTGAAGTTCCGAAACCATGCCTCTGGCAGAAGCAGCAACATCCTTTAGTACATCAGGAATGTGAGAAGTTGAGTATGGGCTGTCTGTCTTGTTTGCTCCCCAAAGAAGGGCACTAATGCATAGCGACCCCATACAAGGATCATTTATTTGGCATGAAATGGTGTGTGTGTCCTGAAATACTGCACAGGTATTTGTGGAGGCCATCCTGTGCACGCCAGCCCCTAAGCCCCAAGTTCAGGACATGCGCAAGCGTCCAGGACAGAGGATGGCACTCTGAGCAGCTTGAGACCTGTGGGGAGATAGCTTTGCCCTGACGAAGGCAGGATTCAGGGGATGAAGTTCATGATTTACAGGTTGTGATCTGTAAATGATGCTCCTTTTGAGAAAGATTTCTTAATTACAGGAGGGCTTCTTTTTTTATGATTGGTAAGTACATTTTTCTACAATGACGAGGTACTGAATTTACACCTAGAAAAACGATACCTAAAAATAGACACCTACTGTATATCACCAACAAAACCCACTATCTCTAAGTGCAAGGTTTTACATTTTAATGCTTTTATTCTACAGTTGGGTATCTACAGATATACAAAGGTTTATGTAAAAATGCACACCCTCTAAAAGCCTTCCAAAACTCAGCCCATTTTACATTATGATGATGCTGGGAAAGGCCAGCCGTCCCTGTACCAACAGAGAAAGATGACTCCAAACTTCACTGTGAAAGAGAGAAGGGAAGGGGGTTGAAGCTTAGAGACGAAGACCCTTTGCTCTTCTTTTTTTTTTTTTCTTTAAGATTTGATTTATTTATTTGACAGAGATCACAAGTACGCAGAGAGGCAGGCAGAGAGAGAGGAGGAAGCAGGCTCCCTGTCGAGCAGAGAGACCAATGTGGGGCTTGATCCCAGGACCCTGGGATCATGACTTGAGCGGAAGGCAGAGGCTTTAACCCACTGAGCCACCCAGGTGCCCCCCCCACCCCACCCCCGCCGTTGCTCTTCTTTACTCCTGCTTTTATTGGTCTTTCAGGACAAATCCCTATCACTGTTCTCAAGCATGTGATGGTGACAGGGGTCTTACTGAAACTGGGGGTCTGTTTATGGGGAAGACAGGAGATGCTCATCTGTGTGTTTTCCGAGTGCTGCTAAACGTAGCCTCAGGCACAATGCATACATCTTTTAGATCACAGGGCGAGTGTTTGGGCTAAGAAAGCTTCCTGGAAGGCAACTCCCAGGGATAATCTGAAGGCAGAGTGGTCTAGCAGGCCTCTCTGAACCCTCCCTGCCCCCAGGGGCCTCTGTGTTAAGGTTTTAGCATGCCAGCTCTTATGGCTGATTTCCTGCTCTACATTAACCCCAACATCATAATTAATAAGAATTGATGTTTTATGCAGTATTTTCACAAAATAAAGGAAATGTAGAATGTGAATACAGTTACTCTTAGAATTTATAAAAGCCTGACAACTTGTATCAAATGTACTCCTAATTTGCTCTGTAAATAGTCAAATAACCCCCTGTACCTCCATTTCTCTAACAAGGCCATAATAGCTCCAGCCATTCATTAATTTCAACTTCATATTTATAGACTAAATGGAAAACCATTAAAGGAATTCATATTTGTTTGGAAGAGAATTGCAGAGGAATTCAACTTCTGTTATAGCACCGGTATCTTATTACAATATGAAAATTTTGACCCTAACAAATTATAATAATGTGGTAAATTAGGGGAAGACACTTGTTTCTGTAGGACACAAAATGCCTCCAAGTGAATGTACATGCAGGAAACGTAAAATCGTCTGCCGGTGAAGCCTGCCCAGAAACCAGATGCAGCCACTGGAAGGGCCACCTTCAGTGAGTTGGCATCTGGACATGCTGAACTTGACAAGGTGCAACGTTTGATCGTACTACCTTTAGGCATTTTTTGGGCTATGTATCCTGGAGTAAGCACAATCCAGCAGACAGAGGAGTATGTGAAAGCTTCAAATCTAGAATTGTTAGGAGAAATGGAAGACTTCACATGTCTCACTTTGATAAGCATATGACACCGAAAAAAAAAAACACCAAAAACCGAGTTGTAAGGGTGATGAGTGAGGCACCGGGGTAGCTCAGTCAGTGGAGCCTCTGACTCTTAATTTTGGCTCAAGTCATGGTCTCAGGGTCCTGGGATGGAGCCTCGGCTTCAGGGCTCTGCACCCAGCGTAGAGCTTGCTTGAGATTCTCTCCCTCCCTCTGCCCCGTCTCCTGCTCATATGTGCTCGCTCTCACTCTCTCTCTCTCAAATAGATGAATAAATAAATAAATGAATAAATAAATACATCTTTTAAAAAATAAGGTTGATAAGTATTTCCCTGAATATTTACATTTTTACAGCTGCACAAGTGTGCTTGTAAGCTAGATAGTCCCAGTACCATGTTTACACATGTATAAAATGATAGGAAACACAAAAATTGAAAACACCAGTGGGGTGAAGTATAATAATTAAACAGCTATATGTAACTTGAATATTTTGGTGATATTTTCTATAAGGTAAAGAGCCCTTGAGGTAAATGAGGCATCTTGAGACATTTCTTTGAATACATTTGCCAGCATGTGGTTCATTTAGTTGTAAAATCCTGTATTTTTTGCATAAGAATTTATGTTTCATAAAGTCATATAATTTGTCAAAAAAATTTTGACCAATGCTTTAGCTCCGGACCAGAGCAATGAGGTAAAAATATCAGCAGGTGTGTGTGCTTGTTTAAGATCCCCATTTTTCTAACGTAACCCGTGTTAATCACCAATGTACAAAAGGTGTAATTTGCTCATTAAGCCTTTCTTAATGGTTAAATACAGCGTAAACGTATGAAGACCTGCCTCTATTCTTGAGGCATGCTCAAGGCAAGGCAGCAGTATTCCTCTAGTAGCTTCTTACAGCTACCGTAACAAGTCACCACAACCAGGGAGGCTTAAAACAACAGAAAGGTGTCGTCTCACAAGTCTGGACCACTGAAGTCTGAAATCAAGGTGTCAGTGATTTTCCCCTTTCTTCTGGAAGCTCTAGAGGAGATTCCAGGGAAAATCCATTCCTTGTCTCTTCCAGTTTCTGGTGATCATTGGTGTGTTCCTGTCCTTGTGGCCACATCTCTCCAGTTTCTGCCTCTGTCTTCATTTTGCCTTCTCCTCTGATCTCCCTCTGTCTTGCTCTTACAGTATTTTGTGTCGGTCCACATAATCCAGGAAAACATCAAGATCCTTCTAACCATAGATGCAAAGTGTTTCAACATTCACGGGCTCCAGGGATGAGGATGTGCCACCATTCGGGGCACCGTTCGGCCCACAACACCTGGGTACGCTTCTTAACAGGCGCCAGCATGATATGGGAAATTCACTAAAATGTATGTCATTGAAAGAACATATATCAAATTGTCAAAAGTGATTTTTTAGAAAGTCAGATTGTGTGAGATTTTTCTTTTATTTCATTGTCTGCATTCTATCTCTTAAAAAATGTCTTCGGCTCGGGTCGTGGTCTCGGGGTTCTGGGGTCGAGCCCCGCATCGGGCCCTCTGCTCGGCGGGGAGCCTGCTTCCCTCTCTCTCTCTCTGCCTATCTCTCTCTGTGTGTCAAATAAATAAATAAAATCTTTGAAAAAAAAAAAAGAGAAAAAAATGTCTTTAATGCATTACGTACATAAGCAGCATGTACTTGTGTATATATCAGGTACCTCTATGGGTGACAAAAACTCACACTCCTTACTACATGACTTATTTATAGCCTGCTGAATGCATATATTTATTCATATATTTACATGGTGCATTGGAGGGAGGCCACATTAAAAAAGTTTATGGTTTCTGAACGCTAGCCACATACCTAGAGAGATAGAAAATAAACACTTAAGATAGTGTAAGATAAAACGATTAGAAACTATGACCCAAACAAGCAGAATGCCCAGATAATTTTGTAGGTGAGTTCTATTAAAATTGCAAGGAAGACATCTGCTATTTCCATGTTTGTTAAATTTTTCTAGGGACCAGAAGGTAGACAAGAGTCTTTATTTCTAGTAGACTAGATTATCAAATACTGGATATACTTGACAGAAATAGCCCAGTCACATACAAAAAACAAACAAACAAAATAGCATGTATTAATCAATTTCATATACTAATAGCTGGAAGACATTAGCAAATTAAACTCAGTTTTGTTTTAATTTTTTTAAAGATTTTATTTACTTTAGAGCAATAGAAAGAGTGTGTGAGTTGGAGGGAGGAGCAGAGAGAGAGAGAAAAGCAGACTCCACGCTGCCACCCAAGTAGCCCTAAACTCAGTTGTTTTAAAATAATAATATAACACGGAGAGAGGCTTATTCCACTAATTTTAGAATGCTTTGCCTTAGGCAGTATTATTCTAGAAATGACTGACAGCATTTAGAGATACATGTATCTCTACATATATCTATAAGTATACACCTTGATAGATTAAAGTAATACTGTAAGAATAGGAAAAAAGTTCTGCATAAAACTTAAATGGTGAAACAGAAGAATCCCAGTTAAAGTTAGAAACATGATAAGGATGCCCACCAAATTAAAAATTACTCAGCATTGTCCTGGAGTCCCAGCCAGGACAGAAAATTAAGAGTATGACAAAGAAAATCAAAATCTAGGGGCGCCTGGGTGGCTCAGTGGGTTAAGCCGCTGCCTTCGGCTCAGGTCATGATCTCAGGGTCCTGGGATCAAGTACTGCATAGGGCTCTCTGCTCAGCGGGGAGCCTGCTTCCTCCTCTCTCTCTGCCTGCCTCTCTGCCTACTTGTGATCTCTGTCTGTCAAATAAATAAAATCTTAAAAAAGAAAAGAAAAGAAAAAAATCAAAATCTAGAATGATACGGGATAAAATCTCTTGAATAAAATTTCCAGAATGACAGCACTGAAGAAGCCTAGAAAACAATCAGGTCGAAAAGGGACAAAAACTCACCCTTCTGTAAAGCTTTCTTTGGAATCCTCAGAAGAATCTGTTACTCCTTCGTCTGTGATCCAGTAGCACTCGGTACACAGCTCTACTGTAGATTTTATCCCAATATATTGCATTTGACATTCTTATCAGAACATACAGTTTTAAGTCTAAATACCACATAAGTTGAGAGACTAGAATTTTGAAACCCCGGGTATCCATCACTCATCTCCCCTCCCTCAACCTTGGTCACAATTCTGTCACTGTAGTTTCACCTAAAGCTCCTACATTTATTTATTTATTTAGTTAGTTAGTTAGTTAGTTAGTTAGTTAGTTTATTTACAGCATAACAGTGTTTATTGTTTTGGCATCACACCCAGTGCTCCATGCAGTACGTGCCCTCCCTATTACCCACCACCTGGTTCCTCAACTTCCCACCCCCCCCCCCGCCCCTTCAAAACCCTCTGGTTGTTTTTCAGAGTCCATAGTCTCTCATGGTTCATCTCCCCTTCCAGTTTCCCTCAACTCCCTCTCCTCTCCATCTCCCCATGTCCTCCATGTTATTTGTTATGCTCCACAAATAAGTGAGACCATATGATACTTGACTCTCTCTGCTTGACTTATTTCGCTCAGCATAATCTCTTACAGTCCCATCCATGTTGCTACAAAAGTTGGGTATTCATCCTTTCTGATGGAGGCATAATACTCCATGATGTATATGTATCACATCTTCCTTATCCATTCATCCGTTGAAGGGCATCTTGGTTCTTTCCACAGTTTGGTGACCGTAGCCATTGCTGCAATAAACATTGGGGTACAAATGGCCCTTCTTTTCACTACATCTGTATCTTTGGGGTAAATACCCAGCAGTGCAATTGCAGGGTCATAGGGAAGCTCTATTCTTAATTTCTTCAGGAATCTCCACACTGTTCTCCAAAGTGGCTGCACTAACTTGCATTCCCACCAACAGTGTAAGAGGGTTCCCCTTTCTCCACATCCTCTCCAACACACGTTGTTTCCTGTCTTGCTAATTTTGGCCATTCTAACTGGTGTCAGATGGTATCTCAATGTGGTTTTAATTTGAATCTCCCTGATGGCTAGTGATGATGAACATTTTTTCATGTGTCTGATAGCCATTTGTATGTCTTCGTTGGAGAAGTGTCTGTTCATATCTTCTGTCCATTTTTTGATATGATTATCTGTTTTGTGTGTGTTGAGTTTGAGAAGTTCTTTATAGATCCTGGATATCAACCTTTTGTCTGTACTGTCATTTGCAAATATCTTCTCCCATTCCGTGGGTTGCCTCTTTGTTTTGTTGACTGTTTCCTTTGCTGTGCAGAAGCTTTTGATCTTGATGAAGTCCCAAAAGTTCATTTTTGCTTTTGTTTCCTTGGCCTTTGGAGACATATCTTGGAAGAAGTTGCTGTGGCTGATATCGAAGAGGTTACTGCCTATGTTCTCCTCTAGGATTCTGATAGATTCCTGTCTCACATTGAGGTCTTTTATCCATTTTGAGTTTTTCTTTGTGTACGGTGTAAGAGAATGGTCCAGTTTCATTCTTCTACATATCGCTGTCCAGTTTTCCCAGCACCATTTATTGAAGAGACTGTCTTTTTTCCATTGAATATTTTTTCCTGTTTTGTTGAAGATTATTTGACCATAGAGTTGAGGGTCCATATCTGGGCTCTCCACTCTGTTCCACTGGTCTATGTGTCTGTTTTTATGCCAGTACCACGCTGTCTTGGTGATCACAGCTTTGTAGTAAAGCTTGAAATCGGGTAACGTGATGCCACCAGTTTTGTTTTTGTTTTTCAACATTTCCTTAGCAATTCGGGGTCTCTTCTGATTCCATACAAATTTTAGGATTATTTGCTCCAGCTCTTTGAAAAATACCGGTGGAACTGTGATCGGAATGGCATTAAAAGTATAGATTGCTCTAGGCAGTATAGACATTTTAACAAAGTTTATTCTTCCAATCCAAGAGCATGGAACAGTCTTCCATCTTTTTGTGTCTTCTTCAATTTCTTTCATGAGTGTTCTGTAGTTCCTCGAGTACAGGTCCTTTACCTCTTTGGTTAGGATTATTCCCAGGTATCTTATGGTTCTTGGTGCTATAGTAAATGGAATCGATTCTCTAATTTCCCTTTCTGTATTTTCATTGTTAGTGTATAAGAAAGCCACTGATTTCTGTACATTGACTTTGTATCCTCCCACGTTACTGAATTGCTGTATGAGTTCTAGTAGTCTGGGGGTGGAGTCTTTGGGGTTTTCCATATAAAGAATCATGTCATCTGTGAAGAGAGAGTTTGACTTCTTCCTTGCCAATTTGGATACCTTTTATTTCTCTTTGTTGTCTGATTGCCATTGCTAGAACTTCTAAAACTATGTTGAACAAGAGTGGTGAGAGTGGGCATCCTTGTGTTCCTGATCTCAACGGGAAGGCTGCAAGCTTTTTCCCATTGAGGATGATATTTGCTGTGGGTCTTTCATAGATAGATTTTATGAAGTTCAGGAATGTTCCCTCTATCCCTATACTTTGAAGCGTTTTAATCAGGAACAGATGCTGGATTTTGTCAAATGCTTTTTCTGCGTCAATTGAGAGGACCATGTGGTTCTTCTCTCTTCTCTTATTGATTTGTTCTAACACATTGATTGATTTGCGAATGTTGAACCAGCCTTGCAACCCGGGGATGAATCCCACCTGGTCATGGTGGATAATCTTTTTAATGTGCTGCTGGATCCTGTTTGCTAGGATCTTGGTGAGAATCTTTGCATCCATATTCATCAGTGATACTGGTCTGAAATTCTCCTTTTTGGTAGGGTCTTTGCCTGGTTTGGGGATCAGGGTAATGCTGGCTTCATAAAAAGAGTCTGGAAGTTTTCCTTCTGCTTCAATTTTTTGGAACAGCTTCAGGAGAATTGGTGTTATTTCTTCTTTGAAAGTTTGGTAGAATTCCCCAGGGAATCCGTCAGATCCTGGGCTCTTGTTTTTTGGGAGGTTTTTGATCACTGCTTCAATCTCATTACTAGATATTGGTCTATTCAGGTTGTCAATTTCTTCCTGGTTCAATTTTGGGAGTTTGTAGTTTTCCAGGAGTGCATCCATTTCATCTAGGTTGCTTAGCTTATTGGCATATAACTGTTGGTAATAATTTCTGATGATTGTTTCTATTTCCTTGGTGTTAGTTGTGATCTCTCCCTTTTCATTCATAATTTTATTAATTTGGGCTTTCTCTCTTTTCTTTTGGATTAGTGTGGCCAATGGTTTATCGATCTTATTGATTCTTTCAAAAAACCAGCTTCTAGTTTCATTGATACGTTCTACTGTATCTCTCGTTTCTACCTCATTGATCTACATTTATTTTTAACAGGATATTCTCAGGCAGATTTTTATCATACTACGTAACCAGTAACTACTTGGGAGTATACCTAACATGCAAAAACCTAAATAATAGGATCATCATAAGGCCTCAAAAAGAAATATTAATTCTTAATATCATGTAAGAAATAGCCTGCATTTAATGTGTCCTTGCTCCGTAGAATGGTTTTATCATTGTTTATTCAGATCAGTGATCCTGTATTTGGGGCTTTTGAGAAATGTAATTTTCCCTGTAGCATGTGTGCCAAGCTATCTGGAAAGGCCGCTGCCTCCTAGGAGGCAGGGTTGAGCCAGCCTGTGTGTCTATGAGTAGAGAATGGAGGTGGAGGGATGTGACCACAGGATGACCGTGCAGTCCCAGCCAACTCCTCCTGCTGGAGGAGGCCACACACAGCTGCCAGGGCCACTGACCTGGAAGAAAACGCCCCTGAGGAAAGACCTGGGCTCCAGCACGCTGCTTCTGTGGTATCAGCTGGTCTTGGTGGTGTCACTTCTCCAACAGTCTCTGGGATTTTTATATCTGTTCCATTTTATTGAGATACTGTAGATGAAGGATATTTGAACGTTGACTGATTCCAGCAGAACCAGTGGCTGCCAGAACTCACAAGTCCCTGGCCCATTTTTTCAGCTGTCAGTGAAATAAGCAAGGAATGTTTACTGCATTTATGGGATTCCTATCTCCCTCACCACTTTCCTTTGCAAATAAACACAGTCCCAAGAGTTTTTCCCAGTCAAACCTTAGAAAAGATGTTAAGCCCTGGAATCCCAAGAGAATAATCAAGGAACATACTTCAAGGCCAGCAGATCTGGCTGGTGGATGATGGAGACGAGTGCCTGGACATTTGGGAGTAGAAGGCTATTATCTTGTGCCCATCCAGGAGAGGAAGGCTGAGGCATGAGAAAGGAGGCAGTGGGTTAAGTGAAAAGGACAGGGGTTGGGGCATGGTTGTTTTCACACGTCTTAATCTTCACACGCAGGGACTTGCCTTTGTCACAGGCCTATCATTGCAGCATCGAATCACACCGGTGCACAGCAGCTACTCAACAATGGTTGGTGAGTTGAATGAAATTGAGCTGATCAACTCGAGTAAGTCAAATGAGAAGCTAAAGCTGACAGCACGGAAGGAAAACAAGAAATGGAGTACGTGACGAGATTTCCTTGAGTTGTTCCGAAGAAGGCATTGGGGAAATCAGCAGAAGTGATGTTGATGGAATGGTAGCCTGGAGTTTAGTGAAGGGTTGAGAGCTAGACAGCTGTTTGCGTTTCACAGGATTTGTAGTGGTCCCAGGATAGAAAATTCGCTATACCTTATGAATCCATTTTACTGCATAACTGATGCGTTCTACAAAGACTGCGAAAGGAGGCAATAGTGGTAGAGAGTCGTGCATTTCTTTTCCCCTGCCGTAGACTCGTTGATAGAGATGAGCCCGCCATGGGAATTTTAAAGGCAACACTTTCAACAAGAACATCTTTGCATTCTAATCACTGTGTTCTTCTGGGCCTTCTATTAGCTCTTTCTCGTCAATTATTTACTAAATGCATAAGTACTTGTCAAAATACAGACGTGTGTTTCTAAAGCATTTCTAAGCCACGTTCTGCAGTCTGTCATTACCTCTGGAACTTGTTTTTTGAATCTGAACACCCAGTGTGGACGTGGGAACCTTTCGGCCTCCTTGAGGTACCGAACGCGTTCTATGAATGTGTCATCATTCCGAGGTACAGTACTTCATGTCATCAGTTGGAAATTATCCAGCATGCTGATTAAGACGTTGCAGGTGCTGTTTTTAGATAGAAACTTGTAAGATATTGGGGCGCCTGGGTGGCTCAGAGGGTTAAGCCTCTGCCTTCGGCTCAGGTCATGGTCTCAGGGTCCTCTCTCCCCGACCCTGCCTATCTCTCTGCCTATTTGTGATCTCTCTTTCTCTCTGTCAAGTAAATAAATAAAAGTCTTTAAAAAAAAGAAATTTGTAAGATATTTTATGTATCCACTTTAAATATAATGAATTTATTGAGATTTTGAGGCAAAGCAACACTTCACATAAATTTAAAATTCTGTATTTTAAATTTCAAGTAGAATTTGGGGTTGTCTTCTCATTAACTATAACATTTAGATTATAATAGGTATATCACTGTTCAGTACTTTTAATGCTGCAGAGTAAAAGTTGGTTCTAATAAAAAAGTGAGATAAGACAGATCATTGGAATCTGCAAAAATCAACTATAATCTGAGTGAAATGAGTAGCACTGGTAGTTGCGTAAATACCTCTTCTTTTTAAGATTTGATTTATTAGAGAGAGAGAGAGCACAAGCCGGGGGAGGGGTGTAGGGAGAAGCAGACTCCCCGATGAGCAGGGAGCCTGATGCAGGACTCCACCCCAGGAACGAGCCATCACCACCTGAGCTGAAGACAGACACCTGACTGAACCACCCAGGCCGCCCTGTGTAAACATTTCTGAGTGAGAATGTCCATGGTGGGACCTGAAAGACAAAGGCCGGGGGACAAGTTATTTGTTCTACCTTCAATTCTGCAACATGATGGCAGAAAATCTCTTGTCTGAGTTCCCTCATTTGTGGAATATTTAGAATAAAACGAGATTCATAAGAATGGAATGAAGAGCAAATAAAATAATTTATGTACCTCAGAAGTATTGCAGACACAAGGTACAACTATAAATCATAATATTCTTCTCTAACACATTTCTCCTTTAGAATAGGATGTGGTACTAATAACTTATGAAGTCTGTCCTCAATCTAATATTCTCAAATTGTGTTGGTATTTCTCTTATACTTGTAAATATAGTTTAACACATTTGTTTCATGTTATATGCACACGTAGGGTTTCTTACATTATGTACTTCACTAAAGAACAGCATAGCAAGTGTTGTAATCTCTTCTGAGTTGGATATATTGGTAGAAGGAACATTTCTGATGGGATTAGAAATGAGGTTCTGGGGTGCCTGGCTGGCTCAGTCGGTAGATCATGCGACTCTTGATCTCGGGGTTGTGAGTTCAAGCCCCGCACTAGGTGCAGAGATTACATTTAAAAAATTAAATCTTTAAACTAAACTAAACTAATAATAAGGTTCTCCTTTCTAGACTGATCTTTACTTTTTTGGTCTAGTCCGCTGACCTAACAAGTGGTTTCACAAAGAGAATGGCTCGTTAATCAGCAAATTTTTACAGAGGGTTCCTGAGGGCTTCTTGCTTTCCTGAGGCTACTCATGGTAATGCGGTTAGTGTAATGAGCTTCAGTATTTAAAAATCATGGAACAAAAGTATTAAAATACTTTCTTTAGTTTCAGATAGGATGGGAACTTTGGGAAGTAAAATACAAGATGTTCGCAATAAAACATGAAGTGTTATGTCAACCTAGTAAGACTAAAATGATCATCATCACTGCCTTCTCCAAAAGCCATTTGGTAAAGTCATTTAAAAAACAACAGCAAAGGGGCCCCTGGGTGACTCCGTCAGTTAAGCGTTTGCCTTCTGCTCAGGTCATGATCTCTGGGTCCTGGGATCGAGCCCCTCATTGGGCTCCCTGCTCAGCAAGTAGTCTGCTTCCCTCTCTCTTTCTCTCCCTCTCCCCTCCCCACTGCTTGTTCTCTCTCTCTCTCTCTCAAATAAATAAATAAAATCTTGAAAAACAACAGCAACAACAATATTATAACTAACAGCTAACAGTTAGGCTTCCGAATTCAGTTTAGGATTTCTTCGAGGTTATGTTAGTTCTTAGACAATATTCCTGTAAGGGTCCGCTATCAAAACACTGTTAAATTCATTTGCAATTCTGTTTTTCTCGGGGCGGTTGAATTATCAACTTCATATGCAGATAGTTTTATTCATTTCATTTTTTAAAAAGATTTTATTTATTTGACAGAAATAGGGAGAGGGGAAGACAAGCAGGGGGAGGGAGAGGGGGAGAAT
Organism: Meles meles; assembly: GCF_922984935.1. NCBI lineage: Eukaryota > Metazoa > Chordata > Mammalia > Carnivora > Mustelidae > Meles > Meles meles. The sequence continues at coordinate 87,256,269 of NC_060077.1, read as the reverse complement.
CTGGCTTCCTACTGGGCAGGGAGCCGGATGCGGGGCTCAGGACCTGAGCTGAAGGCAGATGCTTAACCACTGAGCCACCCAGGTGCCCCTCATTTCAGTTTCCTTTCAACTTCTAGTGATTGATTTTTCATTTTGTTTCATTTCCTAAAAAATAAAACCTGTGTATTTTGAAAAATAAAACTATATCTTCAAGATACGTTCCAGAGAATTCTCACTTCCAGTTTGTCTGCTGCTCTACCCCTCTCTCCTTTAGGGGAAGATTTTTTGTTTCTCCTTCCAATATTTATTTTTTTAAAATATTACGAACACCGCTCTGGATTTTGTTGTTTAATTTTTCTCACTGAAGGTTGACAGTTTCGATGGCGGTGGTGATTTCATGGCTGTGTACTTATCCTCATGGAGTTGTATATGTTACGTGTGTACAGATTTTTGCACATCAGTCATACCTCAAGAAAGTGGTTTAAATAATAATAAAGAAGAAGAAAACCTAACAAAAACTTTCTTAAGTAAAATTATGTAGTCTAAAAGACCTCTTTGTATGCAGACATTTTCTTCATTTTGAGGCTATGTGATATTTAATTGCACTGATTTTCTGTATTTTACTCAGTCATTTCCCTTAATATTTTAGTTTTTTCCGATGATTTGATTTTGGAAATAATGCCACAATCCTGGCCTTGTTATTTCATATTTCTGCCACTTTATGTCTGGGATCGTTGGGTCAAGGAGTACGTCCACATGTTTGTTACTTTCTTGCAGAACTGAGAAGTTCCTTCACATCCGTATTTATGCCTCGTCAATGTGCTGTTTTAGTTGCTTTGATATTTATGGATAAAGAGGGGCAAATTGTTTTAAATATTTTAGGACATTAGTCAAACTCATCTTTCTAAGAGTATCTCTAGTTCATTTGTCCTCTCAAGTGTTGTTGCCATGAGCATTCTTGTGCCTCTGTTTCTGGTGCAGTTGCAAAATGATTGTGTATGTGTGTGTACAGAGAATCCTCATATAGACCGTGTGCTTCATATCCTCACATAGACATCCTCTGCTTAATATCTATAATGGCAGCTTATCTCCCAGAGAAACCGTGGTTTCCTATGGTTTCATAGGTTTCTGTGGTTTCTGTCGTTCTCTGCGGCATTGCAATCATGTTATTGTTAATGTAGTTATTGTTCGCGGGCACGCCTCCATGAGCAACCGTCGGTAAACTTTGCCGGGCTATTTCCCGTCTCTCTCACTTTTCCTATCTCCGTTCCTTTGCTTGAAGTGCCCTTTACCTCAGTTAACACTTTTACTCATTTCTCAAGACTCAGTTCAAATATTCCTTGCCATATTCTTAACAGAAGAGATACTTGCTTTTTAAACTATTCTTGTGTTGAATTGTCTGTTGGAAAACTAAGTGTGTTGTGTTAAGTGTATGTATCCGTCCATAGCTGCCTCTCCCACCTGTGGTTAGTGCAGGGCAGGAACAAGTTGTAGTCATTATATTACCTACATCTAGCAGAGTGTTGGCTCATAGCAGGCACTCAAAATGTTTTTTTTTTTTTCAATTGATGAATCAACATTTAAAAATATTGAATGTGCATCTGTTACATACAATCTTAAAATTTTAATCTGGAAATTTCTCTTAATTTTCTAGCCCTGAGATGGTATGAACACCTAAAAATAAGTTAAATATTGAGCCAATACATTAACAAAGGAAAAAGAAATGTTCTTGGTAAATCGGAGGTGCCCACAAAGTCTGAAAAGAATTAGGATTTTTTGAGCAGGAGAGCAAAGGGAAAGAAATACTAAGTGTGGTTGTTGTTTGTTATCGCACATCCAGTCTAGAACTTTGAAACTCAAAAGGGAAGGCTCAGAAGGTAATAGATCATAGAGTTAATATTGTGACAAGTATTAGATTGGACAATACAGAAAGATGGTGATAACTTTCTCCAGGGGGAGTAGAATGGATGGAGGTGGAGGAGGGTTTTGGGGGGCAGCTCATTCCTCTTTTCTCACATGGACCCAGTCCTTCACCCACATGACAAGCACATGAGTTTTTCTTCTCATCACTGCCATTAACCATCTTCATATTTTCTGGTATCATCTGGAAGATGGCCATGTGTTCGCACCCCATGCTGTTCTCATCTCTACATGGTAGCCCACTGTGTCTATAGTCTGGGACTTTATCACAGTCTCCGCTTCTGCCCCTAGAGACAGAACCCTGACATCAGAAGATCAGCATCTGCAGGAGAGAAAGCAGCCAACACGAAAGTCTGAGTAGAGCTAGAGAATACAGAGGGACACCTTTGCAACAGCCGTGAGTAACGGGTGTTACTCAATTTCGTGGATGAGAAAATGGGAGGTTAGCAAGGCTGACTCTGAATCTCAGTCTCCTGCTTGGAAACTGGTTGAAACAGAAATTAAAACTCATTGTTGTCTGGCATCATTGAGAATGTGTTAAGTTCGCGCCCTTGAACTGAATAAAAAAGATGAGTTATTTGGTTTGACAGTACAGCCTTGCACTCTGTCTGCATGGCAGACTCTGACCAGTGCTCATCTGCAGAGGGCGGCCTCCTCGTTGGCAGGTGAGGTGTGACGATTTGTATCTTATGCTTCAGATTCAGCTGTTTTCACGACAGAAAGTGGCTTATGCTATTTCTTTGTATCTCGATCTATTAAAGACAGGAGAGAAGAACATGGGTGTGGATATTGGGAACTCTGAGCGAGTCCTTTACTGATTTGACTTCTTACAAGCTGAAGGATGCTTAACTCTTCGGTTCTTATGCTCCTCATCCTCAGTGGGATAATCCACGTGGATTTTCCATTTTTGTGGTGGTCAGCTAAGGTGGGTTTCCAGAACAAGTGTAAGAGTCAAGTAATGCGTTCCTGAGTCACTCGTTCATTCAGTTGGTGGGCCAACATGTACTTAACTACACATCTGTTAATTAAATACGAATACGAATCATACATGATTCTTATCCTCAGAATAGTTTTTTCATGATGGTGGTAAGACATATACAGAAATATGTACGAAAAAAGAAGAAAAAATTAAAAAGTTGAAAGAAACTAGTTATTAGAAGAGCATAAAACTGTGAAAAGACACTCACTTAAATCTTACTAGTATTTGAAATTTCTGTGTAATGAAGAGCCAAGGTATTATTTGTTCAAAATGTAAAGGCTTTCACTGAGAATAGCAATCTGCTATAATCAGCTGATGGAGAAGTAGGAATAATCATTGTCACTACCAGAGAAGTGCTGTGGCTTATATAATATGTTATTGGAATATTAATATTAATAATATTAATTAATTAATATTAATAATAATAATACTAGGAGATTTCTACTCCTAGTATTATTCACATTATTAATGTACAATAATAATGTATATATAAAATAATGTATTAATGTATATATAATCTGAATAATACTCTAAATTTACTAAAACTATCTGTTTTCCATTATCTTACAGAATTGATTTATAGAAGTGACAATTTATTTATATGTCAGCATTGCTGATGAAGAAGACAGTGAAATATGCTAATTTTTCAATAGAACATACATATGTGGCTACTAGTATATTGGTTATTGAAGGACAATAACATCCCATCTTCTTCATGGAGAGTTTTTGCAAACAATTGATTTTTCATTCCTTTTAAAAATCATTTATTTATTTATTTATTTATGAGAGAGAGAGAGAGAGCACAAGCAGGGGGAGCAGCAGGCAGAGGGAGAAGCAGACTTCCTGCTGAGCAGGGAGCCCCAAGCAGGGACACAATCCCATGACTCAGGGATCATGATCTGACCTGAAGGCAGATGCTTAACTTGAGCCATCCAGGCATTTTGGATTTTTCAGTCTTAGTGGTAGATTTACTTGGAAATCAAAACCAGGGTGTATGTGTGTGTGTCACTGCTATTGAATGGTAAGGGGAATAAGAATAAACATGAAAGCAACAGAAGAAAATGGTCCTTGCAATTTCATCGAGTGTGTTCGTGTCAGTAACGGGACTCCAGAGCCACCGTGCACCTCTGAGGTTGCCAGAATCCCAGCGGCTTCCCCCCAGCTTCTCTGTGCCCATGGGCAGCAGTTTTGGTTTTGAATTTGGCAGTGTAATTAAGGACAATAAGGCAGTGAAGTCAGCTTAAAACAAAATTACTATTTTTAGTGTGCCAATTTTCTCTTGAGGAATCATCAGGAGAATTTATAAAACTTGAAAATTCCAACCCATGTCTTTCTTTCAGTAGAAGCTCAAGGATTTTTCCTTGTAGGCTATTTTAATTTAGAATCCCGTGTTTTTAGAACAATGTTAAAATCTTATGAATAGGCTAAAATTGCATTCTGTCATTTTACCTTATTGATTTAGTGTGTAGATAGGGTTGGGAGGGTAGGTGGAGACGTGAGGGAGAGAAACTGATTTCTGTGTGATTCTAGGCAAATCCCTGCAAAAGTATATTTTAATGGATGTATCATTGAGAAAAAAGCAGATCAATACGTTGGCTTTCTGTTTCTGCCTTTAAAAACTCTGACTCAAACCTTTCAATTTCCCTATGTTTTAGTTTTCTCACCTATACTATGAAGTAGTCATCTGTCACTAATCTTTATCTTCACAGAATTCTAGAACAATACGATTTATGTACAGGATAGTTTGAAACTTTTCAAAGATAGCACTTCATGGTTGCAAGATAGAATTTTTAAGATTTTTTTTTTAAAATGTAACCATTACTTAAAAAATTCTATTATAATCTTTTTTGAAATTTAAGGGGTTTTTTTTTTTTTTTTTTTTTTTTTTTTTTATTTATTTATTTGACAGAGAGAGAGATCACAAGTAGGCAGAGAGGCAGGCAGAGAGAGAGGAGGAAGCAGGCTCCCCGCGGAGCAGAGAACCCGATGCGGGGCTCGATCCCAGGACCCTGAGATCACGACCTGAGCCGAAGGCAGCGGCTTAATCCACTGAGCCACCCAGGCGCCTAAGGGGTTTTTTTGTTTTGTTTTGTTTTTAACCCAAAGGACTTCTTCCCTTTTCTTTAATTTTTAATTTTTAAAAAATTTTTAAAAGATTTTATTTATTTGAGAGAGAATGAAAGAGAGAACACAAGCAGGGGTGGGTTGGGGAGAGGGAGATGCAGGCTCCCCACTGAGCAGGGAGCCTGACACGGGGCTCAATCCCAGGACCATGAGATCATGACCTGAGCCAAAGGCAGACACTTAACCAACTGAACCATCCAGGCACCCTTATTATGTTCTTGATAACATATTCTTTTTCTCTTGTGTAAAAAGCTCAATGGATTATTTTAGTGAGTATCTTATTTTATACTTCAGTTGATATTTTTATTCTTTTAGGAAAATAAAATCATTGAATTATCATTTAAAAGTAAGGATGAAGTATTTTCTAGGTATATATTGCATTGAACAAATACCTATATATTTGCTAAACAGGGCAACAGAGTATTTGGTGAGACCAGAAAGCAAAGAAAAATTATTTTTAAGAAGAATAACAAATAAATTAATGCAAAAAGTAAGTAAAAGTAAAATGTATCTCACAGTAAACACGATTCTATTCTGGCTATGCCAGCAATTTTCTCAGTAAATAAAACATCAAAGAAAATATGATAATACAAATTTCGCTAATAAGAGGTATATAAATAGTATCTAATAACAAATAGAGCAATGGTATATTTTATTTATGTGGATAATTAACATAATATTAATTTTAATATGAGGCATACTAGGAAAAAATGGTATCAAAATTTAAATTCATTCTTGACAATGGAGATTAGGAATTAAAGAGAAAAGAATGAAGCAAAATTGTTTTTCTCTGGCTTTTTAAATAATCAGGAATCAGGGGTACTTTTTGATAGAAAGTTACCCCTTAGAGTCCAGCAGGAGGCATTTCAGAATGGCCTCTGCCGGCAGAGACCTGTAGATGAGGATTTGTTCTCTGATCCTTTCCTGTGAATTCCAACATTTTGACTATGTCTCACAAAATTCCCTCTGATCCCAAGTAGAACCTTCATGTTTTGTTCAGCTACTTTTGCTAAGCTTGGTTACTGTTCAGTCTTGCATTTAAGCTAGAAAATTACACTGTGGCACATGTAAAATAAATTTGGGGGAAAATAATCCAGTTTGGATGACAAAGATTCAGAGACTCTTCATTGCTTTCTTGGTTGACTTTTTTTTTGAGTCTTGTGTATTCTTCGAGTTCTCTTTTGCTTACTTGTTCTGCTTTGAGATGACTATATACAGAGTTTATGGTGTTTATTAGCTGATGAAGCTAATGAAATTACTTCTATTCAGCAAAATTGTTTATTAAAAAAGTTGAGGGGAGAATTCTGCCCCGTATTCTTTCTAAGTACAACAAAAACAGTGGGCATTACATGTAAAACAAACAAGATGATTCTGGAATGTAAACAAGGCCGGACATAGACTCTAGAACGTGAGTAATGATATGTTGGTGAGTAGCTTGGATTTTCTTTCTGTCGGTAGATCCCAGATGTGAAGCTGAAGAAGCTGGCCACCTGGAAAAGGCAGCAGATGTTGGGGTGGGCTTGGGGTGGTGGGGGGAGCTTGCTTTGTCTAGTCAAAGAACCAGAAAGTGAACAAAAGAGGAAGACAGACAACTTCGAGACAATAACCACTTTATTCTAGCCAAAGAATGCCAAAAATCTGTGACCCTGATGCCAGTAAAGCCAGGATGGGAGCGTTCCCCCTTGAGAAGCTGTAAAGAGGTGCCCCAGTGTGCCCACCAGGCTGGCGTCCAAAGGCCACGTAAGGCGGTGGGATTGTCATCACTGCCACATGGTAGTGAGGCCCCGCTGGCCAGTGCCATGGAGACCACGTGGGGATTCTGGACCTCTCCCCAGTCCCAGCCCACCCTACCCTCGGTACATCAACATTCTTCAGTCAGCTAGACGACTGGCCTCTTTCATATGGGCACCAAAGGAGAAACCACGTTTGTAGAGAGCAGCGTGGAGTCTCTCCGGTCAAGCAGGAGCCTGTGTCAAGCAGTGAGGCAAGCAGTTAAGGTTCTGCAGCTAGGGGAGACTGCCGGGACCGACGTCAGCTGACCCCCCCCCCCGCAACTGATAAGGAGCAGATCCAGAGGAGGTCTGCACGGACCCCAAACCGATTAAATCCCTTTAAAAAGGGAAGGACGTGGGCAGCAAACTGTCAGACCTCCAGACATGACTTCTGTGTATCGGACCACTTAAAAAAAGCAACTGCAGCCAAAGGCTCTGCCGACTGATCTCCAGACAGAACCGAGATCCTGCCCTGCGTGAACATCAGGAGCAGCGAGTGCCGAGAACTCACCTGGACCAGGCCTACGCCTTAGCTCAACCACACGCCCACCAGGCTGACCTCGTTTGGTTCATTAGCTTCCTGCCCCCTTCTGTAATCCCGATTGTGTGGTTTGTCTTATGGCCGGCTCTGTGTGCTGTGTGAGAAGCCAGGTTTAATCACGTGGTGGAATCTCACTGAGTTTGGAATCCTGAGCTGCTTTATAATTGTGATTAACTTTGCTTTATGACGGAACAAAGCTGACATCGTGGAAAGACAGCTCACGTGTGCCTCTTCTTGGCACGCTCACAACAGGTATCTACACGTATTAATTTATTACCAGAAAAAAATGAAAATAAGCACAACATTCCTAGAGATAATGATAGAGATTGGAAAATGGGACTGTGAGTTTATGAAAAATTTCCTGGACTATTCAATATGTTGAATCTGTATATTGACAGGGAATAATGTGTGTCTGGGAAAATTAAACCAGAATAAATAACACTGATACATGTCCTAGTAAATATTGTTGGTCTTTAAAGAAAGATTAAAAAAAAAGTTCCTTGGGTGTCCAGACAAAATATACAAAAGAAAGGAATATAGTGCTCATATTTCACTCAATTTCTTCTTATGCCAGAGTGAGGAAAAAAGGACTAATGTTTTGACACACTCAAGAAAAGAATATGAGAAAAAAATAAATTAAATCTAGCCAAATTATTGCTCATAAAAAATACCACAAACACACATCTGTGAACTTCAGAGAATGTTGTTTCAGGGAATCTTCCTGAAGGGACCTGTAAGAAACAAACTCCAGATCATCACGACATGATTGGAAACTTTCAGCATTAGGTCTCCAGTGATCATTGAATATATTTAAACATAGAACTAGGATTTAAAAATGGTGTTACAGTGAAAAGATGTATGTAATGATATATTTTTATTAAAATGGGAAGAGGTGTGGGAGAGTAAGAGGAAGGCAGAAAAGCCTTAGGGGGGTCATAATGCTGACAAGCCAAGTGTTACAGAGAGTTACACCACATAGAAATGACTCGAATGGAAGGGTGAGGTGGATGGAGGCCAGTCGGGAAAGAATGGTTTCCAGCTCATGTCCAGGCTAGAAATCCAATTACAGCACCCAAAGAAAGATGTATCTAAGGGTAGTACATAAGAAATCAATAGGCAAAAGAAAAATTAAAAATCTTTATTACTAAAAGAAATAATAATAAAAAGACTGAGTAAACATAAGAGATGCCACATAGCATCAAGTGAATAAAAGGTAAACAGTCTCACAGACCTAAGGTAGAACATAGAGACCATACTGAAAATGTGAATAAGTACAAATTATCTGTTTTAAAAATGTCTCAATTTGGCTAATAGGGCAAAATCCAGCTCTATACTGCGTATGAACAGCAAATCAGGTGGAATGACTCAGTGAGGTTATAAATGAAAGGATGAGTAAATATATACCCAACAAATGCAAATAAAATGAACAGCACAGACCATCATTTTCATGACAGGATAGAGTTTGGGTCAAAAATGGGTATAGAAGAAAAAGATGTAAAGTTTGTAGTAGTGTAGAACACAGTTCACATCGAAGGCAAATCAGTCATCCATCTGTGATCATGAAATAGTACAGCAGCCACTTACACACAACATAATTTAAGGGCGTTAAGGACAGAGAAAGATTGATTCACCAGTAATGACAGGAGATTTTAACACACTTCTCACAGACGTGAATAGATCAGTGGACAAAAGTATAACGAGGACATGGCAGACCAGAACAAGTTTGTAATAGTTGACCAGGAAGGTGGACAGACACACACACACACACACACACACACACACACACACACAAGCACACAAACACACAAACAGAAGGAGGGAATTGAGAGAAAGAGATTTGGAGAAAAGGAGACAGGGATGCATCACATAAAATATATGTGTGTGTGTGTGGGTGTGGGTGTGTTTTAAATAACTGTGAAATTTAGTTATGGGCAGGAGTTTAGGTGGTACCAAAGAATTCTTCATTTTGTGAGGTGTGGGAATGCCCTGGTGTTATGTGTAAGGGTGTCTGCAGTTTTCAGAGAGGCATACTGAAGCAAGTATTATAATTATACAAGTGCTTTAAACAGCCTTTTAAAAAGCCATGGAGGGACGCCTGGGTGGCTCAGTGGATTAAAGCCTCTGCCTTTGGCTCAGGTCATGATCCTAGGGTCCTGGAGAGCCCTGAGCCCCAGGCTCTCTGCTCTACGGGGAGCCTGCTTCCTCCTTCTCTGCCTGTCTTGTGATCTCTGTCTGTCAAATAAATAAATAAAATCTTCAAAAAAAATAAAAAGGCGTGGATAAAACAAATGTTCAGTATTGGTAACTTCTGATGTTTTACACGGGGTACATGGAGGATTGCTGTGCTGTTTTAAGTCTCAGTCCACGTCTTTCCAACAGTAAGACTTTGTCTTCCAAACTGTAGCATTATTTATACTCAGTTTTCTGGACGTCAGTAATCTTTGTTTCACTAGATGTTGTGGTTACTAGTTAGGTACAGGTTACCTACTCACAATGTTTCCTGGAGAGGGGAACCTGTCCTGAGAAGGAACAATGCCAAGATTCTGTCTCAGGTTACACCACAGACAGTCTTCAAATCCCCCCTTCTGTGCATTCATATAACTTTTTTTAGATTAAAGAAAATAAGGACTTTTGCTCAGGATGTATTCTTGACCTTCCAAGCTGTCCAGTTCCATACGCATTCTGGCCCCTCATGAGAGGCTGACAGCGGAGGGGAGCAGGGACACTTCTGCTGCATTTCAGACCTGGAGTTCTTTAGGTCTAAGCTTTACTTCTGATTGCTGCTTTGAATGTTGTTGTTGTTGTTGTTGTTTTTCTGTTTTTATTCAGGAGAGTTTAGATTCCTATGGGACAATGGTTATTAAAGATACCCTATGTAGATCTAGGACTAAGGCCCATGTTGCTTGTTGAACTGTGTCTGGGGCAGGAGTTGGGAAACATCTGAGATTTGCCATCTTCTAGGGCTATGGTTAATCTAAAACTAATTGCCCGAGACAGCCAGCAAGGAGAGCAGAATTACCTCAGGCCAGGATGTGAGGCAAACCACTCTGGCTCAGCAAATAATCTGTGGCATCCCAAATATTGTTTCTGACTGGGAGTTCCATGCTTCTATCTGAACCATTTCTGACTTGGGGGAGATTCTGGATGAAGCCAGATAGGCAGAGTAAAGGCAGGGAGAAAAACTAAAAACAAAACAAAACAAAACAAAAATAAAAGAACTCAAACTCCCACCCGTTTAAGAAGTGACTGCAAAGGGCATAAAACAAGCTAACTTAAGAAGTATGAGCCCCGGTGTAATTCATCGAAAAGATGAAATCAATGGAGTAAAGGAATATAAACAGTTTTAAGAATGGTTAGTATCTTGAAGATATAAAATAAAGAACAGATATGATGAAATAATAGATATGAAAAGGACCAAATGTAAATCCTAGAAAAAGATACTTTTTTTTTTAAGGTTTTATTTAAGAGCTAGAGAGAGAGACCAGGAGCACTACGGGGCAGGAAGAGAGGGAGAGGGACAAGCAGACTCTGTGATGAGGCCAGAGCCCAATGTGGGGCTTGATCCCACCACCCTGAGATCATTAACTGAGCCGAAATCAAGAGTCAGGCTCTCAACTGACTGAGCCAGCCAGCTATTTTTATATATAAATCTTTTAATAAGCAAGATGCGCTGTGAGTAGAGTTGAAGAGACAAGAAGAGCATATGAAGGAATTGGAGTGAAATTTATACAAAACAGGGTGAAGATAGAGGCAGTGATCAAAACAATGAAGAGGCTGCAAAGCAGAGAGGCTGTCATAGAAGTCAAGAACAAGTCAAGAAAAAAATGGATTGAAAAAAGTTGAAAAGAAATAGAGACTTGAAAAAAGCCACAGTAAAGCACAAATACTCCTGGTGGTGCAGGAGAAGAGAACCAACAAGCACTTCGGCCCCAGCGTGGTGTGTACCAGGCTGTTTGATCACCCACCTGGCTCGGATGCAGGGGGAGCTCTCCCCTCAGGGTCACTTCCTACACATCAGTTTCACCAGCAGGGACTCCTTATCCAGCTCCTGTGGGTCTTGGAGAATTGCAGAATGATTAGACATTGTCAATTTTTTTTTTTTTTTTTTTAAGTAGGCAACATGCCTAGTGTGGAGCCCAGTGTCGGGCTTGAACTCATGACCCTGAGATCAAGACCTGAGCTGAGATCAAAAGTTGGACACTCAACTGACTGCCCCACCCAGGGGCCCCCGACACTGTCAGTTTTAACATCAACATCAGATGGAACTAGGAAAGTAGGCAGCATTTCCAGAGTTCTTGACTGTCTTCTCTATCCTCAGAGCTGGGACTCACCTCCATGTCTTTGACATCCATAGAACGTGAAGGGTTATCATTAGTAGGACTTATTGCCCCTTTCAGCCTTCTTTTTAGGAATTGGGTGTTCTGCAAAGTGTGGGGTTATCTTTCCCAAGCTTTTACTTTTTTGGGTCCAGACTAGTGAGTCATTCTAGCCAAGACTTCTTTATTACCACCTTCTCTTCCACATTTCCATGTGTGGTCTTTCCCATAGCAGATCCAGTTAGGCATTTTTGACATACATCCCAAATCCCAGAAGGTTACATGCATCCTTTAGGTAACAGTTTCCAAACAGAGCTTGGTCTGGGAAGCTTTTTCACAAGAGATGGGGGGCCTGCTTATCCCTGCCTCCCAGGAAGCTGTGTACTGGGAGCCAGAGCAGAGCTGCCATACCAGCTTCCGCATCTCAACAGAAGCCTCCAGATCCATCCAGCTCGTCTCTTTGGTTTTATTCTCCAGGGCAGTCAATGTGACCTTCTTCTATTCATCCTCCCAAATTAGTTTCACTAACAGTGAAAAGTCTGTAAGTCCCTCTGGTCTCCTGTGAAGTCAAAGTTGCCTCTGTAAGGCTTCACTCTAAATCAATCCAGTAGCAACTTCCATTCCCCTGGGCCTGATTTTTCTGAACTCCATCACACGGAGCTGTGTTTTACAGCTCACAGAAGAGTTTGTAAAAATCTCAACTTACACAAAGAGGTCTTTTCTCCTTCCTGTAGATGTACGATGAGAAATTTGACTTCAGAATCTTGGCAGTGTCTCATATAAACAAATGCCTGTTCTGGTCGTGGTAGTCATTCATCCAGAGACAAAGGGATCTGCTGGTTTGTGACGATACATAATTCTTAATCTCAAGACCTACAAAAGTTTCCATGAATCTGTATTACCCTGCTTCCTCTAAGGTCTGTTATATTTTAGCAGCACAGTGAAACCATAACTCAGAGTCCACTTCTCTGCTCACAGAGTCCTACATGATATTCTGTGGCATTACTGTGAGCAGTGGATACTGAGGCCTCTGTCCAGACACCCTCTTCAAGGTTGATACACTCCTCTTCATCTGCTTCTGACCACTCAGCACTGAACCCCTCAGTAGAAACACCTCAGTAATGGATACTTACTTCCCTAAAATGTGTGTCGCCTTCCTGGGGTAGCCTGTGGTCGATGACTGGTTGATAGTGGGGAAAAGGCTAGGCCCTTTCGCTCACTTAGGGGTATTTGAAGTGCCATCCCAGCTCCAGGTTCCTTGTGCGGCATCTTAAGCCTCAGTTGTAATCACACTGTAAATTTCTCCCTCTTCATGCTGTGACTTTCTCCATTCTTTCGTGGTGTATTCCACAAAAACATCGCCTAGCAAACCTGCATGGAATTCTCCATCTCAGTGTTTATTTCCAGGGAACTCGCTCCAAGACAATTGGTATCAGAAGTGGTCCTAGGTTAGCAGACTCAAAACAGGAAAATGGAGCTGGACTACTCTCCAGTTGGTGGGCAAGGAGGAGCAGATCACTGATAGTAGATGAAGTATTGATAGCCAGAATGCACCATAACAATGCAGTCGTTCAAAAGTTGACCTGCAGAAACTGGTAGAAACCGAGGTGAGTGAGTTTGGTGCACGGGCTGCTACAGTATCTCTGGCACTGGAAAAATGTGAGAGAAATGGTCTCTTAAGGATTATGGAACCAAGTGACTGCTGCGGAGTCTTTGAAGTCTGTTGAAGAGACACAATGACCGGCTCAGAGTGATTCATCAATAGTTTAAAGCAAAATGTGAAAGCCAGATAATCTTGAAGACATTTAATAAAAAACCCTAGTATCTTGGAGCCAGAAGGCTAACGGAGTAGAGGACCTCTTAGGGCCCAATTTTGAGGGAGGTTTAGGATCGATTGGAGGGTAGTCGAACTTTAGAGGCAGTTGAAATCTCAGCATCAGCCAAGCCTCCACACCAGTGTCGCGACCCTGAAAACTTGAAAGGGGGAACGTGAGTAATGAAGGTGAGAGCCTTTGACAGTATATATTTCACTCTTGCCCCAAGACTACATTGACTCTCCTTCCCTCTGTTGCAATATAGTTCGAAGACACCTGGACCATCCATTCTGCAGAATGTCTCCTGGGTCCATTACATCAATAGACATCATGCCAGGCTAATCAGAGTAGATGGACAAGAAGAAATGGCAAGTATGATGATGGTCTTGATAAATGCACTACCGAGGGGAGGAAACAAACTCCATGATAATTCAAGGTTCTGCCACATGAGTGAGGTTTGTAAGAATTCAGTGGGGTTGGTCATGTTGGGACTTTCCTTCCCAGATAAGGACACGTTATTGTAGCTCACACCACTCAAAACTAAAAAAAAAGAATCACAAAGCATGGTAGAGCTCTTTGGGTTGTGGCTGTAGCACACTGGTATGCAGGCATTCTGCTCCGGTCTATTTAATGGGTGCATGGATGGTAGCTAGATTTGACTGGGACCAAGGATAGAAAAGGCAACATGGGTTCCTTCCTTGAAAGTCTTATCAAGAGCAGGTTCTACCTACCAGTATCATCTCCAGGAAACCCCAGGTCAGCAGGAAATACAGGTTGGGCCCCTAAACTAGCCAGTGAAGCACTTCTGGTCAGAACCGTGTTTTCTCATTAAGAGAGAGTCCAGTTTTACAGGCAATTGTGTACCAATTGAGGCTAGGCTAAACTTCAAGTTCCAACTAGTTATTCTACAAGGAAGTGAATTTACTTAGTTCTGTGGGCTCATATAATAGTGTTTTATCCAAATATGTCTAGATTGTAGGCTTAAAAATCTGGGCTACTGACAGAAGAAATATAATACCTCTGAGACGAGGTAACAAATGGATCATCTACTGAGCTGGTGTTTTGCTTGATCTTCGTCTGAGTTCATTCTGTGAGTTCATTCTATTTATATCAAGAGCCACGAGCAAGGAAGATGGAAGAACATGGCGCCAGCCACAGTGGACCTAAGAAAACCATTGTAACGCTAGGGATTCTATGAAACCTGAGTTCAACATTTTCAGGGGTTTGCAAAATTCATCCTCAGTTTGGGGAAGGAAATGCTTTCAGAGTGCAGCAATGGACTTTGAGAAGGTGAAACAATTTACCAGGTTTCATTGAAATACACAGAACCTCAAGTTTGTTTATCATTGGAGCCCTCATGGATCAAACTTAATCCAGTTTCGAAAATGTAAAGGATGACATATATATATATATATATATATATATATATATTTTTTTTTTTTTTAATTTTCAGACACTCAATACTGAAATACAAAAAATAAGACAAAATTATCTTAAAGTGAGAAGTAAGGGGATTTTCTCAAAGAGATGATGCATTCCTGCTCAGTTTACTTTTGTCTAATGGCATTGATCTATTAACTAGCTGACAAAGCCAGGAGTCAAACATGCAGGTCCCTCATGTATGCTAATTACACATCAGGTTTAAACATATTAGTACAGAAGAGAGAGGTCACGGTCTTTTTAGTTGATGATCGGAACTTAAAGAAAAAAATTACTTTTCCTTAAATTTTTTGGTATTGTGTTGATGACCACAAACATTACTTTTTAATAGCTTGTTTTTTATTGAGATAGTATGTTATTTGGGGGAAGATAATGGCCTGTTGGAAAATCAGTTAATTGAAAAAAATGTTTCAAATTGACAGATATGACACTCTTTTTTTTTTTAAAGGCTGAGAGCACCAGAGTCCCATCTCCTATAATTTGACATGTGAAATGAATGTAACTTGTAGATTTAGTGTTTTCATATACCTCACATTTTTCTATCTGAAATGTTTTGTCTCCAGTTGCCTCTCTGTTTTAACCTTTTTCTACTTATGAATTTTGCTGCAATATTTCAAAGACTCATTTAATATGTGTCCCACATAACCCGGTTATTGTTATTTTGCAGAAGAAAATCACAGCACACAGTAATTGATTTACAAGTAATCTTTTCCACCTTTAAGCAATATTTTCAAATCCCTTTTTTTAATTTAACTCCAGCTCTCCTCCAAATGTCATAATTTTTAGTTTATTTTCTTTATTACTTTAAAAATGCTTTTATAAACGGAATCCGTATTTATATCTTCATGAATCTCAAAAGACAAAAGTTCTACACGGAGATGTGAGTCAAGGCAAAGTTCAGGCAGTATGGATGTGCTTTTATTTATTTATTTATTTTTTTGGAGTTGTGAGAATTAAATGTAGTTATCCTGTATTGCATCCCATTTTGAAAGTCCCTCAAGATGGGGATTTTCTTGATTGGCTTTGAAATAAATGATGCACTTTCACCAAAATGCTTCAAATGCTAGAAGCATCAAATGAACAAATAATAAGAAATGGGCCCTACTGTCAATGTATAGCAAAAATGTACTTGCATGTTCGCTTGTGTTTTTATTTTATTTTATTTTATTTATAACTTGCCCGTTTAAGCAAAGGTTTAAGGCACCTGCATCGAGATGCGTGCTGCTTTGGAGGAGGGCATTGGAACTTCTCCCAAATGTAATCTGTTGGAGCCATTTACAGTGCAAATTTCAGATGGGGCACATGCTTCTCATAAGAGAAGGTAAAGTAATTTAACTATTTTGGTATTAAGTCTGTGGCAGTTTATTTGTTTTCCAGTTAAGACCCGTGAGGGAAAGTTGGAAGCAATACCTTCACATCTAATAAATATGCTAGTAAATGTTCTCTCTTCTGCCAAGTAAAAAAATTTAAAAGTCCCTCTTTCAAGAGTAAGGAAACGGAGTTTGGTTTCCTTCACTAAATCCTGGGAGTAAGATGGGGGGCAGCTCTTATTTACACGTCTGGAGGAATTTCTGTTATCTTGAGGGTAAGGTGAATGGAATCGGCTACGGAAATCAAATGGCTGAGGAATTAACAGGGACTTCTACGTTACATGTCAAGAGAGAGGCCTTTAACAGCTGAGGTATTGCTTCCACCTTCTCACTCACAGATCCTCTGTTTGAGAAACAAACTCTCTGGGGGCCAAGCCGCCTTGGTTGATGTAGATTTGTCCTGCGTGAGCTTAGCTAAACGAGCACTCTGTTTTCCAGAACTCCCTTCTCTCAAAGTCCTAGGTGAATGTGGGCCACATTCCGGGGCAGGAGGTGTGGTATTAACTGCTGCTCTGCTCCAATGTGCTGTCACTTGTCGCTTGTCCTGGCTCACCTTGTGGCGGGCTGCCTTGGCTCTCAAGGCCCCAAGCCCCACCCCCACCCTCCTGTCTGTGAGTGCTGGGCCAGATGGACTTGGGACGTGCTGGAGGATGTGAGGGCTTGGTTTTCAGCTCCTCTTCAGAGTTCTTTCGTTCGAGAGGAAATGAATGTTACAGAAGATTTAGAACACACAGAAAGCTAATTAAAAAGTCACCTGTAATCCCAGGGCCCCATCAAACTCCTGTTAATTTTTGTGTGTATTATCTCATCAGTCATGTAAAGGTGCACACGTATATATGTATATACTCGTGTATTTACGCTTATTAAATTACATAATAGGTACAATAAGAGACAATATGCAAAAACATGTATCTTTGCATTTTCAAGTGTATTTTTACACAGTTAAGATGACATGTAACATAATTACATATTTAAATATAAAATGCATAAATGTAGATATACACGAATAAGTATTTTAATTGAGTTATATTGCTTGTATAGGTATGTAATTTGTGCTTTTCTCATTTTAATTGATTATGAGCATTGCCCCATTCCCTAAATATTTTTGAGAGTATGTTTTAAATAATTATATCCAGTTTCTTCCTTTATTTACTCAATCATCAACTGAATGGGTATTCATGTTCCTTTATTTCCCATTATAAGCAACACTGTCATAAGAAACTTTTCACGTAAAATTTTGTGTAGATCTGTGTTTATTTCCTGAGAATAACTTCCAGGACTTGGAGTTTCTGATTTAATGGGCATTTTCTTTAATGATCTTGATAGTTAAGACTAAATTGTTCTTGTTACAGACTGAATGTTTGTGTTTCTCCCAAACTCACAGTTCTTTTTATTTTAATTTCCTTGAGCAGTGAGGAGATAAAATATTTTCTATCTTTATTGGTCATTACCATTCTTCTCTTGCGAGCTGCCCGTTCTGAGCTGAAAGTTACATTGCTGTGTTTGCTTTTCTTTATGGTGAGAACCTTTTTTAATCAGTGATATTAACACTTTAATTGACAGGATGTGACAAAGTAAATCAAAATATTAGAGTGAATATATGGTGAAATATACCTAGACTATAGCTACTGTAAGTTACAATTGATTTTGGAAATGCTTGCTAACAGTTCGGCAGAGATCACAGGGACATAAATACTTGGAAGCTTTAAGATTTGTGCTGAAATTATCCTGGTTGGCAAGATAAGGAGAAAGAATAATTGGCTGACAGAAAGGAGATAAAGACTAAGACCCAATTAAGTTTGCAGATCAACTAAGGACATAATGGGATTTTAGTCAAGTGGGAACAAGGTTCCACAGGATTAAATTGTGAGGCCTCAGATGTGGCTGGCCTGGTCATGAAATCTCATCCTCGTGATGATGGCAGTGACATGCAAGTAAGGTTAAGATTAAATGCGTTTGCACAGTGTGACTTTAGGACGTATTTCAGTGAGTTTTGTGGAACAAAAATATTTGAGATTGAAAATAAAAAATGCTGTATATATTCTAGACTTTCTCAAGGTTGTGGTTAATAGGTGTAAAAATTACAATAAATGCTCTGTGCACCCAGGCCGCCTCACCTCTTCTACTTGGGTTCATGGTCACATGGGAGAAAACTCCGGGACTCAAGCTGTCCCCTCTGTGACTCAGGCACTGGGACTGTTGGCAAGGGTCAGGGTACGTTGCCGTGAACTGCTTAGAACAGTGATGATTGAGACAAGCAAGTTAATACATGGCACACACTTATTTTTCCCTATTTCCATTTGTTTTTATCTTCTTTACAGTTTGGTCACTGTTTCTGACTTATTTATTAGTTTGTTGTTACATTTCAGTCATGCAGAATTTGGGTGCGTGGTCAGAACTTTTCTTGTCATGTCTTCCTTTGGTTATATTTTTTTCTACTCTATAATCATTTGATATTATCCTATGGTGAGGTGCCTGGGTGGCTCAGTGGGTTAAGCCTCTGCCTTCGGCTCAGGTCATGATCTCAGGGTCTTGGGATCCAGCCCTGCATCGCCTCTCTCTTTCTCTCTCTCTCTCTGCCTGCCTCTCTGCCTACTTGTGATCTCTGTGTCAAATTAAAAAAAAAAAATTATCCTATAGCTATCTCTATGGTTTCTATTTTGTAGCATCTCATTTTATTGTTTAGTTCCAAAGTTTGAAATCTTTAATAAATTTGGAGATTATTTTTATAATATGAAATGTAATTTTATTTTCCCCTCATATATGTCAAATTGTGTATAGCATTTTAAATACCATTCTTTGTTCTCAAATTTGAGATGACACGTTTATCATACTTTAACATAAGTATGTTTGTGAGGGTTTTTTGTTTTCTGTTCTTTTGGGTTTTTCTTCCACTTGTATTTTCCCACCAGAATAAAAAATACTAGAATAGAGAGATACTAGAGTACTAGAATAAGGAGGAACTCCTGCTTCGATATTTTAATTGTAGGACCAGAGGGGAAAAAATAACATAGCACTCTTTAGAAGTGTACCTGGTCTTTCAACACAGCTTGTCACGCTCTGTTCTTAGATGGTTGTGTTTCAAAGGCACACCTTTATCACAATTTGGAGAAGCCTACGGCTGAGGTTCTCAGATATCAGCAAGGCTTAGAAATTGTCTTGCATGCACATAAAATGTGCAGAATCTTAGCTGAGTTGCCAAGGATTCCTGTCCAATCAGTCCAGGGTGAGGCTCTGAGACTTGCGTGTTTAACAAGTATCCATGGGATTTTGATATGAAGGCCATGGAACCTTAAAAAAACAATTCCTTGGGCCAAATTTTGGCTGACTTTTAGAAACCCAGACCACCTATTAGATACAAAACAAAACAGAACAGAACAGAACATATTTGACTTTGTTCTTGAAACTGGTTTTATGGCTGAAATCTAACAACAGAATTATTTTATTTTCTCATTTATTCTGTTCAAAACATTTTGTTTTGCTGTAAAGGTCGTTAGTGAACTGTCATTCTAAACATAAAGTATTCCCCCAAAACAGAAGCTCCCTTGCACCTCTACCAAAACGCTAAGGCCGACCGATTTTAGTGCGTACCTTGAGGAGTGGATGAAACTGGCTAAAAAACATTATTTAACATCTGCCAATGCTTACCCATAGACAGTTGTGAGAAATACCCGTATAAATGCCTTCTGGGAAATGCTGATCTCCGGAGAGGAGTGTTAAGAGCTGTTGGAGTTGCAGAGTAGGGGGCAGCTTGGTAGGAGCTAAAAGCAAACAAACATACAAGCAAAAATCACTCTACTTTTATGTCTGTGTTATGACTGAATCACAAAGTTAGGTCGATATCAGGGAGCAATCTCCATAAAAAATAGCTTTATAGGGATGACTGGGTGGCTCAGTCAGGTAAAGCACCCAACTCTTGGATTCAGCTCAGGGCATGATCTCAGGGGTGGTGAGATGGAGCCCTGCATCTGGCTCCCTGCTCAGAGTCAGCTGGAGATTCTCTCCCTTGCTCTACCCTGCCCCCACCTCTCTCTCTCTTTCTCTCTCTCTCTCAAATAAATCTTTAAAAAAATAAGTTTGTAGGGGTGCCTGGGTGGCTCAGTGGGTTGAGCCTCTGCCTTCAGCTCAAGTCATGATCTCAGGGTCTTGGGATCAAGCCCCGCATTGGGGGGTCTCTGCTCAGCGGGGAGCCTGCTTCCCCCGCTTTTCTCTGCCTGCCTCTCTGCCTACTTGTGATCTCTGTCAAATAAATAAATGAAATCTTAAAAAAAAAAAGTTTGTAGAAAAATTAACAAGGTGATAATGTATTGTCTATAAACCATGTAAGTAAACTGTAATTTAGATCTTCTAAGAGAGTAGAGTTGCTGAAGAAGTACTTTTCAGATAGAAGTCCAAAAAAAGGAAACAGAAATTCTTATTGAGAGATGGAGAGAGAGAGTTTGAGGCTGAGAGCCCACAGCAGGGGAGAGAGGCCACTTGGAACAGGGAAACTAGAGAACATGACTGTTCTCAACCCTAAGTGAAGAGCGGCACTAAACAATCCAACATATACTCTTGTCAAAGAGAAATGACTCCAGATAGAGATAACAGTCCAGGAAGATTTTATTCAAAGCTATTTGCAGTAGGAGGCAAGACTATTGAAGTATGAAAGAGATTGAACTTAACTCTGCTAAGAGAAAAAGCAGGAGCGTTGTTAAGTGCTGGAGAAGTACTGGGGGGTTGGTCAACGTGATGAAGCAATTGGTGACTATTGCTAGGCTCCTACCATCCACAGACACTGGGAGGTGGGGGCTCCGTTTTGTCTTTTTCTTTTTTTAAGTTTTTGCTTAAATCCCCATTAGCTCACATGCAGTGTAGTGTTAATTTCAGGGGACGATATAGTGATTCAGCACTTCCATATAACACCCGTTGCTCATCACAGGTGCCCTCCTTCATCCCCATCACCTGTGTCTTCCCCCCTGCCACTGCCCCTCTGGTAACCATCAGTCTGTTCTCTACAGTGTGTTTTTTGGTTTGTCTCTCTCTCTTTTCTTGTTCCTTTGCTCACTTGCTTTGCTTCTTAAATTCCACATAGGAGTGACATCATATGGATTTGTCTTTCTCTGACTGACTGACTTCACTAAGTATAATACTCTTTAGCCCCACCCACGTCATTGCAAAGGCAAAATTTCATTCCTTTTTATGGCTGAATAATGGTACATTGTGTACATATATACTAGTTCTTTTTTTTGGTCCATTCATCAGTGATGATGTTTTCGTAATTTAGCTCTTCTCAATAACGCTGCTATAAATAATGCTGCTGCAAGATGCATGTGTCCCTTTGAATCAGTATTTTTGTATTTTTGGGTAAATATCTAGCAGTGCAATTCCTGGATCATAGGGTAGTTCTATTTTTAACTGTTGGAGGAAATACTATCCTGTTTTCCAGAGCGTCTACAGCAGTTTGGATCTCCACCAACAACGCAAGCATATTCCCCCTTCTCCGCATCCTCTCCAACACCTGTTGTTTCTTGTGTTGTTAATTTGAGCCATTCTGACAGCTGTGAGGTGGTATCTCATTGTAGTTTTGATCTGTATTTCCCTGGCGGGAAGTGATGATGAACATCTTTTCATATGTCTGTTGGCCATCTGGATGTCCTCTTTGAAGGGATGTCTGTTCATGTCTTCTGCCCATTTTTTAATTGGCTGCTAGAACTGATAAACAGATTCAGTAAAGTCACAGGATACAAAATCAACATATGGAAATCCAATAATGAAGCAGCAGAAAGAGAAATTAAGGCATCAGTCCCATTTACAAGTGCACCAAAAGCAGTACGATACCTAGAAATAAACCTAACAAGGTGGTGAAAGACCTGAACTCTGAAAACAATAAAACGCTGGGGTACTATTTTCTTGATGATGACACTTCAGAGAGCAGACTCCCAGGTCTTCGTGAAACAGGGTCCTGTGCTATAAACCTGCCTGCAAGATTTACATCTCAAAGGGGCAGAGAATGAATTTACAATTGCAAGTTGCAAGTAATGCTTTTAAGAAAAGGGAGGTCAGGGGCCTGAAGTCACAATGACAACTGTCTACAGTTCAGTCAAGCTAAGGGGAACATCTTGGCCTCTATCCCTTTCTATCAACCTAGGCAACATAGCCTGACAGCTAGTAGCAAAAACAGAGAGAAGACATGAATGTCAACAAAGAATCTAAATATTTAGTCAAAGAAAAGCAAATCCCGCATTTATCTCTAGGACTTTTGATAGCAAGGAAACATTTGACACAAGAAAAAGGGACTCTTCAGTTCCTTTGAAGATAAGAATTTGAATTCTAGGAGAAAAGCGCTGAGATTGTGCGTAGCTGATGCTGCAGAGAGAGTTAACAGATTTTAAAGGCAAGCAACATTATCAGAACTATACATTTTTAGCTGACATGTTTGTAGTTGACATTGTCTGAATATCAAAGAAGTTAAATTATTTGTTTAATGTAGTATATTTAGTGGCAGAGGCAAAGTGTACTATCCATTCTGTTGTGGATAAAATCCATTCACTTGTTTATTCAATTCTTATTCCCCTATTTTTTTCCAAATGCTGTAACGGATTTTTTAAAACTGATCACATGTCCAATATTATGCTTAACTCAAATAATGAAGGAAGCAATTAGATTTTACAACCAGGCCACCTGCGTGGCTCAGTCAGCTAAGCATTTGCCTTAGTCTCAGGTCGTGATTCCAGGGTCCTGGGATGGACTTGGGAGTCCACCCCCTGCTCAGTGTGTGTCTGCTTCTCCCTCTCCGTCTGCCCCTTCCTTCTCTCTTGCTGCCTCTCAAATAAATAAATAAAATTAAAAAAAAAATGTTACAATCAGTTCGAACAACTTTTCTAAGAACTCACATATTTTGGCAGGAAAATTTGCTGAAATTCATTTACAAAGGGATACAACCCTGTTCTGTCTTCACAGTGTGATAATGAAGAACATTTTATTGGATACAATTCATGTGCATTTTTTGGACAAATTTGCATTATCTTAAGTTCTCCACAAATAACAGTGTTGTAAAATAGTTCAAAGACAACAAAAGAATGGTCCTTGTAGAGTGAGGTAGCTCTGGAAGGTATGATCTTTTTTCACCTTTTTGGTGAAAGATGTCGAGAATACACACACGCACACACACACATATATATGTATCTTTATAGATAAGTAAATAGGTAGATAGAGTCCATTTCACTGTCTTTCACGGTTTTTCCTGACACGGCCAGTCACTAAGTAATTTTTAGTGAAAGGTTAAAAATGTTATATAAAATAGAAATAAAATTGACAATCCCTGTTGAGGAGGAGAATATCATCCCAACCCTACACTAATATAGTTATTATAAACAACAAGTAAGATGAACAGAAAGGAAAATGAGTTGTGCAGTTCTGATCACTAATAAAGGTAATAATTAGACTTTCTCAATAATACCAACAAAAAACAAGTTGGGTGTGTAAATAATATATTTTGCATTTTGTTACGTACCGTTGGCCTCTATGCCAACACCACCAAACCTTCTTTTTCCTCTGTTATTCTTAATGTCAGGCGCTGTGCTAACTCTCGTGCCAACCAATTTCTGTATTCCTTGCCTCCGTCTCCCCTACGTCACCACCCCCATCTACCTTCATTACAATATAATATCGACGTAAAATGCTATATTGTCACTTCTTGTATAGACCCTGAAGGTTATCCTTACTATGCATTTTAAACAAATGTTGTAATAAGCAAGTATTTGATTGGCAACTGTTTCAAATTCTAATCAGAAAAAAAAAATTCTTCAGAGTCATGTTCCTGTGGCATGGGAGAATAAGGTTCTCCACATCTGCGTAGGTGGCCGTTCTCGAATAGCTTTAATATTTACATTTTAAGAAGACTTTCAGTGTTGTTGAAGGAATGGTGATTGCTGTAGAGTACTTTCAAATACACTTGACACTAATAAACACCCATTTTTATTAACACTTGAGATCTCTTTCAATAATTGAGCTCAGGATTCAGTGCTCGATTATGGAATCCTACAAGTATATCTTAAATACTTCTCAGGGTTGCTTAACAAATAGACAAACTAGTGACAGAATAATAGTTCATTTGAAATAAGTATAATGCTTAGAGTATGGCACAGGATAAATGAATCTTTCTAAAATTCTTTCTTCTTTCCTCTAATTGCCTCATTTGCTTTTATCTTTCATCTTTCTACTTTAAAAAGTCATTCTAAAAAATTACAATAATAATGCCTGCTTATTATAGCAAGTTAAGCAATGAAGACAAAGTTAATAGTCTCTTTTTTTATCAGTTAGGCATGCTTTGGAAATGCAAGTAACAGAAAATGACTGATAGTCACGAATATGCATTTATTTTTCTCATATAAACAGAAGCTTTATGTTAG
Organism: Meles meles; assembly: GCF_922984935.1. Taxonomy (NCBI): domain Eukaryota; kingdom Metazoa; phylum Chordata; class Mammalia; order Carnivora; family Mustelidae; genus Meles; species Meles meles. The sequence goes on along the minus strand of NC_060077.1, from coordinate 87,231,621 downwards.
CCGTGGCTGGTCTTGAGAGTGTATCGCTGCGGCTCCTTTGGCATGTTTCTCATGGTTACAATATGATTGCTCCACGAATCCTACTTGAGTGTGTAGGGAAGGAATAATTTTCCCTCTGCCTTTCGAAGTTCTTGGGTAAGACCCTTGTAATAAAAAAACAGATAAACCAGATGAAAACAAAGACACATTTATTAACATATGTATACATACTTCTGTATACATAGGGAATACTCAGGGGAAAATGAGTAATTCCTTGAGATGTCCTATATACTGGCTTAAATACCATCTTAAGCTAAAGGCAAGAGAAAGAAAGGTAGGGAAGGTTACTGGGAGAAGCAGGGTAAATAAGGGTGAGGTGTGTTGGGCAGACTGAAGTCGGAACCTTCCCCGTGATGTGAGTTTCTTGGGACAGAGGCATCCTCCTCTTTCTGGTACAGAGAAGACATGCCTATAGATGGAGATTTCCTTTATAAATGTAAATGTCCCTTACAGAAGGGCATCAAGCTGCCCTATTTCCAGAGTTTCTCTTGTGTCTGCTGCTTCTGAAAATAATAGGTCAAAATAATCGTATGCCAAAAAGGCATGTTTTGGGATGCATATTCTGTTACCCTTCAAGTTTAAGGCAAGGAAGGAAGGAGAAAGCAGTGCCAGCTGCTTCTGTCCCTTTTATTCAGAAGTCGTGATTTCTCTGAATTCTCCTAGCTGACTGTCCTTTTGCTCGTTGGCTAGAACTTGAAGACAGGGATTTACCTACATGGCAGCACCTGGGTAACCTGACTTTCAGGCCAGTAGAGTGGGAGGAGGCAAGGGAAAAAGGCAATGAGGAATGACTTTTTTAAAATTTAAATTCAATTAGCCAACATAGAGTACATCATTAGTTTCAGATGTAGTGTTCAATAATTCATCAGTTGCATGTAACACCCGTGACTTTGGAGGGGCCCTTCATCCTTGCCTTCAGTCCTGCTCAGCTGGGGTGTTAGCCATTCGGTGTGTAGCCCTCTTCTTTTACACACATTCATGCGCACATGTCTATACACTATGTGCATATATTAACAACAAAACCAGGATAACATCTGACATGTTATCCTGCCACTTCTTTCCTCCACATACTGTCTTCTGTATATAATGTAAACCAGGATCTGCATATATATGTGTGTGTGTGTATATACGTATATATATATAGATAAAATATGTAAAAATGTTCCCAAAGTCTTCCCGACTCGTGTGTTTGCATACATATAGGGGTATACGTTTATATGCATGCGGGCACATCTATGTGGAACAGCATCTATTTTTCCATGTGTTTATTTATGTGTGTGTCTGTATGCGTGCGTGTAGATTCACAGACACATAGATACATTTGTAGATTCATCCAAATGTGCACATTTTTTATTTCCATAAGTGAGATTTATTATAGTTATATATTACCATCAAAAGACATGAACCTTGTTGTTTTTAAGAGATAAAAGATTTGAACAAGTTACACCTCTATCTTTATGTGACTTTCTCCTTCTCCCTACTTTGTCCACCATTGGACGGTAGTGATATTTTAATGATTGACAGTCTGCTGAGGGACACCAGCGGATTTAATATGCACATTTTCATCACGTGACTGAAGCTCAGCGAGCCTAACTGACGAGCTCAAGGCAGTAAATCACTGAGTGGAGCAGTTCGGTTTTGCATTTTTGAGTACCGGTCCTTCCTGTTTTTAAAGGAGTGCAAGTTCATCTCAGCTATGTGTTATTATTTTAGGTCTAAATGTTGTTCTTTCTCCAGACTTTTCTTTCCTACATAAAGAACCGTAATTAATTGCATTCCTTCTTTTTCAGAGAGCAGTGCCTTTTAGGATTCTTCTCCTCCTCCTTCACACCTGTACCTTCCATCACAGGTCCAGATTGTTGCCTTAATTTTGGCAACTGAGAAAGGCTACTTGTAGAGACATTCCAGGCATGACTCATCTTAGAATATTGCTGTTCTGAGTTCAGGTAAAACCGACTCAGTCACTTCTCACGAGGCAAGCATGCTCACAGGTGCTCTTGTGGTGTGCAGAATGCTCGAGCGAATGTCTGTTGCCTTTCAGGAGTTCACTTGCTTGGTATTCATAGATTAAAACAACCTTATGTTGATAGGGTTGCTGATGGACTAATAGGCTGAAAAACTGTTGTTTCCCTGGTCCAAGGCCTGACAGGTAGAGATTTTAAGATGTTATGTGAAGTGGCTGGGTTGTGGCTTTTGTACACACAAGGGTTTCCTCATGGGCTGATAATTCAAGGAGCAGTCCTTCTGCTATTCTCATAGATGCGAAGCAATTTGAGATTTTTTCCCCCACTTGATTATATTATGTCTCAAAGGTGAGTTTTACTGTGCATACGCACTCTCAGTGTAATTTACTGATAGATACTACTTTCCGTGAAATTGCTATTTACGTAAGTGTCAGATGTAGGATACTGTAGAAATAAAACATAGGCTAAAGGCATATCTCTTAGTTTGAATCCCTGTAGCTCCTCTCTCAGTTGATCTCTGCGGGGACCTATTTGTAAGACCACAACATTATCAATTTGAAGTTGTTCCATCTCCATCCCCCTGATACCGCCATCGCTTACTCAAGTGGGGTGTACTGGTGGGAAAATGAGAAAATGAGAAAAAATGGGAATATGGGAAAATACTGGTGGGTTTTATGAAACAAAAGTCACTTCGAAGTCTGGCATATTATACTGGCATTATTATGTTATTAAAAGTTTAAATATGTATTAGAAAATGTGTTTTAAATGCCAGGACATAGATGTAAACATTTTAAAATTTAAGATCCCTAAGTTACCCATACGCTGTTTCTCTTCACTTTGTAATGCAACTAATCAAATTTACAGTAAGTGTACTTAAGAGTACCCTGTTTTTATACAAGCTTACATAATAATTTATGGGGACAATTTTGCAACAACTTTTTATAATGAAGAATAAGTCTCATGTTCACAAATACAGTATGAAAAAAATCAATATCCATTTTATTTTCAAAGTGATACATGAAAAGGAGTTTCAAGATTTATAGAATTTTAAATTCCATTAAATTTAAGTTACATTAAAATCGTCAAGTTTAATAATCCCCATCCAAAGCAGAATTTTGTCTACAATATTCAGTTTCAGCTTATTTTTAATTTTTTTTTTTTTTTATTTCTTTGACAGAGAGAAATCACAACTAGGCAGAGAGGCAGGCAGAGAGAGAGGAGGAAGCAGGCTCCCTGCCAAGCAGAGAGCCCGATGCGGGGCTCGATCCCAGGACCCTGGGACCATGACCTGAGCTGAAGGCAGAGGCTTTAACCCACTGAGCCACCCAGGCGCCCCTCAGCTTATTTTTAGAGGCTATCTTTATATAGCGACTCATTCCAATTTCAAGAAGTTTCAAGTGTTGAAAATTTTCTTTTTACTCTGTCGAAGCCAGCTTCACTGTGATTTCCACACACTGGCCCTGGTTCTACTCCCTAAAGCCGCACAGGATACATTTCATCCTCTTCCCCATGACAGTCCTTCAAATATTTGTGAAAAATTCTTCCCATGAGAATTTCTGCTGAAGCTACACATGTCACTTAATTAAACCTTTCTTCATATAACAAGTTGTCCAACCTTTCATCATCATAGTTACTCATCCCAGAATATAAGTTTTTGTTTGTTTGTTTGTTTTTAGTGTTGTGACCAAAATTTGTAAGGAAGGTAACTGATTTTCCTCACAGAATGTGGAAATAGGCACAGTGTAGTGAATGAGGCTAGGAGTGAACCGCAAATAACATTTCAAATGATGTCTCACCAAAGAGACTATTCTAGACCAATAGCTCCCTTCATCTGTACATGCTGCTTTGATCATTGTAGCCCACGGCTGTACCAGCTTCTAGAAAATCAACAGGAGAATGGAAGTTGATACTGAGTTTTCTGTTGTTTAAAGGTGATATTCAATTTTTGTAATATAGTGACAAAATTATTCCAGTCTAATAACCACATTCAGACGTATTTGCTAGATATGATTTATAAACATAATAATAATTGCAGATGTGTAGTTTCTTTTCTCTTTAAATCAGACTCGCACATTATCTCCACTTCAGTCATTTTTATTTTTGACTTAAGAGGATTTATCCCGTCATTCATGCCTGCACCCATTCACTGATTCATTTGGCAGATATTTATTGAGGTACTACTACGTGTCAGATACTCTCACTGATGCTGGGACTGTAATTGTGAGCAAAACAGATGTTGTTCCTTCTCTCACAGAATTCTTCTTCTAGAGTCTGTGTGGGAAGACTGACATTACCGAGATAATTATTGATTGTCTTCAGTGCTGAGCGAGAAATAGATGTGAGGTGACTTCTGTTGACTCTAATATATAGCCAGAGTCGAGTACCATGTTATTAGACTAACAGAGAAGTAGTCTATATTTTTGTAATAGTTAAAATTTTTTTTTAAAAAGGATATTACTTGTGCAAGAGGGTACAGCTATTTAATATTAACATTTTGTTGAATATCTTGTATCTGTAAACTCTTAAAGAGGAACAGGTTCTGTTTTTTTAAACATTTGTTTATTTAAAAAAATTTTTTGTTTAAAAGTGCCTGGGTGGTTCAGTTGGTTAGGTGTCTTGCCTTCGGCTTGGGTCATGGTCCCAAGGTCCCGGGATCCAGTTGCACGTCGGGACCCCTGCTCAGCAGGGGGGTCTGTTTCTTCCTCTTCCTTTGCACGTGCTCACATGCTCTCTCTTGCTCACTCATATAAATAAATAAAATCTTTTAAAAATTTGCTTATTTATAAGATAAGTCAATTAAATTTATTTAAGGGAAACTAATGGCAGGGAGAGTTAGGTGTATCCTATAACCCATAATCACTTAACACTGAAATGATCATTTAAAACTGAAACATGGGAGCACCTGGGTGACAGATACAGTTAAGCATACTGTTCTTGGTTTTAGCTCCAGTCACAATCTCAGGGTCTTGGGATCCAGTCCCTGCACTCAGCAGGGAATCTGCATGCCCCCTCCCCACCCCTTACACTCGTGAGCACATGCTCTCTCTCCCTCTCTCTCAACGAGATCAATAAGTCTTTTTAAAAAATAAAAAAAATAAAACTGTATACACACACACACACACACACATATTTTGCCTTTGAAACTGACCGGCGGTGACCTCAGCAGGAATGAAGGAATAAGGATTTCTCAACATCCTGTGCTTCATAAAAGCCCCAAGGATACTGGCAACAGAATCTGAATCAACTGTTTTCAAGACTCTAGAAATTAATAAAGTTTTGCAGGAATCTGGGGAGCATTTATTTAAGTAAAACAGTAGAATCTTTGTAAGAAAGTGAGTTTTCTGATATTTTAACTTGTCTGTATCCATCTGCTTCTCAGTAGCTTTGATAACCAAGAGCCCAGAGTTGAAGTGAAAAATCAGCAGTCAGATATCCACTGGAAGTGGTGGAATGGTTGTGGAGCTTCTTCAAAGCCTGATTCCCAAAGAATTGCTGTTATATGGACTATCTGGTAGTTCTTGGAAAAACAAACTTGCAGGTCTTTATTTAACCTAACTCAGGGGTCTACAAGACTTTTTCCCTGGGGGCATTTGTCAGAAATCATCAGCAGCAATTGTTTAACTTCTGAGCCATTTAAGACAGTGGATAACATTTGGGACAAAAAATAGACAAACCAAAAAGCTGAAAAAGAAAATCTTGGGAGTGAGATGTTTGTAAGGGCTTTGAAGAGCTCTGACATATTTATGGGAATCTAGAGGCACACACACATGTGTAGGGCTATACACACTTGCCCTGGACTGTATGCATGTTCAGCAAAAACTAAAGAAGGTAATCTCTCATCTCTGGCTTTCCTTGAGGCTTCCTGCTAGGAAGTGCTGGTGAAGGCAGAGTTATCAACTGCCTGGCTTGTTCTTAGAAACATGCCCCAACACAGACACAGAGCCCCTTGCCAAAGACTGGGCTACTTACTGGCTCCAGACATTTAAGGAAATCATTGTCTAATAATTAGTTGACCACTAAATTAATCAAGCAGATACTTCTGTGGCCCCACATGATAAAGAATAAAGATATTACAGAATTAGTTTAGAAAATCACTAACTAAAACAAATAGCAACACAAAGACATGCCCAACAAAGACACCACCACCAGCAACACCACCAAACTTGGGCAATAAGAAAGGATCTTCTCAGGTTTGTCATATTATATTATCTAAAATGTCTGGTTTTCAACAAGAACAACAAAAATATGACTCAGAAAAACAAGAAAATATGTCCTATGGGAAGGGGGGGGGGACAGTCAGTAAAAACTATCCCTGAAAAAACCCAGACATTGAATTTACTCAACAAAAATGTAAAATGTGCTATTTTAAATATATTCAAAGAATTAAAGGAAATGATATCCAAAGAACTAAAAGAAGTTATGAGAGTAATGTATCACAGAATAGAGAATATCAATAGATATTATTTAAAAAAAACAGAAATTCTGGAGTTGGAAAGTATGGGAACTGAAGTTTAAAAAGATTTTTTAAAAGATTACAAAGTTTTATTATTAAAAAGTTTTAAAAGTTTTTATTTTAAAAATAAAAAGAAAAGAAAATAACTCTGTAGCAGGCTTCTCAAGTATATTCTAGGAGGCAGAAGAAAAGAATCTGTAAAATTGAACCTTTGTCAATTGAGATAATACAGTCTGAGCAACAACAACAACAACAAAGAATAAAGAAAAATGAGCAGAGTCTCAGAGAACATGGGTGCCATCAAGCGTACCAACATAGGTCTAATGGAAGTCCTAGAATGAGAGAGGAGAGAGAAAGGAGCAGAAATAATATTTTTTAAAAAACATGGGCTGACAGGGGCACCTGGGCGGCTCAGTTGGTTAAGCCTCTGCCTTCAGCTCAGGTCATGATCCCAGGGTCCTGAGATCGAGCCTCACTTCAGACTCTCTGCTCAGCAGGGAGCCTGCTTCCTCTCCTCTCTCTTTGCCTGCGTGTGATCTCTCTCTCTCTCTCTCTCTGTGTGTGTCAAATAAATAAAATATTTTTAAAAATAGGTTGACAGATTATCAAATTTGATGAAAAACTTGAATCTATAATTGAAGAAGCTTAGCAACAAACTCCAAGAAGGATAGCCGGAAAAAACAAACAAACAAAACAAAGTCATATTTAAACACACAAGCTGTCAAAAGTCAAAAGACTCATGAAAACAGAAAGAAGGGGCTAATTAATTATGTACTGGGGATTCTCAATAAAATTAATAGCATATTTCTCATAAGACAAAGCCAAAAAAAAAGGTTAATGTATTAAAATTGACAAAGTAAAAAAGACTTTCAGACAAGTATTTTATGTCCAATAAAACTGACTTTCAAAAATGAGGGATGAGTTAAGGCATTACCAGACAAACCAAAAGCTTACAGTTTGTCCCCAGCAGACCTTGTCCTACAAAAACACTGAAGGGAGGCTTTCAGGGTGAAGTGAAAAGACACTAGAGGAAAAATGGAATCACTGTACCGAAATGAAGACCACCAGTGAACATAACTACATGGGCAAATATACAATCCAGTGTAAATATATCCCAGTTACCTATCTGTATCAGAAGATGTAAACATTATAGCTTTTAAGAGAAACTAAAAAAGACTGTAGCGAGTTATCCCTCCAGCAGCACTTTATGTGACTTTCTGTTTCCCCGTCCTTTGTCCAGCATCGCATAGTAGTGACATCTAATGATGGGAAGTAGGCTGAGGCACACCAGAATGTCATATAGTTGCAATCATACATATGTAACCTTTTCAGACTGGCTTCTTTCACTCAGTAACACACACTTAATGTTCCTCCATCTTTTGTCATGACTTGGTAGCTCATTTCTTTTCTGCGTTGAATAATGCCATTATCTGGATGGAGCACAGTTTATTGATCTGTTCACCTATTGAAGGGCATCTTGGTTGCTTCCGGACTGTATATTATTTATACATATTGCTTCTAAGATAATGCAATTCCAATTATATATGAAGCTACTATAAATATTAGTGTACAGCTTTTGTGTGAACATGATTTTCAACTCATTTTGGTAAAAATCAAGGAGTGCAGTTGCTGGATCATGTAAGAATATGTTTAGTTTTGTAAAAAGCTCTCAAACTGTCTTCCAAAGTCACTCTTCCATTTTACAGTTTACGTTTCCACCAGCAATGAATTAGAGTTTCCTGTTGCTCCACATCCTTGCCAGCATTTGGGGTTATCAGTGTTTTGAATCTAATAGGTGTACAGTGGTGCCTCCCTGTTGTTTTCATTTCATTTCCCTAAGGACATAGAACTTGGAGCATTTTGTTGTTGTTGTTGTTAAGATTTTATTTATTTGTTTGACAGAGAGAGAGATCAAAGTAGGCAGAGAGGCAGGCAGAGAGAGGGGGGAAGCAGGCTCCCCACTGAGCCGGGAGCCTGATGTGGGGCTCCATCCCAAGATCCCGAGATCATGACCTGAGCGGAAGGCAGAGGCTTATCCCACTGAGCCACCTAGGCTCCCCTTGGAGCATGTTTTTATGCTTATTTGCACTCTGTATATCTTCTTTGTTGAGGTGTTTGTCCTTTATAAAGACAGGGTTGTTTGTTTCCTTACTTAATGGAAAATGTTGACTTTTAAGAATACTTTTGATATTTTGTCAACAGTTCTTTTTCTCCTGTCTTATGCAAACATTTACTCCCAGCCTGTGACTTGTCTTCTCCTCATTCTCTTGAGTGATTCCATATTTTAATTCTAGAATTTTTAACTCCCCAAATAAGACATTATTGTTATCGTCATTATTCCTATGTTATAAACTTTTGTTTAGATTTACCTATAAGCTTAGCATTTCCTGCACTCCCTGTTTATTCTGGAATCTCAGACCTTCCTTTTGGGCTCAGTTTCTTCTTTAAGAGTATCCATTAGAGGTGCAGACACACTCAATTTTGCATTTATCTGTAAGTATCTTTATATTCCCCCTCATTTCTGAAAGTCAATTTTGCTAGGAAGTTATGTAACTCAGGAATAATAGTCTTTTTCTGAAAAAATTTTTTTTAAGATTTTATTTATTTGAGACAGCGCATGCTCTCAAGTGTGCACGGGAGGGGGGAGACATTTTGAATGATATATTTGTATGTGACATTTTATGTCATTGAGTGTGCTTTCAGACTAATTGTGTTATTTCAGAAGATAATTTTTTTTTTTTTTTGGCTTTGTTTTATTGGCTTCTTTGAACTTCTGCTCTTTGGCTTTGATGTTACCGAGTCTTATTGTGTTGGTCTAGAAATATTTGTATTTTTGTCTATTGACTTTAAAAATTCTGGTACATTGTGCTGGTTGTCTCTGTGGATTTATGTTTTTGACATTTTGGATGTTTTAATTTTTTTGTTGATTCATATTCTATTTGGTTTCATCTTAACTCTCAGGTGGGACTCTCAGATAAGCATTTCTTTCTTGTTCTTAAATCTCTTTTCTGTCTCATATTCTCTGCCCCTTGCTTTCTCCTTTTTTTCATCTCTGTCTTATAGCTCTCTCCCTCTCTTGAAAATGAACAAACCAATCATTTCAGGTGTTTCTTCTAAGTCAATGATCTTCACTTAATGCTGCCACTCACTTGTCCATCCATTGAGTTCTTAACTTAAGCTATTTTAGTTTTTATTTTTACATTTTTCTTCTTGTTCCTTCAAACTTCCTGGTCTTTGTTAGATTCTTTTTAGAGTCTTTTTAAAAAATACATATTTGATGTCTTTTAACCCTGGCATGCATAGCCTTATTTTATTTTCTGTGTTTGACATTTTTAATAGTAAAGAGCCTGAGACTCTAAATCTGTTTCTTCGTATTTTTACTGACTTACATGTATGGCTTCTTACCTTACGTGTTTTCTGCTTTTTTTAGTTTGTGTGTTTTCAATTACAATAATATTTATGTCTGTATATTGAATTGAAATAAAAAAGCAGAAATACCAGTCATGATGTAACACAAAACATAGTCAAATAAAATCTTTTTTGGAACATTTGACTCAGTCTATATAGGTAGTCAACAAAGCTCTTTGCTTAGTTCAAAGGCCTTTAATTTGTTTCCTTATCAACATATTATAAAACATTCAGAATAAAGCATTTGAAAAAATATGATACTTCTATGTTCAAATGTTTTGCTTCATGATCACCTCTTAATTAAAGATAATTCTGGGACACCTGGGTGTCTTCGTTGATTAAGTGTGCGACTCTTGATTTCGGCTCAGGTCATGATCTCAGGGTGCTAGGATTGAACCCAGGAAGGAATCTGCTCTCAGCAGGGAGTCTGCTTGAAATTCTTTTGCTCTCTCCTTTCTCTCTGCCCTTCCCCCTGCATGAGCTCGCTCTCCCAAAACAATAAATAAATCTTAAAAATAAAACAAGCTAGTTATTTTCTTAAAGGAAGAGTTACAAACAATAGTACTTTCCTTTTTACAGAGGCTTACTCCCCCTCCCCCCACCGTTGGTAGTATTAGTAATTATCTGTTGACTTTTTTTCAAAAATGAATGATAAAATTCTTAGACTGAAAAGGACCTGAAGAAGTGGGAATGTTTACATCTGTTTATAGAAACAGGTGTAACCATGGTTAAGATTCCTCTGATATTATATGAATGAATTTTGGCAAAACTGTATAGCATTTAGAAAAATGACTGACTCTTCAGTAATTCTACTTTTAGGTATTTTCACTAATATATGTGTAGAGATGTTCACTGTAGCATTTTTCATCAATAAGAGAATGATTTCTTAAAGTTGGTATATCCAACCAATAAAAGACCGTAAAACTACTGGAAAGTCAGCACAATTTTATTTTTATTTTTGTTATTTATTTTTTATTTTTGGAATGTAAGTGTAATTTTTTATCTACTGGCGTGGAAATATGTCCCTAATATGCTAACACTGGAAGAACATGTTTTGAATAATTAAATCTAATTTTTAAAAAACTACATATGAAAGTAGATATAGTCGTCAATTATGAACAGTTCTCCGTATTTTAACATAAGCCTAGGTGATTTTCCTTTCTAACTCCTTTTGTTGTAATACCAAGGAAGTCTTTATTTACATTTTGTCCTCCATTTAGCATTGTTACCACAGAAATACATAGAGGAAGAATCATTGCTCTGCCTTGGCTATCCGAATTGACTGTTGGAGTCCATGGCAGAGAGGGGAGCTTTGAGAGGAAGGAAGCTTTGTATTGTAAGAGCCATGATATATTGAGTTTGAAACGTAACATTTACACCATAAATAATAGATTTGAGAAAAGACAGATGAAAAGCCGGGTGACCATATAAAGGGTAAGTAAACATACTGAAAGATGCATGATTTGGGGATTTCTTAGCTTCTCAGTGGACAGGACCATGAAGAGAAAATGTGGGAAGGAGGAAAATATGTCTAAAAAACTAAATCCCAAGGGTTAATGACAGTTATATCATGGGTTCCTGGAGTAAAAAAACCTCTTTTGTCAAGTTTTTGCATTCCTTACATTTTTGGCAATTTAAAATAAGTAAGAACTGCTTGTGTAATCTTAATATCTTAAAAAACATGAAGCGGAAGGAAAGAAGTACTGAATTTGGAAAGGGGCAAGAATAATCCAGTAAAACATCTGTGGTTTTGTGACTCATTGAGTTTTTAATGATGTTATTTAAAAAACTGAATTTCATTACTTCTGGTTATTTTCCAGAAATTACTAACTAATTCAATCACTAAAACAGAATGACATAGGTATGAAACTTTTATAATTAGCAACAAGCTTCATAAGGAAGTTTGTTTCTTGTTCCCAAATGTATTTTTGAGAAGTTAGAAATTGGGGAAGGAAAGAAGGGAACGACAGGTGAATACAAAAAGTACAAGGCCGTCCCGGGAAACTAAGGAAGAGTGGAGGCTGGGAGACAGGGGAAGGATGGAAAAGGAGACCTCACGTCTGAGCAAAGTGAGCTTTCCTGAAAGAGCTTGCCAATTTACCCAATAGCAGCTGTTACCTGTATCCTACAAACTGTCAAAGTCAAGAGGAAGTACAGCACATTTGAGTTAAAGGACAGTTGAAACAACTCCAAGTCCATGGATATCACTGAGTCTACCAGACCAGAGGTCAGTTACAGGGCAAGGACATTGCAGGTCTGGCCAGTGTGTTTAGAGCTCACAAGGATCGTGTGGTGTGCAGGCAACAATAGCTCAGATAATCCCAATCACAGCATTCTGGGGAAAATCTTTGGTTTTTTTAAATAAAAATATGATATAACCTAGAGCACAATATGCAACAGAATGACATTGGTGATTTTGAAATTTACATTGTGACCACAGGCAAGTAACCCAGATGTCATCTGCTTTAGCTTCTCCCTACTTAAAATGCCAGAAATGCTCGTTTCCCCAGCTGACATATGTATGTTCCTAGGGTAAATGTGATGGCATTTTGAGAACTAGGGAGAGGGCTTTATTGAATTGTTTTAGTTCACCTTTTTTTAATATCATTTCATTTCATCATATCATTTCCCATCATTATTTAAAAAGCAAAAAGATCTAGGTGAGGAACCCATCTCTCCTGCCAAGTGGTGATAAGCTCTCAGTTTGGAATGGGATGGGGATGATGGAAGTATCACCTTTTTCCTTTTGCCTAGTGGTAAATATTGTAATGTTTGAAGGTGATGACCTTTATTAATATAAACTTTATTGTTACAAGTTACTCTATTATTAATTTGATCTTGGGTAATAGCAGAGAGCAAATCTAATTAACTGTAATTAGTAAAATAATCATCTTAAGCCTTTAATCCAGAAAGGAAAACAATTTTTTTTTTTAGCTTTCAATGTATTCAGTACTTGAAAAATGATTATTTTTCTCCTCCTTCTTTTTAACCAAGAAATAATTGCTTCAATAATTAGGCAAATAGTCTTAGTGGACTATAAGATTATCCTCTGTGGAAATGATTAAAAAAAAAATGTGGAAGAATGACACCTTAATCAGCATATAACCCTGTGCAATATTGAAGCTGACACCGTTTTAGAACGTTTTGTAAAAAGCAGGAGTATCTTTCTTGATCTCAATTCAATTCTTCGTTTTGCATATATTCAATATGGCACATTATTTTTCACTTAACTAACATTTTTGCTGAGGATGCACATGTGGGTATGAAACAGGATCTAATACGTGACAGTGAGTTGAAGTTGTAGGAAAGGAGACAGGCGGATTGGAGACACCTTTCGGAACCGAGCATATTATAAAGTAGTGGTAGTGGAGTCGCCATGTAAGTCCTCCAGGATTCATTTCTCTAAAATGTCCTGCTGCACTTTGACTGTGGTGGCGGTGGTGCAGCGGGTTTCCTGGATTGCTGGAAAATCACATGCATTTGCGCAAACTCAGCACCGTGTTTTGAAAAATAACCACTGAACAGTTCTCTGCTCAGTTGGATTAGAATTGGCGATGCGTGCTGCACTAGAGCATGGTGCACCTTGCATGACCTTGCAGTCTCTTGTTCTGGGTTATCTGATATTTAGAGCATGAATCTAGGTGTCTTTCAAAGCATTAATTTATTCTCAATAATTTATTCTTAACAACTGCCTCTCTTAAACACTCTGGTATATAAGGTGCCATTTGAATTGTTTTCCTGCTGTAGACAAAACTTAGGGGAAGAGAGCCCACCTCTGGCCCCATTTAGAAGTCTAGTTGTATTTGAACAGACTTCCTATTCCTGTTAACGTTACATCATTCTGAGGGGTTTTGGAGTGTCCTCCGCCTCTAATGTCTCCTATCTAGAATCCCTATCAAACGCAGATGGTCCCAGTAAATTTATCTTTGACATTCCACCTTTTTTTTTTTTTATCTCCCTGTGATCTCTTTGCTTCTAGTTTCTCTTCCTCCAGTTTTCCATAACTAGACAGTATGTATCTTTCTACCGTACAATCTGATTCCCACTTGAGAAAAAGGAGAATCAAATGGAATTTAGAGTCTATAAACATATAATAACCAAAATAAAAATACAGTGGATGGGCATAGCAGGAGAATGGAAGAAACAGAGGAAAATCCTAGAGCTAGGAAACAGAAAAATAGAAATCATTCAGTCTGAATACAGAGAATATAGACTGACTCTTCCCCTTCCACATCTGCTTTTATTGAGTTGTAAGAGTGAAGACTAGGAGGAACGGGGGCTACTTCATCTTGAGCAGAAGGAAAAGTCAGTGTCAAAAAAATCTGTGTAAATCTCATTCTGATGCCACTACCTAGTACCTTTTTTTCTTTTTTGCATAATGCACATTGTATCTTCTGTCATTTATGGTTTCAGTTTATCTGAAGTATAAAGAGAATTTAGCAATGCTTGCAGAACAGTTCGAATTCAGAATACTTCTGAATTTTTAAATTTTAGTTTTTTATCCCACATGTAACCAATCATATATTTTTTAAAGCCACTCACCTCTACTGAAGTATTTCAAAGAACTCAAATTAGCTATAAGGAATATAACTCTCTTTTCATACTTGTTAAACACACATAGGCCCACATCCACACACATACATTTAAATTGAATAATTAAGAAAAACGTAGTATTTCTTTATCCTATAGTACTTACACTAAAATTTACTACTGTAATCATTTGGGGCCCTTGTAAAAAATGTCTTTGTTTAAGCCCACCCTGACAACATTAAAACAGATTTTGTAAGTAGGGCCTAGATTTTGTTGTTAATTTTTAGAGATTCCCAAGTGATTATAGACGAGCCGTGATGAGCATCGTTGAAATAAATAACTTTATTACAAGTAGAATGGGAACCCAAACCAACTTGTTTGAGACACATTCAATTCCGTTTGATTACTCAAAATTACCCAGATGTCTTCAAGAGAGCTTAGCCTGTCAGGCTTAACCATGTAGCCGGTGTCTCAGTGCGTTGAGCTAGCTCTGGACTCCCCAGTCTAGCAAGGGACAGCAAGCTGTTTCTTTGCTCACCTACCTCTTTAAGGTCAGGGTATGTTCACCTAAAGGTTTGTAGTGGAGATTTTGAATTCTCTCATTTAATCAGTTCTAAATATTTGGTAAACTTATCTATGTAATTTTTTAATTCTAACTATTTCTGTACAAGATGGCATTTGCTCTCTTTTACTCACTTGGTGAGGTTGGACCTTGGATGCATCACATAGTTATAAATGGCAAAACCATATTGAGAAACTCAGCTTTGGGACACCCGGGTGGCTCAGTCAGTTAAGCGTCTGCTTTCAGCTCAGGTCATGTTCCCAGGGTCGTAGGATCGAGTCCCAAATCGGGTTCCTTGCTCAGCAGGTAGCCTGCTTTTCCCTCTGCTTGTGCTGCTGCTCCCCCTTCCTGTGCATGCATAAGTGCTTTCTCTCTCTGATGGATAAATAAATAAAATCTTAAAAAAAATGGAAACTCAATTTTTTTGTGTTTTCATTAGTCATTTGTTTTACTTATGTAAGAATTTAGGAAGAAATGCTCTGGGATTTATAAAAAGCAAAAAAGTGAACCATTAGACCTAGACTGTATAATACAATATTATAGCTTATCTCTTTAGAAGAAAGAATTCTAATTTAATGTGTAAAACACGAGTGACTAGAAGATGTATGGTTACTGCTCCTTCAGTTTTCTATACATCATCTAAGCTAGATCACTAGACATAAACAAAAATGCACAAGGGCCATCTTATAATTGGTAATGATTCTCAAAATATTTGTTTCATGCCTTAGAGAATGATGTAGTCTCTTCGAGGTGAATAGTACATTCCTTACCTTTTGCCATAATGTCAGGAAGGACCATTTTAATGCACTAAGGACACTCTTTGACATTCACCTCTTTATTTGTTTTCCTAGAAATAGGAAAAAGTCTTTTCTGGGTTGGCAGATTCTTCTGAAAGAGCTAATGACTGCAGGCATAGCATGAAATTGTCAAATGAATTCAGAAAAACAGGGAATTTAAAGAGCTTTCCAATCCTAATGAATTAGGCTCTCGCCATGTGTTTTGACTTTTTTTTGGAACTATATTGCCAGAGTTTCAGTCAAATCTATGTTTAAGTAAAAGCTAAAACATCATTCTGAAACCCCTAATATGAAAGACTTGGTGTCATCCTTGTTACTTTTAACTGGTTTTCTGTTGCTCATTGGGAATAAAATAAAACAGGCTATAAGAACATAGGGGAAAATGTCCTATAAAATGAATGCAGTATGATTATTGTGATGGTTAATTTTATGATTTGGTAGAATATTGTTTCTGTTTGTGTTTGTGTCTGGAAGAGATTAGTATTTGAATGAGACTGAGTGATGAAATTTGCTCTCACCAATGTGGTCCCCTCTGTTGAGGGACCAACCAGGACAAAAAGGCTCCACTCTGTTGAGGGACCAACCAGGACAAAAAGGCACAGGAAGGGTGAATTTATACTCTTTGCTTGAGCTGAGACATCCATCTTTTCCTGCTCTTGAGCATTGATGTCCTTAACAGATTTTCAGACTCAGCCTGAATCACACCATTGACTTTCTTGGGTCTCTACCTAGCAAAGGGCAGGTTGTTGGACTTCTCAACTTCCATAATTAAATGAACTGACTTTAGCTTCTTTTGGTCTTATTTCTCGGGAGAACCAATTACAATTATGTACTTATAAAAGAGAAAAACATACATTTGTGGTTATAAGAACATTTATAAATGATAATTTAACTGAGCTGAAAAAAACGTGCTAACATAGCAGTACGCAGTATCTGATGAATAACTACATTTTTGCATTGTTTTTATTTGAGATGTTCACAGTATTTTGTTCTTTATCTGATTTCTGCTGCATGTTAATTATCAAGCAATTTTGAACTTTGGTGTATCGATCGGTGGGGTTTTTTGTTGTTGTTTATTTAAGAAGATCTGCCTCTTGAGTTGTAGAATATTAATCCTTGCTAACAAGACATTAATGATATTTATATCTACCAAGGTGAACTTGGGGACAATTCTGATTCAGAGGCTTTATTTCTGGTTTGGTGGTGAGAAATCTGGAGTTTAAATGTCTGTAAAACACAGGCAATTTGTTAACACAACACATAAATGGGGCAAGTTCAACAACACTGATTTGCATGACTTAAGCAAGATTTTTTTTTTCTGCTCTAATTATCTTTCTAATGAAAGATTCTTTGGAGTGACTCTAAATGCATTTTAAGAAATAATTAGGGTAAACACCATCACCACATATTACTAAGCTAACAGAATTAACATGGAGGTCTTGAGCCAATGATCAGCCTCTTCTCGTCCATGCTTCTAGCTCTGTCAATAAACCATGTGTAACAAGACATTTATGCACTGATGCATTTATTTCTTTATGAATATATGTTGGTCTCTGGTGTTTCAAATATTCATGAAATTCAGCTTTAAAAAGCAATAGTTTTAAAATATAGAGGTACTATTGGAAGAGACCATTATGTAATTGAGACTTAGAATTGCTAGTCATCTCCCCCATTCTGAGTGGCTTTCAAAGGACATTGCAACTCTTACATTGGAATTCAAGGAGGTTAATTTAAAAGTGATTTCAAAATAAGAAACACATTGTTTTTCCACATTGTTTTTTAAAGTGTCTAAATAAATGCAACAAAGAAACCATATTTCCATAATAGAAAGCAGTAAATGGACACTCCTCTAATTTTAACTGGTGAAATCTAATTATATTCCAAACACTCTGGTGAAATTTGCTTGTATAAGAGGTTCCTATCCTATTTCTTATGGATGACCCATATACCATTCAGAAAAGTAAATAAAATGTACTCTTTATTGTGAGTTTGCATGAAGGCATTTGCCCAATATAACTAAAGCTCGGGCAAAAATAATAAAGATAATAAAGAATAATGTCTTAATAAGAAGGACTTTACTTAGGAAATTCAATATGACTCATTGATAAATGAGTTATATGGGAGGCTTATAACTAGGACTTAAATAACCCCAATATATTATGATGTAAGTTGTAATAGTAATTCAATTTTAATATTTGTAGAACTAGAAAACTAAAAATATAATGAAAAAACAGGAACAGTATACAGTGAACCATTGTAGATGACACCTGGTTATGAATCATTTGATTTGCTAGATGCAGGAAGTTTCATTGGCAAGTCTTTACAATCAAAATTACGTTTTCAAAATCAAGATCATCCAAAATATGTGCTCTGGCACTAAAATTATACATGAAGATAGAAATCCCTGAATGACAGTTTTTAAAGGTAGAATATTTAGTGATTCAAGAGTGAATACCAAATTTTTTAATCCAGTATCATCAGTGAGATAGTTTTTGCATAGCTTCCTTGGAAAAATGTGAAAAACTCATTCACATGGGAATTCTGGAACTTTAAGCTCCATGTGTGGATGGAGAGTATGGAGATGATACAGAGCCAACTTGAGGAGGGGTAGAGAAAGTTCCTGAAGACACGCATTCATTCTTGAGTAGTTGAGAGGTCTGAGAAGACAATGTTGCTACTTTAAGCTCCATATGTATATGGAGGGTATGGGGATGATACAGAGCCAACTTGAGGAGGGGTAGAGAAAGTTCTTGAAGACAGGCATTCATTCTTGAGTCGTTGAGAGTGTCTGAGAAGACAGCGTTGCTACTGGAAGTGACCCGGAATGGGAAGAAGTGATAGGGCACCTACTGTGGGTTCTATTGCTGGCCCCAAAGAGGAGCCACAGTTTGAGCTGGGGATGGGGTTGGAGAGGTCAACACGGTAAGAGAGAAATTCAGGCTGAGTATCTTAACGTCGGGGACAAAAGTAGGTAAATGTTATCTTTTAATATGTTCCTCCTAAGTAGAGAAAAAATCCTGCCAGGAAATATGGTGGGAACAGAAGGCTTTAAACGCTTTGTGTGCACTGGGAGCAACTGCAGGAACTAACTTTGAATTGAAACCCAGATCTTGGGGCACCTGGGTGGCTCAGTGAGTTAAAGCCTCTGCCTTCGGCTCAGGTCATGATCCCAGGGTTCTGAGATCGAGCCCCGCATCGGGCTCTCTGCTCTGCGGACAGCCTGCTTCCTCCTCTCTCTCTGCCTGCCTCTCTGCCTACTTGTAATCTCTGTCTGTCAAAAAAAAAAAAAAAAAAAAAAATCTTAAAAAAAAAAAAAGAAACCCAGATCTTTGAGTTCAGATGGAAGATCTGGCTCAGGCAAAGAACATTAAAAACACATCTCACCACTCTGGATTTCATTTTATTTATTCTTTTTCTTCTCACGAAGGGCAGGGCAGGCTTTTACTCTTTCAAAGGCCAGTGCCTAATGCAGGTGAGAAAGAGGATGTGTGGCTTGGTGACGACCCCTGCTGAATTTAAGAAGAGAACTCTCAGAAGTCAGGATAGGCAAACAAAGGGGAGAGAAGTACCACTCCAAACTCAGACAAGAACTCCTACTAAATTTTAGTTAAGACTGGTAGTCAAGCTCAATGCCTTTCAGGGAGGAGAGACCTCAATTCATCTCTAAGCAAAAGAGCGAAGTTGACAGATGGCTCCTATTTATGTATATTATTTTTGTTTTGGAATTGAGTGGCTGTATTCTTTTATCAAGGGGGAAAAACCTCTCGGTGATTTTGCAGTGTGTACCAGATGCAGCCCTGGGTGAGGAGGCTCTGGGTGCATGACCCCTTGTACTCAGAAGATGGGGCTGGGGGTGCGGCGTCTCAGCTCTGCATGGCTGAATAGTTGTGTGCCCTCCTTCACATCATTTAGCCTTCCTGTCCCTCGTGCTTTTTTCTCTGCAGCA
The DNA here is from genome assembly GCF_922984935.1 of Meles meles. Taxonomy (NCBI): domain Eukaryota; kingdom Metazoa; phylum Chordata; class Mammalia; order Carnivora; family Mustelidae; genus Meles; species Meles meles. The sequence continues at coordinate 87,211,922 of NC_060077.1, read as the reverse complement.
ACAGGGCCTTGGATCAAGTAATTTCTATCATTTTTCTATCGAAAATCAAATAATTGAATCTCTGTTATTTTACTTACTAGGCTGTTTCTACGATGACATTTGCCATTACGAAAATAAAGTGTTTCCGTAGGGCATAGTCCTAAGAGATTTGAGAATGGCTTTGGGGTTTTGTGCTGTCATTCAGCCTTGTCAACAGCCAATTGAGCTGTTCCGTATTGACGGAGGGAGCAAACGTCTCCTCCAGCACTGATTACTAGAATAAGAAAGTCACAAAACCCATCACGGGTGATTTGCCTTTTCTTTTTTTTTTTCCTGCTCATCAAAGTAAACTATTTAGTGCACCAAATACTTTTATAAACCCTACATTTTCTAGGTCATACTTAGAATAAGCGATCAAACACCACTCGAAAATCATTGGCCACATGTGACATGCCAGGCATACATGTTGGAGGTACGTTCCACGTACAAACTGTTACTTCTCGTAGCCACTGCGAGTTAAGGGCATCTTTCCCCATTTTTTTTAAATAGTTAAGTATTAAGTCCGCAGAGCCATGATCATATTGTAAGTCTCTGGGAGGGGGAATTTTAACCGTGACCGTCTTACTCTGTTCTTTGAATTCCACATCGCCTTACTCTGTTCTTTGAATTCCACATTGCCTTTCTAGCAGCATGGGCTACTCATTTCTACTTTTCTCTTTCTCTGTTTTCTGCTCCTATTATCAAGGGCCTTGATAAGTTCCCACTTATCTTATCTCTTTTTATTTCCTGCACTTCACACACAGAGATTTTTAGATTTTATTTATTTATTTGACAGACAGAGATCACAAGTAGGCAGAGGCAGGCAGAGAGGGAGAGGGGGAAGCAGACTCTTCCGCGGAACAGAGAGCCCGATGCAGGGCTGATCCCAGCACCCCGGGATCATGACCCGAGCCGAAGGCAGAGGCTTTAACCCACTGAGCCACCCAGGCGTCCCCACACACAGAGATTTTTAAATGTCTGCTGTTACTTTCGGCTTGACTGGCCTGATGATGTAAACTCAGAATTACCGTGAAGACTTCTATGCGTCAATCTTTAAAAAATTAATTTCCTTCAAGACTCTAATGGCATTATTATTTTTTTCCCCCTGGAGCTGTAGCCAGTTCTGTCCCTTGTTCGTTCTCATTAAGCCGAACAAGAAGTTTTACAGCAATTGCCACAGCAGATTTCTTTTCTGTTGCTTCTAGACTGGCCACTCTTGTTTTCACGGGCGTTATCTTTGCAGGTTTTTTGTTTTTTTTGTCTTTATATTATCATTTATTTATTTCTTATTTTTTATAAACATATAATGTATTTTTATCCCCAGGGGTACAGGTCTGTGAATCGCCAGGTTTACACACTTCACAGCACTCACGATAGCACTTACCCTCCCCCTCTCCCAACCCCACCTCCCCCCAGCAACCCCCAGTTTGTTTTGTGCGATTAAGAGTCACTTATGGTTTGTCTCCCTCCCAATCCCATCTCGTTTCATTTATTCTTCTTCTTAACACACCCTGCAAAAGAGCCCTGTTCCTGCCACTTAGGTAGTGCGGCCTGTTTTCACTGGTGACGCTGGGGAAATGCTCTGCCTCTCTGTCTCTAGGAGGCAACACTGGCTGTCAATCAATGGCTGTTGACAAGTGGCGTTCTAATGGCACCAAAAAAAAAAAAAATCACTTTTAACAGAACAAAACTTTGGAAGACAATTATGCAGGACTCCCGTTTCTCTACACTTCCAGACCGGCAGTAATGGCATTTTAAAAGTAGATGCCTGCAGAGGGACTGCTCACAAAGAGTGAACTGTAGACGATGAAATGACAGATCATGAGGAGAGATATTTTTGGGCAGACAGGCTCTTTGGTGTCCCTGAAAGTGTACTGCATATATACCCCATTTTTGAAAGACACTTTGATAAAATACCTGTGAATAAAAGATTTTAGATTTAAGGAAAAAAAAAAACCCTACCAGTTCTATAGAGCCTTCATTTAAACAAGAAATACATTGTATTATGGCATTTTTTCCACTCTGTACCTAATCGAACAAAGGGATCTGGATGTGTGTGGGTTTTATATGCTTCACATAGATTGTTTTAGTTTTCATTCTCAAACATGAAATAGAAAACTTCTATTTCCTTGTGAAATCTTAAGTTGAATAATCCATAATGACATATCATTTAATTTCTATTAATTAATATTTTAAATGGGCACAGAATATTATAGTCTTAATGTCATATAAGAAAAGTTTTAGTAAAATACAACATTTCTCATTTGGATGATAAGATCTGCTGTTTGTTTTGTTTTTTTTTCTGAAGAGAGAGCGTGCGTGCAACTGGGGGCAGGCAGCAGGCAGGAAGAGAATCTTAAGCAGACTCCATGCCCAGCATGAGGCCAGCATGAGCCCGACGTGGGGGCTCATTCTCACGACCTTGAGATCATGATCTGAGCTGGAATCAAGAGTTGGGTGCTTAACCTACTGAGCCACCCAGGTGCCCCAATAAGATCTGGTTTAAATGCAAACATCAATTAATGCTTGGAAGTGTTTTTGAAATAATTTTTTTTCATGCTTGGTAACAATTTAAATAGAAACTGAATTTCATTTGTAGGTGTTAACATGCCTCCTTAGATTCTTTTTTAGAGCCTAGGGATGGCTTTCATGGAGTTTTAAGCTCTGAAATATTACATGGAAATTTTTGTGTGAACATGAAATTTTCTTGAAAAAAGTTTCATAGCTTTGATAAGGTTCTTGATGAAACCTATGAACTGAAAGCTAAGAGCCAACAGCCTAGGTGAAGCACTCCTAAGTCATTGTGTATATTCCATCCCAAGACATGGTTTCTTCCCGCTCTCCAAATTCTGGAATATATGTTGCTAGGCTTTGTCTTAGGGATGATTTCATCATGAAAAGAATAAATCTAACTGAGCCATCTTGAGAAAGGGTCTGCACTTTTTTTTAAAAAAAAAAGTATTTTATTTATTTATTTGACAGACAGAGATCACAAGTAGGCAGAGAGGCAGGCAGAGAGAGGGGGTAGGGGAAGCAGGCTCCCTGTTGAGCAGAGAGGCTGATGTGGGGCTTGATCCCAGGACCCCAAGATCATGACCTGAGCCGAAGGCAGAGGCTTTAACCCACTGAACCACCCAGGCGCCCCAAGAAAGGGTATGCACTTTAAAGAATCAGGAGATGTTAAGAAACTGACCAACAGGAAATGCAGTCATGCTTTGAGAGGGGCTAAAACCAAGCTTTGCTGAAGCTGTTAGACCAGAAGTTTGCTCTCTCATATCTTCTTCACATCTTTGGTCACTGTGTGTTTATTTCATCCCACTACATGTGGTTACTTACCTATTTCTGTCCAAACCAGTTTTGCTTCTAAGAGTCAATGTTAAATGTTTTTGTAAGCTCCTGTCCTGCATCCACAGCTTATTAACCTGGGTTTCTACATATCAATTCCCAATTCCTAGGAGAGACAATATGATTGGACTAACTGACATTCACTTCTGGATCCAGGTTATGGGTTCTCATGAAGCCTGCTCAATAAGGAGGGTCTGGGAAGGTAGTGGGCCTCAGAGAAGTGCCTTTAGTACAATCTGTTTCTCACATTGGTAATGTTAAAAACTCGTGCTAAACATGGCAGATCAGAATCCAGTCAGGAGACTTCATTCTGAGAACCATTCCATTCAGTGGGGTTAGTTGAATAGAATCAAAATGCCAATTCTGCAAGGCTCCCAATGTTCCAGAACCACCTAACCACCTCCACTGAAGGCATGGCAGATCACCCATAACTCAACTGCTGGTACAGGAGGTGACCTCAGGAATCCTTTCCTGAACGGTAATTATCTGTGCCTAAAGAGTTGTTAAGTACTTTTCTTTTTTTATAACTGCTCATTTTTAGAGCTCTCCATATTTCCTAGAGATTTTGACAATTAAGATGAGAAATAGATTAATATGCTGTAGCTGCTGGCCTTATAAAGACACTGACTCCTGTTAATACCAAATTAGATAAATCGGAACCTATATAGAGAGGGTAAAATGCACACATGGATGAAAGGTCGTGAGGGGGAAGAGAGAAGGTGTGGCTGCTGTCATAGTTGGTGGCCTTCCAAAGCCTGGCTCCCTTGGAGTGGGAGAGCACTTCCTATATATGACTTTCAGGATTTCCTCTGGTTCCTCACCAATAAACCTTAGTCTGAAAAGAAGTCAATTGGGTGTCTATTTCTTGTGAGCAAATCATTCCAAAAATAAGTTCAAGCAAATGTAGCCTAGAGGTAAGGGGCTGGGCAGAAGAAAATATTGGAATGGAGAAAGTAGCAGATTAGACAAAGTTGAGAGGAAAATTAAGCAAACTAGACTATGGGAAAAACTCAGAATTTAGTATACATAGATAAACATATAGAAAATAAATGATCAAAACAGGGTTTGAGGATCTTGGATAATAGAGTAAGAACTTCCAATAAACACATCATAGAAGTTCTAGAAGGGAAGAATGGGGGAAACAGAATATGGACATGTGGGTTTTGGAAGATGAGTCCTGAAGATATCCTGAGACTATTACTGGATTGATGAAAGACACAAATTCTCAGATTCAGTAATCCTGAGTAAAAAGAATAAAAATAAATACAAGGGGCGCCTGGGTGGCTCAGTGGGTTAAAGCCTCTGCCTTCGGCTCAGGTCATGATCCCAGGGTCCTGGGATCGAGCCCCACATCGGGCTCTCTGCTCCACGGGGAGCCTGCTTCCTCCTCTCTCTCTCTCTGCCTGCCTCTCTGCCTACTTGAAATCTCTGTCTGTCAAATAAATAAATAAATAAATAAATAAATAAATAAATAAATAAAATAAATACAAACTATTAGGGATAACAGTGTGATACTGCAGAACTTCAGAGATTAAAAAGAATCTCAGGAGCTCCCAGAAAGAAAAAGCGGAATACCTACAAAAGAATAGAACTGATTTCTAAAACTTGTAGATGATAATCTGGTCTCATTCTTTACTTTTAGAGGAGCTAGAAGGAATAGCAATTTCTCTCTCTTGAAAAATATGTATCTCTCAACAGCCTTGCTATGTATCTGTTTTTGCAACATGTATTTGTAAGGTTGTATCTGTTTCTCTATAGACAATAAGATCTTTTCAAGGAGAGTATGATGAATTTATTCACTTGCATCTCCAAATTATCAGGGGCCTGGCAGCTAGTGAAAGCTCTTTCAATGGTTGAGAGAATGAATGAATGACCAGTTCTAGGGGTTTTGCTCCAACTGCTCAATGACGATAGTTCAGTCTTCCTCATAAGCACTATTAGTATACCCCTCCTCAGGAGAATTTGGTGTATTTGGAAAGCCATCTATATCAGCAGTTCTCATCTGCTAAGGATTAACTTTGATAATCTACAGTTATACACTTACTTTTTATCATAGTTGTGATTCTATCAGAGGACTTCACACTGTAAGAAAACCCCCAAATTAAATTTTTTACACTGAGGGTAAATTTGTAGTATAGGTAATATTTTTTGTTTGTTTGTTTGTTTTGTTTTGGACACTCTGAACGGAGTGAGTAGAAAATGAGATTAACAAAGAAAGAAAAGGAGCAAAATAAAGCAGGAAGGCTGAATATCACATTTTCCTACTTCATAATTTTGTATAAGGTCATTTTGACTTCTTGATAATTACAACTTTAAATATCTTTATATCATCTTAAAGTCTCTTCCTGGCTCCAGCTAATGTAGAAAACAAACAAACAAAAAAGAAATGAGTTCTTCAAGTGAGAAATTAGAGTGAAATAAGTTATCGGACATAAAATTATTTTAATCACGTTACAGATAGAAATGTAGTGATCGTGCTTGGTATCACTGAATTAATCAGTGGGTCATTCCTTATTTTAGAACTCCGTAGGAGACACTTGTTTAGCTACCTCTGTTCTGTGTTTAACTGTACTATCCAGTGATATCTCAGAAGATCTCATTAATTTTCAGTCTTACTGACTTAGATGCTCTTTTGGGTTTCCAGAATGTCAGTTTATCTGGAAGTGCAGGCAGAAATGCTCTAATCTTTCAAGAATTTACAGCACAGAAACTGGGGAGATTTCTAGCGCTGTTACTAACTTTATTATAAACAAAGAAAGATTCTCAGTTGTAAAATATTACCTCCCCAAGTTTCATCGGTTTTAGGAAAGTGAAATGTTTGTATATTCTTGGTCAGTGTTCTTACATATTTTAATTTTTTTTTAAATTCAGAGAAATTAGAGCCTTTATATTTCAATAAAGACCAGGTGTGCTTTTTAAAAAAATGCCTTAGAACTGCAGCGTTTTCTCTACCATGCTCAATTTTATTTGGGTAATTTGCATTTTATCTTTGGACAATCAGTATGGAAATGCTTCCATTTACAAGTGGTCCAGACGATGAAAATCACAGCAACATATGCGACTTTGGAGACGTGCATGTTTTAGTGACTATTTGATATAATGTTCCTTATGTTTCATCAAGCAAAAGCCACCAGTGAAAGGAGAGGCTCTTCCCCGTGTCTTTAAGTATGGAGTTCAAACTGGCAGGACGCGGGGCCAACATTGGTTATTTACATTCAGTGCAGCTGTTTGCACTTGGAAGAAGTTATCTACTTTAAATGGGGGAGAAAAAGCCTAGCTGGTTTTTGGTTTTCCTTTTTCATTTGAACAGCGAAACAAAATAAAACTGTACGAGGATGGGAGGGACCTGTATTGAAAGAGCTGGTGAAATATAATACAATTATCTCTTTTTAAAATTTGTAACTGTATTTGTTCTCATTTATTCCGTAATGGAAGTTTCCTCCAAGGAATAATATAGCTCCGTTAAAGCCAGAGGTTTAACATTGCTGTAACCTTTGCTGTTTTCAAGCCAGCCAAACATGACTGTAGAGAGCAGAAATGCAGCACTTTCTCTTTCAGCACAAATTTGAGTCTCAGTGTGAGATTATGTTTCCTTCTACTTCCAGTCTGTTCAGATTTGAATCCATTTACCCCCAGCCAATCTCGAAAGGAATGAGCTCTCACTTTCTGGTGCTTCACTTGCTTTTGCAGCAGCAAACACGCATAAAATGAACACATTGCTGTGGCTAAGCCTACTCATAATTGTGAATAAGCACATTTCATCTCTGCCGTCCCTTTCTTTTGAAATTTTCTCTATTAGGATCCGCAGGTATCTGGACTTCACATTATACCTCTGATAAGTCAGGACTCTCCACTACAATTCTCATATCTTAGGACCTTATAAATTCTTCCCTTTCACTAAAATTATTTGCCTAATGATATTCCGATCCAAATGGTCATGGTGAATGCTAATAGAGAAATGAGATGTTGCAGTATTGTCTAGATAGTCCATGCTTCTACATTCAGAACACATGCTTTTAAAAGCTTTCTAGGGGCACCTGGGTGGCTCAGTCAGTAAGCGTCTGCCTTTGGCCCAGGTCACGATCCCAGGGTCCTGGGATGGAGCCCGGCATTGCATCAGGCTTCCTGCTTAGCCGGGAACCTGCTTTTCCCTCTCCCTCTGCTTGCCACTCCCACTGCTTGCAAGCTCTCCCTCTCTTTGTCAAATACATAAATAAAATCTTTAAAAAAAAAACAACTTTCTAAACAGAATATTCATTAAAATCGGGAACACTGTGACAATACACTTGCAGAATACTCCTGGAGTTTTTTGTTTGTTTGTTTTGTTTTTTAAGATTTTATTTCTTTATTTGACAGAGAGAGATCACAAATAGGCAGAGAGGCAGGCGGAGAGAGAGGAAGGGAAGCAGGCTCCCCACAGAGCAGAGAGCCCGATGAGGGGCTCCATCCCAGGATCCTGGGATCATGACCTTAGCTGAAGGCAGAGGCTTTAACCCACTGAGCCACCGAGGCGCCTCACTCCTGGAGTTTTTGAGCATCCTTAAAACACTCTACACTGGCCTATGCCACATTCCATTTTCACCAATATTTTTCTTATATAAATTAATTCAAACTAGATTTCTGTATAGGCTCAGCATATGTAGAAAAGGGTTAGTTAGGTTGCTTTTGTTTCTACATTTTAAAGATGTTCGTTTGTGATACGTTCTGCTCTCAAGAATTTTCCTACATTTTTGTCTTTCATCAGTTTCTTATGCTATGTCTTGGCATAGCTTTTCTTTTCTTTTTTTTTTTATTAATTAATTTATTTTTATTTGCTTATTTACAGCATAACAGTGTTCATTGTTTTGGCATCATTGGCATAGCTTTTCTAATATATAATCTGCTTGGAGGCTAAATAAATGGTAAATCTGCAAATTTGCATCTTTCATTATTCAAATTTTTTTTCTGCCTCATTTACTGTTCTCTCCTTTTGAGACTAATTAGATTCATTAGGACATTTTAAACTGTGTTATAATGATTGTTGTAATAGAGATGTACAAAGGTGTAAAGGACAGTAAATGGTAAAACCCACATTTCTGATTTTCTAAGTACTGACAATAAAAGAGCTCCTGCCTGGTTTCTTTGTAGCGCTATCAAACATCTTTATGGTAACTGAAATAGTCTTGATTCAAAGACATAAGGAGTTATTATGAACATATCTTTTACTTATCCTTTCATACCCCAAATCCTCTTAAACTCTTGAATTTGTGTGTGTGTGTGTGTGCGTGCAAATGCCTACACTACATTAATTTGCCTTATGGTGTTTTAATAGGTTGTTTTGTAGTTGGCTACTTTTTTTTTTTTTTCCTGCCCCTCTCTTAAGCAACAGTGTGCCTGGAATGTTGAGATGTTAGACATAAGCAAAATTGAAGAAGTATTTTTCTTGAATGGAAAACAAAAAAGAGAAGTCCTGTTAGCAGCTGGTGCTCCTATCTCTACATATGAAGGGTATGCAGCAGGGCTTGACAAATGCAAAAGAGCTATGATACCGGTTGCTTTCTAGGCTAATGAGTACCAGCATACAAGGGACATGTTATCATGAGTCAGTTCTTGCATATAGACAGCACTTTTATTGTCTGTGTCTGGATAATAGGAATGGCTCTAGACTACAGAATATCAATTATCAGCTGACTTGACGTCACTGGTCAGAGCTGCTTTATAGTTAATGGTAAAGTTTCCTTCAAAAACATTGGAAAATACTGGCACTTCAATATCACTCTTCCTGAATTATCCAGACATTCTTACTAGTCTGGTAGAAGCTCCTCACTCTGGATTTTTTTTTTTTTTAAATTTAAATTCAGTTCATTAACCTATAATGTATTATTAGTTTCAAAGGTAGAGGTCAGTATCCATTAGTCTTCTATAACAGCCAGTGCTCATTACATCACATGCCCTCCTTAGTGCCTATCACCCAGTTACCCCTGCACCCCACCTTCTTCCCCTCCAGCAAACTTCAGTTTGTTTCCTGTGATTAAAGGTCTCTTATGGATTGTCTCCCTCTCTGATTTTTGTCTTGTTTTAGTTTTTCCTTTCTGCCCTTATGGTCCTCTGGTTTGTTTCTTAAATTCCATGTGCATGATTCTGAACTCTTGACTCTAGCCATTCCAGGTCGGCTAACTGGCTCAGGGCTTGATTTGGCCTTGATATTGAACAGTATTCAGTATTTTAAGGGAGTTTTGCTTTTAATTTGGCATGTTTCTGAGACTATATTTATACTATAAAACTACTTTAGAGGATGACATCACATTGGGCCACTGTATTAGTGTCCTAGGGCTGCTATAACAAAATCACAAGGTGAGTGGCTTACACAACAGAAAATCTTTGTTTTGTGATTTGGAGCCTAGAAGTTTAAGATCAAATGTGGGTAGGGCCATGCTACTCTGGAGGCTCTAGGTAACTGTTCTGTGCTTCCCTCCTAGCTTCTGCTGGTAGACCAGCAGTCTATGACATCCTTTGGTTTATGGAACCATAACTCTAGTTTGCACATGACTTTTTTCCTGTGTGTGTGTCTGTGTCCAAATTTCCATTTTTGTAAGAACACTGGTCATACTGAATTCTACTCCACTCCATTGCTCCACTGTGACCTCATCTTAACCTAACTAATTACCTCTGCAACTATGCTGTGTACAAACAAGTCCATATCCTGAGGTGCCGGGAATTACTACTTCAACAAAAATTCTTTGGGAGACACAATTCCACCCATAACGGTAATCAACACAGTAATCTTCATTTGAAACTGGCTGGTAATGGGACTTACCTTTGGTTCTCAAAGCTGAGAATTGTGAAAAACATTCTGCCGCAAGAAAATTTTGTCAGTCTAAACAAGAAGAGAGATAATAGGAAGTAGTGCAAGATGAGAAACAATTACTGTGTCAGATCAAAAATTAGAATCTGTAGGCTTTTTTAATTGCATGCTTTTATGAGTGAATAAAAGGAAAATAGCAGAGTCTCTCTTTGCCATGGAGGCATACAATAAAGGAACTTGGATTTTAGATTATTTATATTCTTTTAAGAATTCTTGTTCTTTAATTAAGAATTTGTATTTTAAAAATTATCCTTTTGCTTCTTTGTTTTGAGGTAAAATTGTCATTCTTTTTTAACATAGACCTCTGTGCTAGAGAGATATGAGGTGTATTCTCTTCTTGGGTTCAAAAAGTATCTACAGCTTTCAGTGTTGACAAAATACTGTGAGTAGCATACCAAAAAACAGCATGTATTTCATTTAAAAGGAAAACACGAGTTTCATTTAACAATACTTCTATTATACACTGTTCAGAATCTAAAGAAAATGCAAAGAATGGTGTAAGAAAATGGAAAGTCTCTTTTTGAGCAAAATTTATGCCAAAAGTAACATGAATTTTGTCTTGTATCTCCTGCTTTCCAACACAAGTATTATTCACTGGGAAGAAAAGAGATGCCTTTTGTATAAAGTATTTCTACTTCCGTGAATACCAGATTTTAAAAAATTAAATTGATACTTTTTTTTTTTTTTTTTTTTTGGCTGTTGTAATACAGTTGATCAATGATTAAAAAAAAACCCAAGAACAACAAAACAGCAAAGGACATATTTTGGATAGCTGAAATGAAACCAAATTCATTCTTACATAATTAATGCCACCAATATTTATTGAATCCCTATATGCACAAGTCACTGCATGGAAATCTGTGATCTTTGCCATGAATTGTGAACTGTAATCTAGAAGGACATCTACAAAATTCATAAACAAGATTATAATATAAAGCTGCATTTCAAAAGCAAAAGGAGAAGATTGAAAATTTCCATGAGTTCTGGAATACCAAAAATTCATTCATCTGAGGAGAGCAGAGAAATCTCATGGCCATGGTCCATGTTGGAATTTGTAGATCAGGTACAATTTTAACAAATGATGGAGAAAAAACATTTTGAAGTGCATTAGCAATCAAGGTCTGGAAAATAAAAATTAAAAGTGGTAAGGAACAGCAAGGAATATAATTTTCACTAATGGCCAGAAATTGCTGATTAGACCCAGACAGGTCTGAGGGCAGAGGAGAGGGTCTATAAAGGCCAGACCAGGCTGTTTTGATTCTATTTATTGGAAAACAACATGACCACTAATATTTTTTTTAATAGTGGAGCAATGTATTTACAGCAATTTTAAGGATGATTGCATTGGCACTGTAGAGAGCACACTAGATTGGAGGGATGATGGACAGAGACTTACTATTTGCTTCACCTGCCAGCCCGAGAAAGGAAATGATAATCTTACTGGTTTGCAAAAGTAAAAAACAAAATAAGGCATAATGTGTTTTTGTTTGGTATGTATGTTTTTCTTTTAAATTTGATTATTCATGTACTCATTTATTTATGCAAATGAATTACATGCATTTTGGCAGATCGTGTATCATCTGTGTTAGTAGGACCAGTATTCCTGAGTTCTAGACCTCGAGGAATTTGTGGGAATTTATTATACAGATAATTTTACCAGTTTATGAGAATATTCTCACGAGCCTCTGACTACAGGGGATGCAGTGAATCAAGGACCCCAGCTGCCACACTTCCAACATCTGTGACAAGGCCATGCTTCCCATGAGGTTTTTCCAGCAGTGACCGTGCTGCATGAATTCTTAAAGCAAACCTGTCCCTCATAGTTGGGAGAGTCCTCTGACGACCAGCTGTGGCTCCAGGATTCCCCAACAGTTTTGGTTAAACTTTCTTCCTCTCTTTTTCTTTCAAGGTTAGACACGGCTCATGATCTGACAGGTTTCCCCAGTCTTACCCAGGACTCTCCCTATCTTATCATATGAAGACAGTTTTCTTAATAAAATCATTGCATATTTAATCTTGCTTTGATATTGAGTCCTCAGTGGGCCCAGTCTGCTGTGAGTGGTACTCTGAGTGTTCAGCAAAACATGAAGCAAAGTAGGGTTTGAGACTGACTCTTACACCACCTGGTAGGCAAGTAGGATGCTGTCCTGATTGCTCACTGGTGCACATGTGGTTTTGGGCACCAGTGGGCAGCTCATGTATTACTAATATCCTTGGAGGTGTCTTGAGAAAATGTCCTGGTATAGGGGAATGCTATGGCAGATATGATGGTGCAGACATTTGAAAAATTGGAGGGAACGATGTTTACAAAGACAGTGCAGCTGGCTGGTGACTGCTAATTTGCATTGATATCATGCAGATGATGACAGACTGAGAGCTGTTCATAAGTACCCAATGGTCAATTTGAGAACCAGAGAGCCTCTGTTGGGGCATATAAAGAGGTCCTTATCCTCTTTAGTGGATGGGAAGATGCAGTTAAATGGAAGGCAGTTCAAGGAATTTTGCCACAGGAAACATTCTGCCAAATATATAACAAATTTCAGGAAACACTGTTTTAGGTTAGTGGGCTATATTACCCAATGGTATGATATGAAATTAAGTTTGACAGGCATCACATGTCTTTTTTTGTATCATTGTGATATTTGGTATTGATTATATATTTTTAATTTTATATTTATTTCCATACTGTTTTGTGAAGATGTTTTTAGAAAATTCAGTTTCATGCAGATAGGTAATTGTTATGCCCAAATAATGGGTCCGTGATTAAAGGAGCAAGACTGATATAAGGCGAAGGTCAAGCAAAGCTTTATTTTGTGCCAAGCATCAAGAATCTAACCGAAGGTTTGGGGCCGCACCTCTTACAAGAGAGGTCGACCCTTCTCTGTTTCACAGACTAGCTTTTAAGGACAAAGGCCATGTGGTTGGGCCTGGCCACGCACAGGTGACCAATGAAAACGTAACACACACAGGAAACTCCACAGTGATGCTAGGTGACCAACTGAATTACAATTTACCCTAGGAGACATTAGAACCAGCCTATTACACCTTGATTAGGATTGGTGCCAAAAAGGCTCCCAGAGGGCGGGGGTCTCTACTCCTTGGTAACCAGGGAGACAGTATGCAAACCCCCACTGATCTGATGTCTCCACCTGGCCTGACCCACCCTTGTGGCTTTGTTACCTGGAGCTGGTTTCCAGGACTTGTCTCCAAGTAAATCCCCTGGGGGAAGGGGAGCAGGGACAGTTTCTAAATAAGTCCTTACAGTAATATGACGTGAAATGTTATGGACAGCCTCTTCTGCTTGGAATTCTGCTTTATTTTCTACTCAGAATTTGATCATCATTTGAAAAACCTAGATTTAAATGGCCTTTGTTCACAATTATTCCATTACTAAAACTCTATTTCTTAATAGCACAGAGCCCAAGCCATTAAGTGGATTGAGAATCCAGACACAATATTTAGTTCAGATGGCAAAAATTCATTTAAAATGGATTGAAGTCTAACGTTGAGAAACCTTATATAATTCTTTATTGAACCATCAGTCTGAGATTATGCTCAGAGAAGTTATCCAAGGTGACCAAGTGACTAATCGGACTGTGGTTGTGTTGGGCAGAGTGTGTGTGATTATACTGTTGCTGAGCAACCTGAGGTTTTTTTCCCCCCCCTCTCTTTTCTCTGTGGATCCTCTTCCCTTTGTCTTTTTTCTGAGACAACTTCTGTCTTCCAGGTAGCAACTCATTTTTTGCTTCTTTGAAGATAACGTCCCTGTTTTACCCTCTCAGGACAAATTTCCTATTACATGGTCTCCTTTATAGCATGTTGTCATAATTTTAATTTTACATTTTGTTTATTTAGTTATACGATTACTGCCAGTCTCCTCTACTGGATCCTTTCTACTTCATGTGTGGCCCACGCATCTAACATCCTCAGCATCACCTGGGATCTTGTTAGAAAAGCGGAATGTTGGGTTCAACCTCAAACCTACTGAATCAATCTGCATTTTAACAATACCTCTGTGATTCACATGCACATTACAATTTAAGAAGCCCTGTACTAGATTATAAACTCCAGGAGGCCATCGTCTGTCAAATCCCCAGTTCTGAACACTGTGCTAAGAATTTATTGATTGAATAAATATATGGAATGTACCAGAAACATGTAGGCTCATTAAATAATAATCTTAAAAAAAAAGCCCAGCTGAACATGATTCTTTGAAATTTTCCCATTTATTTATTTGGCAAATATTTAATTAATGCAAATCACAGGCCAGGAATAGTAATATTAATAGGTATTTGCAGTGACTTCAGTAAATTATCATCTAGATTTTGCTAGCAAGCAGATAAGCATTAACATGTGCCATCCTTTAAGAAAATGATGTCAGAGAACTACTGAAATTTGGCCAATCAACTTAATTTTCTGTTAATGTGAAAAGACTGTCAATATATTTTTAGTAGTGAAACACCTCAACCAATTTTATAGAACGAGATGAACTGAGAACAGGGTTTATGGACCACCCTTCTAAAAATGCAGTCATCCTGATGTTTTTAGTCTGATGTATGGTGCCAACAGCTGCTCCATTTGATGGGGATAAGGCATGAGTTATAGAAAAGGAGGACAAGGGCTCCTGGGTGGCTCAGTTAAGCAGCTGCCTTCAGGTCAGGTCATGATCTCAGGGTCCTGGGATTGAGCCCTGCATCAGCTCCCTGTCCAGCGGGGAGCCTGCTTCTCCCACTCCAACTCCCCCTGCCTGTGTTCCCTCTTTCCCTGTCTCTCTCTGTCAAATAAATAAATAAAATCTTAAAAAAAAAAAAAAAGAGGGTAAGTGAAATAATTGGGGAAAAATCCTCTAAATCGTTGTTAAGAGAGAAATTCTGTAATTTACCTTCTATTTTATTTCAAAATCACTTACTAAACTGTCATCCACATACTCTAGGGACAACACTAGATCTGTAACTTATTTCAAGTAACTTGGTCTTTTAAGTTCTGAATTTTGAGTAGGTCTCGAAGGTCATGCCCTAGGAAAAAGACGAAGCCAGAATGTATGTGATGGGAGTTAGTACATGTCTCTTGACTTCACTGGTGCTCTACAATATAATGAGATCAGTATGCAGAACATGCTACAAACTACAGGTTTCATGGAACTAGCAATCTTTAGCTCAGATTAAGCTGGAATATAGCAAACTTTTCTAAACTTATGTGATATGCTCATGTAATTAGATTTTCTCCTCATAGAAAAGTTGTATATGTGGTACAGCTTCAAAACTGTATGTATAACCATTTACATTTATCATTGCTAGAAATATGAGTTTTTCTCAAAGGGTCTAATTAAAGTTCTGGACATCTATCCTTTTGATGTGGTACATACTTTGAGATCACAGGGGTATAAATATGGCTGATAAGGTTTCTAAAAATATTTCAACAGTTTGATATCACTTTGACGGTTTTTAATTTTAGCTGAAAGTGAACATTCATAAAATTACTTGAAATAAAATATATACATATTATTACAGTATCATGTGGTCAAGTGTTTATAATGCCTTGTTAAATTTTAATAATAAAGTCTTGATTTTCTTTTTCCTGTAGAGGTGAATAAAGAAAAACTATTCTCATAAGATGTTATAATATAATAGTAATATATATTACAATATATATTCTCATAAGATATTATTGTAAATATTATCCATTTTAACAAGATTAACTTTTGAAGAGAAAACACTTTCAGACTCAGTATAATCTGAATGAAAGTCAGTTTCTAAATATGAAACATTTGTCAGTTTTTAAATTTATTATTTAAAAAGAAGGAAGGCATATAGAGATCAACCGGATAATGTTTTTGTATCTTGTCTCCAACTGGAACATTCTCCACTGTCTATATTCCTTCCCTTGCCCTGCAATCCCAATTAAAGCTCCTGTTTTATTTAATTCCTTTGCTCATGCTAACTCCCCAAACTAAAATTCTGTCTTCACTGTCTCTATCAGTTTAAACCACATTTTTCATTCACTTTAATCTACAAAATCTACAAAAACAAAAGCGAATGAACAAACAAACTAATGGTTTCCAGAGGGAAGGGGGTAAGATATAGGTTATATTATGCCCCCCCCCCCCCAAAATGGGTCTGTGATTAAAGGAGCAAGACTGATATAAAGCGAAGGTCAAGCAAAACTTTATTTCACACCAAGCATCAAGAATCAAACTGACCGGCCAGGGCCCCGCCTCTTACAGAGAGGGCGACCTTTCTCTGTTTCCCAGACTAGCTTTTAAGGGCAGAGGCCATGTGGTTGGGCCTGGCCACGCACAGGTGGCCAGTGAGATTGTAACACACAGAGAAAGCTGCACAGTCATGCTAGGTGATCAACTGAATTACAGTTTACCTGATAATGGACATTTGAACCAGCCTATCATCTTGGTCAGAATTGGCGCCCAAAAGGTGCCCAAAGGGCGGGGCCCATACTTCTTGGTAACTAGGGAGACAGTATGCAACCCCTCACTGATCGGATGTCTCCCCCTGGCCTGACCCACCCTTGTATTTGAGCTTTGTTACCTGAGGCTGGTTTCTGGGACTTGTTTTAACCTTGATGGAACCCTCTTGCTAAATAGGTCCTTACAGATAACATAGGTGAGGAGAGTGGGAAACACCAGGTTCCAGTTACGGAGTAAGTCAGCAGAATAAAAGGTACAACACAGGGAACATAGTCAATGATATTGTAATAATGTATGGTAACATGATAACAACACTTGCGAGCGTAGCATAAGGCATACAGAAATTGAATCACTATGTAGTACACCTGAAACTAAGGTAATATCTCAGCTGTACCCAAATACATTTTAATTTTAATAAATAAGTAAATCTGAATAAATACAGATTTTAAAAAGGTGCATTTCCAGGGAGAACTTCCGGGAAAGATGGTGGAGCGGGGGAGCTCATCCTGTCCCATAAATACACCTAGATACACCCACATCAGGGTAAATAACCCAGAAAATGACTGGCAGCGCAGACTCTTCACAACTAAATGTGGAGAAGAGGCCACACTGAAAACGGTAGGAAGACTGGAGATGTGGTTGGGGCCAAACTGACCCTGACTGTCTGGAGTTGTGGGGGATGTTGCAAGGCAGAGGGGTGAGGGGCAGAGGCATGGGGGACCCACTGTGAATAGGATGGGAATAGGATTTCTCATAACATTTGGATTTGAAAACTAGAGGGGCCTAATTTAAGAAATTCTTACAGTCAATGGGGCTTAACACCTGGAACTTTAAAACTCAGCAGGACTCCACCCTGGGAGAGCTGTGGGCAATAGGAAATGGAGTCCCCATCCTTAAAGAGGCTGCACAACAAAGGGGCTTAATGACTGACTTACAGCTTAGGAGCAGCAACTTGAAAAACACTTGGGGTAAACAGGAGGGAGATGTGTTTACTAACCTCAGAGCAAGTGCCGGAGGGGCAGGGATCTTGGGGACATTTCTCCCAGAACAAGAGGTGACTGGCACTGTTCCCCTCCCCCACCTCAGCCTAGACACACATGATGAGGGAAGAGAAGGCAAGCGGAGGACAAAGTAGAAGCTGACACCCACCTTCCCCTCCTTGGGATAGATGTGACATTCCTCATGCACTTCTGGCTCCCCTAAAGCTAAGAAAGGAAAACAAATAGTCAACTTATGGAGATCACAATCCTGCATGACATGAGTCTCCCTCAGTTTACAGATGTCTTAGCAATCTACGAGAAAAAAAAGCATTTCTATCAATAACCCAACTTCCAGAATGAAATGTGGATACAATTAAAGTCCTTAAGACCTGCAGCCATTGACCGACGCCTGCAGCAGGCAGAGTGTAACGCCTTGCCAGAGGGAAAAAACAACCTTAACTTGACTTTGGCAAGGCCTTCAGAATCCTGTGAGTCTTCTTTAACATATGAAAACCGTTTTGAAAACCTCCTTTCCTTACCTCCCCCAACACCGTGTAGATCACAACTCCAGGGCAGCAGCTCTTTCTAAGGGTCCTGTCCCTGTGCTTTAATAAAGCACCATTTTGCACCAAAGATGTCTCAAGAATTCTCTTGGCCATCGGCTCTGGACCTCACCCCACCAAACCTCACCTGTATTCCCAAACCCCATCACGTGGACCCAAGCCTCAGTGGGATACTCTCCACCCAGCCTGCTGACAGCGGACCTTGCTGCTGTGCCCTTCTGTGCATCTGCACCCTCCAACCCAGCCAGCCTGGCAGGGGTTCTCCCAGGAGGCTGTAGTTCCTTCCTATAGTGGACCTGCACACACCTTGCTCACGTCTCATGTTCCTCCCTTTCATTCCGCAGACTCACCCACTCCGTCCCAGCCCGGGCACTTTGCCCAGGCAGCTGCAGCTCCCCTCCTGCACGCTCCTGCGGGTTTGTGCCTTCAAGCCCAGCTGCAGGAGTTCTCTAAAGTGACTTTGCTAATACCACATGCTCTGCCTCATATTCTCCTGTGGACCTGGCCCTTGGCAGGAATCCCTCTGAAGCAGCTCCACAGGCATGGCTGTGTGCAAGCCGCCCTGACAAGGGCCGGAACCACGCCAAAGTGACTCCTGCCCTGGAGAGAGGGGAGGATAGCACAGCTACCAGTCCAGCCGTGGCCCCAGCAGAAGGCTGGGAGCCGAAAGCTGGTCTGACTGCAGGTGCTGCCCACCAGTGAAAGCTTCTCTGGGGACAGCACTGGAGAGTGCCCTACAGTTTGGGGCTACTGCAGTTCTGGCAAATTTCTGGTCTGACTCAACTCAAACCCAAGGCAGCTCCAGATTGACCCATTAACACAGGGACCACACCTTGCCCACTTCCGGCAAGGAGAACAATTGCTAATGACTGGAGTGAAGGCAAAAGTGACTCAGCCACGGTAGGGTGCAGGCAACACGCATAGGAGACAATACTGAAGTGCCAAATTCTGGTGAACGGGACATTGCACTGTAGGGCACTACAGAGCCTCTTCTTTATAAAGCCATTACCTTCAAGAGCAGGAGACGTAGCTGACTTTCCTATTACATATAAACAGACACAGAGAATTAGTTAAAAAAGGAGGAGAGAGAGGAATAGGTCCCAAATGAAAGAATACGACAAAATCACAGCAAGAGAGCTAAATGCAAAAGAGATAAGTAATATGTCTGATAGAGAATTTAATGGTAATGGTCATAAAGATACCCACTGAGCTGAGAAAAGAGTGGAGGACCTCCGTGAGACTCTCAACAAAGAGACAGAAAGCAAAAAGAACGAGTGAGAGATGAAGAACTTAATAACTGAAATTAAATATATACTAGATGGAATAAGTACTACAATAGAGGACACAGAAGAATGGATCAGGGATCTGGGGGATAGAGCGATCAAGCCGAACAGGAGAGAGAAAAATAATAATAAATGAAAATAAATTAAGGGAACTCAGGGATACCATTAAGCTTAATAACATTCACGTTATAAGGATCCCAGAAGGAGAAGAAAGAGAAAAGGGGGCAGAAAACTTATTTCAAGAAATAAAGCTGAAAACTTCCTGAATCGCTACAAGAAAAGAGAAATCATAGTCCCTAGTGAAAAACGGAGAGCTTTTTCTCTAATATCAGAGAAAAGACAAAGATGTTACTCCTACCACTTTTTTTTTAACATAGTTCTGAAGTCCTAGCCATAGCTATTAGACAAGAAGAAACAGAGGGCCTCTTAACTTTCCTCTTCGCTCACTAATATTTATAGATTCCATTTGTTTTCTTCATAGAGTAACACCTCATGAACTTAATCCTTTGCATTTTTCTTACAGCTGTGCTCTTTCAAATCCTACCATACGTTCATGAATTAAGATTTTTTTTTCTTGTTTTTCTTCTTTCTACAGTTGTTAGATTATTTTTCATTAAGCAGGGTATTTGTTACATCTTTCCACTAAATTCCCTGAATGGATTTATACTGCTTACCTATTTCTGTCTAAATTTCTAGCTGAATCAATACCCTTTGTTATTTTATCACCTTATGTCTAAATAGTATTCAAATGAACTTTTACACCTCAATCTTTACTGACTCCTATGTGCTAATCCTAATATATAATTTTATATATATGTATATATATATAATTTACATATAATAATACATCCTAATATATAATTTATGTCTTTATTTAGGCTCTTCCTCTTTTTTAACATCTCAATTCCTTTTCTCCAGCTTAAAACCTAGCAGAAATTGGAATTGCCCTGTGAAGCTTTTCTGATTATGCTCACATGTGAATTTTCTTTCCCATCTGTGAATTCTAGGAACTTACTTATTCATTAGATCATATATTACTTTGTACTGTTAGGATCTTGGCTCTGCCACTTACCTCCTGTGTATCCTTGAACCTTGAAAAAGTTACTTAATTTCCTTGTCTCAGTTTTAACATGGATAAAGCAAGCAACGTAATAGAATCTGTCTCAAATAGCTATAAAGGTTAAATAATATATGTAAATTCCTTAGAACAGTTCCTGTCATATATTATATGTTTAGTAAAGTTATCTTTTATTCTTATAATTATTATGGAAGTCATCTCACAACTTTAGCTCTACTGTGATGCCATATTGGAGTTCCAGAGACTCAAGAGGAGTAGTCTCATAGACTCAAGTTCAGCTTGAGGTCATCTAACTTAGAGCAGAAGGCAGAGTCAAGGAGGAAAATATCAACATTTCAAGACAAACACAGAGGATTAGATAAAAGATTCAATTAGAATTTTGCCTACAAGTTTTAAGGTAGAGGTCTAGGAAGAAACCAGTTGTAAAATAAGGCAGTAATTTAGATCATCAGTTGCGGGATCAAAAATGACTTCCATGTTCCAAGAGTTCTCCATTCTCTGTGGTTTTCCTACATATGGCAAAGGGAAGCAGTTGGCTCTGCTCACATGACAGAAAATTCCTTTCAGTATTACCCTCAAGTAAAGATAAGTATCTTCCTTTCTTGGTCCATAGTGCACGTATCTTAAGAGTAGGCCATGATTTCTGCACAAATTTCCATCTTTGTAGGCATTTTTAAGGTCTGTCAGAATCTCAAGGGGTTCACAATTCAAGAAACACGGTCCCATTTTGTCAGTTTTAGACTTACCTGTTAAACAGAGCAGGACAGTGTTTAGTTCTGAGCGTTGCGTCAACTACTCCACACAAATTCAGCTGTTTGTGGAAGCCAGAGGGCTGGGTGATACCCAGGCTTTGACACACCTTCCAGTCCTCACACCTGAGTGGGCTCAGAGGAGATGCACATCAGTTTTTCACCACCAGTGAGCTAGATGTTATTCTAAAAGAAGGACATGCACTGCTGACTGGACTGCAAAAACAAAACCTTTTCAGTCTTTGAAACAGCCCGGTCATCTATCTGTGTCAGCAAAGAAATAACTTTACCTTGGAGCTCTGGAAGGAACCCTGAGGCAAGTTTTCTTAGCTCTCCTTTCTGTAATCATTTTCCACTGAACAAAATCCAACCCACTTCTGTTGGCTTCCTTCATCCTAAACCTGCTTGGTGATCCCTCTTCAATTTATTGATTTCTGCTCTCCTGTTTGCTAATGCCATGTTCCTTTTGTGTTCCTAATTTCAATAAGCCACATTGAGTCAAATTTTATTTTGTTATTCATGTGAACTTGAATAAAGTTTTTGAACTTTAGGTATCTAAGTTCAATCCAAAAGGGACGTACTTGGCAAGATGATTGAGACTTAGCACAATACTGACTGACAGTTTTTAGCATATTGAAAAATACTGAAAAATACTAATACTTCTAATGCACCAACTTTAGTGATTATGGAGAAAACCCATCTAACTCGCTGGCCTGAAGTTGTCTCCATCAACTTTAGAAAAGATAACTTGGAGTCACACTTTAATCTCCAAGTTTATATCCTGGGCCCTGTTGGTACATAGTGAATCACTTCAAAATGTGTAATTGCCAATGCAAATGATCTAGTTTTTTTTTTTTTTTTTTAAAGATTTATTTATTTGACAGAGAGAAATCACAAGAGAGGCAGGCAGAGAGAGAGGAAGGGAAGCAGGCTCTCCGCTGAGCAGAGAGCCCGATGTGGGACTCGATCCCAGGACCCCGAGATCATGACCTGAGCTGAAGGCAGTGGCTTAACCCACTGAGCCACCCAGGCGCCCCCGCAAATGATCTAGTTTTTGAGAAAAGGTGTGATACTTTTCAAGAAAAACATTATAGAATTTTATTGTCTTCTAGCTCATTTGGATATAATCCAAATTCTCTTTGTTTTTCTGTGTGTGTGTGTGTGTGTGTGTGTGTGTGTGTGTGTGTGTGTGAAGCTACTGTGTTAGCAATCAGAAGAGAATTTAGTTTCTTGAAGGCCCTAGGCCCATGAGAATCTTACCAGATAAAAATCAAGCTCAACCTTTCTTTTCTTTTCTTTAAAGGAAAGAGTTAAGAAATAATCTAATCCAATTACATTCATTGACTAGAATTGGCAGAGTAGAAAAAATACCTATAAAAATTATGTCCTAGCTATGAAAAGCAAAATGATATTACTTTCATTTTTAGTATGCTATTGCTCCTTTTTATCGCATATAACACATACTACAAAATGCCACATTGTTTTTGTATTGCGTTGAAAATTTGGCAGATTGAAAAACACAATCACAAAGGTTTTCAATGTCTTGTCCAAAATCTCAGAACTGTGGTTAAACTCCATTTCTGTTTTATTTTCCTTTCAACACCTTCCTTCTTTCTTTCTTTCTTTCTTTCTTTTTTTTTTTTAAGATTTTATTTGTTAATTTGACAGAGAGAGAGAGATCACAAGTAGGCAGAGAGGCAGGCAGAGAGAGAGGAGGAAGCAGGCTCCCTGCTGAGCAGAGAGCCGGATGTAGGGCTCCAGCCCAGGACCCTGAGATCATGACCTGAGCCGAAGGCAGAGGCTTTAACCCACTGAGCTACCCAGGTGCCTCACTTCCTTCTTTCTGATAGCTAGTTCATAGATTGATTTCTTGCTCCATATATGGCAAATATCCATTTTGAGAAGTAAATCAATTACATCATTTAAATAGACAAGAGACACTGCTCTTAGGCAGATTTCAAAGCTACAGAACTTTTGTAGAATTATTCTTTCCTTGCATTTTCCAGTTTTCTTTCTCATTCATTTGTTCATTCATTCAACTGGGACCAATTTTGTTCAGTACAAATTACTTTCTGCCATGAAGAAAAAAGAAATTTTAATATATTTAGAACCATTGTTTATCTTTGTAGTTAAAGCAGTTTTTAGCCCATTAGGAAAAAACATGGGAAGACCAAAATTATTATTAGGTAGTTATTCTTTCTTTGTCTTGTCCTCCCGCCTTGGTTTTATCTCTCATGCCCTCATCATTGTATATTCATTTGTTCAAAAATGATCATATACTTCCTTGGCACAGGCATTCCCATAGGCCCTAGAGCTAGATTTCCTCATATGGTTCCTACTGATGGGGAGTATACAGTTTCCCAGGCTATCCCATTCTCCCATTACCAGCACCTATGTAGTGCATACAAATTCACATACACACACACATACACGCACACACACACACACACACACCTACCTGGATTCACAGTATCCCGGGAGACATCAAAATTACCTTTAGTAGACGATGTGCTATTAGTTTCTCCCAGACATTTGTCTGCTGGCCAGCTGCATCAGCATCACCCAGTTTTCTTACACAAAAGTACATCATGGAGCTCCACCCAGAATTACTAAATGAGAGTCTCTGGAAATGAATCCTGAAAACTTTTATTTTTAGCAAGATTCCAAGAAATTACAGTGCATCCCTAGGTATGGTAAACCACTCTTATACTGTGTGTAAGAACTCAACTATTTTTACTACCCATGTCAAAACTCACTTGCCCTGTTTCTGATTGAATAAATGTATCAAAAGAAATCATCACTAACTGCTAATGGTTCAGTGTTGCTGTAAGAAGAGTCTGCATTTGAAAAAAAGATACTTGAGGACAAATGTAACTAATTGGCCATAAGGCAGTTTCACCATAAAGATTTTTTTAAAATAGCTGGTTTGAGTTTGGTTTGACAGTTTGTTGATTTCAACTGGTTGACAGTTTTGTTTCATTTCTCCATTGAGTCTACGGCCATACCACCCTGAACGCGCCCGATCTCATCATTTCTCCATTGACAGTGCTTCCATTTTTTATATTATATAAATATTAGCCTTATACTGGCCTATACTGTGGTGCAAAGTTGATATCTATCCCAAAGAACTTTGAAATATCTATCAACAGACAATATGCCCAGTACAAATAACAGTGTAAAATGTTTCACAATGCAATATAAAGCTTGGTTACAAACATGCATCCTAGTATTTGGAAACTGGTACCTCTCTTCATGAAGGAAAAAATTTTAGCAAAAAAGGAAAAAAAATTTAGCAAAAGAAGAAAAAGTTGGATGCCAAATAAGAAGGAAAATCAACAAGCCAAAAAGAAAGAAAAGGAAAAGAACGGGGAAGGGGAAGGAAAGGAAGGGACGTGGGGAGGGGAAGGGGAAGGGAGGACAGGGAATGGAAAGGGAAAGGAAAGAAGGAAGGAGAAAATGAAAAAGAAAAAAACGTAGAATACTGTAAATGGAAGACTTTGAAGACAAGTGCTTAAGTGCAATCCACAAAATCAGATCAGTTATTTGTGCAGTTTGCTATGATTCTAAGCATATTTAGATGTACTCAAATTTTTATATTTTACAATAAAGTCCTTAATTTTGTTATTCATTTTTTCATGTTTCATTATATCATTTTAAATGACTGTCCCTCTTTTATTTTTCATGGCTTACCTTTTAGGGAAAAATTGCTTTATGGCCAATTAGTTATATGACAAAAATGCTTACAGCAAAGATGCTTACAGTGAAATTACCTGGAACCTGAAGGAATAAATGTTCATGTGGACATTTTAGGAACTGTAGTATGCTAATCAAGAACAATATTTTGGGGAAGCCAGGTTTGCTGGTATGCCTCAAAAGCAACCATAGAATAGGGACAGCTTCCTACTTACAAGGTAGAAGTATATATTAAAGGAGAAAAGTAAAACTTGTATGTATTTATAATCAATCATTTTTATTACTCAAATTGTGGTGTGTAATGGAAGGGGGAAAATATTTGAACAAGTCCATTAAGATGAAGTGGTTGAGTCACTGTTTGCAGAAATACATTAAAATGGGGTTGATGACTCATGTGCTGTTTCACTTTTCTGGCAAGAGGCAGCTGCTCACCATTAATGACCAACAACAGTGAGGAGTGATCCATCTGCCCAGTTCTGGCACAGGGGAATACACCACCTGTTCAATTGAGAACTACAGCTTCTGCAAATCAACATGAAAATGGAGTCTCTAGATTCTTTTAAAAAATGCTTGGGATTGCTGAACCAGAATGCAATAATGTGTATCTTTTATGTAAAAACATCAAGAAATTCAAAAGCCTTTGTTTGCTCTCCCCACTTAGTATTTGGAATTACTTGGAAGAAGCAATGCTGTCACTGGGAGATGAGAATCTTTGACACAATGCAAATTGTTAACTCAGGTGTTCCATATTAATAAAATGGTTTCAGATTCAGCAGAGGCTATAAATTCCTCTTGGATCTATGCTGACAAACACCAGTGGGAAAAGCAATGCATTTTGCGAGTGTGAATCTGGTGTAAACTTTTTATTTATTTATTTTTATTATTTTTGTTTTTTTTTAAACATTGTATTCATTTATTTGAATAGCAGGGGGAGTGGGAGAGGGAGAAGCAGACCTCCTACAGAGCAGGGAACTGGACACAGGGCTCAATCCCAGGACCCTGGGATCATGACCTGAACTGAAGGCAGATGCTTAAGGACTGAACCACCCAGGCACCTCTGGTATAACCTTTCTAGTCCTAGAGGAGTAATAGAATTCAGTAAATATGAATAAGAAAATTGTTCAATAATTTTGATATAATGATTTCAATGGATATTAAAGTTTATGCCATACAAAATAATTGACTCTATTTTCCTTTCTTTTGCTCTTGCTCTTGTTTATAATATTCTCCCTGCTTGATTCACCTCATACCATAATCCATGTTATCAATGTCAGACTCCCACCAAGACCATGGCTAGACTTCTGTGTCTTCTCTGATGAGATCTCAAAGCAGCTTAATTCAAGGGTATTTCTAGTACTTGTAAATATTTAGAAATTCAATTATCTTGCATTAACTTGGATTTTTAAGTTAAAAATGATAGAAACTCAGAAAATGACTAAACTATTTTTCATATGCTTTTTAGTATTCTGTATAATGGAAAAACTGACATTGTTTAGCTAAAATTTAGTAAAATTAATGTACATTGTGCAGATTTTTGTATATTCAACATATTACTTGGTAATACTAAAATTAGTTCTGGACTGGATGTCTACCAAGTTCTGTGAAGATTTGACCCTACCTGTAAACTAACAAGTTAATCTGCCATAGTTTTATAGATCCTGGAGAAAGACATGAGACTCCTGGGTCAAAGATAAAAGTATTACTCACAGCTCAGCAAGAAGCATGAGCATCTGCACATTTGCACTAGTTCCCCTTATTGCCAGCTCCCATGGTGATACTGCAGATGTGCCCAGATGGATGCTTGCACACATACTGCCAGAGAGGGATTATGGCTTTGTCTTTCCACTTTAAGAGTCCTCTTTATCATTTTGTGTAGGGCTGGTTTAGTGGTCATGAATTCCTTCAATTTTTCTTTGCCTAGGAACCTCTTTACCACTCCAGCTATACTGAATGATAGCTTTGCTGGGTAGAGTATTCTTGGTTGCAAGTTTTTTTTCTTTCAGCATTTTGAATGGATCATGGCATTCCTTTCTGGCCTGCAGAGTTTCTGCTGAAAAATCAGCTGTAGCTTTATTGGATTTGCCTTGTATGTAACTGTTTTCTTTTCTCTTGCTGCTTCTAAAACTCTGTCTTTATCACTACTTTTTGCCATTTTAATTACTATGTGTCTTGGTGTGGACCTCCTTGGAATTGTGTCTGTTAACTTCTGAAGAATTTTAAGTACACTACTATGCCTGCCACTGATAACTATGATCAATAGAAAGTGAATTAAACATTTGTTTAATTCATCTCAAACAGCCTTTATTTAGGACTATTATCAGTATGACCTCAAATATTAGGATGAGACCAACTTGCAGGATTGACCTCATTTGTCCCTGTGTCTTCCAGGATCCCAGACCTAACTGAACAAATCCTGTCAGGGTCTATCTTAGAAATGCAGGCAGCTTTCTCCTTAAGTAATTGACATCTCTACTTGGACTCAGATATTAATCCAAGAACACTAGGAAATATTAGAGTATTGCACAGACTCCATCTTGGCCAGCTGGAAAGAAGTTTAGCGCAATTCTCTCATTTATAACCATCCTGACCATTGAATTGTGGATGGTCTGATTACTTTCTGTGGTCAAGGTGCTATAATTCACAATGTCACATAACATCAGGAAGAATGCAACAACATGCTTTTAACTGGAAAACTACTATTGTAGGAATAAGTGCCCACTGGATAAATATAAGTCATAGTAATATATGAGTTAGTTATGGCTTTGGGAATCTTTCTTCAGTAAACAAGATTAACTTCATTTTTAATAGACTTCCACAATAAACTGAGTCTTAACGTGGTTTATTGGTGGTATTTCCATGACGATCCAGATAGTCAAGCCACCATGTTTGGGGGAAGAGGGAAGATAATGACTGACTTCCACACAAGATGTAGTCTTAAGGGTGCGCATAATATTCCGGGAAATACAGTGTTGTTCGCGATTGTTGATGCCCTCTAGGAAGACCCACATCAGTTGGGGAGGGGCATGTTGGCTCTCTCCAACATGGCATTCTACCCAGCTGGTAGGCTTTAGAGCCTCAGTTCAGTTTGGATAATTGAGTTTAGTCTTTGATTTTGGAAGGATACCTGAGAGTAAGTCCATCCTATACTGATTGATTATACCGTCCTCCTAGTGGCATTCATCTACCTCACAGGACAATTGATGAATGGTTTTGGGAATGGAGCTGGAGGAGACAACCAAAAGATGCTATAGAGGGTCATTTTGTCTTGCCCCTACTCTAAAATGGGAAGACTTTATATTTTATATCTATTTATATCTGTCTATCTATGCATCTATCTACCTATCATCATTTATCATCTATCTGTATTTAAAACACTACATCAGACATAAGAAATCTCTACAGGGAATAGGAGGAGTGGAGGTTGAAGTTCCTGTCTCACTTCGAACTTAGAAATGTTTGGTGGGGAAAGTAAGAACTCAGTATGTGTCCCCTGGTGGCAACATGGGTATTGACTTGCAGTCTATGATTTATTAGGGCAAAGGATGCATGTTTTATGTGGACCAGATAGATAATGGGCCACATGCTAGAGAGTACTTATGTGAAATTGTATTGAGTTCTGTTCAGTAAATTCACATGGAGAAGTGAGATGTATTTAAGGTGTCATATTTCTAGGGGCTGATGTGGTATTAATTAACCAGGTAGAAGTGGAATACAATTTCCTAATTAAGGAATTTGCAGATTACAGAGTCCCAGTGATAGGGGAAGTTCTTCTATTAACCCAAGGTGGGATTGCTTGGGACTGAACATATTACTGAATTGAGACTGTGCTTGTGCTCATTATTTTGGATGACTATAAGATTTTCTATTTTATAAGATTGAATGGAGAATTTTACATCTTGAATTCAGTTTTTCCAGAGGGGCAAAGGAAAAATTAGCCCCAATGTGCAAATTTAAAGAAGCAAAATAAAGTCATTTTCTGATTGTATCCATGGAGTTATGTTTTTGTAACATTCTGGTTATGTAATGTAATGTGAAATCTACTCTGGATAAATAGGAATGAATACATGTTACATATTTTATATAATAATGTATAGTATATATGGGTCATATGTTGGTGTTGACATAACTTCCAATTTCTTTCCATTAGGAATTAATGAAAAACCTCTAAGCAGACATAATGAAGAAAATTTCTCTGTTATCATTCAGTCTATGTGCTACTTTAACCTACATTTTTTTTTTGCTTCACACACTCAGATTTATTGTTTTTATAGTAGTTGTAGAGAAATCAGCCTTACTTAGTCTTCAGTAATTTTTAAAACTTCAGTGTAAATAACCAAATTCATTGTCTGATTTAAAGGGTTTTTTTCTTTCTTTTCCTTTTCTTTGGCTTGCATTGAAAGATTCCTACTGCTAACTGTGTTTCCTTTAAATGAATTTTTTTTTTCTTTTGTGTGGCTCAATCTCAATGATGGTCTGTTTTCTCTGTTCAGAATAATTTGAGTTATGTGTCTGTGCTCTCCTTTCAGTCCTTCTGAAAGATGTTATGTTCTGCATCATGAAGTGGCTTTTATGGCCCCACTGATTTGGCAGAGAGGGTAAGACTGGAGTTGGAGCTTCTAATAGCACTTGATTGACAGTTGCGGTCACCTTGGACATTCCTGTGTGACTCCATTAAATGTTCCTTAAACTGTGGGGTGTTGAAATTTCATTAACTAATGAAAAAAATCAATCATTTTTTCCTCCATGTGTTGCATTTATCATGATCACATATTAATCCTCATACTTCCCAGAATAAATATTGCCTGTTTTCTACACGACTTCATATATAGGGATATTGAAAAATGATTTTGTTCATTTTTAAAATATAAAAGTGCTTTTGAAATAGATTAATTTAGGGGTGCCTGGGTGGCTCAGTGGGTTAAAGACTCTGCCTTCAGCTCAGGTCATGATCCCAGTGTCGTGGGATCGAGGCCCTCATCGGGCTCTCTGCTCAGCAGGGGGCCTGCTTCCTCCTCTCTCTCTGCCTGCTTCTCTGCCTACTTGTGACCTCTGTCTGTCAAATCAATAAATAAAATCTTTAAGAAAAAAAAAAAGAAATAGATTAATTTATCTTACAAGGAATGATAACTGTTGTGTATGTTTTAAGAAACCCTCAACCTAAGACTTGATTTATGAAATAGTTGTATATTGGGAACCACTGTTCATACTTTTCAAAGTAAATGATTTTTTTACTGTATAGTAACCCGGAATTTTTTAAGTTTAGTTCAGTTTTCTATGATGTTCCTCTAGCAGGAGTGCAGGTTGCTAAACAGAAGCAGAAATCATAATGGAATGTCAGTGTGTGACTATTCTCAGAATCCTTTCTCATCTTGCCTCCTGGTTGTCCCTGGAGCACAGCCCTGGAGAGCAATAGAAACATATGTGATGATTCGGGGGATCCCATTTTGCCTGGTACTGTGAAGCTGAGTGGTGCTTCTAATCTCAGAGCTGGTCTGCTCACTCACAGAGAACGCTATTTGGTCTGTTTTCTGAACCTGGATATGAATTAGTCATTTTCAGTTTACTTGACCTTGCTTACTTCTAATCATGTTTAGGAGAGTTCTGAAAATTGCCATTGAGAAATTAAATTGGGAAAATAATGTATTGTCTAAAGCCCAATCTACAATTAGATTGATTTTATTAGTCATGGGGTACTTCACTGTTACTTACTGTTTATAGACTCTGTGTTTATGAAATGCTCCATTTAATCCAGATATCCCCTTTGACATCAAGCCTCTAAACTACGGGGATGTATTTAATGACTGCACCACCCAGGTGCCCCAAAACTACAGGGATGTGTTTAAGACATGTCAGAGTATCGTCAAATATTTTTGCCATTTTGTGAGCTCAATCTGTGATCTTCTTATGATTTGAAAGTAGACTGACATTTCTAAGCAAATGTAACAGACACATTCTCTGGAAATTCAATATGCATTTCTGTTTATTTATTTTGCTATCTCTTCCAGATTCATTTGGTCACTGGAAATTTACTAGGTCACTGGAATGGGAACATTTTTTTTAAGATTTATTTATTTTGGAGACAGAGAGCACACATGTGTGGTGCGAGTAGGGGGAGGGGTAGAAGGAGAGGGAAAGAACCTCAGACAGACTCCTCACAGAGCATGGAGCTCAACCTGGGGCTCAGTCTCAGGACCTGAGACCATGACTGGAACTGAAAGCAGGAATTGGACATTTAACCGACTGAGCCACCTAGATGCCCCTTGAACGGGAAAGTTTTGTTTTTTGTTTTTTGTTTTTTAAGATTTTTAAAATTTTTTTAACAGGCAGAGATCACAAGTAGGCAGAGAGGCAGGCAGATAGAGAGGTGGAAGCAGGCTCCCTGCTGAGCCGAGAGCCCTATGCGGGGCTCGATTCCAGGACCCTGGGATCATGATCTGAGCCGAAGGCAGAGGCTTTAACCCACTGAGCCACCCAGGTGCCCCGAACGGGAAAGTTTTAATCCTGTATACTAACCGCTGTGCCTTCTCCACTGTACCTTTCCTTCCTTTTGCTCATCAGGAAAATGTAGTGTTGCTCAATTTCCAGGGGTGAGGGATCTGACTTCCCTGTAGCTTCTGAGAAATTGTAAGAATTTGTGTATATACTTAATGTTGTTTTTACATTTGTTTCAAAGTATCAGTAAAAATTTGGGGACACACTGTATTTTAATGTTATAACTCTATTGTAGGTTTCTAAGTTAGGAATACTCTACCAAAAGTATTTAGCTGTTCTGTTGGGGAAGGGAGGAGGAGGGGGAGAGAAAGAAAGAGACAGAGAGAGATTATGTATAACTAAAATGTCTGAAAATGGAAAAAATGGCTAGGATTGGACAATGATCACCTGCAGATCTAGAAGAATAAGCAAAGTCGAAACTGGATTGTGTTCACTGTATCATTCCTAAGGTTAAAAAAGGCAAAAGCCCCTGTTCCTGAAAAAGAAAGACATCTGACTTTTTGCCAAGATCACTGTTTTGAGCAGCACCAAGGTGTTGAGCTGAACACCTGTTTTCATGGGTGATTCTGCCTGTACTCGTGACTGAACCCAAATGCTCAGGTACGAGAGCCCACTCTTTGTACCTGAGATGTTAGGTTTTGATCTGAATTTTTTGTTGTCATTGTTTTTTTCTGTGTTTTAAAAATTGAACTTCTTTTAAAATATCCTGAAAGTGTATTCCTAGTAATTGAAGTTCTATGCCCCAGAGAATAGATGTTTTGGTTTTAGTATGAACGTTTGAAATGGCAGTTTTCCAAGCACATTTTTATGTGTATTTAAAATATTTTAGTGTATTTTGCAAAAAACACAATACAAGGAGAAGACTGTATAAAATATATGTATACCCTTTTGAAGTAATACAAATAAAACACTCATGTCACCATTATACAGTTTCAACAATAACATACTGGCAGTGCCTTAGAAAATCTTTCTTGCTTCTTCCCTCCATCTTCCTACCTTCCTTCCTTCCTTCCCTCCATCCCTGTATGTCTCTTTGTCTCTCTGTGTCTCGCTCCTACTTTCTTTCCCACACACATGGAATTTTATATTCCGTAAGAACACAAATTCTGGAGTTAAACTGGCTCTATGCCAAAGATGTCTTGACTACTTGCTTGCTGTACGATCTTGGGTACAATATTTAACTTCTCTGTGCCTCATTTTATGATTTACAAGAACAGTAATTATAATAGTACCTAACTCAAGAGATGTTTCATTATTTCTCTGAGAACAATACTGACATATCCTTAAACACTCCATAAAAGTTCACTTTAAAAATTCTCTTTGCGGGGCACCTGGGTGGCTCAGTGGGTTAAAGCGTCTGCCTTCAGCTCAGGTCATGATCCCAGGGTCCTGGGATCGAGCCCCGCATCGGGCTCTCTGCTCAACGGGGAGCCTGCTTCCTCCTCTCTCTCTGCCTGCTTCTCTGCCTACTTGTGATCTCTGTCTGTCAAATAAATAAATTAAATCTTAAAAAAAAATTCTCTTTGCATGTTGTGTTGTCCATCATTACATTGGAGGTAGAATTTGAAATGAATCTATTTTCCAGGTACATTGATATGAAAGAGATATGTGTGCTTTATATCAGGTTCAAAGAGGTTTTTGAAACCAGTGCTTTGGTTAATATATGGGAGATAAGGATTATTAATAGAAATACAAAAGTATGTGGAATATCTAAAATATGGTTTTAAGTGAATATACAAGTTAC
The DNA here is from genome assembly GCF_922984935.1 of Meles meles. Lineage (NCBI taxonomy): Eukaryota > Metazoa > Chordata > Mammalia > Carnivora > Mustelidae > Meles > Meles meles. The sequence goes on along the minus strand of NC_060077.1, from coordinate 87,178,712 downwards.
AGAAGAGTAGGTATAGAAAAAATGAAATTGTCTGCACTCAGACTGTCTTGGTAAATTGTGTTTTTACTTCCATGTAGTTTGATTCCACTTATGTAGTAATACTTAACTTAGGCTTAAAATATGTTAAAGTAAGGCATTCATATCTTTGTGGCATCTCGCACAAGAATACCTACAGAAATTGTACTGGTTTTGAGAAAGTAAATTCCACACCCACTTAAACTATTTTAGATTTTCATCTCAGAATAATGATACTTATGTCTTAGTTGAAAGTCTGTTTTATTTGATTACTATGGCAATTCAGTTGTGTCACTATGCAATTACTAGCAGACCTGGTTCTTTCTGACAAAATACAGTAAAAGTTAAAGTTTACCATTTTTTCTGGCTTTCGTCTTTCTGATCTTAATTTATCTTGATTTGAAGACACCAGTTTCCTGGTGCGTTTGAGAGGATTGTCACTAAGTCTGTCCTATTGAAATGTCTTATGTTAATGATAATGTTATGGAAAATTGTTGGCATTATTTCTAAAACCACATTGTCTGTTGACCAAAATAATCCACGTAAAGAGATTTAAGATAATTCCCAGACTATCAGCATTCTATTGATAATGTTAGTTTTTTATTCTTTTTGAGACATGGGGGAAATAACAGCCTAACACACAAATAGCTGGTAAATCCAGACTGAAGAAAGCTGGCGAGATTTACCTCAGTGTATGTTCCACTTATGTAGAATGGCCCTGACTCAAGAGAAAAGGCAGTATTAACCAAATGTACTTGCGTCCTGTGACTAAAGAGTAAAGGCACCAAGTCTTACTCAGGAGAAAAGATGGAAGATGAATGAGATGCCATGCTCTTAGCCACTAGACGGAGAGTCAGTTCCTAGCCTGGCTGCCGGCTTCTGATGTGACCAGCTCTGAGACTTCCTAATCTACCTTTTAAAAAATCTCCCTTTAGTATATTTTTTCCACGGACCTTTCCAGTCCAGGTCAGCGTAATTAGTTTTATCACTTTGCGCAGAGAGGCTACTGGCAGATCAAAAAGACCAATAAAGGCATCTGAAGACAGAAAAGTAAACAGTTCACCCTTTACAACAGCTCAGGTCCACTTATATGTGGAATTTTTACAGTACAGTACTGTAAATGTCTTTTCCTTTCCTTGTGATTTTCTTAAGAACATTGTCTTTCTCTAGCTTGCTTTATTATAAGAATACAGTTTATAATACATATAACATACAAAATAGGTCTCACCAACTCTGTGTATTATCAGTAAGGCTTCCATCAACAGTAGGCTAGCAATAGTTAAGTGTTTGGGAAGTCAAAAGTGATATCCCAATTTTCAATAGTACAGGGGGTTGGCACCCCTGACCCCCACATTTCAAGAGTCAACTGTACTTAAATCCCACATGCTGATGCTAAAGGATAGGCCATAATCAGTCTTTACTCCATTTCTAGCCCATTCCTCATATTTTTTTCTTTTGAAAGAGATTATCGGTGCTGTTGGTCAACAGAGATCCCTTAAGGAAGGACGTTGTGAAGAGAAGCTATTGTTTTTTCGAGGATTCAAAAACCAGATAAAAAAAAAGACCCAATACACATACACACACATAGATAAATTGGTGGTCTACCCTAGAGGAGCAACAACAAAGCCAAAATGATTAAATGCCTAGAAATGCAACAATTCAAACCATAATTATTAATGGTACCTCTCTGCACACAGCTTTTAATGCAAGATAGAAAGTCTAAAGGTAGCTAAGTGTGAGTTCTCCGATAAGCCATGTCTTTAGACACAAAGGTTGCAAACAGAACAGAATGTTAATATGTGCAGATCTACGTACATCATCAAGAGTTCACTTTTTTTATTGAGACACAGCAATTGTGAGACAACATCTTGTCAACCGAAGAACTTAATAGTGGCAATTATCTTTTGTAAAGAATTATAATACACCTTGGATTCAATTATCGTATACTTTTTTGGCAAAAGTATTGAGATGCTTTGAGTTTTTAAAAAAGTATTGCTATGAATAGATTTAAAGTGCAAACTATTTAAAGATGCTGGTGCTGTAGGTATGAGTGGCAGAGACGGAGAAGTAAATAACTCTTAATTACCAGGTGGTGGGTGGCAGGTGGCAGAACAGGTACGTGGAGGAAAGGAAATACGGTTTCCCTCCTGACTTGGGCAGAGGAGAGGGCTAAACTGAGTTTAGAAGAGGACATACACAATGAAGGGTAGGAGCCGTGGATGTGAGAGCAGAAAAGGGATGTTCAGAGAACTGCAGGTTCATTGAAGGAGAGAAACTGGCAGAGGCCGGCCAAGGAAGTTTCTGGGAAAATAACCAAGGGTCAGGTGAGTAGGGAAAAAGAGGATACTTTGTATGCTACCTTTATTCCTTTTTGTGACACGTTTTTAAATGTCTTTGTTTATGAGAAATGAAGGATATCAACCCTATACCCTGCATCCCTTAGTCCTAACTAGGCAGGCTCTGTGATCACGTGCAGCTCACTAAAATAGTTACTTAGTCATTGTTTTTTCTAGGTTTTGACTCCTGACATTTAATGGCAGGTGCTAAAAGCTGCCTGTGAAGCGTGATTGACATGAAAAAGGCAACAACAGTATTAGTAGCTTGAGCAAAGAAGCTATTTGGAGTCCCGAAGCACTTTATTTTTTGAATTTTCACAGATGTGGGTGAGGATTTTTGAGCTTTAGGTGAGAAGGAGAATCATTCTGAGGAAAAAAAAAAATACAGTGCTTATTTTCAGAGGATGATGATGTATCAGGATTTAGGGAGGCAGTTTTTCTTTTAGGTGATGATAGCTTAAAATTAAAGCTTATTTTTTTTTTACTAGATATGTATCTGATCTATTAATTATGCATTCAACATGTCATGTGCAAAATGAGTTAAGGGATAAGGATTAATGGATCAGGAAAATCACAGCTGTAAATAATAAAAATATCCTCTTAAATTATTTCATAATTTTATGCCAATTTTAATGTAACATTTTTATTAAATACATTTTTATCCAGAAAAATATTGCAGCTCAAAAGTAAGTAAACATCGGTGCATTGTGATCGTAGCCAAAAGTACTCACTCAAAATATATTCTGGTATATTCTGGTATAGATTGAACAGATTTCTGTAGCTGGAATTTCCTTCTGTCATACCTACTGGATATTCATGAAAGGCCAACCCTACTTTATTTGGTGCCCCACATCAGCACTTGCCATTAATTTGTGGGACATTAGGCACCATCATGCTTATCACTGTTGGTATCATCTAGAAATAGAATCTACAATATGATAGCCACCAACCACGCACAACTACTGAGTACCTGAGATGTGGCTGGTCCACATGGAAATTTAAGGGTAAAATACACAACCAGATTGCCAATATTTAGTAAAAAAAAAAAAAAAAAAAGTAAAAGCTCTTATTAATATTAATTAATATATAATTATATATTGATTATATCTTTAAATAATAACATTTTAGATATATAATATTTGGACAAATATAATATTGAATACGTGTACTCTTTGGGATATATTATTAAAATTAATCTCACCTGTTTCTTTTTACTTTTTACTTTTTAAAGAGGTCTACTAGAAAACTTGAAATTCCTATGTAGCACACATCTGTGTCTCTGTGTCTAACATTCTATTTCTACTGGGCAGCACCAATCTAGAATGTTTTTGTTGGGCTATTACATGCATACATTATGGTTTTTTCCCAATTTTTACGAAAACAGTGTAATTTACAACGTTGTAACTTATACCTCTATTTCTCAATAAGCGTATGTCATCTTCATGAATTTATTTCTCTCCTGACCAAGTTTATTTTTCTAAGAAAGATTTCTAAGAAAGTTTGCCTATTACAGACTTCTGAGGATTTTATGATTGGATATATTCTTATTTTACCTTTTAATTAAAACAAAATATTTGGCTGTGAAATTCTGCATTCAAAGTTCTTTTCCTTTACACTTTTGAACTATTTTTTTCTTTTTTTTAACATCCTGATTTGCCATTTAATGTCTGATTTGCAAGTTAATTCTCGTGTCTGTGTGTGTGTGTGTGTGTGTGAGAGGTTGTGATAGTTCATTGTATGTGTCAACTTGACTGGATTCTCATGCCCAGCTATGTGTTCAGACATTATTCTGGATGTGTCTGTAAGGGTGGTTTTGATGACATTAACATTAACACTTATATTGGTAGATTTGGAATAATTGAGATTGCCCTTCATAAAGTGGGTGGATTTAGTCTAATCAAATCGAAGGCCTGAGTAGACCAAAAGACTGAAGCCCCAGCCTCAAAGAGAGGGAGTTCTGCAGTGGTCTGCCTTTGGCTTTTAACGGCAACAGCAGCTGTTCCCTCGGTCTCCACTGTGCCAGCCCACCCTACAGATTTTGGACTTGTCAGCCATATATTTCTTTCTCTCTCTCTCTCTATATATATATATATACACACACATTCTATTGATTCCGTCCTCTGGAGAACTCCCTACTAATTCATAATTTCCTTATGAACTACTTTAGGAACTTCTTCAATTGATGCCCTGACGATTCTCAAACTCTTTCTGGTTTTCTGTTTGTTTGTTTGTTTCTGCTTTTATGTTTTTTAACTATGTTGTGTGGCTTATGACCAGCCTTTTCAGTTCTCTCTTATTCAGAATAATTATTGGTCAACACATCTTCAAATATTCTTTAATTTGTCTTTCCTCTCTTGAATAAATGTTGACAGTTCATTTTTCTTTTGCATATCCGATTTTGTTTCTTCTGTTTCTTTTTCTTGATCTAACCTTCTAACTTACTTATTCATTCTTTGGCTATTTTCAGTCAGCTATTTAGCTTATCTGTTTTATTCCTTATTCAGACTATTACAGTTTTTGTAGACAATACTTCTTTTTGGCCATGTATGACTTCTTACACTTGCTTCATTTACATATATCCTTCCCTGTGTCTTTGAAATGGTTATTTTAAATTCTTATTCTGTATGCCATTATTTCTGCTTTCTCTGGCACAAGTCTTTACAGGTTGTTCAGTTTTGTTTTTTAAGTTTCCTAAATACATGTTATGTCCTTTACATGGCTTTTTATTTCTCTCTCTCAGAAGTATCCACTGTCTTCGTGGATGATATGGTTGTAGGGAGTTCTTAAGTCCAGAAGTCTACATCTTCTACTAAATCTGGCTGAGTGTGTACCACAGGGGAGGACTCATGTCAGGCGTTAGTCTGGTGTCTGACTGCTCTCTGTTTGCCGCTTCCTCTCTACTAGACTACTTTGCAGTCACACAGCTCAGTCATAGGAAAACCAGCAGCTAAATAATTTAGATGTTATTTTGCCATTTGTGATACCTCTTCAGCCATTTCCTAGGGCATTACTCAATTGGTTAATCGTCTGTCTTCAGGTCAGGACATGATCCCAGGGTCCTGGGATGGAGTCCCGTATGAGCTTCCTGCTCAGTGGGGAGTCTGCTCCTCCCTCTGCCCCTGCCCACCGTACGCGCTCTCTTCCTTTCTCTCTCTCTCTTGCAAAAATAAGTAAATAAAATCTTTAAAATCATAATTTCTCCTCTGAGAAATTTCTCTCCTCTGATTTGACTTTATAAAAAGTTTCTCCCCCATTATCTCAAGAGACCATAGCATTGGGGTCCTTTGCAGTGCAGACAAATATTTAAATTTGGAAATGGACACTAAATTAAAGCTGAGTCATCTCAGCAGAGTACTTGAAGATTGGCATTAACATGCTCCCACAAACCCCTCAGTAGTACTTACTGGAAAAATACTTTTATTCCATCTCAGAATCCAGTAAACTAAAGCATCTTACTGTTAGCTGTGCCCTTGGTGTGAGAGCCAAGTTTCTGGTTTGTTCGCCTCTGATGCTTTGGTCTCTATTCCCTAATGTGATTGTGTTACTGCACATCTTTCTTGAACTGTCAGATAAATGGATTGGGCCAAGGTCCCTGAATCAGACATTTCTCTGCCTGAACTTGCAACTTCAGCTCAAGTTGTTCCAGTTGGCTCTTTCCTGCCTTTTGAGCCTCCACTCAAGGTGATTAATTTTTATCCTTTTATCTATGTAGCAGAGAAGAACATGTCAGTGGTCAGGAATTTTCATACTGACCCTGAAATCTCTCTTTGATTTAACTCATGCTCTTAAATCTTTCACTTCCTCACATGCATATTTTCCAACCTGGTTTGACTATAAACCTCACTAAGGCTACTTACATGCAGATCATGCATTCCAGAAGTTGTAGCCAAATATTCCCCGAATTTCTTCAATAGTAGTGATCTAGGAAGACCAGCAAATTGTGCTAAAAATAGAGAAGAGGGGAGATTAGCTGATGAGCTGGTAGCCTTTCAGGAAATACTGATCAGAAAAATATCCTCAAAGACAAATATTTTGTTAAAAGTTGGAAAAAATTGGGATGCCTGGGTGGCTTAGTTGGTTAAGTTGGTTAACGATCTCCCTTTGTCTCAGGTCATGATCTCAGGATCCTGGGATCAGAGTCCACCATCAGGCTCCTTGCTCTGTAGGCGGCCTGCTTCTTCCTCTGCCTGCCACTCCCCTGCTTGTGCTCTCTCTCTCTCTGACAAATAAATACATAAAGTCTTTTAACAAAATAAAAAAATGAAGTTGGAAAAATTTAAAATATAATTTAAATTCTTTTCTAGACCCCAAGACACTGCTGTCTAATTATATATTTACCAATTCCTCCTTTTTTATGATATTTTCACCATAATCTAAATGTGTTGTAAGATGTTTTCAAAAAATTTTCTAAGGTGCATCGTCTCTGGAGACATGAGCTTACAAAGATGACCATTTTGTTTATGTAATTTCTGTTAGAAACGCTTTGCAAAAGCTCTGTCTATAACCAAGCTCAGAATTTCAAATGAACAAGGAAAGCTGCCTGAATCTCAAATTCTTTGTCACGACTGGCTTAACTTACATATTTTGCTCACTAATAGGAATACCGCTCAGGTCACTATTCAAAGGGTATTTTCCTGGGATACCTGGGTGGCCCAGTCAGTTAAGCTTCCAACATTTGATTTCAGCTCAGGTCATGGTCTCAGAGTCATGAGATCGAGGGTTGTGAGATCAAGCCCCAAGGTACTGAGACCCGGATATGGCTCCCAACTCAGCAGGGAGTCTGCCCGAGATTTTCTTCCTCTCTCTCTGCCCTTCCTGCACCCCCCACCCCCCCAGGCTCTCTTTCCCAAATAAATAAATAAGTCTTTAAAAAAGAGGGTATTTTCCTACTGAACATAATTTTAAAAGGCCTGGGTATCTTTGTCAGAAAGATTAGATACAGAAATGTATATGGATGTAGAAGGGACTGTCAATCAGTCATATTGGGTACAATGAGAAGGTAATAACTTAATAGAAAGAAAAAGGCAGTAAATGGAAACAAATACATTCTTCACACAGGCTAACATGCTTACTTCAACACAGACACATGTATTCACAGAGCCCATGTAACACTCACCTGTAAACATCCATCTCAGTGCATGTTTACTCTTCCTAACATAAACACACACTACCCCCCATCCTTGTGTACACATAATACCTCACATTTACATACATACTATTCTAAATCCCAACACACATGCAGAAAGTACAATCCATTCCATACATATAAACACACAGACCACAGCCAATATCGGCATATAACTATTATTCACAATCCCAACACATACACGTCTTAACACATACATGCCAATATTCACATGCATCAGCATACTCCCTTTCTCCTATCCCCTACCTTCCATGAAATTAAACTTTTCCTCCACATTTCATGAACTGTTCCCCCCATCACTCTTCTATACCCTGTCTCCCATATCTTCTCTCCCACGTCAGTTACCCATATGCAACCATTCCATTATTCACATGCAAGTGTAACGGAATACATACACGTGACATTGAGTGAGTGACGGATCTCCCCGCCAACTTGAAGGGTATCCCTGCAAGAGCATTATAGTATACATCAGCATGTTCTCATAAGCTAATGATCCAGAAAGATTAAATCACATTCATTCTACTTTATTTTACAAGGTAAGAGAATATTTAGCATGTTTCAAGAAGAATCCCATTAAATCTACGGCAAACAAAACACTGTAATGTTTAAAAATCTATGGGGAAAATTTTAATTTCCCCAAAATCCAGAGAGGTGTATGTCTTAAGATTTGCCATTTGTTGATGTATTATTTCTTGGATAATCATAGATCCCTACCTGCTGCTCTAATAATCACACCATTTATATCTCAATCCCTACCTCTCATCACAAGGTGACCATACAATGTGAACATTTTTTTTTCATTTTTTAAAAATTTTATTTTATTTTTTCAGTGTTGCAAGATTTCATTGTTGATGTACCACACCCGGTGCTCCGTGCAATACGTGCCCTCCATAATACGCACCACCTGGCTCACCCATCCCCCCACTCCCCCACCCTCGAAAACCCTCAGTTTTTTCTCAGAGTCCACAGTCTCTCATGGTTTGTCTCCCCCTCTGATTTTCCCCAGTTCATTTTTCCTTTCCTTCTCCTAATGTCCTCCATGTTATTCCTTATGTTCCACAAGTAAGTGAAACCATATGATAATTGACTTTCTTTGCTTGACTTATTTCACTCAGCATAATCTCCTCCAGTCCCGTCCATGTTGATACAAAAGTTGGGTATTCATCCTTTCTGATGGAGGCATAATACTCCATTGTATAACGGATCATATCTTCTTTACCCGTTCTTCTGTTGAAGGGCATCTTGGCTCATTCCACAGTTTGGCTATTGTGGACATTGCTGCTATGAACATTGGGGTACAGATGGCCCTACTTTTCATTACAACTGCATCTTTGGGGTAAATACCCAGTAATGCAATTGCAGGGTCATAGGGAAGCTCTATTTTTAATTTTCTGAGGAATCTCCACACTATTTTCCAAAGTGCCTGCACCAACTTACAATGTAAACATTTTTGAGTTCAAAAAGGGATACTGTTTATAACTTTGCCTTAACAACAGACAAAACTTGGGCTCTTTAGGGAAAGTTACGGTCACTTTTCTTTCTTTCTTTTTTTTTTAAAGATTTATTTATTTATTTATTTGACAGAGATCACAAGTAGGCAGAGAGGCAGGCAGTGAGAGAGAGAGAGAGAGAGAGAGAGAGAGGAAGAGGAGGAGGAAGCGGGGCTCGATCCCAGAACCCTGGGATCATGACCTGAACCGAAGGCAGAGACTTTAACCCACTGAGCCACCCAGGCGCCCACTGTCACTATTCTTAAACATAAGCTATAGATACTCACTTGTTCACTTTCCATTCGCTGTTGAGCCCACTCAAAACCAGTCTTGCCCTTTTTACTCTATGAAGATTACATGTGGGATGCTAACTAAACATCTTAATGTGGCAGATGTCCAATGAACACATTGCTCAACTTCTTGACCTCACAGTTGAATACTTGATCCATGAAATACTCCTTTCCCTTCACTTCATGACACCATGCTTTCTTGCCTTTCTACTTCCTTTCTGGATCATTTTGTCCGGCTCTTTCTTTTCTACTGTATTGATACATATGGAGTACCCTCAACCTTTGTTCTTAGACTACATTTTTGTTCCCTCCATGTGTTTGTTTCCGTGGTTACCTCAGCCGCTCTTTTGGAGTTAAACATGACCCCTCCGGTGCTAGTGACTATCAGGTTTATGTCTCTGTCTCAGAAAGTTACTGAGTTGCTGCTGTGTATCCACCCTCATTTGGATGTCTTGTGGGGATCTCAAGTCTAAAGTGGCAAAACTGAACTCTACTTTCTTACCCAACACCTCACCTCCAACCCTTTTCTTTCCCCGGTGTTTTCCATTTCAAAAACGTCACCTAGATGCCCCCACACGAAAAGCACCCCATAAATTTTTTCCTCTATGTCATCTCTCAACTAAATCCTTCCCATTTTATAACAACAGTATCTCTTGAACACATTCCTTTTCCTGCATCTTAATTGACACTCCCCCTGTCTGAGCTATGGTGGTCCCTGCTGTAAATAACTAAATGAAAACTCTTCTATCCATTTCTATCCTTCTCCACATCCTAGTAATTAGTGATGTTGTAGCTCAAGTAGTTGTCCTGTCTTTGCTCTAGGAAGAAGCCTGTATGGAAGGACAGGTAAACCATGAAGGGATATAGATCATATAGAAAGGCTGTATATGTAGGGGATAATAAATCTCTAGGGGCTTTGTCATAGGAAAGGATCAAGGACACAAGTACAGGAATACACCTAGAATAGAAGAACATTTTTTTTCATTTGACACTGTAGGAAAAGATATAATTTTGAGGACAGATAATTATAGCTTTATAGATAAGTGAAGAGTGGGGGTAATGAAATGGTTTTTACTCTTGACAACTTCATTTTATTCTCTTGGAATTTGGAGACAATATCATCAGTTGATGGAGTGTGTGGGTTATGAGTTGTTAGAGCAAAATTTCTTAGAAAAATTGATCTTGAGCACATGTCAAAGTATATTAACTTGTTAATGAAGGAACTCACAAGAAGATAATAATGTGTCAGGTCAAAGAAGTATTGGGGAGAAGGATTTTATATATCATAAATGAGAAAATGTTTATATAAATAGCTAGGTTGCTAAGGGCAGATGCTCGTTTACTTCCTGTGGTTATAAATCTGTTACAGCTGGAAAAGTACCTTACTTTATCAGTTGGCATGGGTTAAACTTGGGAGCTCAGCAATTAGAGCCAAGTTCCCAGTGTTGCCAGGCATGAATAATTATTCAAAAATAACAAGTCATATAGCCGAGAAGCAGACGATATGCAATTGACCTATGACTGTTAATCAGACATATTAAGTTAGAAGCTTCCGTTCCCTTTCAAGGATATATTTAACACAGGAACACCAAACGACAGCCATCATTAAATTTCTCCAGCATGCATCCAAAAATATTAATGACACAATTTGCTTATTTTTCAGGTTTATAACAGTATTTTTTTATCTTGATCCCTATTTCATAGCTAGGCAACTATAGATAAATCTTGACCATGAATATAGAAGTTCTCATTAAGATTTTTTGTTAAAGACCTTAAAGAAATATCCTAACTATTAATTCCACTCTGAAATTCTTTAATGCAATGGAAAATTAAAACATGCTCACCTAATACAATAGGGTTACAATTACAATTACCATTAACATTATTGCAAATTTGTTATTATTCCTTTAGCTTCATTTATAATATTGGGGAGGTGGATTTCCAGTTAAAGGGCAAACATTTAATTTGAGACTGAAAGAAAATAGAAAGATACAGAAAAGGGGCTTTAAAGGCAAAAGGATTTTGGAGAGAAATCCCTCAAAATCACTTCTCAGTCTCTCTTTTTTATTTTTATTTTTTTCTCCAGTGAGTTTGGAGACAATAGGAGGAGCTGATGAGATTTGGGACTGGTGCTATAGTGGTATTAAAGAGCGTAAGATTTGACTTGTCCTCAAGAAATATTATTCTTTTGCCTATTTTTACTTGACAATAGTATTTTCCTATTGGGTCCCCATTGATCATATATTTCTGGTCCTAATTATTTAACAAAGATGGATGGATGGATGGATGGATGGATGGATGGATGGATGGATGGATAGATGGATTTTATGGATGGATTTTAGAGAGAGCAGGAAGGGGCGGAAGGAGGGGATAATCTTAAGCAGACTCCATGCTCGGCACGGAGCCAATGTGGGGCTCAGTCTCATGACCCTGGGATTAAGACATGAGCCAAAACCAAGAGCTGATGTTTACTGTCTGTGCCACCTGGGGACCTCTCTATTCCTAATTTTTTTTACCTGTACTTCCTGACAGGAACGGATGGACAGAGGGGAAGTTCAGCCGGGTTTCCTTTTGTATATAGCCAACTTCCCCAGAAACAGTAGAGTTAGAGACTCCCGCTAAAGCCAATGCTCATTCCCACAATCCTTAAACAGGTCCCAATTGGTGGAGTCGAGCTAGGTCATGTACTAATGAGAGAAGTCCCCTAAATACCAGTGGTTTTCACAGACAAACCTTTGTTTCTTGCTTACACACTGTGTCCTCTGCGGGTTCATTGTCATTCTCTGTTGTCATCCTCCAGGATCCGGGGTACTCTTACTGTTTTCAGTTTCACATCTTACAGACTTCTAATCCAATTTTTGATCCCTTGGTCAGTATGATGTTCAAGATTCTAGTAGGCTTCTTAGCTATTTGAATGTGACTTTTTACCAAGAGTCACATTTCAGATGTGCATCTTAGATTTGCTCTATTTCTTTGTCTATCAGTCAGGTTCTCCAGAAACTGTGAGAGATTTATAGAATTGGTTCATGAGATCTTGGGGCTGGCAAGTCTGAAATCTGTGGAGTAGATCAGCAGGCTGGAAATTCTGGGGAGCGCTGATTGTGCCGGTTGTGTCTGAACTCAGGCATGCCTTCTCTGCTGTAGTATTGAGGTAGAATTGTTTCTTCTTTGGGAAGCCTACTTTTGCATTTAAGGCCTTCAAGTAATTGGATGAGGCCCCTCCACATTATGGAGATTAATCTATTTGGCTCAAAGTCTACTGATTTAAATTTTAATCACATTAAAAAAATGCCTTCACAGAAACATCTAAACTGGTATTTGGCCAATCAACAGAGGAACAGCCTAGCCAAGTTGACACTTGACTATCACACTTGGCTTAGCTGCTCTGTGTTTCCTCTCGACTTACTTGTGGCTACACTGACTTTGTGGCAGTGCCACTCCCTTAGTCCCTTATCCTTGATCCATTTTGTTCAGTGGAAAGGATTTACTGGGCACCACTTAAATCCAGCACAAGATTTTTACTATGAGGGTGAAAGTAATATTGAAGTAATCCTGTAGGGTTTTAATGGACTTTGTCATTCAATTTTAATTTCTACTCTTTGGTGGTGAGAAGCAGTTACCTTCTCCAAATACTCAACTCTAATTATCTCCTGTCATTTTTGCTTACAAACCAGACAATTCATTTCTATGTTAATATCTTTCTTCATACCATCTTGCCAAATAGAGCCAATCACATTTGCTGTAGGCTAATAATTTAGTTATCAGGAACAGAGAATTATTATATACACATGATATCCCTTTCACAAGCTTTTCCATATTGTATACATTGATAACTATTGCTCTAACCATTCCAGTAACTGTATCTTTGTTGCCTGTGCCATCTCTATTATGGATTAAGTTTCTGCTGTTGTATTAGCACCCACTTCCTGCCCCGACTCTTGTATCAGCCAGGCTAGGTTAGGTTTTGCCACATCATATGCATGATACAACTGGATCTTTACTATTTAGAACATTGCTTGAGTATATGGCAGAGGAATAGCACTTTGGAGAAGGCATATACCACAACTGTATGCTCTGGCTCCAAAATGACAGCCGTAATTTCTGTTACCCACTCATTGGACAGAACTAATCACATGGTCGCTCCCAACTACGGTGGTGCTAAGATGTATAGTGCTATTCCAGATCCAGAATGCAGAAACCCAAAAATGTTTAGTGAACGGTAGTGATCAACACTCCAAGTGCTATTATCCCTGTCTACTCTCATGCACTATAGTAAATTCCTAAGGGAAATTACACTTCAAAGAATGATTTTCATCTTTTGACATGATTACTTGGTAAATGTCATGTACTGAATTGTGTCTTTCTCCCCTGCACCCCCCCCCCCCCGCCCCAGATTTATAAGTTGAAGCCTTAACTCCCAGTGTGACTGTATTTGGACATAAGGCCTTTAAAGATGTAATTAAGAATAAATGAGGTTGGGGCACCTGGGTGGCTCAGTTGGTTGAACGATTGCCTTTGGCTCAGGTCATGATCCCGGACTTCCAGGATTGAGTCCCACATCAGGCTCCCAGCTCCTTGGGGAGTCTGCTTCTCCCTCTGACCTTCTCTCTCATGCTCTCTCTCACTCATTCTCTCTCAAATAAATAAATAAAATCTTTAAAAAATTTAAAAAAAAAAGAATAAATGAGGTTGTAGAAGTAGGATCCTAATCCAATAGGACTAGTGTCCTTACAAGAAGAGGAAGAGACACCAAGAGTGTGAGCACAGAGAACAAAAGGCTATGTGAAGAGACAGAAGGTGGCAGTCTATAAGCAAGAGAGAAGCCTTGGGAAACCCATGCCTCCTGGCAGCTTGGTCTTGGACTTCCAGCCTCCAGAAGTGTGAAAAAATAGATTTTTGTTGTATAAGCCACCCTGTCTGTAGTGTTTTGCTATAGCAGCTCAAGTTGACTAATACAGTAACCATGGTCATTTTAATAAACAATTTGGTAACTGTATTTAAAACTAACTCTCTCTCTCTCTTTCTCATAGGCTTTCCAAAGGTGTTTGTTATTTTATGAATTTTTCTAGGGAAATCTGTAATTGAGTTTGAAATATGCAGCCTCATTTGCATTGGGTAATTGAATTGCCCAAAGGACTGCACCAAAAATTATCTGGCAGTATTTGTGTGAGTTGGATGGGATCATGAAAGCAATGTAACGTAATATACCTTTCAATAGTTACAGATTCTCTACTTTAAAATCTTATTTTTATAAAGAGACTTAGCAAGATGTGTACATTTATAGCCACTGAACGGAGATTTAGTGAAAGAAATATATTGACATATGTTTCTTTTTTTTAAGATTATTTATTTATTTATTTGACAGAGCGAAAGAGAGAGCTCACAAGTAGGCAGAGAGGCAGGCAGAGAGAGAGGGGGATGCAGGCTCCCCACTGAGCAGAGAGCCCGATGTGGGGCTCAATCCCAGGACCCTGAGATCATGACCTGAGCTGAAGACAGAGGCTTAACATACTGAGCCACCCAGATGCCCCTGACATATGTTTCTTAAACCCATATATATTTAAAAACACATTAGGAATTGCATTGTTAAATACATAAATTTACATTGCCAGGTTTTAGAATAGCAAAAATATTTTTTATAAATTCATTTTTGTTTTTTAAATAAATTCAATGTGTTCTATTATGTAAAAGGATATTTTCAACACAGCATAGTGGGTGTGAAACAGTTTCTATTTCAGCATTATATTTAAAATTTTTTCTCATTACAAAGTTCTAAAATGTCAGTCTTGTGAGATGAAACAATGTAATGACTGTATTTTCCATAGGAATTATTCTTCCAAAAATATCCTTTTATATCTGTTATATGTTATACATTTTAAGCATTTAAATACATTAATTACAGGCCTTCTTTTACGCTATACATTTATTTTCAACTGTCAGGAACTTGGACACTGTAAATGAACTGTCAGGAGAATGCTTTCTTTTGTACTTTCCTTAGCTACAACTAGTTCAGAGTAATAACAATAATAGAAGTAATATTTTTAATTCTGATAAAGCCAGGAACATTTACTGAGCACTTTATATAAGCTAGACCTTATGCTAAGTATTTTATATTGTTTCACTTAATCTTATCAAAAACTACATGATTTAGATATTATTACTAACATCTTGTTATATAAGAGAAAATGGAAGCTAGCAGAATTAATGTGAATTTACTGAGATTACACATCTAATAAGTAGAGTCCAGATTGGAACTGAAACAGGCCATTTCATGATCCTTGGTAAGAACTGGGCATTTGTCCTGCAGTGTGGTATGCCCACATAGCCCTGGGGATATGCTTCAGTGTCCGTTCCCAGCCTCTGTCCATGCAGATTCTGGTTCAGAAGGTTTTGACTCATAGACTACCATCCTTGGAACTACAGTGTAACAGCTACCATGAAGTGGTATTTGGCTTTCCAGAATGGTAAACTTTTACTTCCAACTGACTGAAGTTTAAAAATTCTGTATACTTACACTGTGGTAGTAATGGCCCCCAAAGATGTCTACATCCTAACCTCTGGAACTTGTGAATGTTATTTTATTTGGCAAATACTTTGAACATGTGATAAGGTTAAGGATCTTGAAATGGGGATATTATCCTGAGTTTTCTGGCTGAGCCCTAAATGCAACCATAGGTGTCCTTATAAGAGGGAGATAGAGGGAGAGTTCAGATGGAAGAGAAGGTAATGTGATCTCAGAGACGGAGATTGGAGTGATGAAGCTGCAAAACAAGGGAGGCTGGGAGCCACCAGAACGGTGGGAGAATATATTTCTCTCGTCTTTAAGCCACCAAGTTTGTGGTTATTTGTTATAGCAGCTGTAGGATTCCAATACACAGACCACATGATGACTTCATGTTTGCTTGTTGCTCTTGAAATTAGCCAATATTTAACGTGTGTTGAAGTTTCCCTTTAGAGTATTTGTGAAGAAAAGCGTTGCTTATCAAACTAGTATTCTAGATTCTGCCTTCTAGTTCACTGCATGTGGATGAGGTGCCAGATTTACAAAAATGAAAAAAAAAGTACAGGTGGCTCAGTTAAATTTGAATTTCAGAAAAACAACAAAGAATTTCTAGTATAAATATGCTCCAGACAGTATAGAGTAAAAAAAAAAAGTCATTTATCTAAAATTTAAAATTAACTTATTCTGTGTTTCGCTGGCCTGTGAAGATAAGTTAGGAAAGGAGCAGATGTTCTTGTCTTCTATCAGGGCTGATGTTTGGAGCGTGGGTTCATGCTACTGAGTTCATAGCCCAGGAGAAACCTCACCAGAGTAAACATTTTAGAAGGATGGAACAGGTAAGGTGTGATGAAATAAAATCTGTGTTTCTGGGCTCTCCTGGAAAAAAACAAAAAATTCCCGAGGGAAGAGATAAAGGCAGAGCCCTGACCCAAGTTAGGTCAAGGCTGAGGCTGAGCTGTTCTGTTCTCACTTGGAAAAATATGAGCAGCGCACCACAGGGCGGCCCCACACAGAACTCTTAGAGATGCAAAGAAAATGAAACTCTGTTATTCTCAGCCTCCAGAGGACTAATTAATAAAAGCAGCTATTTTCTTTAAGCTCAAGCTACACACACACACACACACACACACAAACAAAAAACAAAAACAAAAATAAAACAAAACAAAACAAAACCTTGACAGAAAAGCATAAATTACTGCCCCAGAGGCACTCGGGGCCGAGGAGGAAAGTGAGTACGTAGTAGTCATGTTTAGAGTTTGGCAGTTATTACTCAACACATCAGAACTGCTCTTCAGTGCCTTGCATCACTGAAGACAGTGCTGTTTTCTTCCATGTGGTGAGAGTTCGACAGACCAAATGTGTCTAGAATTTGCTTGAGACGTCACGATGTGAGATCTCAATGCCCCGCAAACCCAAAACTGCAATCACACCTGTGAAAAGTCAAACCCAGTAATGATCATTTAATTTTTTGGTGAGACCCAGCAATATTGTAACCTTGTTCTGCTTTGAATTTCAGTGAGACATTTTGAAATGTTTGATGCTTCCTATTAATTTATTTCATTCGCAGATAACTTCAGCTAACAAGTTGAAACAGTCCATGTGCTGAGTTACAAAATGTCTTGTATCTCTTCAACCCTATATAAAGATTGGGACTTAGTATCAAATCTGCCAGTGCTTCAAGATCAATAGGGACAGTCCTACCTGAGAGCAGGAAGGGTTAAAAGATGATTCTGAACAATGCTAGGGGCTGTGTTTGACTCTCTCGTTGTTATTGTTTACTTTTATTGGGTTTTCATTGGATCCAGAGTGTTTTATGTTTAGGGATTCTTTGATGTTCCTTTGGAGAAAAGCTTATTTTTCTTTTTGAGAGGATAGTTGATATTTGTTTTTGAATTGTTGTGCCCAAATGATGCTGGCAAGAGGACACTTGGACCTGCATGGAACAACTTCCCCGATACATGAAAAGATAGTTGATTTAAAAAAAAAAAAAAAAAGAGGAAGAAAGATGCTTCTAAACTCAAATTTTAAAATATGTTTGGCTTCTTAACATGTAATAGGGTACATTAAAGTTACTGAAATGAAAGAAAAAAGTTAATTAATGAGGGGTTATAAAGGAATAAAGGGAACTTAAAGTGAAAATACTAACCTGAACATATCATTTAACAAAATTTTAATTATTCTGTTTAGCCCCTGAACTATAGTATAATTCATTTACAGTAAAATGAACAAATCTTATGGGAATACCTTAGGGGTATCTTTACAGGTATATACAGATACACACGCACAGATACACACACGTATGCGCGTGCGCACACACACACATATGTATATATATACATACATACATATAATTGTGTAAGCCCTTCTGAATAATACATTTTTTTAGAGTTTCTCTGGCAATCTCTTTCATTATCCCGTGTACTTAATGGAATTAGCCAAATTTATACTCTATTACTATTCTCTGCTTGGAAGATTTATTCTCTATTACTATTCTCTTCTCCTTGGAAGATTAGTAGATTGATGTGTTAGGTCAAAAAGCAAAACAAGGGGCGCCTGGGTGGCTCAGTGGTTTAAGTCTCTGCCTTTGGCTCAGGTCATGATCTCAGGGTCCTGGGATCGAGCCCCGCATCAGGCTCTCTGCTCAGTGGGGAGCCTGTTTCTCCCTCTCTCTCTGCCTGCCTCTCTGCCTACTTATGACCTCTGTCAAATAAATAAATAAATAATATTAAAAAAAAAGGCAAAACAACACAAAATAAAACAGACTTCTCTGTTAGAGGAGGAAGAAAACGGTATGCTGTCAGAGGTGCTCCAAGATGGTGATCAAGTGTCAAGAGGTCTGCCTGAAGAGGGCTGTCTACATCCACACGGGAACAACTTCAGAATCAATAAGAAAATATTGATTACAGCTCTTTGGAGCCAAGTGAGCATGGAAATCCTTAGATCTTGCTCAAAATAATGTTTGCTAGTGCAAATCTATACTCCTAATATGAGTGAATGAAGATGTCTGATGCCTCCAGGAAAGGGAGAATGTTCGGAGACCATGGGAGTGATTCGTTTAGCTGATGCTATGCCTTTCCCCTCTTGAGAAGTTCAAGCAGTTAGTGCAGTAATACCGATAGGTCTGTATTCTGATCTCTGCTCGAAATGTAAAAGACATGGGAAAAAGGAGATGCAGGATGGACGTGCTAAGCCAGTGCTGCCATCAGGTCACTGAATATGGGGAACCATGTTTAGGATTGTCATATCCCAGGGTGTCTGAGATGACTTCTGTGGTTCATCTTTGCCTGCTGTATTTGCCAGGAGTGTGCTGTAGTTGGCCCGCATTAATTACCCAATGACAAGAGAATTAGCTAAGTACAACCAAGGCAGGCATTCTGCTAACTCTGGCACAGTTATTTTAGAGGAAGCACTTTGTTCTGAGAATGTTAGGTGACACGAGGCCATAGACACCCTGCCTTGAGAAGGGCCCAGGTTAGGCTTCTCTTCCATGTGGTGTTTCTCCATACAGACCTGTGGTACCATCAGCAGATGGCTGCCTTTACTGGGGATGGGGGCACCAGAGGGAAATTGACCTTCTGATGGGGAAAAATGCTTTGTATGGACACCTTCATTTGTCTAAATCAGTATTCTCTGTACTTAACAGTAAAGGAACTGTCATTTTTACTTCTGTTTAATTGCCATCTCCCAATCGGTCATATCCCAAGAGCTTCAACTGTGTGGCAAGCAATGGTAATTTAAGGCAAGGTCTCCCCAGAGGAGAGATTTTTCTCACAGGTGACTTTGAATCAGAGGAGAGAGGAGGGACTGGAACTTAATAGATGGTTTTAGTCTTTTGAAGGGATCCATCATTCTTGCAGAAAACAATAAATAACTAAAATCAATTTACTTTGCAATTGCTTTACAATTACATTTTTCATTTTTTTTCTATCGGAGACAACAATTCAATTAAAAATATGTTCGATATAAAGATGTGTGACTCACACTGCATCCTCAAAAAGATGTAAAATGATACATGGGTGTCTGCGTTACTACAGGCAGTGAGAAAGCGAGGGCGGGACAGAAGCACTTGCATACTTTACGCACATCAGGCGTACTTTACGCACATCAGTCATACATTCACCATCTTAGTACCCCTAGGAGATATGTATTCATTACTGCAGTTTCATCAACTCTAAGGCACTCTTCGATTTTCACATTTTCACACGGAGTGTCTTTGCTCTCTGAATTTGCTTCAGTATCATGATGTCTCGTGATTTTTGTTCACTAGACCACCACTGTGGTGTGGATGTCATTACGTCTGCATTCAGGACCACCCAGAGCGGCGGCGTAAAACTTGGGTTCCACGTCGCAGGTTTGAGGGGAACTTAAGAAACAACAGTGCAGCCCTCTCTCACGTCCCAGGAATCAAGTGGTGATGAATCTTGGAAAGGAAGGTTGGTGAATGAGAAGCTTTAAACAACTTTCCTGGAGCAGGAATCAGAAGCGGATCGGCTGTCCACGTCTAATACCTAAGCCAGCACAGGAGTCGAGCAGAGACGACTTTGAGTTCTCTTACATATTATGGTAAGACAGCTGAATTTCCAGCGTTTTTTGATGACCATAGGACGCAGTTGTGTGAAAGAAAACACACGTGCGTGAATTCTGAATCAAAAAGAGACTCGGGGGGTGCCTGGGTGGCTCAGTGGGTTAGGCCACTGCCTTCGGCTCGGGTCGTGATCTCAGGGTCCTGGGATCGAGTCCCGCGTCGGGCTCTCTGCTCAGCGGGGAGCCTGCTTCCCTCTCTCTCTGCCTGCCTCTCGCCTACCTGTGATCTCTCTCTCTCGCTGTCAAATAAAAAAAAAAAAAAAAAAAAAAAAAAGAGAGACTCGGGGGGCGCCTGGGTGGCTCAGTGGGTTAAATCCTCTGCCTTCGGCCCAGGTCATGATCTCAGGGTCCTGGGATCGAGCCCCGCATCAGGCTCTCTGCTCAGCGGGGAGCCTGCTTCCTCCTCTCTCTCTGCCTGCCTCTCTGCCTACTTGGGATCTCTCTGTCTGTCAAATAAATAAGTAAAATTAAAAAAAAAAAAGGGATTCGGAAAAGTCAGATTTGTTAATAAAACAATACTTTGACCAACGCATCTGTCTTAAATGTCCACTTTATTCATGCCTAACAGTCAAATGTGATAAAAGTTTACATCTAATGAGGTCTAAGAAACTTGTCCAATGAACATAAAATTATTCTAAATGATAAGACATTAAGGCATATTTTAACTGGCAGCATCTTTGACTTGTTTAGCAACCCAAAATATAATGGCGTGTAACTATCGTCTGTATGTTAGAGGTGAGAGCGGTGAAACCTGGTGTAGCCTCACTTTGAGCAAAGCCGCACTGTGAGTAGTAAATAGTGGCTTGACTTTCAGATTCATCCAACCCCCGACCAGGAACTGTTTCACTCCACATTGTGTCACTCCTACAAAAGAAGGGTTACAAGCCTTTGAAAGAGGGAGAAAGTATACCTTATTAGAGAACAAAGCATTCATTTTTTTCCTTCCACTTAGCCTTAAATTAATCAAAAGTCCTCTTTTATAAAAGTTCCCCTCTTTGCATCACCTAGCAGCGAGTATTTTAGCAGTGGGAAGAAGACAGAGGAACCGGTTTCAGAATCAAAACGGTGGAAAGTCAAGAAGGCTTGAGCACATAATGCACAAAACAGAAAAGCTTCTGAGCAGAACCAGGACATTTACGTTCCCACCAGTTGTAGTATCTTCAGGGACAATTACTGGTGCTGTTCTCCTTACTGGCGATACATACACAATTCTGAATAAAAACAGGTCAGTATAGAATTCATCAGTGAAGCCTGGACCCAGATGTGTCGATGCGTCCTGGAACATGTTTCGTAGTACCTGCCTCTCAAAAAAGGGGTGTCCGCCTAAGGCTTGCCAGTGGAGGCCAGTGAAATGCAGATTCCCACCACTGCAAGCATTGTGACTCTGGACAAATGTCCACACTAGGGACCTTTGTTGCCCAATTCATTGTGATCCCATGAAAGTTTACTGTGTAATGAAGTAGAGTCATAGTCAAAGGTAAATTGATTATAACTTTTGATCTAAGTTCAGTTTTCAGTCATATATGCAAATAATTCTAAATATTATACATGAGGACATTAATCATCTAACGATCAGATCAGACCTAATCAATTTGAATTATTAACTTACAGGTGTGTATTTAGTCTTCATGATTAACAACAGAACAATGAAAAACCCTTCTAATAGGGGAGACAGCTTAGCTCCTGTAGTACATCTCTCAAATGGATCTGAGAAAAAGTTCTAATGTTTCTATGTTCCACAAATATTAGTTAATAACATTACTATTTTATACTTTCAGTTACTTTACATCCTCTTGGTGGCATGACTTGAAAGCATACTGGTCGCAGAAGCAGAACATCTGGAATCTAATTATGTTTTTTCCCTACATCTTGGTTGTGAGTTTGAATTTAAACTTTCTGGGATTGTTTCTGTATCTGTAAAATGAGGGACCGAATTAAATTATCCTATAAACCTTTTCTAACTCTATAAAATAAAATAAAAAATAAAATAAAATAATAAAAAAATTACTATTTTGTACTATTTAATGAAACTCATAAGTAACTACATTTGCATAGGAACAGGTAGTTTTTCTTTAAGTCTATGGTTACATTTTCCCCGTCTGTTTCACCTGCCAAAATTTATTTATTTATTTATTTTAAAAATATTTTATTTATTTATTTGACACAGAGAGAGGTCACCAGTAGGCAGAGAGGCAGGCAGAGAGAGAGGGAGAAACAGGCTCCCCGCTGAGCAGAGAGCCCGATGTGGGGCCCGATCCCAGGACCCTGAGATCATGACCTGAGCTGAAGGCAGAGGCTTAAACCACTGAGCCACCCAGGCGCCCCTCACCTGCCAAAATTTATAAACAGATTAAAAATTAGATGGATTCTAAGTCGGTATTTCTGAGCCATCTCCCCTGCACAGCCATGAATGAAAATTACCAATTTAAAACAAAGAGGTAAAAACTCTGTTTTAAATTCAGTGCCATTCCACCTGATTTAAGTCCAGGCTGAACTGAATAGTTGAATAAATTGCTTATCTATAAGAGCTACAGGACTATGATTAGTTATGATGAAGGAGGAAAGCTTAGATGGGACTCATCAGTCCTTAGTCCCCATTTCTTTTTGTAGGAAATCAACTAACTTTAAATTGCAATGTGATGGATTAGGACCTGCAATTTGGGGGGAAAATTTTCCAAGAAGTCAAAAATGACAGGAGAATGGGTCCGATTTTGTTTAATTTTATTCACTAGAATTTGGGAGCTAACATTTTGTATAGTTTTATGTGAGTGTGCACAGAGTACGGATGAACTTGCTGCTAATAGGAGATGTAAAGAAAAATAGGTTCTTCTCCAGCTCCCCATGTTCCTTTGACCCCCAATTTTCCATGATTAAAGGGTTATAATTTAGGATATTAATGTTTTTGTTTCCAGGCTCTCCACCTAATGTCAAATACTTTTGCAGGGTTTTAAGTCTTTGTCAAAGCCTTATCGGTGAACATCTTAGAGTAGGACGTATTTTCTTATTTCTGATTTTTCTCTTTGTAGGCAAGGCTCGTAAGGAATAGGACCCAGAGGAACAAGAGTGGAAATGCTATGAATAGGCTACTGGAACACACTGTAGTAGTGGCCAATAAACATTTATTAATTACTAAATGTGTGAAATAGTCATTATCAAAGGGGATACTACGTATATGTGAATATATGTAAATATATATTTTTAATATAGAAGGTCTAATAAAAGAGAAAACATTCCTGTCAGAAGATACTTCATTACTGGCACTGCTCAGGAATTTGTTGTCTGGATTTAGATAAACCTGGGTTTGAATTCTGGTCTCCCTAATTTTTAGTTTTCTCCCTTCTATGATACAGATAATAATGCCTACCTGGTGATATTTTCTTGAGGGTAAACGAATTATTTATTATGTATTTCCTAAGGTTGCTGTAAAGATTAGATGCCATAGTACTTACGAACTACTCAGTACTTATCTGCCTCAGAGAACTTGATCCATAAATATTGCCCTAGTTACTATTTAATTCAAAACTGCCAAGACTGACCCATAGCACTGTGAATGATCGATACCATGAGTAGAGATAAGTACTGTATGGAGACAGAAGGGACTCCCAAGACAAAGCCACTTAGGAATGCAGAGAAAAGAGGTTGATTAAGAGAGTTAAGAAACATTTCTTGAAGAATTGATGATGTTCAAGAAGTATTTAAGGGGACTATAATAATTATTCAGATGAACAGTACAGGTAAGAGCATTCCATGAAGTAGGATTCATAGGTGTGAAAACACAGAGATGTAAAGATACAGGTACCTTTAGGGAGCTATAAATTATTCTTTGTGGAGGTAACATCTGGAAGGGGATAGAGTAACTTCGTAAGAGATCTGTAGATGTGCGCGCAAGAGCCATGCCGTGATGAAGTCTTGTACATAGAACAAATAGAGCTGGGCTTGACCAGAAAAAAAAAAAAAAAAAAAGTAAGAAACTCTAAAATTGAAATATTTTAAGGGAGAGATTGGTGTGATTGGATTTAGAACCATTCTAGATATAGGGAGAATAATGGGTTAAATATAACAGCACCAACCACAAGGTAATCCATTAGTGATCAGAGGTCCTGGTATGGGGGTGTGCTATAGTCTTTATGGAGCTCAAAAGGAAGTATACTGTATAAAAGTATGTATGAGGTAAAACAGAGAGGAATTAATAATAGAGGAGATGAGGGAAATGAAAGACAGAGAGGCTGCTCGCATGACTCAGATTTCTGGCTTTCGTGGTTGAATTTTGCCTTTCACCAAGATAAAAATTAAAATGGGTGGGATGAGTTTGAGAAGATAATCACGATTTTAAAGAAGGAAAATATTTCTTTCCTCAAAAGTTGAAGATGTTCTCTTCTTTGCTACTTTTCCGATTCTTTTTTTTTTTTTTGCATTTTAATTTTTTTTTTTAAAATCGTTTATTTGTTTATTTACAGCATAACAGTGTTCATTGTTTTGGCATCACACCCAGTGCTCCATGCAGTACGTGCCCTCCCTATTACCCACCACCTGGTTCCTCAACCTCCCCCCCACCCCCACCGCCCCTTCAAAACCCTCTGGTTGTTTTTCAGAGTCCATAGTCTCTCATGGTTCATCTCCCTTTCCAGTTTCCCTCAACTCCCTCTCCTCTCCATCTCCCCAAGTCCTCCATGTTATTTGTTATGCTCTACAAATAAGTGAGACCATATGATACTTGATTCTGATAGATTCCTGTCTCACGTTGAGGTCTTTTATCCATTTCGAGTTTTTCTTTGTGTACGGTGTAAGAGAATGGTCCAGTTTCATTCTTCTACATATCGCTGTCCAGTTTTCCCAGCACCATTTATTGAAGAGACTGTCTTTTTTCCATTGAATATTATTTCCTGTTTTGTCGAAGATTATTTCACCATAGAGTTGAGGGTCCATATCTGGGCTCTCCACTCTGTTCCACTGGTCTATGTGTCTGTTTTTATGCCAGTACCACGCTGTCTTGGTGATCACAGCTTTGTAGTAAAGTTTGAAATCGGGTAACGTGATGCCGCCAGTTTTGTTTTTGTTTTTCAACATTTCCTTAGCAATTCGGGGTCTCTTCTGATTCCATACAAATTTTAGGATTATTTGCTCCAGCTCTTTGAAAAATACCGGTGGAACTGTGATCGGAATGGCATTAAAAGTATAGATTGCTCTAGGCAGTATAGACATTTTAACAATGTTTATTCTTCCAATCCAAGAGCATGGAACAGTCTTCCATCTTTTTGTGTCTTCTTCAATTTCTTTCATGAGTGTTCTGTAGTTCCTCGAGTACAGGTCCTTTACCTCTTTGGTTAGGTTTATTCCCAGGTATCTTATGGTTCTTGGTGCTATAGTAAATGGAATCGATTCTCTAATTTCCCTTTCTGTATTTTCATTGTTAGTGTATAAGAAAGCCACTGATTTCTGTACATTGACTTTGTATCCTGCCACGTTACTGAATTGCTGTATGAGTTCTAGTAGTCTGGGGGTGGAGTCTTTGGGGTTTTCCATATAAAGAATCATGTCATCTGCAAAGAGAGAGTTTGACTTCTTCCTTGCCAATTTGGATACCTTTTATTTCTCTTTGTTGTCTGATTGCCATTGCTAGAACTTCTAATACTATGTTGAACAAGAGTGGTGAGAGTGGGCATCCTTGTCGTGTTCCTGATCTCAACGGGAAGGCTGCAAGCTTTTTCCATTGAGGATGATATTTGCCGTGGGTCTTTCATAGATAGATTTTATGAAGTTCAGGAATGTTCCCTCTATCTCTATACTTTGAAGCGTTTTCATCAGGAACGGATGCTGGATTTTGTCAAATGCTTTTTCTGCGTCAATTGAGAGGACCATGTGGTTCTTCTCTCTTCTCTTATTGATTTGTTCTAACACATTGATTGATTTGCGAATGTTGAACCAACCTTGCAACCCAGGGATGAATCCCACCTGGTCATGGTGGATAATCTTTTTAATGTGCTGCTGGATCCTGTTTGCTAGGATCTTGTTGAGAATCTTTGCATCCATATTCATCAGGGATATTGGTCTGAAATTCTCCTTTTTGGTAGGGTCTTTGCCTGGTTTGGGGATCAGGGTAATGCTGGCTTCATCAAAAGAGTCTGGAAGTTTTCCTTCTGCTTCAATTTTTTGGAACAGCTTCAGGAGAATTGGTGTTATTTCTTCTTTGAAAGTTTGGTAGAATTCCCCAGGGAATCCGTCAGGTCCTGGGCTCTTGTTTTTTGGGAGGTTTTTGATCACTGCTTCAATCTCATTACTAGATATTGGTCTATTCAGGTTGTCAATTTCTTCCTGGTTCAATTTTGGGAGTTTGTAGTTTTCCAGGAATGCATCCATTTCATCTAGGTTGCTTAGCTTATTGGCATATAACTGTTGGTAATAATTTCTGATGATTGTTTCTATTTCCTTGGTGTTAGTTGTGATCTCTCCCTTTTCATTCATAATTTTATTAATTTGGGCTTTCTCTCTTTTCTTTTGGATTAGTGTGGCCAATGGTTTATCGATCTTACTGATTCTTTCAAAAAACCAGCTTCTAGTGTCATTGATACGTTCTACTGTATCTCTCGTTTCTACCTCATTGATCTCTGCTCTAATCTTGATTATTTCCCTTCTTGCATGTGGAGTTGGTTTGATTTGTTGTTGATTCTCCAGTTCTTTAAGGTGTAGAGACAGCTCGTGTATTCTGGATTTTTCAATGTTTTTGAGGGAGGCTTGGATGGCTATGTATTTCCCCCTTAGAACTGCCTTTGCTGTATCCCATAGGTTTTGGACTGAAGTGTCTTCATTCTCATTGGTTTCCATGAATTGTTTAAGTTCCTCTTTGATCTCCTGGTTGATCCAAGCATTCTTAAGCAAGGTGGTCTTTAGCTTCCAGGTGTTTGAGTTCCTTCTGAACTTTTCCTTGTGATTGAGTTCCAGTTTCAAAGCATTGTGATCTGAGAATATGCAGGGAATAATGTCAGTCTTTTGGTATTGGTTGAGTCCTGCTTTGTGACCCAGTATGTGGTCTATTCTGGAGAAGGTTCCATGTGCACTTGAGAAGAATGAGTATTCTGTTGTTTTAGGGTGGAATGTTCTGTATACGTCGATGAGGTCCATCTGGTCCAATGTTTCATTCAATGCTCTTATTTCTTTATTAATTTTCTGCTTTGATGATCTGTCTATTTCTGAGAGAGGCATATTAAGATCTCCTACTATTATTATATTCATATCAATATGACTCTTTATCTTGATTAATAGTTTTCTTATGTAATTGGGTGCTCCCATATTGGGGGCATAGATATTCACAATTGTTAGATCATCTTGGCGGATAGTCCCTTTAAGAATTATGTAGTGTCCTTCTGTATCTCTGACTACAGTCTTTAGTTTAAAATCTAATTTATCTGATATGAGAATCGCTACTCCGGCCTTCTTTTGAGGCCCATTGGCATGAAAGATGCTTCTCCATCCCTTCACTTTCAGTCTGGGTGTATCCTTAGGTTCAAAATGGGTCTCTTGTAGACAACATATGGATGGGTCCTGTCGTTTTATCCAATCTGCAACCCTGTGTCGTTTTATGGGCGCATTTAGGCCATTCACATTGAGAGTGATTATTGAGAGATAGGTTTTTATTGACATCGTGTTGCCTTTGAAGTCTTTCTGTCTGTAGATTGTTTCTGTATTTCTGTTCAATGATATTCTTAGGATTTTTTTCTCTTTTATAGGACCCCCCTTAATATTTCCTGCAGTGTCGGCTTGGTGTTTGCATAGTCTTTTAAGCCTTGCCGGTCTTGGAAACTCTTTATCTCTCCATCCATTTTAAATGTCAGTCTTGCTGGATAGAGTATTCTTGGTTGCATGTTCTTCTCATTTAGTACTCTGAATATATTTTGCCAGCCCTTCCTGGCTTGCCAGGTCTCTGTGGAAAGGTCTGACATTATTCTAATGGGCTTTCCTCTGTACGTAAGGAGCTTTTTTGTCCTAGCTGCTTTTAAGAGGGTCTCTCTTGAAACATAATTCCTCATTCTAACTATAAGGTGTTGTGAGGACTTTCGAGAATTTAAAATCTTGGGAGGAAGTCTCTCTGCCTCTAGTACACGAACGTTGTTTCCATTCGTGAGATTGGGAAAATTTTCATAGACAACTTCTTCCACTATATTTTCTAGACTTCTTTCTTTTTCCTCCCCTTTAGGGATTCCAATAATTCTGATGTTGGAACGTTTCATGGCATTGTTTATTTCCCTGATTCTGTTTTCGTGGCTTTTGAGCTGTTTGTTCCAGGCTTCCTCCTGATCCTTTCTCTCTATCTGTTTGTCCTCCAGATCACTAATTCTATCTTCTGTCTCAGTTACCCTAGCTTTTAGAGAATTTAGAGTAGATTGGAACTCATTGAGAGCATTTTGAACATCATCCCTGGTGGCTTTCAGTTCTGCCCTAACATTGTGAACATCATCCCTGGTGGCTTTTAGTTCTGCCCTAATCAATTCTGTTTGGTCATGCATGGCTTTCTCCAACCTAGCTATTGCCTGGATAATTGTTAGTCTGAATTCCTTTTCTGACATATTGTCTATGCCAATAGCCATTAGCTCTGTTGCAGAAGGCCCATCCTCTGTATTTTCCTTCTGTTGGGTATTCCTCCTCCTAGTCATTTTGGAAAGAGATGACTGAACAGATGCAGCTGGACTTATCGATTGTGGTGCAGTCAATGTGCACCCTGGAACGCTTCTGTGCAATCAGGATTCCCCACCCAAATGAGAGAAAAAAGAAAAGAAAAAGAAATAGAGAAGAAGAAAGAAAAAAAAGGGGAAAGAAAAAAGGGAAAAAGAGAGAGAGAGAGAGAGAGGAAAAAAAGGGAAGATAAAAGAGAAGGCTCAGCCCAAATGGGCCACAAGGTAAGATTTATGAAGTATACAAACAAAAACAGACAAACAAAAAGACTGATAAAAGTATATGACAAGAGAAAAAAAAATATATATATATATAAGCAAAAAAAAGGGAAGAACCTCATCAGAAAGAACCCCAAGTATAAGATTTATATATTATCAGGACAAATACAAATTCACAGAAACACTGACAGAAGGAAAAATTGAGAGAGTGGTTATAAATTCTCAGTGTGGGTGAGGAAGGTTATTTTGATTCTTCCTGAGGGTATCTTGATGTTTTTGTTAAGGGACTCAACTTTCCTAAGTTACAGGGGGATTAGAAACTGGTTTGCCTATAGGGGTAGCATTGATTGGGGAAAGGGGATTACCTTGAAGTTTAACTCTATATGTATAGTAGAAAATAAAAATTAAAAAAGAATAAACTAGACTAAACTAAGTTAAAATTAAAAAAGAATTAAAAAATTAGAAAACCAAAGAAAGACACGAGTGTATGTATCAAAAAGTTCAGGTTAGAAGGTTATTAAAGAATTTGATGTACTGGCCATCTCACTGTGGTGGTAAATAGGTTAAAAAATTATCTGTATGTATTAAAAAAAAAAGAACCAGAATATTGGTAAAGAGTTAAAAATAAAAGTTGTATTTATGAAGTAGTGGTGGTTGTTCTCTTGTCTTTTTTTTTTTTTTTCTTCCTTCCTGGTTGGTTTTCTGGGGGAGGGGCCTGCCACGTGGGTTTTCAGACAATGATGTTCCCTGAGTTAGGTCCTCCCACTCCCCTCAAGGGGGTGAGCTCTGAGGAAACTGTTTTTTTCAGCCTTTTGTTCTCTGGGGGTTTTTATGTTCTTTCATCTGCTTTCTCTCGCCTTGACAGCTTTTGATGGTTTTTGGAAGTTTAGAGGAGAGCAAACTGCACCCCGACCTCCCTCTCAGAGAGAAGCCCCAGAATGTTTTGGAAAAGCTGCTGGCTGAGTTGGTTCTGAGTCACTGTCCCTGGGGATGCAGGAGCTCCTCGTTGTACCCAAAACCAGGGCAGCGGTGGCTGTCTAGGCAGCTCCAGACCGCCAGAGAGGTTCCGAGCAGAGATCGCACACTGAGATTTTCCCGCTGTCCGGGGCTGGAATGTCTGGTTTTTCCGGATGCCAGAGCTCCAGGCTAGCGCCTATGAGCACCTATCCCAAGGGAGGGTGTGGGACGCACACGTTTCAGGATTGCCATCTGGCTAGGCTCCCAGCCCCTCACGGGAGCCAGACCCCACTCGTTCTCCGGTGCTCTGGCATTCAGGCGCACTGGCGGCTCAGGGACGGAGACCTGATTTCTCCGCCGCACTCTCTCTGGCTCCGCGCCAGGGGAGGCTGTCCTGGGTCCGGGGACTTAGGTCCCTGACCCAAACCATCCAGGTTCCCACTATTACCCCCCATGATCCTTTGCTCTTTGTTTTTTGAGTGCTTTCAACCAGACTCCAAGTTAATGCTGGTCCCCAGATGCAGAGCACTCTCGTGTTGGGGTATTACTTTCCAATCGGTCACCTCTGGTGGCTCCCTCCCCCTTTTGTTTATCTTCCGATATCAGTCCGACGCTCCCCGTCTGCTTTACCTTCCACTGGCATCTTCTGCTCCTGTAGAGATTCAGGCCTGTATAATTCTGATCTCAGGCTGATTTCATGGGTGGTCGGAGTTCTTTGGTAGGTAATCAGCTCACTTTAGGGTACAGGTTGAAATGGTGCCTCCTCCTACTTCCCCGCCATCTTCTACTTTTCCGATTCTTGAATACTAACAAGAATTTTTTAAGTGATTTTTATTATACTATTCATACGCGTTTTTTTTTAAAGATTTTATTTATTCATTTGACAGAGAGAGAGATCACAAGTAGGCAGAGAGGCAGGCAGAGAGAGAGGAGGAAGCAGGCTCTCTGTAGAGCAGAGAGCCCGATGTGGGGCTCGATCCCAGGACCCTGGGATCATGACCTGAGCCGAAGGCAGCGGATGAATCCACTGAGCCACCCAGGCGCCCTCATACGCGTTTTGATCGGTAACTTTAAAAATGTGAAGACAAAAGTTTGATATCGCTACTAACTTTTACTTGCCTTGGTTTATTTTATTTGTATTTATTCCCTCGTTGTATATTACGATTTTCTTCTTTTCTACAAAAAGAAAGGTCATATTGAATATCCTCTTCAGTTCAACACTTGTCACATTACTAAGATTCTCACACAAATCCCTTTTGAAAATCTTAACAAGGAACAAATTATCTCAATGAAGAGGTCAGCTCAGGAGGAACTGAGACAAATTTGGAAAGTTAACTGGCTCTTCTCACATTAAGTTACTTGGATTAGAGCATCAAGCACTTTAATGACTATCCCTTGAAATTGTTAGACTACAATTTTCAGCTTCAAATTTATCAGAAGAAGTGGGTCCACGCGTGCCACGTATACGTGCTGATCCGTGAGTCTACACTGTGCAGTGAACTGAAGTTATCCTCATGTCACCAGGTTCTTATTTTATAGTTGATGGATTTCACTAGGTGTTGTCATTACTGATATGTTCAGTCTGAAATCTGCCCAATTGTTTGTTTTCTATTTGTTTTCTCTGCTTCCCATTCTTCTTTTTCTCTTTTTTCTTATTCTCGTATTTCTGTGGATCACTTGACCAGTTTTTTTTAAGGAGGGGGTGGATAGAGGAGACGGTTGTAAGGGCTGGGAGGGGGTGGATGGAGGGATGGGTTGTAAGATACCCTGTCATCATGTTGTTCCACCAGTCCTGGGATTAAACCCGTGTGCCTTCCTTTTCCCACCCTTCAAGCTCTTTGGTTTCTGGGGGTACAGTTGGGCTTAGTGCAGAGAAACAGAGAGACACTAGTCCATGATATTTTGTGCAATTTGAAGTCACATGAAATTATTATTAAGACCTTAAACCCATTTTTGAGGAATTTTAAAATGTTATTAAAATTACTATAAGATATAGGTACATGCTTCATTATTTTCTTAATATTTGAGTTTCAAAATTTATGAGATTGTTTAGGGAAGAAACACTTACATTAAGAAGATATTTACTAATGAATAATACAGTTATAAAATGTTTCCCAGTCTCCTCCGCACTCCCCTCCCCCATCTGCCAGAGAAGAATACTATCAAATCAAGTATTTATATCTCTTGCTGTCATGAGGTGTTTTCTAAATCCAGTTCACTTTGTAGGTGAAGCGAAGTTATGGTGAAAAGAAAGAGCCCTTGAGAAGCAAATCATGAAATCAAGAGAGGTCATGGTGGAAAACTGTTTGCATCACAAGCAATGTCCGTGGTGTTGCAAGATCGACAGAACTGCACCAAATGCAAAAAGTACATAATTCTACAAGCTAATACAACTCAGATAAACATTAAAGGAAACATTGGATCCTTGAAGTTTGAAGCAGGAGTCCTTCTGAAAATGAAGTTTTCCCAAAAACGTGTGCAAAAATGATGCCAAATCATGAAGTGGAGAATTATGAATTATGCTTATATCATTTTACTAGAAATTTGAGACTGACCCCTTAGAACTTATTTTTACTCTTTCATTCTGATAATTAGCATGCAGTCCCTAACTTAATCTAACTTTTGAGAACAATAAAAATAAACACCGTATCAGTTAAGATTGGCTAGACTCTGGCTGGGTAACAAATACATTTTTAAATTTCAATCATTTAACACAATTAACATGTACTTCAAGATTCAGTCTGATGGGACTAGAACCCTCCCCCCCCCGGTACCTCTCATAGTTTGATCTCTTGCAGTACATGCTTCCAGATTTGCTGTGGCAGGGAACGAGAGGGCTGTCATTTCACAGGATAGTTTATGGATGGGTCTCTGGCTTCCATGCCCATGGTCTAAAGGCATTGGCTTATTCCCAGTCACAGGACCCCAACCCGTGCGTAGAAGGCTGAAATGAAAAAGTTTCCTTTGGGCTTTGCATGTATAAACACATAACACTGACTCTGTCACCATTAGATATATTTTTTATAAGATATAACGGAAAGCAAGCTTTTTCACTATTACTCTGACCTTCTAGATGCAGTTTTAATTTCATATTTAGGAAAGCTTTACATGCCAATTTTTCTGCGATAATTAATAAAAGTCTCCTGTGTGCATGAGTCTTTTTGCTTTAAAAAACCAAAACAAAACAAACCTTTATTTAAATAGTGCTTGTCCTGCAAGATTTCATAAACACTAACTTTCAACCAACAATGTCAATTTAATATGCTGGGGAAATTTAGCTAAATTAATTAACATTATATTAAGCCACTTCAGAAAGCTAACATGGGAATATGCTGTTCTTAAGTCAATATATAGTTTCCGTTTAGAGACAGTCATATCAGAACACTTCACTAAAATGTAAAAACTGACTCAGCAAAAAAAAGTATCTGCTATCACTTACATTGACACCTACACAGACAACCTTTTTTTTTTTTTTGGTCAGTTCCCAGGAAATTAATGAACAGATTTGATTCTGCTTAGCTTGAAGATGTGATAAAATCTCACTTCAAGTTAATGTGAAAAGAGATATAACCTTTCATTTTCTATTCTTTCAAGAATAATTAAAAGACTTAATTTAAAAAATCCCTACCCCATTCAAAGTTCTCTTCTACTTCAAATTATAGTAATGCTGATTTATCAGATAAACCCAACTATCTATACCCTAGGCTATAATAATCTTATCTCTGTATTTTGACCTTGTAAAAGGTTGTTTTGTTTTTGTTTTTGTTTTTGGTAAAGTGATTTTTCTTACTTCTCTTTTAACTTATAGTGTAATTCATGAAAGTAATTAAATTGCTTTTTTTTCTCCCCATAGAGGAGAAAATTACATAGAGCTATATGTACTGACACTATACATACAGGGCAAATTAGGAATAACTAACTTTCCAGAACTAAAATGTATTTTGTTATGTTATTTTAAAATTTATTGCTAAGAATATATAGATGGCGGCCAACTAATTTGACCAGGAAGGGAATTGTCCAAAAAATGTGGAGAAATTATAAAATTATTACCAATTTTTGAAAAATGAATGTAAGAATGCTAAGTAATTAAGAATGAAAGACAACATTTCACCATAAAGCCATCAAA
Organism: Meles meles; assembly: GCF_922984935.1. Classification (NCBI taxonomy): domain Eukaryota; kingdom Metazoa; phylum Chordata; class Mammalia; order Carnivora; family Mustelidae; genus Meles; species Meles meles. The sequence continues at coordinate 87,144,381 of NC_060077.1, read as the reverse complement.
CATATAAACTCTGTCTAAACTGTTGTTAGAATATGGGGCATATGAAAGATGTACATGGAGATAAAGCTGGAAAAACCAATATTCCAGAAACTTCTCAATATAATTAAAATGTTATTTGAATCCTTTTTTTAGTGAACAGTTACACTTATGCAGCCTAAAAGATTCAATTATAAACCAGTTTCCTAGAAATGAGTGAGAACATATCAGACATTTCTGTTCTTTATTTTGACACAGTGACTTCTGCACCATCATTTAGTTGCTGTGACAAAATTCGACATCTGTTTTTAAGGTAATTTCCGAATTGAATGTCAGAAGTCTCTCTGATTTATTCATGTCAATGCTTAGACTGTTGCAGAAAAGCACCAGAATGTGAAATGTATGTTGCTGTGTCAAGATAAAGTCCATATCATAAGTAAACCACATGGAATCCCTTGACACCAGCACCCCACTGGGCAGCGCGCTGGTATTATTTACTGATGAAGAATTGACAGACACCTTGCAGGGATTTATCATTCAAGGGGGTATCAGATGTCAAGGTGGCTCAAATTACTTGTTCTAAATGAAGGCATTTAGTAAATGCTAACTTGTTCTAAATGAAGGCATTTAGTAAATGGTAAACACTGAGTAATAGCCTATTCTAAAAGCATTGCCATAGATCTGCCTCTATTATTCATTTATTCTTTCATTCACCCATTTCCCCATTCATCCATCAGTTCATTCTTCTACACACACACACACACACACACACACACTCACTATCAACTATGTTCAAGGTATTACCCCAGGTAAAGTTGATTACTGTGAAATTGCCCTCAAGGAGCTGATAAGCTCTTATTGGGAGGGAAAGGTAAGTACATTGCACAATTCCTATGGAAAGAAAAATAAAGATCTCTGGGAGAAAACAGAAAATGGTTCATTTAAGTTACACCTTAAGGAATAAGGGAAATGTTGACAGAGATGTTGGAAAGGTATCCTAGGCAGTAGTGAAAGAAAGTAAGTGAAAACTTCCTAAGGGGCTGTAGGCTGGAGTTGGTGATCAGGGATGGGTTAGGCTGTGTGGTAGTATTCTAGCTGTCATCAAAGTCACAAAGAAAGTAGAAAAGGTTATGTTGGGTGGGTGAAGTTTTCTGTGTTCCCCAAATATTATAAATTTAGAAAGAATCAAGAGATTTCAGATTGAAGAAATATTTTTATGTTATATTATTAATAACATTTTTATGTTGCATTCTATTATAACTAACTATACATACACATTGTTTGTGAAAGGATGCAAACATTTTGCACTTTGAAATTTTTCTAATTTATTCCCAGAAACTGTTTGCTTTCCATGTGCTGGGATTCACCTGGGGTTTACCAATTTACTTTCATTTTATGAGCATGACTTCCCTACCTTGATTTCCACTAAATGTGTGAAGGTGATTTGTAACTTAAACCCTTTCTATTCACAGAAGCTTTGAAAACATTTGATTTTGATTATCTTAATAATCACTATCCTTTGATGGTCAAGTCAGACACATTATTAAAATCATTGAATGACTGGATTTTCTAATGATAGTCTATAAGACTATTTTAAAGTTGTCTTGTTTTCTTCAAAAAGTAAACTTTAAAATGAGGGAAAAAAATCTGTTCCATGCTCTATTTTATGATTGAAACTAAAGTGAAAATTCAGTGGCTCAAAAAAGTCTCAAAAGCTTATTTTGAGAAATGATAGCATAATTGACATTAATAGAGTACTCATTTCCAACGTCCAAGTTTTTATTTTTCTGTTACCCTCTGTAGAAAAGGATTTTTAACTGCTAAATAGAGTATTGTTTTTTTTCAAATTCTTGATATTACACAATAAATATATTTTCCCTCATGATCCAGTACACACACACACACACAGACACACACACACACACACACACACCTGAGACAAAGTTCTCATGAAACAGTATTGTGATGTTCCCTGGTATTTTCCATTTTATTTTATTTCATTTGGTTTTACTTTAATTTGTGAAAAATATTCTAGTTGAGATCTGCTAAATTTATTTCAACCCTCACTAGTGACTTGAAGCTTATAGTTTGGAAAATTTTAAGGCAGTCTGATTTTCTTCCCTTCTCTCTCGATTTAAAAATAAGATTGTATTCTTTAAGAGTTATTTATTTATTTATGAGAGAGAGAGAAGCAGGGGGAGGAGCAGGCAGAGGGAGAAGAAGGCTCTCCACTGAGCAGGGAGCTGGATGAGGGATTCGATTCCAGGACTATGTGATCATGACCTGAGCTGAAGAACTAGCTGAGCCACCCAGGCGTCCCAAGATTGCATTCTTTAATCAGTTGTTTTTCTGCTTTAAATAGTCCTAACTATAATGTATTCAATGGACTTTTTTGCCTTTCGTTAAAATGAAAACCATTTTATCTGAACTTGAGGCTACATATGTTTACCAAAAAACTGAAGAAATTTTGTACTAAGAACCAAATTGTAATATATTTCTCCTTGTCAGCAACAATGAATTATTTTAATTATTTTGATACTGAGAATTCTTTTAGAATTGAAGGATATGACATTGAAGAATAACATGTTTGGTTAGCTTCTGTGGAAAATTGATTCAGTGAGCTAAATCAAAATGCCAGAAAGAGCTTGAGGTAACCATGAGTTTTGTTGTGTGTTTTCACATTAACGAAAACCGCTATTGTGTGGAACAAAAACAAGTCACATATTGTGCCTATAGGAAAAACTACATTCTGAAACCTTTTGGTCATTGCACTTAGAGTATCATCATTTTGTAATTTATCTGTTGAGCTAGATATTGATCTGGCTTCTTAAAACTTTGAAACCTAAAAACGATAGCAAAAATAGATTTTGGGGGGAACTGAAAAACAAAGTATTTCTGTGCTATGAAAGAAAATATTTTTGTGTGTTGATCCTCCCATGGACCTATATTTCTTTACAAATCTGAAGTGAAAGACTAAAATAATGCAATTTATAAGGCTTTCCAAAGGCTAGCTGTGTTGGGCAATATGCTAAGCACTTACACAAAGTATCAATCCTCACAAAAGTTTTTTTTTTATTTTATTTTTTTTAAGATTTACCTATTTATTATTTGAGAGAGAGAGAGAGGTGGAGAGGGGCAGAAGAAGAGAGAGAATCCCAGGTGGACTCCCGCCCCATGCTGGGCTTCATCCCAGGACCCTGAGACCATGACCTCAGCCAAAATCAAGAGTCAGCGGCTCAAGCAGCTGAGCCACCCAGGCGCCCCCTCACAAACACCTTTAAGGAAGATCCTACTTTTTCCATTCTCTGAAGGTGATACATGTTTAAAGGCAATAGTACTGAAACATTTTGAATTCCGTCCTATCTGAACTCTTAACCATTACCCTCTACTGTACGTTTATCACTACATTTAATTACAATCATAGATTCAGACAATTACGGCGCTAGCAACGGAACAACCTTCAGAATGAAAAATATGAATTCAATGCCTGTCACACAGTGTGTTGCTCACTTCACCAGAACACATACAAAACCCCATTTTCCCTTCTCAAATTGAGACCTCAGAGTGTGACCTCATCAAAGGAACAGAAAATGATAATTGGGCCCAAAGAAGAATAGGAATCAAAAAAGTTTTTTTTTTTTTAGCATCTTAATACTGCTAATGCACTAGGGAAGTTGAGAAATTAATAAACATCTGTTGTGCAAATATATGTAAATGTGTTCACTTTCATAAAACTCAAAGGGGACAATATAAACGAATGTTTATTTACCTGATACACCCTTGAAGTAAATACATGACTCAAGGTTATTTCTCTAATTCATTAATTCAATTCAGTCATTACAGACATTTTTTCACTACAGATAACATAGTAATATGCTAGTAGGAGTGAAGTTTTAAAAAGGAGATGAGGATGGTCAGGTATTGCTGTGAATTAGAAAGTGTGATTTAGCAAACTAGCCTTTCAGATTACCTTCCTTCATCTGATTTTTTTTTCCAGTTCATCAATTTTCCTAAATGTTTATAATTTAAAGCTTTAATGAATGCACACTGGATTTAGGGCTTTTTAAAAATGTTTTATTGATAAAAGGTGTTCACTGAGTCCTTTTCCTCCTTAGGGTGATGTTACAACTTTTACCAAGGACCAAAAAGTCATTTTGAATTGATTTAAGATGTATTTTATTCATTTTAAGCCACTCTATTTTATCGTTTCTTATTTTATTTTTATTTTTTGTAACGTATTTTATTCATTTTAAGCCATTCTATTTTATCATTTTTCATGAAGATGGTGAAGAAGATACATAAATGCATAAATGCAATTTACATAAATTATTAGAAGTGAATACCTGTTAGTTTTATTTATTATCCTATATTGATACAAATTTGCATAGGGCATTTTTAGAATACAAAGCACATATAACTCAGGCACATTATATGTCCTATACATTTAACTAAAAATTTTGTTCTTAGCCAATATGTCCTCTATTTCACACAGCTAAAATAGATAACATAATGGTATAGTACCTACATTTTTGAAACTTAAACAAAATGAAATTTTAGAAGAGTATTTCTGTAGGCAGAAGAGGTTACTTTCTGAATGAAGGTATTGCTAATGTACTTGAAAATACGTTGTATCTCTTAAATTTTATATGAATTATTATTAAGATTACACAATTTGGCTCCTGCAATTAGCATGTAAAGTATATAGTACAAAAAAAGATAAACCCTAGTAAAAATTATTTGTTTTAACAAAAATATATGATAATTGGGAAAATATAGTATATGTATGCATTCTTAGTTTCTCAGTTGCCGTGGTTGAGAAAAAAGCATTTTTCCCCCTTTCTATTCCTGAAACTATCATTCTCTAGGTGAACAGCTTGGCAAGCAGATTGCTTATTATCAACATGCTCTTTACAGCAAAATACCTTACAAAAGATTTATAATACATATACCATGTGAGTCTAAGGGCTTCATTGATTTTCATCATGCATTTTCCTGTTTCTAGTAATTCACAAAGATGAGTATATTTCATCTTTCACCCCTTCTTAAGCGAGATATTACGAGTACATGTTGGTGTCTTCATGGAGGTGGGGAACGGTAATAATATGAATGAAGTAATAAATGAAGCAACAGGATTGTGTGGGTTTTGTTTTGTTGTTTTGCTTTAGTTTGCTCTTGCTTCGCCATGCTCACTTAGCTGAACAGTCATCCTGACAGGAAAAGATGGCAACTGAGTGACTAGGGTGGACATTCCAACGTCAACATCAAGGAGAGGTCTATAGCTCTCCAGGTTCACAGGCACAGAAGTAGCCTCATGTAAGTCACTACGAAAGATGAGTCTGTATAAGAGCCATCCAAACTGCATTGTGAACCTTTTATTAAGGTACATGACTTGCAACCACTTTGGAAAGCAGTGTGACGTTTCCTTAAGAAATTAAAAATAGAGCTAACCTATGACCCTGCAATTGCACTACTGGGTATCTACCCTGAAGATCCAGATGCAGTGAAAAGAAGGGTCATCCGTACCCCAGTGTTCATAGCAGCAATGGCCACAGTGGCCAAACTGTGGAAAGAACCAAGATGCCCTTCAATGGACGAATGGATAAAGAAGATGTTGTCCATATATACGATGGAGTATTATGCCTCCATCAGAAAGGATGAATACCCAACTTTTGTATCAACATGGACGGGACTGGAGGAGATTATGCTGAGTGAAACAAGTCAAGCAGAGAAAGTCAATTATTGTATGGTTTCCCTTACTGGTGAAGCATAAGGAATAACAGGGAGGACATTAGGAGAAGGAAAGGAAAAGTGAACTGGGGGAAATCAGAGGGGGAGATGAACCATGACAGACTGTTTGTTTCATGAGAAACAAACTGAGGGTTTTGGAAGGGAGGAGGATGAGGCAATGAGTGAACCTGGTGGTGGGTATTAAGGAAGACACGTATTGTACGGAGCACTGGGTGTGGTGCATAAACATGAATCTTGGAACACTGAAAAAATAAAATTAAATTTAAAAAAAGGTACATGACTTAGATAGATGTGATTTTTAAATACAACTGTTTGCTACCAGAGGGCATGATTTTATGCTAGATATTCAAGCAACTTTAAGAAGTGGTTATTTCTTCTGGATGGACTAACTCTTACAATTGGTTACTAATTATCCAGAAAAGACAACTTCCCCCCCAAAAAGTGATTTTATTTTTCCTTACTTATTTTCTCCTAACCCATATATTTTATGTTTTGGAGTGGTTTTGTTTTTTTGTTTTTTTAGTTTCAGAGTATTGTAATAGTATAATTATTGAATTGGATTTCAAGAGGCACTCTCTTTAAATTATGTAAAAATAGTCTATAGCAAAGCTTAAAAATATAAATTGAAAGAAAAGGGGGAAAGTCTGGAAAAACTATGATGCTGGCCTCTTTTTATGCTTGAAAGTGGGATATAAACATTATCATTACTTAAATTTATTTAACTTGCTTCCAATGCTTTGTGGAAACTTAAGTTAATCTCCTTCCAAATGGATCCGCATATATTAAAGTGTCTAAAACAAATGTGCAATATACAAATCAGCTTAGGGAGAAAGTGTTTCATGAGCGCTCCATCAATAAAACCATTCCCGCATCATCACTTGCAGATCACCTCCCCAGAGGCTTTGAAAGTCCCGAATTCAGTACGGTCTTTTCCTTAAGCCCTGCAGTAGCCTTCCGTCCTCCTGAGATTTCTCTCTTTATTCCCTCTTGCTGAGATTTTTTCCACACAGTTCTCTCTTCAGTTGATGACAGTTTCAGTTTAATCAGTGGATCCCTCAGCGTCTTTAGTTGGCCTGCGAACACAGGGAAATGAATGACTTAGGGGAGAACGAGCTCTCCTCCCCCTTCCTCATCATGATCTTGTTCATCTTGGCTAGCTCCGGACTTAGGGACCACCAGGGTGTTCAATGCAGCATCCGCATGGGAGGAGACGTGAACCTATGAAAATGAAAAAGAAAAATGACAAAATGAAATCGAAAACCACTGTAAAGAGAGTCATGAACAGAAACCTACCTGCTTTTGTATCTGTCCTTCCTTCCTCTCTCCACCCCTCTCTCCTTTCTCCCGTCCTTTTCTTTCTAAAATGTACACATGCTCAGCTTTTGTTACAACATTCAGCCATATCTTCCTTCAGCATTACATTTCTGTATTGTTTTATTTCTCTGAATGCTTTCACAATCCTCCGGGTCTACTCCTCATTTTAACTTTTTACTCTGAAACTTTGATTTCTGTACTGTCTCACACTCTTCTGACCTAAAGACCTAATAAGCTTACGAGGCCTTATCAAATATATAATCTAATCTCCACAAGAGCAAACTATTCTGTTATTAGTTCTGTGTCACGGGCAGGAATATATGTATTTAAAATACATATATATGTGTGCATTTATAATTTTACGTGTATTTTGCACCCACAATGCAGTGTCCAAACTACCTATCAATATGAAGTATCTAAATAAATAAATCTCTAGTAATGCTATAAAAAGGATGCCACAAATGAGGTTCACTTACTTTAATGATCTTTTAAGAAAATCAGATTGAAAATGCAATTTTGAAAAAGGTTTCTCAACAGTTTCTGGAGTTTTCTAAATTTAAATCCTTTCAAAATTAGCTTCTTTTTTCTTTTTTTTTTCCCTGCATGAGACTTGCAATTAAGCATCATAAATATATGATTTCTGATAAGTCAATGTATCATAAATGCGTTGGTGTTCTGTGTTAGCCAAATGTATTCAACACTACTGGGTTTCAGTAGAAAATCACGAAAGAGAGAAGGTGAAAAGAGATATATCACAACCAGCAATCTTGTGCACACTTAGCAACTCGAAGCTGCTGCTGTGTCCTAATGAGGTTAAAGGCAATTCACCCTTTCTGCTTTTGTCTTTCTTGAAAAAAATTGATTTTCTATGCTTGACCCCTACTTTCTTCTTCAGACTTTATTTTCTCTTGTTTTCCTTGATTGTTGCCAGCTCAGTTCTATTTTACCTCTCTAGAAGCTTCTTTTAGCATAATTTTCCTGTCTCTCCCCTTTAGATACTAAAGTTTTTGGCAGTATTTTTTAATACCTGGATCATATCAAAATTATCTGACAATTTTTTTAACAGAAAACTTCTGGGTACCTGCATTGAAAAATCCATGTTAGCTGATCTGGGATGGTGTTGGTCTGCTGGAGCTATGTCATATAGTGCCATAGACTAGATGACTAAATGACAGAGAAGTTTAATTTCTCCCAGTTCTAGAGCTCAGAAGTTCAAAATCAAGGTGTCATCAGGGTGGTTCCTTCTGAGGCTGTGGGTGAAGGGTCAGCTCCCAGGTCTCTCTTGGTTCGTAAACGTCCATCTTCACCCTGTGTCTCTTCACATTGTTTTCCTTGGATGTGTGTATCTGTGTCTGCACCCAAATTTCCATTTTTTAGAAGGATATGAGTCGTATTAGTTAGCACCCACCTTCACGACCCATTTTAACTTGATGACGGGAAGACCTAGCTCCAAATAAAGTCACATTGTAAGGTTTGGGGAATTAGGACTTCAACATAAGACTTTGGGGAACACAACTCAATCCATAACAGAGTCTTCTTAAGATCAGTGTGGTACAGTTGTATTAAGCTTAATGGACAAATTTGGGAAATGTCCTAAGACTGTGTCTTTGGCCTTTCCCCTGTTTGGTGTACTTTCCTAGCTCATGTGAACTGGGCGTGTCCTTCAGTAAACACACAGTTCTCCATAGACCCCTGCTGGCATTGTTGGCACGTGCAACACTGGGCTTGGAGGGAGCTTGGGGGAAGGAGAGAGGGAGGTCCATTCAGAACGCGCCTATTGTTCCTCCTGCTGGCAGCCATTGGCAGTGGGGCAGAGAGGTCGGCTAGAATGATCAGAGAGATGGGCTTTGAACTCTAAAGGCCACTGAGACTTTAAGTATCTTAATTGATATCTTTGCACCATCGGAATCCCCTCCCCTCTCCACTAAAATTCAGGTAATGGAGTCTTATACGATTTGCTATCGGTCACTAGAAAAAAAAACAAAAGCAAAAACCAAAAACACTCCATACCTCACTCTGTTGAGGCTGATCAAAATAAACCTTTATAATTAGTTTTCAATACAATTTTCCTTTTAGTTGTGTTGCCCAGGATTTGGGTAAATAATCAAACAAAAAATGTTTGTAATTAGTTAATTTTTTTTCTTATGCCAATCACACTTCTAAAACCCCCTTTTTGCTTTGTGTGTGTGTGTGTTTGTGTGTGTGTGTGTGTGCTCGTGCATGCATGCGTGAGCTATATTCAGAAATTTTCTCTGGAACACAGAATTCACAGACATAAAAGCAGATAAATTATATCTTTCTAACACCTTCCATGTGTTGAAACGGAAACGAGGATAACTGCAGCTCTTACTCAATAATCATGATCATCTCCTGTTAGATAGTATGTCAACGATTTATACATTTAAAAAACGAGATTTAGAGAGTCTGAGTAACTATTCTCTCAAGAGAACATATGTTTGAGGTCAGAACTATACACAGTTCCCGTAACTCCAAAGACCATGGTTTCAGCCACTGAATATTTTGCTAACTTGAGTTAGAAGAGCATTTTATCAGTCTAAACCGCTACTCCATCAGATCATAATAAACTCTCATCTGGTCAGGACAGATATTTCTACTGTTTTAAAGAGACAAGGAAGCTGAGTTTTAGAAAATTAAATGACCTACCCAAGCCATGCCGTCATTGCAAGAACCAATGTAGGTGCCTGATCTCAGATAATTCTTGCTTAGCCTCTATCTTCTTTGACCTGTGTTATAAATTATCTTACTATAAACTTTAATTTTATTTTGGTGAAATTTTAGGAAAATGCAATTCAACATTTTTTTCTCTCCTTGGCTTAAGAATGAATGTTTTCCCCAATAAATCGACTGAAAAATTATCTGCATAAATCTCACTAAAGTGACCCTGTTTCTGAGCATTATGTAAATCATGATGTCTCTTCATCAACTTAATGTATAACATACATTAATATACAAGTAGTTTATAAAAGTGAAAGTGAAGAGGGCAGATTTTGCACACCTAGGTTTTGAATGTGAGCAGTATTTAAAAACATGGAACATACGTAGAAGATACTCTGAAAAAAAAAAATGACATCTGTGATATAAGAAAACTTGATTCTATTGTCCAATTTGTCCTTAAATATTTGTCTCTGATTATTAAGCGAATGCTTTTATTACATGAAAATGAATGTTTTTATTATTCATTGATCTCTGCTCCTCTGGTGTACATGTAATGGTTTCTGAATTTTATATGCTTAGAAAACTTGAGGGAGGCCTGTTGTGTATCTAGGAGTTAGTGGAGCTGAGCAATGTAGTCATAATTGCAGTAATTAGAGAATCTGAAACAACTCTCCATTCAACTCTAGTTATTTATCTTTTTAGTGATTCCCAAGATCTGCTTCGATAGAAGTCTTGTAGTTTTTTTAGTGAAGCTTGGAAATAATGTATATCCTTCATGGAGACCCCGCTGACTGCCCAGGGAAAGGAAAATTGATAACAGTTGATTGTAACCGTGCATCCAGATGCCCTTTCAAATATTTATAAAGACTGTAAAACATCCCCGTGATTGCTTTGGCTCTTCTAAATTTAAGCATCTTTCTAGGCTTTGGGTAAATGATCCTATGAAATACGCTATTGTAACTGGCTACTATTTTCTTACTTATGTATCTGTTAGACTTCAACATAAAAGCGAGTAGGAAAGACAGAAGTAAAATGTTGGTGATGATGTTAGGAGACACTGAAGAAGAAAATGTAACTATAAATGTCCTTTGGTTGAGTAAGAGGATGCTGTTTTCCCTTTAGAGTATATAGTAGAAGACTTGAAGGAGCCTTAGTGATCATCTGGAGAACTCATTTCGGTGGACAATCAAACTGATGGCTAATCATATAAAATAGAATTCCTGCTGTGTGTCTCCTGCTGGCCCAGCCGGAGGAATTTGCTTAAGGTCATATTATTAACTAGTTAGTGATCGATTTTAGATTATTTTTTATTGTCTATAACCGATGTAAAGCAAATTAACACAGGCTAGAATTGTAGTTCTAAACCATATTTAATTATGATTGAATATTATTCTTATATGTATCAGTTTTTTAGTTTTATTGAGCCTCTTAAAATTGCATTTTCATAAGAACTGCTGACCAATTGCTCCTTCTAGAAATGCTCTCCTCTTATTACTTCCGCAGTTTTATTTTTGAAATGTGTAAAGCAAATCCTGGAACTTTTTTTCCCCTTTCTAAACATTTCCCGTATTTCTTTAGGTGGGTTCATACATTCTCAAGGCTTTAATCATCCACTGTAAGTTTATAATGCACAAAATCTTAGTCTAGACCATTTTACTGAACTTCTACCTTATATATCCAACAACCTACTTGGGTAATCTATAAGGGTGCCTTATGAACTTTAGAGTATAAGCCATAAGTGTGTATTCCCTTCACATACATCTTCTGCCTCTGTCTAACTATCCATCCACCAGCATCCGTTTTTCTTGGTACCTTGTCAACCAGTAGAGCCTTCCTTCAGCCAGTTATCCCAACTGCCCAAGGCAGAAGACAAAAATCATCTTTTATTTTATCTCTTTTTTCTTCACATCTGTTGGACTTGTCACCAAACCTATTGTATGTAACCTGTATATATAGTCTGCAAAATATATCTTAAATCCATTATTCACTCATTCAGCCATTATTTTTGGCATGATGTACCAGGCACTGAATCACACATCAAAGTATAAAACTGTGAACAAAACAGCCAGCATCCTTGTTTTCATGGACTCTGTACTATTATGTTAGAAAAAGAAGAAAACGCTGAAGTAAGCTAATACAATAATTTCAAAATATGTTGTCATGTAGGAAATAAATTGTGTGCCATGATCAAGCATAAGAGTAAATATTTTTGAATATGATGGTTAAGAAAGGACTCTTTTGAACTGAGAGCTGAATGATGAGACCGAATTAGCCATAAAAAAATGTCCTGAGAAAGGACATGTCTCCGTTTGTATTGCAAGCTTCATTGTCTTCTTATTGTAAACTTTAGTTTCCTCACAATGACCCTTGGGTTCCTGAAAGAATCGGCTTCTGCCAAGCATATGTAATGTAAATATGTCAGATAGTATGTAAAATATAGTGATAGAGCTGCAAATAAGACAGAGAAGTTGAATCATTGCAGTACCTATGTTCTATTGGGGAGTTAGAAATAAACTAAGAATAAAAAACCGAGAAGAATACCAGACAGTGAAAGACTCAGAGGAATCCCTGGAAGGTCAAGGGAGGCCTCTGGCGACATGATATTTAAAAGTGAGATTTTTAATTCTTTTTAAAGATTTTACTTATTTATTTGACAGACAGATCACAAGTAGGCAGAGGACAGGTGGGATGGGGGGAAAGCAGGCTCCCCACGGAGCAGGGAGCCCGATGCGGGACTCGATCCCAGGACCCTGAGATCATGACCTGAGCAGAAGGCAGAGGCTTAACCCACTGAGCCACCCACGTGCCCCTAAAAGTGAAATTTGAATGGAAGAAGAGGTCAGTCATACAAAGGCAAATACCCAGGTAAGGTGTAAGGCCAACAAAGCCTAGTGTGTTTGGATCCCAGAATGAGGCAGCTTGGCTGGAAGGTGGGGGAGGGCAGGAGAGGGTGCAAGTTGAGGCCAGAACATAGTCAGTAGGTAATCATGGTGGGGGTGTGGATAAGAATAAGCATATCAATAATTATTGCATTATATATATGTAATGAATTTACATATGGAATTATATATATGTAGCTTAATCAATGTGGATCATTTCTAATGACATAACTATCATGTGCATTCTCTCATTTGTCTTTTTTTTTTTTTACAAAAATGTATTGTTCTAGGTGCAACTCTAATTAATTAGTTTAACAAGGAAACTTATACTGATAGAATTTTAAAACTCTTATGCTATTAATTATTTAACAAATATATAACTTCCATAATCGGGCTGTGTTTTGGGTTTCCCATAAAGAATTATAAATTTCCCTCTACTCTTACAGAATAAAAATGCAACTATTGCGAGGTAGTGTTACATTTTGCAATTTCACCTAGAATTTGACATTTGGATTTGTTGACCTCATTAAAAAGTGCTGCTATAGTAACAGAAAAAGTAGATAGCAAATGAGTTACTACACACCTGGATCTTCAGAAGAGCAGCTGTTGGCTCAGTTAGAAGAAATGGCAATGTTAAGTAGCATCAAACAAATTCACCATGGGTATATTGCTGTTTACTTTCCCTAAAATGGATTCATATTCAAACAATTGGAAGTGAGCCATCCAACCAATATTTTGGAAATTAAGGAAAAACCTTAATATGGTTTGTATAAACCAAAATATTTTCAAAACCATATTTTGCCTTTTTTAGTGTTACATATTTTCGAATGTAAAACATACACAGAGGGATGAAGCTGTTAAACACAGTTCACACATGTCATTTATGAGGTCGAACTTGGACTCATTTATTTTTCATTTCCCAGAACTTACTGATTTATGAATATACATTTGTTCCCTGAATTGCAAGAGTGTAAAATTGAATAAACAAACACAGCAAGCCACCCCTATTCTTTATAAATATGTACATAGAAAGAAAAAGTGTCTTCAGTTTCCCAAGCAATTCTCTCAATTATCAGATAAGTTAAAAATACATCTTGAGGGGCGTCTGGGTGGCTCAGTGGGTTAAAGCCTCTGCCTTCAGCTCAGGTCATGATCCCAGGGTCCTGGGATAGAGCCCCACATCAGGCTCTGCTCAGCAGGGAGTCTGCTTCCCCTCCTCTCTCTTTGTCTGCCTCTCTGCCTACTTGTGATCTCTGTCTGTTCTGTCAAATACATAAATAAAATCTTTAAAAAAAATCACCTTGAAGCCAAATTAAAACAGAACATGCCCTTTACTATTTAGGACTCATAAAGCAACAAAGACATATCTCATTTGCTAGGCATACATTCTAACTAATGCAGCTACCATAATAACATTAGAATCATTATGCCAATCTATTCTAGGCCTTCAGGTTTAGTAAAATATGGAAAGGAATAATTTTATAATTGGATTAGTGTCTAGAACCTTGGGTGGATATTTCACAGTGTGGGACCATTACCAGATATAACTAAGGCTCTTGATAGTTCTGAAAGTCTATTCATGTAACAAAGTTCTTGTATGTTTTAATTAAAGTTTAAGAGGAATTGGCTGCTATTTGATCTTTGAAATTAATGCAGAAACAAAAGAAAGATATTGCTAATTTCTAGACAAAAATTTGGTGGTTCTATGAAAAGGGAGAGGGGGCTTTCAGAATAGAACTTTTATTTGGATTATTTGAGACAGTTTGTTAATTTCCAATAAACAGCTAGAGAGTGAGGAATGTTACCCAAGCAAAAGGACATATATGTAAATACAAGTTTGCAACTCAGTTAACATCAGTGCAGATTGAAATACTGGAACTAGATGAATTCCTTGGGAATAAAGGCAAAAGATGATGTCTTTGGAGATCCTGTTATGAAACAAAAGGAGGAAGAGACCCTGAAAAGGGGGAATGGAGGTCGGAGAATGGGAACATCTGAGCAATGTATGGTATATACTACTTTAAAAAAATGAGAACATTGAGTCATGGAAACTGCCATCAAAATATTTTGGGGGAAGCTAGATTCAAATCCTTTTCCTATCCTACTTTGATAGGAAGGTTTGAAGGTTTAGATCATTAACAATGTCGAATTTTGTCAAATGCTATTTCAGTTTTCATTGAAATAATCATGAGGGCTTTGTTTCTTGTTTTATTAACATGGTGTTGATACTGATTGATTTTCATATATGGAATCAACCTTCTGTTTCTGGGATAACTTACACTTGTCACGGTGTATAATCCTTTATATATGTTGCTGAATTCAGTTTCCTAGTATTGAGAATTTTTGCATCAGTATTCTTTGGGAATGCTGGTCTCTAGGTTTCTTTCCTTGTGATCTCTTTGTTTAATTTTGGTAGTAGGATAATACTGACCCCATAGTATGATTTGAAGAGCATTCCCTAATCTCTATTTTTTTAGGAGGGTTTGTTTGGAAGAGTTAATTTTATCTAGATTATCTAATTTTTTGGCATAAAATGGTTCATAGTTTTCTTTTCTAATAATTTTTTCCCCTGTCTGTCAGTAAAAATAGTACTTTTTCATCCCTATCTTTAGTAATTAGAGCCTTCTTTCTTTTCTCGTGGTCAAAAAAAATGTTTTAAAAAGATAAAATGGACAAATGAGAAAAATCACAATGAAATAACCACTTTGAAAACCTAGTACTTTTTAATAAAGGTAAAACATACCTATGATACAATCTCTTCTAACTCTTTACCAGAAATAATTTTTTTTTAAAAAATACTCAAAACAACTTATGCAAAAATATACATAGGATTTTACTCATAATATCCAAATCCTGAGTTAACCAATAGTTTATAAACAAGCAAATAACTTTTTCAAATGGACAATATTTGTATAATAATTTCTATACAGCAATGCAAAAACAATGACTGACTGATAAAAACAGCATCTTAAATATTCAAAAATAATGTGTTGAGCAAAACATCAATCTCAGTAGGTAAACACTTTAAGATCCTATTTATATGAGGCTCAAGTAAAGGAAAAGAATAATTAATATTCATGGAAATGGAAAAAGAGGTGAGGACTGGCTGGGAAGTGGCCATAAGAGGCATTTTGTCATGGTAGAAATGTTTTATATTTGATTAGGGTGGCAGTTCATGAATGTGTTTATTTCTCAAAATTCATCAACATATAATTAAGATATGTGCTTTTCACTGAATATAAATTTGCTTTCTTTAATACTGAATTTATTGTAATAATTGCTATCTATGTTATATTTTTACTACAGCTTATATATTCCTCTAAAACAATATACATAGTATTATTTTGCATATTTAAAGACTTATATGATTGACAGGATAATACATTTATTCTTCTGTATCTTGTTTTATTATATGTTGTTTTTGTGACATTCATTATGAAATGTGTAGCTATACCAAATGTGTGTATGAATTCCTCTTTATGATTAAAATAAAATTTATTTTTTTCTTCCACTTGTAGATAACTGTGTTGTTTCATTTTACATAAAATTAAGGGAAACACTCCTATTAATTATGGCCCGCATTTTTTGTAAATGTTGAGTAATTTGGAAATTTTCCTGGACAATCAAATTATGTTGTAGCAACTCTATATTCTGTTATGTTCCTTCAAAGACTGTTGTCTTGTTTTATTTTAGGTGGCAGTTAACGTGGTTAGATTTAACCTTCAAACTCTGTTTTATCAGTAACAGCTCAAATTTCAACGATATTAATCTTTAGTTGTGCTTCTTTTCATCTGTCCTTTGTTTTCATGTTTGAAGAGTTGGTGAAAGATTTGGGCAGAATTTATACACAGATCTGTAGATAACTGTCAGCATCTTTCTCTTTTCTGAAAGTAACCCCATTCCATTTTGATGTCTGTGATTACTCCAAACAAACATTTTCTCTCTTTTCTTCAGGCCAGAGTCTGCAAGTTCCCCTATAGTTTTGGCCACCTTTTGCAGCACCACCTCAGCCAGTCTTCAGTCTAAAAGCTGAGAAAATGGTAAACTCACTCCATGCCCTCTAGTTCTTCCAATTATTCACTCTCTTATAGAATTTGTCTGTTTTTGTTCATTCTCCAGTTGTTTTATTTATTTTACCGAGGGTCAATAAATTGGATCTGTGTGATCATAATTCTTGTAGGAACTTAGCCCTATAAAAAGTGGATGGACACGTTTTAATTTTTAAATGTGTTGCTAATTGTGCACACCTTCCATTATATTATCATTTCCTAGTGTCAAAAATTTTCAACAATTGTTTGATATTTACCTTTGTAAATATGTTAAAATATTTTACCTTAAGATAAAAATTTTATTTGGTAATTGTACATGTTTGATAAAATATGACTTTGGTTTTTAAAGTAAATTAGAATTTTGAGCTGACACCATGAAAGTAACAATATTGGACAGAGTGATTTGCAATTTTAATTGTCACAGGATAATGAGAAAATGCAGACATGAGCTCAAAATGTAAATCACAGGTTTCTACCAAATGAAGGGGAAATATTTTCATAGCGTGCTGTATAAATGAGAATTTTTCATTAGGTTAAATATTGAAATTTGAAGATAAAATAGAAATGAGAACTTAATTTTCATTCAAGTGACTTCCAAAATGGTTTGGAATAGTTATAGCAGGATTTGCTGATTTTCTTTAACCAAGTAACTTCTGTGTCTTAAGTATATGTCCCCAGTTCTGCAATAATTAAAATTAAATTTAAACATTAAATTCTAGCTCTGAATCCTAGTTATTTACAATCCTAGGAGTTGTTAATAAAGAAATAATACTAAAGTTGAAGTGAATAAGACACTATACAGAGTTATGTGATATCTAATTACAATTGAATTTGAGAATTGCTCATTTAGAATTATTCTGGTTAAATATGAAGTCCAGTTATTCTGAATTAGATGTTAATTTGAAACTGAACTTTGATGTTAATAATTTCATTCTGGTACCAAGATGTCTCTATATTTATGTTACTGATTTCAAAATTTATACAATATTAAATGTGGTGCAAGTCTTACCCTACTCTATATTTTTCTGTAAAACTCATTCAGTGTCTCACATGAAATTAATGCTGCTGGGGTGCCCAGCTGGCTTAGTGGGTTAAGCATCCAACTCTCGATTTCCCTTCAGGTCATGATCTCATTCAGGGTTGTGAGATCAAGCCCCACGTTGGGCCCCACACTCAGCGGGGCATCTGCTCTCCCTCTGCCTCTGCCCCTTCGGCTCCTGCCCTCTCTCTCAAATAATGCTGTTAATTGGAATGTTACTTTTAGGTTTTGTTTGTAGCTACTTTACAATTAGTTTTTTAAAATAGAAGCCAAGAGAGTAAGAAATTTCTATCCAACTTAGATTTGTACCCATTTGTATTACTTTTATTGATAATGGTAAAATATAAACCACCCCTACAATTCTTCATATATCATTTTGCATTAATAAATGACACTTCTCTTTAATGGTTGCTCTTTCCCTAAGCTAGGGGGAAATAGTATACTCTGAAGCCTCCCTTCAAATCCCAACTTTATCATCTACTAGATGTACAAGGCTTGATAATTACAAAAAGTCCCTGTGCTGCATCTCCCTCGTGTAGAAAATGGTGGACTTCATAAGGTATTATGGAGATTAAATGACATTTGTAAAACTCTTAGACCAGTGCTTGGCATGTAGCTCACATCTGGAACATTTTAGTAAGTCCAAGTATTACTAGTCAAGTAGGAGAGACGAGTCCCCTTCTAGATAATGTCTGTGGAGGGGAGATACAAGAGAGGGGAAATGCAGCATGGGAAAGAGTTCATTTTTATGAGAGAAACTTTGAAACAGAAACTTTTCATAGAAACCAAAGAGCCATCAGGCCTTACAGAAGATGATAGCAGAAAAGACACAGAAGGATTAAACAGTATTTACGTCTTCCCTAATGCAACCCAACTGTACTCTCATGGTATGTGCATCTAAGATGGAAGGTCAGTTTGGTGGGTTGCCAGTCCATCTGCAGCACCTGTCACCTGGTTTCCCCATGTGCCTCATCAAGGATTTGACTTTTGCCTTCCCAAAGACTTTTTGTCTCCCAAATCGTGGGGTGTTATTAGTAACGAGCACCACAGCAAGGCTTGTCAAAGTTTCTCATCTGAAAGCTCAGAACATCCTAACACATAACTTAGAATGTAGTAGGGAGACATCACGTCCGCAAATATGGTAGTAAGGCAGGAGGGACGAGACATGCACAATGTCCATCTGTTCTGGCCTCCGTGTGTTCTCTGCGGGCTATCTGGATTCATGTGATGGAGCAGGGGGTAGGCCCAGTCTGGGAAGCCCCTGGGCCTTTTCCCTGAAGATACATTCTTACCATGTGTGCAGAAGAAGGGAAGCAAGAGAACCTTACCTCTCTGACTCCATACGTAGAACTGAAGGTTTTAGTCTCTATAGATTTAAGTAATAGCAAGTGGTGGGAAAAAAATTGACACCTTTGGTTTGTCTTAGCAACATATCTTCATTAAAATTTCACAATTATCCTAAAAAAATAGGTTAGAAAAATGAACTTTCTAATCAGCCACACTTTGGAGATAGTGGCAGTTACAGAAAAATTCTCACTTTAAATAGTCAGAGAAAAGGTGCTGATGAATAAATATTAATTGGCAACCTCAGTACAGTGGAGCCAAGTGAGATCCTTTAAAAATTCCAGGACACGATACAGAGAAAGTATTAAATAAGCCTTCTGGCTTTACCTGTTACTGACTCTTTTTATCAGTATTCTGTATCCCTGTCCCTGTGATGTAACATGACTACAATTTTTTTTTTATAATAGAGCATAGTAGAAAAGAACAATAATATTATGATGTTATATAAAAGGATAGATATCCACTACTTATATGTGCAAATGTAATAGATTAGTCCAAAATGGATCCTCACAGCGGGGAGTAGGAATGGAGTCAAGAACCCCCCAATCATTGCCCTTCATTTCAATAAAAGAGCCCAAGAACTGTTAGCGACATCATGTGGGGTATCGTGTGGAGATCCTTTTGTTTCTACTTTTCTCATAAGGATGACTTTATATCACACCCAAATGAAAGCAATCACTTCATTACAGATTTGCTACGTTTAATGTCCTCACTCTGAAGGAAAAGTTTTTCTTTAATCCAAATGGAATTTTCTACTTTATCTGAATTATATTTGTAATTAAACTGAAGTTACTATTTGTTTATAATTGGGCCATGATACACGACACAAACTCAGAGGAAATAACTAGCTGAGTTACAAACCATTAATTTTCATGGACAAAGTTGACACTCTACAGATGTAATTTGCAAGTCAAATATATGCTTTTCCCTTCTTGGATCCTTTTTTATTTACAGGGAGTCTGGGTTGAATTGATAAATAAACAGTAGCTGAAATATTTCACTTTAATTAGTATGACGTGGCATTTGTGGCGAGTGTTTAACCAAGAGATGTAGGATGCTGTCAGACGAGGGATTAACACTAGAACAAAGATCTGAATAAATATGTGGTTTTTCAAGCCAAATTCAGTAAACACACCGGGGACCACACTTTAGCTAAGAGTCTCACATTTAATATGAGATGGTATATCCATGCTCTCTGAACTGTGATAAATTTCTCAGCAGGTGTCTTTGGGGACATGTGACAACAAGATCTTATTCTTACCCCTGAAACTGTCAAACCCTGTTATTTTCTAAGAAGCTAGACAGTTTTGGAAGTGAAACAAAAAGACTCTTGCTTGGAATTATAATGTTCTACAGGTTTTTCTTTCTTTCTTTTTTTTTTCCCACAAACACAAAATTAGCATCAAGGTCATTCTTTTACAGAATGCATGATAGTGGTAAAATGGAAAAGCATAGTTCTCCTCTAAGGATAAGTAAGCAAACCTTTACACTTTTGATCTTGGTTTTTAGTTTTTGAATTCCCAAATTGTTTTTTAAATTCCAAATGATATAGTGACGAGTCACTAGAATACTAAAAGTGTTCCTATCTGTCCTTTTCCCTCTATACTTTCTATCCATGCTAAAACAAAGATAAAGCCGCCTCATTTTTTGTATTTTTCATATCAGCAATTGGAGTGTGTTCATCTGTGGGACAATTGTACTCAGAGTCGTGTCTTTGCTCAGACATTTTCTGAGTACTGTCTAGAATTCAAAGATAGATGAGATGTGCTTTCTGTCTTCAAAGAATTTCCTGTAAAAAAAAAAAAAAGAATTTCCTGTATATGTGAGGCAGTAAGAAAAGTATACACAATATTGTGGTAGAAGTATTATAAAGTTATTACAAATAATGCTATAGGAGTTCACCAGAGGCAGATTAGAATTCAGTTGAAGCAATCAAGGAGAGATTTAATTACCGATTTTGGGGGGCTGTACAGCTGTCTACGCCTTCGTGCTTGTAACATTTGTATGCATTGGACGAGCATTCGATTTCAGGTGGAACCCCACCCCAATTAAAAAGAAAAAAAATCATAAAGTTTCAATTTAGAATTCAAGTAACTTAATAATCAGACCAAAATGTTCTTTGAAATCCCACTGAGTCGTGCACAGCTGTGCACCATAGGTAAAAATCATCGACTGTAACTTTTCATTGGTTTACTTTGCTCTTGGCCAGGTCCTATGATTTCCAAGTCTGTATTAGAATGATAACCGGAATTTTTACAATTATGTTGATTCAGTGTCATGTTTGGTGGAATGTGTGTGAATAGCAGTCTTCACTGTTGGTTAGAACAGTTCTTCAGCCTGATTTTCCAGATTTGGTCAATGTGGAAAACCATACTTTGGCAGTTTTATGTGCAAAATTTCAACTTCCGAAATGGATAGAAAAAGACCTAACGTGTATAACTTGCCTGTAGACATGTGCTTATGAAACTGCAAATAAAAATGTACTTTTAGAGCTTTTTACTCTAAAGAAGATGCATGGTTCATAGGATTCATCCTGTAAGAACTTGAGGAAAATGCGTGGATAAATGAAAAAAATAATTGAAATATTAAATTCTGTTAATTTATATTTGATAATTCGTCAAATTTTTATTGCAGTTATTAAAGGAAAAAATCAGCAATCACATTTTTATTTGAATATAATGCAGATAATTTTGCATGTATAGTTCAGTATGGAAAGTGAAGTTCATTATATATACTTTTGTTTATAATAAATCATATGCTTGATTTCTCAATGCATTTCTTTTTAATGTTTTGCTTTTTAAGTTATTTTATGTTCTGTGGGGAAAAAGGCATAAAAAGTATCTACTTAGACATTTTTAACATTATGAAAGGGAAGAAAAATGCTAAGGTTCACTTAATAAAGACCATGAAAGTGCCTGTCAAACTATTCTGGGATCAAGGAGACAGTAGCAATTTCAAAAGTGCAGTTTCAAAGAGCCTTTATATTCAAGGTGCAAGTTGTTTCTCTTAATCGCTCATAGAAGAGCTTCTATAGGCTGAAGTCACACAAAAACAAAAGTATGGATAAAAAAATAAAATAAAATAAAATAAAAGATTATATGAAGTTACCTAGAACTTTGTAAGTTGGTTCTTTCCGAAACTTTCTTAGTTGCCTTAGAAGGCAGAGCCAGAAACCTAAGGAACCCAATACCGTATTGTATGGATTTGTATTCTGTTGCGTGCCCTTATTCTCAGACCTAAACAATGTCCAAACCTAGAAACCCTTTTTAATGACAATGTGCATTTGTTCTACGGCATTAAATAAATAACCTCATTGGGGCCCTCTTAAGTTTTTGAGATTGTTCTTTCTTGAAACACACATTTACTTAGAGCACCAACAAACAGATTCAAGGGATAACTACTAGAAATAACATTGGCTTTATAAAATATTTATTTTATATTATTTCATGTCATCTTACTACATGGAGGCCACCCAGAAACTGTTGTACTCTGTGAATACAGGAATCTGTTCTATGTGCCGAAACAGGATGTTTTCAGTTACATGTAAAAGATAAGAGAATCACACTTGCTTAGACAAGAAGAATATTTATTACCTCTCGTTTCAGGATGCTTACGAGTAAGGTGGACTCCGGGTGTAGGAAGCATTTGCCGAACAAGAGGATGTCTGCTTCATAACACTGATCTTTTAATAAATAATCAATTACTGATGATAACTGAGGATACATGTGTGAAAAGAAGGTTAAAAACTGAGTTCTAAATTTGAAAGGACTCTCCAGTGAGGTACCAGTTTTTAAAAACTGCAATTAGAAGTGATTTCACAAAATCAGGCTTAGGGGCAGCATGCATTTGTGTGAGTGTGTGTGTATGCATTTGTGTGAGTGTGTGTGCATGCATTTGAATGTTTTTATTTATATTGATTCAGGAACATAGGCTCTGTAGTCTCTTGTTGTCTAGATATATGGGCAACACCTCTGTAAAATATTTTCACTAATCTGTTACTATAAAATGAGTATTTCTAAGACAACTCATCTTTATTAAATGTTTTGTTCTTTATCTGAAATGAAAATATATGCTCTTAATTCTGCCTGTATTGACAAATGCCAGGGAAGAAGTTATATGACTCTTATTTTCAAAGATGTGACATAGTTTTTATTGTAATGGAGGTCTTCTAAGTAATAAATATCATTAGTTTTTTTTTGACCATAAATAAATAATTTTCAAAATCTTGTGTGAATATTTTTAGGGTTCCATACTCATTGCTGTGTTTTCCATATGACTGTGCCTCAGCTGCTAAAATATAAATTAAGATTTTTTTCTCGCATTTGTTTTTGTGAACTTGCCTGTCAGATCATTCGTTCTCAGGAGTGCAGATGGAACTTGAGTGAAAACAATTAATCTGAGGTTTCAGTTAAACGCTTCCATAGTTCAGGTCATTTAATACAAAGTGTGTGTTCAGAACGGTAGGGATGAATGATTCTTGTCAAGGAATTTGCAACCGTTACAGGAGTGTTTGACAATTACACTATTGTAGCATCTGACAAACAGGTTAAGTTGTAGACTCAGTGTACAAGTCTAAAACAACATGTAAGCACAACGACCCCTGAAAATCCCTAAGAAACGTATCAAAATTGTGTAAACCTAAACTCGAAGCAATGCTCCAGCATCGTAATAAAGGGCTATCTCTCTGGTCGGATCATGCTCAGAGTTATGAGCTTCTGCTCTGATAAACATTAAAAAAAAAGAAAAAAGTATTCTGAAAAGCAGATACTTGCTGTCCCTCTCATATACCAAGTGGATCAGTGCTCCCTCATTGGCCTATTTGAATAATTATCTGTCTGTTTCTCTGCATTTTATTTTTGTTTTTATTTGTTGGTATCTGTCTTTCTGTTTCACTCCCTGTTATGCTCCTCTCTCTTTCCAGGTGCTAATATTTGAATACTTGGTGCCTGGTTCATGCAGCAACACTGCAAACAAAAGAGTATTCACTCTTCACAGCACGGCCTCAGGTGAGCGTACTGTGTTCTCCAACATCACAGGAGGCTAAAAGAAAAGAGAGAACCTCCACTGAGGCAGGGAGTAGGAGGAGCTAGCATGGCAAGATGGTACTGAGATTAGCCTCTTAGACGTGGATGTGATTCTAAGTGGTAGAGGGGGAGAAGGATGTAACATCCCGGCGATGGAGTTGCTGAAAGACACAGAATAGAAGGGATTGGGGCATTATCTTTGGTATAACATAAAATTGGAAAGGCATTTGAAAGCATATTAAAGATGCCTTTTAATGCTGGAATGGAGACCGCACTAAAGTAAAGCTCAGTGGAAACTGAAAAAAATACATTTTAAAAAAACCTGTGTCCTGATGTAACCAGAGCTTTGCTTCAGAAAGAATAATCCCAGCCATTTATGGAATGTGAAGCTATAGAAATAGAGATAATACGATGAACATGGTAACAAGAGAGACAAAATGATCAAAGATGACTTTGAATTTTTTGAGCTTACCTTACACAGAGAATGATTGTGATATTTTAAGAATTAGGAAGTTCAGGAGCCTTTCAATGTCCTACATCAGAAAATAGTCACTGTTTTATTGCATATAGTGTTTATTCCTTTGGTTTTATTTTTTCCCATTTCATTCTTAGTCCATCTCAGTCCTACTGGATTGTGATACAAGGCCCAATGTGATACTTATTTGTACCAGTCAAATTTCCCTGTAATTTTATTGAAAAGTTCACCTCTTTTCTAGTGGTTGGAGCCATGTAGCTTTATTATATATGATACATTAACTATACATTATATACATTATACATTATAGAATTATACATTATAGAATATACATTATACATATACATTATAGAATTAGTGTTTATTATTATGCATAATATCTATCATTATACATGACATTTAATACCATAATCTATCTATCCATCTAACCCTAAACATGAACGTATCTTTTTCTGAGTTCCTCTGTTTATTTTCTTAGTTTTAAGTAAAACATTTGATTTTTCATTATTTTTTCTGCACTAAAAATCTTTCAGGCTACACTATGAAATGGTATTTGCATTGCCATCCTCTCCTCCGTATTATCAGGTTCAGTATCGTCAAAGAAAGTAGAGGTGAAGAAAATAAGGGATGGGGGTAAGAAGCCCCAGAGAAGCCCATATACTCAAGGAAAAGTTAAAAATGGTGAAATATTTAAAGAGGTAAATTCAACATTAGTTATCAGTTTCATCTTCATGGGTACCCAAGCTGTCATCCCAAAACTATTTTTATGTTTATAAAAATGAGGGAAACTGTGAAGTGTAGTTTGGGGAAACTCCACTGTGTTACTTAACATAGTATCATATCCAAGTTCCTTGTACAGGGGTGGAGAGACACCATCGGTTTGAAATGGTGTTAGACATCACACTGGACCGGCACAAAGTACTGGACATTTTCAAAGCTCTGAAAGCATGGAGAGAGTTGTGAGATCTGTAATGAAGTTGAGCTCCATATCAACTCTATGTTGTACAAAACTGAATAAATTATGTTCAGGATTGGTGGGGTCCATGAGTTTGAAATCCCATGCAAGTCCACATAATTTGAAATCACCAGTGAAATGGCGACCAATTCATTTTCTTTCTCTCCCCATCAGAACACTCAGGCCACTGCTATGGATGCAATGGTCACATCTCTCAAATTCACATGTTGGCTTCTGTCTCCAACATGATAGTGTTTGGAGATGGGCTCTTTGGGAGGTAATTAGATCATGATGTTGGAGTCCTGCACTTGTAAGAAACTATATGAGAGAGTTTGTTCTGTCTCTTTCTCAGTTCTCTGCCTTGGGGGATAAAACAAGAAGATGCCCATCTGTAAAGCAGGAAAAGAGCTGTCACCAGACACCAGACCTGCCGGCACTTTGACCTTGAACTTCCAGCCTCCAAAACTGTAAGAAATAGCTATTTGTTTTTTAAGACAACCAGTCCATAGTATTTAACAAAGCAGCCTGAACGAAGACAAGCAGCCTGTCTTTTGTTGAATCATTACATCTTTTTAATTTCTGCTAACACTTTACTAAGTGTTAAGTATATATTTTTAAGCATAATTTTAACTTAACCACTTTCTTATTTACCATATGGTATATGTTTGTTCCAATGTAGAAGACAGCGCATTTTGTTACTGTTCTTATATGTATTTAATTACTGCAAGCAAATATACTCGCTAATGTTTTTTAATTGTTAAATAACTGAGTCACTGATATTTTTAATGATTTATATTTTGCAAAAAATGGTGGAATATTATATAAGAGTTTAAATGTTTTTGATGATAATGGAAAATTTTTACTGATATTTAAGGTAAGCTTGGAATGTGTTATTATTATTATTATTATTTTAAAGATTTTATTTATTTATTTGACAGATAGAGAGAGATCACAAGTAGGCAGAGAGGCAGGCAGAGAGAGAGGAGGAAGCAGGCTCCCTGCGGAGCAGAGAGCCCGATGCGGGGCTCAATCCCAGGACCCTGAGATCATGACCTGAGCCGAAGGCAGCGGCTTAATCCACTGAGCCACCCAGGCGCCCCGTGTTATTATTTTTTGCACTTAAAGTAATGGGGTATATGCTCCTGCTATCTGAAAATCCACTAACACAATTTTTTGGATGTTTTATACTCAGATAATGAAGAGTTTCTATACTGTTACTACTATGACAATGACTACTACTTGTAGTACTGTTACTATTCCTCTGGTACTTATCCTCTTACTCCTTTTCCTTTTCTTGCTACATCTATTCTGTTACAAATACTCCTGCCCTACTAGAAGCAGGTAAGGTAGGAATCTCCTCTGGAGGCAATTAGAAATTAAGGGTGATTGGTCCACAGGTGAAAATACATATTTGGGTATGTTACATACATTCACATGTATAACTTAAGAAAAACACATTTTTTTTCTATTTCCTCACCAGGTGCACAACTTATTTTTAAGTTATACCATTTTTCAAGAATGTTAATACGTAGCAAAATTTATTTAAACAAATATAAAATTGCATGGCTTCTGTTTACCCCCAAACATGCCCTCTTATTTCCTAGGATCTTGACACACTAAAACAAGAAAATAATACAGAAGTTTATGAATTTTGTTCCCTAAAACCTTTCATAAGAGATAGTGGGTCATAGTGAAATACTTAGAGTTACTGTAAATTTGATACTTAATGTCTATTTATCTGCTTTTTGCTCCTTTCTTTAGTGCCATGTTTTAGCTTTATTGAAAAGAGGTATATGCTTGTGCGAACAGGAGAGAAAAAAAAAAAGTCATTTTTCCTGTGGTAGAAGAATGGTACTCACAGGTAGTAATTACTTTCCAGTTAGTGTTGAAGCCTTTGCCCTGGGTTTTAGGCTAAGGTGCCGGAAGGGCAGCAGACTGTTGGGTCTCTAGTTGTTACACCTTATCCTTAGTCCAGCAGTACAGAGATAATGAGGGGAAAAAGGCAAAACTTATGTGGTTTGAGGTCTTAGATGTACAGTAATAACCCTCTCCCTTCTATTATTTTGCTTTAGTGAGGGGCAGACAGCTTGACATCATTCTCTTTTCTACCATGGGAATAATTTCTAAAAAGAGTATATTTTATTTAACCTATATAAACTATATGGTTGCTTTGAAATGCAGAAAAAAATGAAGACTTCTTCTTCATTTACTTCTTAAAATAAATGTATACAATGTGTGAAGAAATATAATATACTTTACTGAGATGAGTGGTTTGAAAAAAAAAGGACAAAAGTAGTTTCAAAATAGAATGTTTTCTGGATAAAATATTCCTGAAGGCTGTGTATATTCCGTCAGAGAAGTGCAGAAACATTATTCCCTGTTGAGATGTAGAGAGTTAGTAATAACCTCTAAATTATCTACAAACTCTCAAATGATACTAAAGCTGCTATATTTTTATCTTGAAAATGCAAGGCTCTTTGTGATGGGTTTTCTCCACCTAACCATTGCCTATCAAGAACTGTGTTTGTTTTCTAAAAGAGTGAGCATGCCTGCAAAGAATAGATTATTACTTTGCCTCATGAAAATCAATTAAGGATTTTGTCTAAAGCTTTATCAAACACAGCAGAATTTATACACCCTGGAGAGTGTATACATATCAGGATTGTTCCTGGCCATGATTTGCATATATATCCCATACTATCTGGACGTGAAATGTAACAGAATTTGGGCTATTGCCAAGTCCCCTAGGATCCATGGAGTAGGCTTTATGAAGAAGAAGCCATTCTCCATAAAACAGAAATGTGGACAGGCCCTCCTGAGAGGTGTGGAATTTCATTCTGAGGCCAGGGACCACTAATGGACCTCAGGTGTATCTCAGGCTGGAGCAGAAAGCTCATGAACAGCCCTTAGGAGTGTAAGGAATTGCACAGATCTGTGGCCTTTCTCTACAATGAGATTCTAGAAGAAAATACTTGTTGGCGTCTGAATATCTTATAGCTTTTCTACTAACAGTTTCATAAATGTGGGCTCCTTTGGGATGCATATTAAATTCCTCTTCGTGTGGCGATTCTTACAACTTGAGTTAGACATTATCTCTTCTTGGGGGTCTACAAAATTTGTCTTTTGTTTCATCAACTTTACTTTGTATAAAAATTAATATTGCCAAAAAGGCGTAGAACGTGAGGTCCTACAAAATGGACCAAGAGCTGTTGAAACTCACCTCTGCCTTGGCTGCCCTTAGCAATGTATTCTTTCCCCATCACTTAGGGCAGATTACCTTAGCATTCTCCGTGTCCTGTGTATTCCTGCTTGGCTGATGTGTTCTTCTCTGGTACACTCTGCTTGATCTAGAACAGTGCTTATAATTATGGTCAGAAGAATTCTTTTGAGAAGCTGGAATTCCTATCTGATTTTTCCTAAATAAAATGAAGTTAGAGTCAGATGTCATTTGATGAATGTTTTATACTTTTCTTGACTTAAAATTTAGCTAGACGTTGTTGGTACAGGGGGCCAAACATATATGTGTTAGGTATATTTGCATATGTAATTTAAAAAATGAATTAGTAGATTCTATTGTTCTGCCCAACATCCTGGTGACTCCCTAATTCTAGTGAAGGAGTTGGCTCTTATGTGAATAACACAGAACCAGATTTCCACTCTCTCCATGTATTAAAAAATCATAATTTCAATCTGCAAGAAAACCAAAGTTGAAAGGAAAATATCTTAGTCATGCTGGTTTATTTTCTGATGTCGTTTAAAACAATTTACTTGAGGGGCAGCTGGCTGACTCAGTTGGTAGAGCATGCAATTCTCAATCACAGGTCCTGAGTTCAAACCCCACATTGGGCAGAGAGCCTACTTAAAACAAATGAACAAACAAAAACCAGTTTATTTGACCAAATTAAAACTTTTTGATTTATAAAATGTCTTTTTTTTTTTTTTGATATGTGGTCTATTTGTCGTAGGTGGTGGAAGGGCTAAAATCATAATTTCCTTCCTATTTTATTTTGTTTTTGTAGTGTTATTTCTAATGTCTTCTTTTTTTTCCTCTCTTTTTTTCTTTTTCTTTTTTTTCTAATGTCTTCTTAACCTAGCTGTGAGAAAGGGGAGTCAGAGCCAGGCATTCAGAATAAATGTGTGAACCAAATAGACATGCCCCTGCACGTATAGAGCTTTGAATCTAGCAACACACATAAAGGTATAAACAGACACATCAAGCATACATTGGCTTGTGATCCAAGAAGAGTGGGATATACCCTTTTCCTTATTTTAAATTTTTAAAAAATGAGTCCCAATTAGTTGGGACTGAGAAGAAAGATTTCTTTTTCTCCCCCACCCTCTCGTCTGTTTCTTTCATTAGATTATACACGAACTCTGAGGCCATTCATTACAGTTTGAATTTAAGGAATTTCTGGTCCTCATACTGGGGTGGCTCTCATTCCTCCCTCTGTTAGAGATGCTGAGAACCAGTCTATCATCTTCATCTGGTAGCAGTGATACAGAGAAAATGGTCCTCGGTTGACCAGTCCCTCTTCTGCTGCTAAGGCTCTGGCAGGAGGCCGTGCTTAGCCACTAGGTTCTGCACGGAAGAGGGGTTCCTGTCTGTGCGTCCCTTCCTCCCATTATCTTCTTACCCATCTTTCAACCCCAAAGTCCAGTGGTCCAGATTTGCTGGGATGACTCCATTGGATCCGTCAGTATGGACCATCAGTTCTACCCCGACCCCACCCACTGCCAACGAATGCTGCAGTGTGGGTTGTCTTCAGGGAGGGCCCCGAAACACACGGAGAGATCTGTGGATTTCGTGTAGTGTGAAGCCCTACACCCAAGAATGCAAAGGAGAAAGTTATGTTTTCATTTCTTTCACTATTAAACCTTCTCCTGTCGAGTGACAAAGCATGGGGTCGTTTCCACATGACATTAATGGGAGGTAAAAATAGTTCAACATGTTCTGGAGTCCGCAGAAGTCCGGATGCAACTATGGACTTCGGGAGCGTGGCTTTTAGGAAATGGTATCTTTATTTCAGATTTGAAAGATGAGTTGTTCTTTTTAAGGTAGATTAAGGAAAGAGCAGTAGACACATTTAATGTCTTGGTTTGTAGAGTCAGGTGAAAAAAAATGTGAAATGGATAGATTAATCTCACTGTGCCTACCCCATAGGTAGTTATAAGACTTACAACACTTAGCTCTGAAGTGACAAAGAGGGAAAAATTTATGAAATGGGATTGCATCTTATTTACTTATTTAACAATACACAAAGTCCCTTCCAATGGCTAGGAGGGCAGTCACTAGGCCTGGAATTGGCAGGCTCCTTAAGGCCAAGCCAGAGTGGACGCTCAGTTTCCCACCCTTCGGTGGTGATGGTGTGAGAGGCTCTGTTTGTCCACCACCACGTTTGACTTGAGTAGAGAAGTTATTGCTAAACAAGTTCTTTCCCTAGACTGTCTCTCCCCAAGCCTTTGGCTAGGGAAAGTAGTCTTTTCTTGGGCTGCTCTTTCATCAGGGGCCAGCTTCTCCAGCACCCTGCCCAGGATATACAAGAGGCTAAAAGAAAACCTGGCAGCTCAGTCATGTTGTTCCCTGGATCTGGACATCCCTGGCCAGTCTTTCTTCTTTCTGCCTTTCTGAATTTTGATGTCAGGTCCGGGACTTTTAGGTGTACCTGGTGGGAGGAAAGGGGAAAAGTGTGTGTAGATCATCTTGTGTGGATCAAAATATCCATTTTAAATTTTGCATCTGCATTCATTAAGACATATTTTATTTATTGCCATTTCATGATCACTGGCTTAGCTGAACTCCACGACACTGTCATCCGCTCTGCGGTGGGTACGTGCGGATGACCAGCGGAGGATCTTGTATTTCTGGGGTGTTGCCTTGTGTTCTTACCCAAGCTTGTGCTACCTTCCCTTTCCTTGCTGTAGGAGCCGAACGTTTGGTTATGAGACTCAAAGCAACAGCAGGATATGTGCACTTATCTTTTCCTGACATTTTCACTGTCAATCAGGAGCTCTGGGGAAAGCCTCATGAGTGAAATTTATTTGATTTTCTTTATCATGCAGCAATACTGGAGATAAAAAATTTAATCTGAGCAATGGTACGAAATCACTGCTTTAAACTTTTAATGTGCGTTTCTTCCAGGCAGTGTTTTCATGGATTATTCTCCAAGGTTTACTGTTACAGAGAAATGTCTTGTGTGAATAAATGAAAAAAAAAAACAAAACTAATATATAGATATATTGGTAAATGTTGAATGAAACCGCACTAGGCATGTTTCCCTTCAGTTATGAAGATTGTACCCATGGGTTTTATTGGTTTTAAATTCATCTTTATGGCTGTAGAGGTTAGTTCACTTTTGTGCCTTCTTTTTCTGCAGGAGAAATAAAATCATGTGTCTCTACATTAAATTTTTGTACTGTTCTCTGGTAAGTTTCTTTCATAATTCAACAGAGAAAGACTTACCAGTTTATCATTTATAATGTCTCAATTTTTGTAGTTTCATCTGTTTTGAAATGTTTCTATGTATAATTCACTGTGGGTAATTTGAAGTACATACTCTGTAAGTAGAAAAAACTGCTTTTCTTTTCTAAAGATGTCATTTAAAATAAAAAGATTCTTCTTTTTATTTTAATCAGATTGCTTTTTCACATCATCTATATCATGTGGAACAAAGAACCACAAATGATAAGAAAACTGTTTATTACCACAATGCACAAGATTAAGAAAAAGACACCGAATGTGATTTTCCTGTTAAATTCATTTGCTCCTTTAAAAAAGGGATTAAAAAAAAAACCAAAACATTGTATAGAATAAAAGCCCACATTTTTTTTTATGTTTGGCTCATAAGAAGGCTTTAATGATCCCTCTGCTCTGAATAAAATTTTCTAAATGTCATTTGTAATATTCTTCTTAAAACAATTTAATTCAATCAGTGTTGATTTTAACATCTAGGTATTAATCTGGGTTTATCTCTGGAGGTAAATAAGATACTTTATATAGTTACATAACATTGGGAAACACAAGGTCGTTACATGCATTACTTATATTACACAATTCTGAGGTCAGTCCATGAGGCTGAATTTGGGCTCACTGCTCATTGCCTGAAAGTGGTGGTTCTCAGGGAGGAGGTAGGGCTAATTATTTTCCCTCCGGGAACATTTGGCAATTAGTATTAAATAAAAGTCCAGGGGCATTCTCAATTGTCCCCGCAGGGCGTGCTATAGGCGTCTGGAGGGTGGAGACCAGGGGCGCTTTGATATGATTAGCACACACGAGACACATCCCACAACCAAGAATTATCTGGAGCAAAATGTCAGTAGCGCAGCTGTTGAGAAACCATGGCCTCAGAGGAATAATTCCAGGGTCTGGTAATTGATGGATTGTTGGAACCTGAAAGAATAAATAAGATCCATGCCAAGAACTTTATTTTCTGTGTTAATAAATGCATAATATAATATATATCACTTTACAGAGGTTTTTAAACATTGTGGTAGCAATTATTTCTCCCCAATGTCCTTTCTCATTGTTTCTTTGTTTCTCTGTGCTTATGAGCAAATACACTCTGTAAAAACAACAACAACAACAAACCTCTTCTGCTTCACTCTTGATGAAATAGACAGAAATGAAGATAATCCTCCATTTATGGCTTTGAAAATCATTATGTATCCCTAATATCTGAGTGGCAGATAAATTGGAGGTAAGATTTAGGTCACATTCATTTTAATCTGCATTGTGATGGATGAAAACCCTTACCTTTTCACTCAGGCATGTGGCTGTCTGTGATTTACCCCCGAACTCCAAACCCTCTGGAAACCCCCATTGTATGTGGTACCTGAGTTCACAGGCAGCTTGCCCTGTGGCCACACTGCTTGTCAGGTCCCCCCTGCTGGTGAAGGACAGCACAACAGAAGCCTAATTGCCCTACACACCCCTGCCTCTGCTCAGGGGGTGTGGGGGGGATTCTTGCCAGTTTCCCCAAGGACACTTTCAATCTTTGTGTCCTTGAGATTCTTTCTTGCAAAGAGGGAGTCACTGCAGTTCTTGCCCAGGGTAGTTGCTTGAAGGAGGTTTCCCAGGATGGGGTTGTTTTGCCCCTTAACATTCCACGTAAAGAGAAGTTCCTGTTTATGTCACACAGACATTTCCAGCTCCCCATCCCCCCAGGGAAAATGGGTGTCACCAGAGGATTCTGAGGGCTGGATCAACACCGAGGGGCTAGGAAGCACAAACCACCACTCTCCTCCGACTCTTAGCCTCTGTTGCTGAGTCTGGTTTTCCTGGCAACACTTCTTTCTCTTGGGTGAATTCTGTGCCAGGGGCTCTGCATCTTGCCCTGTGAGAACTGGCCAACTGGGGTTCCACCTGCTGTCCTAGACACTCTTCCAAGGTCCGTTGTTCCCACCCCACAGAAGGTGCCTAAGTGGAGTCAGAATGTTCCTTCAGGTTCTCTGTCTTACAGTGCATCATGACAAACTCGATCCAGTCTTATCCTAACCCAGTAAGACCCCAATACATCTTTAATCCACAGAATAAATAAAAATGAAAAAAAAATTACAACAACATAAATACATTTTTACCTGACTGTGAATTGGCAAAAAACAGGGCAGGGCTTACCAGAGTAAGAAGTGAGTATGGTAGTTAATCTTATGTGTCAACCAAACTGAATGAGGGGGTGCCCAGATATCTGGTCAGACATTATTTCCGGCTGTGTCTGTGAGGGTGTTTCCTGATGAGATTAGCGTCACAGTTGGTGGATTCAGGGATTGTTCCTTCCCAATGGGGGGGGCATCACCCAGTCTGTTGAGGATCTGAATAGAACAAAAAGGTAGAAAATGGGTGAAGTCTTTTTCTCTCAGCCCGGCTGTGTGAACTGCAAATCTCATCTCATCCCATCTCATCTCCTCCTGTCCTCAAACTGAGATTTACCTTGTTGCTTCCATGATTCTCAGGCCTTCAGACTGACTGAATCATACCGACTTTCCTGGGCCTCTGGTTTGCAATCGTTAGACTGTGGGACTTCTCAGCCTCCATAATCACATGAGCCAATTTTTCATAATGTATTTCCTTTTATATCCCGTGGGTTCTGTTTCTCTGGGGAACCCTGACTCATACAGTGAGGGAGAGTTCAATGGTCTTAGGTAGTCAGCCAATATATTTTTAGGACTTCAATGGTCTGATAACTCAAGAGAGGGACACAGCAAGTTCAAACAATATTGGTAAAATTAATTATTATTTTTAGGTCTGTCTCTAACTATCAATCTCTGTATGCATTTATTCTTTTTTTTAAAAAAAAAGA
Organism: Meles meles; assembly: GCF_922984935.1. NCBI lineage: Eukaryota > Metazoa > Chordata > Mammalia > Carnivora > Mustelidae > Meles > Meles meles. The sequence continues at coordinate 87,109,609 of NC_060077.1, read as the reverse complement.
TTTTATTTATTTATTTGACATAGAGAGAGACAGATCACAAGTAGGCAGAGAGGCAGGCAGAGAGAGAGAGAGGGAAGCAGGCTCCCTGTTGAGCAGAGAGCCTGATTCGGGGCCCGATCCCAGGACCCTGAGACCATGACCTGAGCTGAAGGCAGAAACTTAACCCTCTGAGCCACCCAGGCACCCCTATGCATTTATTCTTTGTATGAATGAATACTTCACTTAAAAACAATGGGCCTGGACAGATACAACTGACAGGTTCTTGAGAGAAATCCCGTATCTTAGACCTCAGGAAACCCAGAGCTTATGGAAACAGAATTGGTGAACAGAAAGAGATTCTTTGGAGTTTATAATAAAGAAGATTCAAAAAAAGACTTCAAGCAATCCTCGATGTATTCTGGCCAGGTCTTATAAATAGCCATTATTACAAGCTCTCAAATGATCATTGTTAAGCAGCCACAGTGCTACACGAATATGTGACATTTCGAAACCCCAGCAGAACGTGGCCCTTGAGGCCTAGTAAAATGTCACATCGGGACATGGTTTAATTGACAAGGCTGGAAATTGAGAAGGCTTACCTACTGGTGGGCAACTGAAGAAGAGCCCGCCTGAAGATTCCCACATTCTATTCCTGCAGCCTGTGAGCCAACACCATAGATGGCGGAAGGGGCTTGGTAGACGCGATAACGTCGAGGGTCTTGACGTGGGGAGATCATCACAGATTGTCCCAGCAGGCCTGAGGCAATCAGAAGAGTCTTTACAAAGAGGAAGCAGGAGATCAGAGTCATTGTTGAGAGAGATTGTGAAGGAACAAAGATGTTGGGGTGATGTCGGAAAGGGGCCATGAGCCCAGGATTGCAGGTGCCTCTGTAGAAGGTAGAAAAGGCAACGAAAGGAAGCGTCCCCTAGAACCTCCAGAAGGAACAAGCCCTGCCCACACCTTTACTTCAACATAGTGAGACTGACTTTGGACTTCTAAGCTCTGTATCTGTAAAAAATAATAATAACAATTTGGATTGTTTTAAGATAATAAGCCTATGATATTTTATTGCAGGAGCGATAGGAAGGTATTATAAACCCACAGCTGGGTCTCCCACAACCAGCATAGCCTCACCCTCTGGAGACCAAGTCTTCCTACCTCCCACCAAGCTTATCTCTTATGATCAACTGGGTGATCCCTGATCTCTTGACTTTCATCTGTGCCATGGTTCCCTGTGGAAAAGGTACTACTTGAATGTTTCATAGCAAATTTTTTCTCGTATATAGGATTATGTATCTTGAGATTATTTCACCAATACTTTTGGTGGCCATTTCTGTACAAACACCTTTCTTTCCTCTTGACCCTTAAGACATGTGTTGGATCAAATATTCATGATTTTAAATTCCATATCTGCCATTGATCTTAGATCGCTGACTTAACATCACTGACCCTCATTTTTCTGCTGCATAAAAGAAATGTCCTCATAGCTTTTTCTCCTAGTGAGGCTTTAGGGATTGAATGGGGGCTCGATCTGGACTCCAGAGGCAAGCGGCCTGTTTCCAGATCCTCTCTCCTCTTCATTCATACCTCAAAAGATCGTTGCAAAGACTTTGTGAATTGATGCATTCAGGTGGCCTGACACGTGGCTAGTAGTCAGTAAATATTAGCCATTAGCATTTCTACTGCTACACTAAGAGCATTTTTTGTCAAGAGAAGAAAGAAAGAGAGAAGCCAAAGAACCTTAAAAGTGATTGTGTTGAGAAAACGTGAAACGTCAAGTCAAAGGCCTTTGCGCACATGAAGCAGACACCTCAAGGACATAGCTGTACTGACTGAGAGCTGATGAGTCTGCGGGTAAGATTCTGTAACAGTCTTTACAGTCGAAGGGTGGGAAGGTGTTGAGATGTAGAATTCTACATTTTTACTAGTTCTACCAAGTTGCTTATTATAGTGTATGTTTCCTTATGAGTGTTCTTTATTCATCAAATCATTCTGGGGTATTTTTAGCAATCGTTTTATCTCCTCTATTTTCGCTTCTGGTTTTAAATTTTTATTCTTTACATTTCTTTCAGTGCTGTTCCATTGCTGACTGACTGCTGATCTTTATAGTTGAGTAATTGACTGCTGATCTTCATAGTTGAGTAATGTGTCTTTCCTGACGCCCTGGGCGGTTTGGCCCCCATTTCTTATGTTCTTAGGGCAGGATGGTACCATTCGTCACAGCTAGAAGTTTACATTTACTTGTGTGATTGTGGAATAATACTAGATTCCTCTCTGAACTGGAAACTGTCATTGCAGTGACTTTGTATATTTTTAGTACAGAGTCCCAGCATCCAGCCCAGAACTGACATGTGGCAGATGCTAAATGAATGAAAACTACCTCTTATTGCACATTAATATTATTCTGTTAATATATATACGACGGTGTAGCCAAATACGATTTTATTATAATGTTTCTTCCTGATCTAAAATTGATGCTACTTCATCCTGCATTTTTTTGCACACCTCCCCCCAATCCTTTTCCTATATGGTTTAGACTAAAGTCTGCCAATAAGATACATTTGCACAACATTCAGGAGACGTTGAAGCTGAGAGCACGATTTGGGGTAGAAGGCTCTCTCTCGCTCTAGGCAGCTAAGACAGTCATGGAACCCCAACCTGACATTTTCTTCTGAGCCTTCCAGTGGTTTTAAAATGTTCCTGTATGGGTTTAAAAAGTTCCTGTATGAAAGTCCTTTTTTACAGGAATATCCATAATGGCTTCTGTTTTCATGACACAATCCTAACTAACACAGTTAGTTAGGGACTATTTCCCTAAGGAAAGACATTGCATATACACTATTTTATAAGAAATAGAAAAGCTTAAAACTCAGATTGTTGTCTTGTCTGATGTTTTCAGAGTCCCACACAGTGTTGTCTAAACTCTACAAGCAGTTTAGTTTAAAGATTGCAATTCCATTTTTTACTTTTAGATATTGCATTATTTTGAATATTACTTCAGTTTTTGTACTTTTTTCCTTTTTAATTTTGATATTATATTTCATGAGTTTATTAAAATGTAACTATCAGTACACAGTTTAGAAATTTAAAATAATTTTCTTAGCAAAATGTGATATTTCTTAGTGGTTTTTTTTTTTCTTCCATGATAACATTTGGTGTTTTTTTTTCACTCACTCTCAGATTCAGATCCATTCAGACAATTTGATCCTTTAAAAACAAGACCTATGAGAAATTAGGGATTTTGTCTTAGAATATTGAGAGTTTTGTCACCAACCTTGTTTTTGGCTTTGGTAGTAGAAATCTGCTAGGCGTTTAAGATCTGAATCTGTACTTTGTCTCTAAAGTCACTTTGCAAGGATTCACTTACAAGTTGTCTAATATGAGCAATTTTAGTTTTTGTTTTAAATCTGTTTGTCGTTTGCCATTGCTACTTTTGTTTGCTACAAATCCAGCACAGAAGGCAGATAATGTTCCAAAGAGGTCCAGTCATTTATTTGGAAAGATGACTGATTTAGAAAGAGCAGAAAAGGAATGTTTCGCACCTCCATGAAGACGATGTATGCAGATCCGACAGAAGGTGCTGCATGCCAGGACGGTTTATTTCCACCTCCTTCTGAATCGTATCTGCGTGCTTTGTAACGTGATTGTGTGTTTACTGTTTTCACGAGCTGCATCCTCAGAGGGAGATACGGGGGCATTACCATGTTCTGATCCTTATTAGCCTTTTGAAGAAAGAATGCATTTGTTTTACTTCCTGTTATGATCCAAACAGAATTCAGAATTCAAAATCAAACATTACAGAACATATTTGTCAACTGTTGATGATCTGAATGGAAAATGTAAGTCAAGTACGAAGTCAAAGCTGAGGGCCCCATAGACTTCAGGGCAGCTCAGCGGACTGAACTCAATACGGACTTACTAAAGTTTGGTAGATATTGAAGGGACACTTCATGGAAAGTGTATTATGAATAAGTTAATGGCTAAAATTATAATTCAGACAATATGAAAGAAGCTAGAAATAAGCAATTATAATGTGGGAAGTCTCATTGAGCAAGTCTGCATTAAAGCAACATTACAAAAATAAGTAAGAAAGTGAATATCCTAGTATTCAGAAATAAAAAGATGTGTCCTGCTACTACATGCATTGACATGGATGAAACTCAAAAGAATATACTGAACAAAATAGCCAGACATGAGATACTGCATCCCACATGATTCTGTTCAATGATGTTCTGGAAGAAGCATGACCAATCTACTGCCTTAAAAGTCACTGGCTGCTTCTGGGATGGGAGGATTGACTGGGAAGGGGTCCAACAATCCTTTCTTATTCCTTGATAAGGGTTTGCATGGGTTGTTGTCTTTGTAAAAACAAATCAAACAGTACATCTAAAACCTGTCTATTTCCGTATATGTAAATTATGCTTCTAATAAAAAAGTGAATTTTCACATTTAACAATATATTTCAGATATTTCAATGTCCAGTACATATAGATCCATAATTCTTTTGAGTGGCCACACCATATTCACTTGTATAGGTAGTTATATAGCCATCCACCTATGCATAGGTATTTGCATTGTTTCCATTCATTCTCCCCCCTCCCCTTCTCTTTCTTTTCTAAAACTATTTACCTTTTTGCGGTATGAAATAATGCTGCAATGCTCATACTTTAAAATTTTGAAAATTTATATTTTCACATTTTGGAAGTCATTCTCAAGGTAGAATATATTTCACTCTGCTGTTCCAATTTAAATGCCTACAACTCTGTAGGAAAGTGATCATTTTTTTTGCCCAATAGACTCACCAACTCTAAATATATTCGTTGTTTATTATGAAAGATCTAACGACTGAGACCTGGAATCTACTAACTGAGGGGAAAACTGAGTTCCTAGGAGTGGTAACTCAGCAACACTTTAGTAATGAATTCCCCAGTCCTTCCGCAAATGATTCTCTACTGTGTACTTAGATGACAGTACACTGGAAAAAGGGAATATCGGGAGCTCTCTGTTATAGGGTTCACGTTGATACTTGGGGACCCAAAAATTTATTGAGGCCATGTGGTTAAAGTTGGGCATATTGGTGGTAGAAAATTAATGGAGTCCTAGTCTGGGTCCAAATCACAGTGGTAATTTCCGGGTGCTTGAGTATCTATTTGGAATAAGCATAGCAGGGAGTTGGATTTATAGTTATTCCAGTGGGAAAAGTCTGTGGAAGGCTCAACCTCCTTGCCCCAACTTATAATCAAGAATCAGTCAAAAGCAGTTTCATATCCTGGAGTGAATGGCCAAGGTTAGTGCCACCCTTAAAATGCAGGGACTGATCCACCGCTTCCTGTGAAAATACAGTCTTGCCCTGCAAAACAAAGCAAAATAATAAACAGATCCTTTAAGTTGACAATGAACTAATGCAAATTTGCCCCAGTTTCGGCTGTGCTTCCAGATGTATCTTTTCTAGAGGTAATCAGCACAGCCACAAGTACACAGTATTAGATCATTCATCTGGGAAATATTTCTATTTTTCCATCTTTAATAGGAAGGAGGAAAAGAAGCAATTCTCTTTCACATGAGATTAACATGGACAGTAGTATACTGTATTTATGGTCAGCCCCCAAGGCTGTTAACTCTTCTGCCTGGTCATAAGCTAGTCCAAAGAGATGTGGATCACCTGAGTGTACTCGGAAAATATCACAACGCTCACTGTATGGATGGTGTCCTGTTTAGGGGACCAGACAAACATGAAGTGGCAAGTATATTGGTGGTTTTGGTTAGAAACATGCAATCCAGATGGTGGAAGATTAACCCAGTGAAGATTCAGGGGTCTTCAACCTTAGTGAAGTCCATTGATCTGGCCTATGGCAGAACATCTCCTTGGAAGTAAAGATGAATTATTAGATCTTACACCTGCCACCACTAAGAATGAAAAGCATCATATTCCAGACTTCTGCTACAACCCATTTAATGGGAGACAAAGGAGTCTCAGAGCAAGAAAGGTCTCTGCTGTAGTTCTAAGACTTGGTTATACGGTCTCCTGCTCCACCGCATAATCTAGCTTGTGGAATTAGACTGCAGGGCTTCAGAGGTATCTGTGGTGGAAAAAACAGCTGTGTGAAGTTCAGATAATTCCCTCAAAGGACAACCATAATCTAGAACCTTTGGATTCTAAAGCAAGGCGATACCATCTCACATGCTACGCAGGCCTATTAGAAATGAACAACTGACTATGGGTCATGTGGTCAGAGCCTCTCATCATGGATTTATCAAATCCACAATATGCTGAAGTCTGATAGGTTCAGTAACCATCAGCTGTAAGGCGGAAGTGTTACATGAAGCATTAGGTATGAACAGAGCTCTTCCCGGTGGAGAATACTGTCGCTTTGATTAGAGTCTTGAAGAATACTGCATGAGAGAACCATCTTCCACAAGGCTGAAGTGGGTGTGACGGAGACATCATGGGGCTCCCGTGCGACGTGGTGACAGATATCTGATGAAGCCAGTTCAACAGTTCCAGCTGGTTCTACATATTTAGAGTTCGAGGCTGTTCCTCAAAATTTAGTTCGGGCCCCATTCTCAAGTGAGTGCACTGCTTTGACCAGCTATTTGATATCCCTTAATAAAATCCCTCTGTTCTTAAATTAACTAGAGTGGATTAAGTTGTCTGCAACCAATATAGCATGAAAATATTAGATCCAGCACTTTTCTTTCTAGTTTTGCTAAATGACCTTTACTTATTTGTTCATTTACTCATTCAACAAGCTAAATCCGTATTGAATACTTTTATGGTGAGAAGCTAGAGACAGAACTTACAAAGCCCTTGATGGATTGTACAGGTGTAGTCCAAGAAGGTGGTTTTTTAAAAAAGATTTATTTATTTGAGAAATAGCGATTGAGAGAGAGTGTGTGTGTGCAGGGGGAGGGGCAGGGAGAGAATCTTCAAGCAGACTTCCTGCTGCGTGTGGAGCCCAATGGAGGGCTTGATCTCACAACCCATGAGATCACAACCTGAGCAGAAACCAAGAATTATGCTTAACTGACTGAGCCATCCAGGTGCCCTGCAAGATTACATGATTACACAAGCAGTTTGTTGACTCTAACTCTATTAAATATTACAAGGATTATTATAGAGTATTAGACACTGCATATCAGTGAGCCCTAATCTGGTCTGTGAACCCAGGGAGGAGGCCCAGATGACTGATGTTCAAGCTGAGTCCTGAGATGAGTAAGAGTGTAGCCAAGCGAAGAGGTGGAGACAAGGAGCATCCCAGGCAAATTCGAGGATGATGCTGTTGGGGCACCCGGGTAGTGTAGTTGGTGAAGCGTCTGCCTTCAGCTCAGGTCATGATCCCAGGGTCCTGGGATCGAGCCCCACGCCCGGCTCCCTGCTCAGTGCGGAGAACCTGCTTCTCCCTCTGCCTCTGCCTCTCTTCCCTGCTCACGCTCTCTCTCTGTCTCTCTCTCAAATTTATCATGCTCTGCTCTGTGTTAGGCACTATACAAAACGATGGAAAAATATACAAGAAAATAAGACATTATGCTGTAGGCAAATAATATATACTGGGATTATTTTAATGGGTAGCTAGATAGAGGATTTTGATATTACTAAGGGTTTGATGTGTATGTCAAGATATTCAAGTGCAAACATTTGGTGATGTGTTTAGGGTTATTATCCTCATTTTAGAAATAAATGCATTGATTACTGAGGGAGAGTGATTGAATTCCTGAAAATCATAAAACGTGTAAATTTTCCTAAAAAAGTATTTGTAAGTATGTCTTTTTTCTAGTATAGCACCCATAAAATTTATATGTACCTAGCCACATAAAACATAAGGAGAAGTTTAGATCACTTGTAAAAAACAGTCTTCTCTATTTTTTCCCTCCCTTTTATTTTTTGGCACAAAGAAGAGGGGAACACATAAAACATTAAATATCAGGTTATTGATGATAGACTGAGGGGCGGGTGGCTCAGTCGGTTAAGTGTCTGCCTTCAGTTCGGGTCATCATCCCAGGGTCCGGGGATTGAGCCCCGCGTTAGGCTCCCTGCTCCCTGGGAGCCTGCTTCTTCCTCCCTCACTTCCCCTGCTTGTGTTCCCTCTCTTGCTGTGTTTCCCTCTGTCACATAAATAAATAAAATCTTTTAAAAAAATGATAGACTAAAAGTAAGAAAAATTAAAAGAACTGACTAACTTTTTTTTTAAAGGTTGATGAAAGGAGTTGTGGTATTTTAGCATTCTTTTGTATTTGATTGATTACCCAAGACACAAAGCTGAGGTAGAAAAGAGCAAAACCCAAGTAGGATAGGGTAAGAATAAAGCAAATTATAAAACCTTGCTTCAAAAATTGATTGAAATAGGATTTAGTCATGCACAATTACTTTAAATTGGAATACTAATAGCAAAGCAATGAAAAGCGACAACCTACACTTGAAGGTAATATTTTAATAGTTTTTTTTTTTTTAAGATTTTATTTATTTATTGTCAGAGAGAGAGAGAGGGAGAGAGAGTGAGCGAACACAGGCAGACAGAGTGGCAGGCAGAGGCAGAGGGAGAAGCAGACTCCCTGCTGAGCAAGGAGCCCGATGTGGGACTCGATCCCAGAACGCTGGGATCATGACCCGAGCCGAAGGCAGCCGCTTAACCAACTGAGCCACCCAGGCGTCGTTTCACAAAAAGATGATTTCCTAATTTTTCTTGTTCTATAAGATCCTCAACATTTTTAGATAGACAGTATCAGTTCTTTCAATGACTTTGAGCTATTACTCTGTACTTGATATTTTAACAAACACTTACATCATCCACATTCAGGTCCTCTTCGATGAAGGAAATAAAATCTTACGATCTATTTCTCTAACCAAAACAGGATGAATCAACTCAATCTATTTTTCAGAAATAAATTCAACTTAGGTTTCGTGGTAGAAGGACATAATAATTCCAAGCAAATGTATTTACTAAAGTGACGAGCTCTTCGCCCCAGATACACAGCCTACCATGGTATGGGCTGTGGTAGACATTGAGCTCAGAGCTCAGGATTGCATTCAGAACTTTTTCTGTAATGTATTCTGTTAACTTTAAAATTTTTTTTTTTTTTTTTTATTTATTTGACAGAGAGAGAGATCACAAGTAGGCAGAGAGGCAGGCAGAGAGAGAGGAGGAAGCAGGCTCCCTGTGGAGCAGAGAGCCCGATGCGGGGCTCGATCCCAGGACCCCGAGATCATGACCTGAGCCGAAGGCAGCGGCTTAATCCACTGAGCCTCCCAGGCGCCCTGTTAACTTTAAAATTTATACACACTTTTCTGTCTATCATACCAGGAGGAATATCGTCTTTTTACTGGAAGCATTTAGAAAGCCTAAAGAAAAACAAATTGTTTCATAGTGGAATACTAAACAGTATTTGTTTAGTGTTTCTGTTTTCCTTTTTTTTCCTCTTTTGTTTTGTGATATTGTTTGTGTTGTGGTATTGTAAGCCATTCATTCTTTCTGAACATCTTTTTTTTGCATTTGTAAAGTCAGACTAATCATACATGCCCTTACTTCATAGGACTTTCATAAGAATCACACGCAGTGTGTGAATGTGTTTTGTAAGCAATGCTGTCTTCTCTTCCTGGCTCCTTCTCATCTTCAGTTTAAATTCCATCCCCCATCCCCTCTGTTTGCCCTGTGACACCCCTGCCATCATCGTGAGAAGAACTCTCCTTCTGGGTATTGTGGCTTCTATTACAAACAAAGATGACCCCAAACTAAATTTGACAGGCAACAGGTAATAAGAGATTATCTATACATTTATCATACGTGAATTTAGTAATATGAAGTCTTAGTGATAGAAAAATTCTAACTCTGGAGAACAGAGACCCAGTTTGCTCCAATCCTAAAATAATTTCCAGACTCAAGTAGCTGAGCTTGCAGAGGAACACTTAATATGACACATCTCAGTACCTTATTCTACCATCATTTCTTGCCTTCTCACCACTCTCTGGTTCTCTCTCTCACACACACTCACAGACAACTGAAATGTCCTCTATACTTTTTTTTTTTAAAGATTTTATTTATTTATTTGACAGACAGAGATCACAAGTAGGCAGAGAGGCAGGCAGAGAGAGAGGAGGAAGCAGGCTCCCTGCGGAGCAGAGAGCCTGATGCGGGGCTCGATTCCAGGGCCCTGGGATCATGACCTGAGCCGAAGGCAGAGGCTTAACCCACTGAGCCACCCAGGTGCCCCAAAATGTCCTCTACACTTAAGCCAAAGATTGTGATCTTATACTCCAGTATTCTGCATGCACAGAAAAACAGAAATATAGGTGTTCTATTAGCATTGCAGCCCCCCTCCTCCCCGACCATTGACAGATGTCAAGGTAGGAGTAAGTCTTAAAAGAGGAAGGCAGGAAATAGTTGCCTTTCCTCAATGCCTTATGACCCAACTATGGATAAATTTCCTGAGGGCCCATTCACTGCTCACCGTTAAAGGAGAAAAGGAGAGGCAGGCGAGTGAGAGCAGCACTTGGTAACAGCCCAGTCATGTAACGTGAACAGAGAAATTGTTTAAAATTTCATAACTTTTTAAGAGGAAGTAAATGCACATATAGGGATTATCAGCAGAGGTAATATAAAGAATGAAGACATCAAGGGGACTTGGCTAAATGTACCACGAGGGCTGGAATCTGCATAACTGCCAGACCAGTTATAGACCCTCCCTCAGGGAAAAGGGGAGGAAAATTGAAATAAGCAAGCATGCCAAGCACATGGGGTCCTTCTGAAACCCAGACAAGATGAGCTGCGGAGACCTGGGCATTGTGGTCCCCGCGTGAAAATAGTAGCCTCGCTACACCACCCCTCCGGAGTCACAGTGAAGTTGGCCACTAGAAGACCCGCAGAGCCTCCACCGTATATAAAGGGTCAATTTAAGTAACAACAACAAAAGAACAAGATATCAAAGGACTGTATATTCAGAACACATGATTTGTAGTGATTTTCCATATTATTCTAACATGTGTTATTATTTTTATTATTTGGTAATAAAATTAATAACATTATCAACTTGATAAAATTGCATATCCTTTAAATGATTTCATTATTTTCCTGTTGATGGATGCTGAAGTTCAGTCATGTCATTTGTTTTCAAATTTGACATTGTTTGTGTTCAATTTGCTAAAATTTCTTACAGTCTTACAGATTTTTCATGGGATTCTCTTGATTTTTTTTCTTATGTAGATGAGTAATGAGATTACTTAAAATTTTTCATTTGAGTATTTTTTTTTTCCCAGACCTTACCATGTTAGAAAGGATCTCCAGGTCTATGTTAAAAACTACAGTACTTAAACGGGTGTTTTGATTTATATATTCAAATAAAGAGAACATATATATAGTTTAAAAAATTATGAACAAAGTTTGGGGCACCTGGGAGCCTCAGTCAGCTAAGCACCTGCCTTCAGGTTGGGTTGTGATCCCAGAGTGCTGGGATCCAGTCCAGCATGGCTCCCTGTACAGCGGGGATCTTGCTTCTTCCTCTCCCACTTCCCCTGCTTATGACCTCTTTCTCTCTGTCCAATAAATAAATAAAGTCTTTAAAAAAAATTATGACAAAGGTTTATCAACTTTAGGAAATATTCCTATTCCGAATTTTCTGAGTTTTAATAAAAAATAGGCAACATAAATGTAACATTTCCAGCTTCTGATAAACTTTTCCCCCTTTTTGCTAATGTGGTCATTTCATTTACAAATTCTTCTAGATGAGCTATTCTTTCAATCTTTTGAGAAATTCTACTTGTTCATGATGAATTACATATTTTTAATGCACTGCTGGCTCCATTTATAATATAAAATGAAATTATTATAAGCTTGAGATACTTTCATTCACCTTAATTAAATTGTATGTCAACTATGGGTCTCGAAACGACTGAGAAAATTTGCTAGTGCAGGTGCCTTTAACAATGTTAAACCCTTGGTTAGCTTTTATGTTTGGTTTGAAAATGTACATCATTATGCAATAGATACCATAAAATATAAGTTAAGTGTATATTTATTCTTAGTCTTAGGGACTGAAAAATGAGTTTTTATTTTCGGTGTACTTACAAGGTTAGACACAGTACTTCAATATTTAGAGGCCTAATACATACCATCCAGAACCCTCAGTCTATGTGATTGTGACTATTAAATTAGTAAAGGAAATGTTTGCTGAACATAATTTTGAGTTTGTTTACATAAATATTTAAAAGGTAGAGTAAGTTCACCGAATGAATTATGTAAATACATAAATGTATCCAAAAGAATACATATGTAATATCATATACTACCTTACATGGCACATAATACATATTAAAAATCTCACATAACATATAAGTATATTTTTATATAAGTAATATATAATAGCAATGTATTATTTAAGATTATTAAGATAGAACGATTCCATTACTGGAAATTAATGTCTATACAATATATAAATATGATTAACATAATTTAAATAAATTTTAATAAATAAAAATTTAATAAATAACAAATGTAATTACTAGATGATTTTTAATAGAATAGAATCTTCTCTGTTTTTACTTTCATCAAATACTTTATTTTTCATACCCTGTCTTATTATTTTACTACAAATATTCTTTTTTGACAACTAATGTATCTCTTTTATCACTTTGGAAATAATTATCATGATTCTTTTAAATTCTTACTCTACTGTTCCATTAAATCAGATTCACCTTTTGTTTCGTATTAGAGTATTACATCCGTTTGGGACTCCCTTCCTTCCCTTTCTTGTTTTCTTTTTCTTCCAGTGTTACTCCTGGGGTACCTACTCATTTCCTTGAGTTGTTTGATGCCGTGGTTGGTCTTGGTGCCTTGTTGGGAGATGAGAGAATGAATCGGGACCAGCAGGGCTCGATGCCTGCTTTGCGTACTGTCTGGTCAGTTGAAGGTAATGGAGGAATGTTTCCCAGAATGGGAGACCGCCCGGGCCACCCTTTGAGCTAGGTCGGGGAATGTGCTGGGCCTCCCCAGGTGATTCTTCCAGTGCGGAACCTTTGAAGTTGATTCTGCCCAGACTACAAGCCGCTGGTCTAGTTGTGCAGTGGGCATGCGCCGGAAAGACCTCTGTCGGCCTGACTGGTGTGCTAGCTCCACTCAGGTATGGATGGCAACCCGGTCTGGTCCTTCTGAGCCTGACTCGTGCTGCCCTTCTTCTGCTCTGCAGTCATGACTGTGCAGGCAGTGGCCTTGCCCGGGTAAGGCAAGGAAGAAGAAGTGTGCAAATCAAAATCAACAATGCAATCTATCTCAGTGGGATGTCCCCCACCCCCTCGCCACCTGGGTTGTTATTTGCATTCATCTCCCAAACACCAAATACTAGTGTCTTCTGTCTCCCCAGGATTTCTTTAGGGCATTTGCTCAACTATGACAAGCCAAAATTGCGTTATAAAGAGCCAGTCACCCTAGTTTACCATCTTCTCAGTTTTGCACACGAAAGTGGTTCACAACGGTAAAGTCTTCCTGGGGGGAATATACCTGGAGATTTCGGGGGGTTAAAAATTGTTGTGTACTTATTTATTTTTCTACTAAATATGGCCATCAATCAAAAGGTGATGACTTGAGGGGGAGAGGTAAAGAAACCTAGCTCATGGAGACGTAAAGAAACCTAGATCATGTAACAAATGAACCCTAGAGCTTCTCTCTGAAAACATATAACCATATTCCATTCTTTTCTAAAAATAACAGATTCAAGTTGTAATAATTCATGTGAATAAAAATCTAATAATATAAAAATAAAAACCATAGTTAGCAGAGGAAGAAGGAAAACTCTAGAACAAGTTATGGGAGATAAAAGGTTTTGTATTCACCTCCAAGCATCTGGGATCCTAGGAAAAATAAACAAAATAAAATAAGAATTATAATCATTATCTATGAAGCTCTGTCACAATTGTAAAATAAACATCATTCCAGTTACTACAGGTCAGTTTAACTCCAGGCCTCCCCCAAATTTGATCTTGTGTATATATGCACACACACACATATATATAAAGTAAATACATATTATCTGTAATATTGCACACATATATAAAATAAATGTATGCTATTATATATGTAATTTTATAAATGACAATGGACAAAAACATGGACTAATGTTATATATAAAATTAAATTAAAAATGCAAAATAGGTCTCATGAAAACAAATTTCAACATCGAAAGGACATTCCATAGAATAAACATTTGTTGAGCAAGTAGTGAAAAACAAAGTGAGCAATGCACTTCGTATGTAAGTTATGATGGAAAGAGCACTATTTTCTGAGTAAGATTGGTCTAACTTGTTCCCAGGTATGGGACTTGGACAAGCTGTCTTCTTCCATCGACCTTAGTTTATCTACAAATCAGAGGTGATAGCATGTAGCACCCAGAATTTCAGTCTGATTAAAAGAGATAATTTATTAAGAACGAGGTCTAATTTTTGGCATTTAGGATGATTTACACATCCCCTCATCAGTGTAAGGGGTGAAGTCAGAACAGTAAATTATGTTTGATCTCTATCATTAGCAAGGTTAACGAGGAAGAGAGGCACACATTAAGATTATTTGGGGGACGTGAGGGCCATCTGACGGTAGCATCTGTCTCCCCGTGGATTGCCAGAGTTGATTCGACTGATCTGGCTGGTGAGTCCCCTCCTCCCAAGGTCCCATGTGCATCCCTTCCTGAGCTGCACGGCCTGACCAAGGAGATGACCTTCCGCAATAACAGGGAACCCAGAACATTTCTTCTGCCAAGTGTCTGCAGGTAGCTCATCTCCTGTAAAAACCTCCCCATGCTTGGGGTCCACTTGCAGGAGAACGTAAGCTCGTGTGTCAAGCTTCCAAGACTCCAGACACATCCAAGGGATGTGATCTGCGTCTGGAAGTTGGCCTTTCTTGACATTTGCTTTCTTTTTTTTCTCCCATAGAACAGATACCAAAAAAGCTATACAACTATTTTAGTATTTCACTGCATTTGATCTTTACCAACACATTTTGGAATTAGATCACTTTTTTTTTTCCTTGAATTACTGTTAACTTGGACATTATATATTATATTTTTTTAATAATGAAGTCCCTTTGCGAAATTATTTTCATCATTATTAGGCAAAATTTATCTTAAATCTCCTGGCTCAATATTTTTGTTCTTAAAAATTATACTAGTAAGCGCTTTTCTGATTTTCACCCAGGGTTCTGACAGTCAATATCTCTGTTTATCAGTTCCTCCTTTTACCCAACTCATAGCACCATGTTCTCTTAAAACACTGCAGCACAGAAAGGCATAGAAATGATTAGTGCATTACGAAAAAAATGCATGCATAATTAGTGGGCTCCATTCTCATGCTTATGTTGATTTTAAGCCAAGGGAGGGGGGGGACAAACCTCTGCTTTTACTTTTAAATTGTATTCACCTTGCCTCATCTGCTGAAGGTTAAGCATTGTATTAAATGATAGCTTCCCCCCCTTTTCAACTCCTTGTAAAATAATTGCTAACTTGAAACAGTATAAGTACAGTAACAGCATGTTAGAGAAAAGAAAAAAATTGTGTCTCAAAAGAGCTTTCTATCTCTGGCTTGTGTAACAAGTATTGTTCATTAAGAAGACAGGCCTTTGCCTGGCTTCTCGCTTTCTGTCTCTGTTCATTCACTCATAAAATTCTCGCTGTACATACGGGGGTCCTAAAACTGGTCCGACGGATTGACACACTTCGTACCACCGGCGAGATGACCGCCACACCTACATGCTGATTTGTGGCGTAGAAGTTCTGTCCTTCAAACCGGCCTCTGGCTTCCTTTCCGTTCAATTCAGAGGTTGTGACTTCTGGATGTAAACACCATAAATAATCTTAGTAATGACGCCGTGTGCTGACAGAGAACACAACATTTCTGTTAGAGGGAGTAGCCACGTGCTCGTCTGGTGGCAGAGGCCCTCCAGACAGCCAAGTCATCGTAGTGGAATACTCTGGAGCCCAGGAAAACAACACTGAGGCGGATTCTCCGCTTATCTCATTTTGATTTCATGCTGCGTTTCAAAATATAAATGTTCTAAATGTTTAACTCTAAGATGCAAACACATATGCTTACAAAAAGCCGTGAAAATAGTCCATGATAACCATTTTATATCAAATATATATTTTTGGCATTAAAATTCAACATATGCAGCTACTCCCAGGATGTTCATTTGTTAGATCCTGACTCCATCAATGTGATCTGTCTGATCCTTGAGGGTGAATTTTTTTGAGGATTCTACATTTATGTGTGTGTGGGTGGGGGAGAAGGGTTGGGGGTAGGAAGAAGGATGAATTTTTAAATACTCACTAAGAAGTTTGTATTTTACATAGAGACCCACTATATGGAAACCTTAAGTCACTGGCACAGTGAGTAATTTGGGTGGTTTATTTCAGTCAAAACCATGAGTATATTTGCTTGTGACTACATAAAACTACTATTTTCAATAGGAAAGCATTGCAAAGTATGATCACTAGCTCTAAAGAAGAAGATAAAATTATTTTATTAAAGGTGCTTCTTTATCAGTCAAAAGAGATTTCTAAATAAAATCTTGCTGGCAGTTTGTTTCCAGAAATATTGAATTTTAAATCAATCCCTTTTTTCATTTTTTTCTTTATCCTCGATTCTTCTTTACTTTTTTTCCCATGAATCATCATTAATGCATATATATCATACATTTTTCATCACTTTAATTAAAGTTTGATTCTATTTTTATTTTATAGGAGATGAGGTTTTTGAAAGGAGAGGAAGCTACAGGGAATAAATAATAAGTGTTCTGATGTTTTGAATGTACCTTTGAAGGAGCATTTTAAAGAATAGTGTTAAGATCATCAATTTTAAAGTATAATTACTTATATATTTGTCACAGAAAGAGAACTAGGAGATGGTGCGATTACATTGCTTTCTTCAGTGAAGCTGAAAAAAAAAGTGGTAATATAGCTCGAACTTAGCACAGAGTGCTAGGATATATCACTGGGTTTTTTGGATAACACCTTCCTGGTCTTAACGTCCTGTTCCTGGAGTCTTTTACGAAAATTCATCTTCAAGAAAGGGAAACTAAAACAAATAGATGGAGTGAAAATAGCTCATCCTATTTTGAAATATGACAGGGCTCTTCTCATCACAAAGTAGATGTGTGAGAAATGGAGAACATTTTAGGGAGCCACCAGAGCCAAAGGAATGACAGACTCTGCAGACAGGGGTGATAAGCGTCAAAAGGTTGTCCTGCCAGGTGTCCCTGAAAGGAACCAGTGGGTTAAAACCAAGCCCCCGTTCAGCTCCCGCCCAAGTAGGACAGCTCTTCGCAGAAGGAGAGCCCTCTCTTTTGTGGGGTAACTTTGATAGCCTTCCGCTTTCGCTATAACGAACTGTTTTTGCGCAGTCCACATCCTGCGTCAAGAACGAGAGTAACGTCGGTGCAAGCTCTGTCTCGTTTGTTCTGCGTTCTGTACGAGAGTGCTGGTGTCCGGCGCGTTCTCGTCCGTCCGAGCTGTCACCTGCTGATTCCAGTGAACTCGTCAGGTGCTCACACCCCACCCGGCAGGTCCTTACAGGTGCTGGCGCCAGCGAATCAGCGGACTGTGGCGGTCGTCAGGAGGCGCAGCGGCAGGCGGCAAAAACGTGAATCTGAGACTCCGCACCTGTACGTGCCCTCCGACTCCCAGAGGCCACGGAAAAGAACTCAGCTTGGAGAAGCTTCTAAAGACGGGTGTACATTACACGGGTCACACTGGCAGCGGTTTCCGGGGCTCCTCAGCCTCTCCCGGGCCGAGCCTGCCGCAGCCTCCGTGTGGTTCGAGGCCGCGGCAGGTTCAGTTAGCAGCAGGGAGCGGTGAACAGAACCACGGCAAAGTGGACGTGGTCCCGTCCAGCAACCCCCCATTAAATTAAGATAAATTAATTCACGTTGTACATGATTCTGAATTACACATTTGTTTAGGATAAGCACAGAGTTATCTTTTAATGCCTGGGTACTTTAAATTACAAATCAGACAGCACACGTGTATTTATTTATTTATTTATTTTTAAAGGTTTTTTTTGTTTTTGTTTTTGTTTTTTTTTTTTGACAGACAGAGATCACAAGTGGGCAGAGAGGCAGGCAGAGAGAGAGGGGGAAGCAGGTTCCCTGTTGAGCAAAGAGCCAGATGCAGGGCTCAATTCGAGGACCCCGGGATCACAACCCAAGCCGAAGGGAGAGACTTTAACCCACTGAGCCACCCAGGTGCCCCAAGCACACGTGTATTTATTAAGCACCTACAGTGTGCAGACATTGCTTCACAGTAAGAGGCTTATATCATTTCCAGTGTCCTCCACTCCCTTCTCTGCTAAGTCACCACAAAGATGCCAAAAAATGCATTTCAAACAATGTGAGGCATTGATCTTTTTGTCTTACTGAACAATTATTTAATCTAATCGAGTTGGATGAAAATCATGGGGCATAACAGAAGTTAGAACTTTAATTTTTGCCAAAAATCTGTGTTTGTCTTCCTACTTGTATGGATTCTTTAATCTTGAAATATATTGAGCCCAGGATGACCAAAACTATACTTCAAATACATTTTCTAAAACTGAAATTAAAACATAAAACCGGGTAATATTGTGAGAAAGACAAAGCATGTCAGGCTTTCTCTTTGGATTATATTATGCATTTCCTTCTCCCTACCTAGCAAAACAATATATGTATGCATGTATCTTGCCCCGTAGTTTACAAAAATATTTTCACCTATATTGTTTGATACAGTGATACCAATAAACTCCCACGTTAGGTATTTTCAACCTTCCAGATGGGATCATGGAAACAATTGTTCTCACCCAAGATGAAACAGCTAGAAAGAGCTATAGTCAAGATGCTCTAGACCTACCCAGAACACCACAGCTGCTTGCTTGCCTCTCTTCCCTCAGCTTTGAATGTCTTTTTGCTTTCCTTCCATATCCACTCAGCTCTCCCCTTTTCCAGGAAGAGCCCAGGCCCTCAAACCACCCTTGCTTTGTGGACTCAGGAGCCACAGTGTTTCATCACCAAGAACATTGAGTTATATTAGTTTGTTTTCTTCTTCATAAGAGAATTGCTTTAAGATGTATATTTAAACTATGAATAATGGATCTATCAAGGTTGGGTAAATGAGGGGGGTGAGTTTAGAGGGGTAGTAAACGGAAAATGTTCCCTGAGATACAGACATTTCTATTTCATGTCAGATCTATTCTACAATGCCATGCAGTGATGCCTGGAATATACTGGGTACCTTGATCAAAGGAGATTTAGGGAGCCAGAAACAGGGGCATGCTAAGTGACATTGTCACCTAAGGCATGCAAGGATATCAGTATCTGCACAGCTGAGAGTGTGTTTCTCAGTGAGACCAGAGGGATGGAATTTTATATGGCTCAAATATTTAGTTTTGCTGTTAGAAATACATATTTTTAATCGAAAAGACAAAAGCATTTCTTGTAGGCTCAATCCCCAAAATGTAATCTGTTGAGTGAATGGAATTTTATTAGATCGTAAAGTGAGGTGCCTAAGAGAAAAATCTAAAATGTTAATCTAATTTTTCATTAGATTATAAATGAAATGTTCTTATCCACAACTGTAGCAAGCATGTGTCCAGAGACTTTCACAGTGGTCCCTACTGGTCTATAATGCATACAGTCAGAAGTTAATGTAGAGCCGCGCAACACTCCTACACTTTATCAGGGCAAGGAGAAAAAGGGAAGCCATAAAACACACATAATAAAGAACTTTACCCCACCACCAGAAAATTTATGTTCAAGACTAAATTAGTTTCTTATAAATTATGCACAAGCTCTTATGATGTTAGCAAATATGTGGTGCAAACTAATGTGAATTTGTTCGTAGTGAAAATTCTATAGCATCTTTAAAAGTGATTGTATCCATTTTTATCAAAAAATTTACAAGACAACATTACTGATTTTGTTAAGCAATATTTTTATTCAAGAAGTTTACATTAGCATAGTCACTAAAACAATGTGGGACTTAATTCAGGGGTTTTTGTTATCTTTAAGTATTTGTCATGGGTATTTCTGAGGTCCAGTGGTCTTACTGTCAAAAGTGGTCTGTGCTGGCTGCCTGACCTTCAACAACAAACAAAGATGATGGTCAGGGGCAGAGATAGAGAGTAGAATATGGAGCCGGACAAAAATCTATAGACCACGTGCGTTTGGATTTTGTGTTTTTCCCATGTGGAAGTGTTCATACAAACAACACATGGGGTTTTGTGGTGTTAAGGATCTCTGATTAAGACTCCTTGATACAAAGCACTTAACTGAATCTTCATGATGTTCTCATCCTTTTAGGAAATTTGCGGTAGACTAGATTGTGGTCAAATGTGCATTCTCGCATTTTGCTCTTAGAAAAGTCAACTGGCACAACCTTTCTAAAATGCAATTTGAGACCATTTAATATCAGTCCATAAATATTCATAACCCTTCACCCAGTAATTTTATTGTTAAGGTGAAATATTTTATTTATTGTATATACACATTTATATTTCATTCACAGACACATTTGTGTGTACAAGTGTATACGCATATACACTCATATACTCAAGGAAATTAATCAAACCATTTATAAAAAAAGAAACAGGAAAGCCACAATGTCCAACAGAGGAGAACTAACTTAACTATATATTTCTACAAATATTTATTTACATTCCATTTGGCTAATATGCAGTGTAATATTAGTTTCAGGTGTGCAACATGGTGATTCAGCATTTGCCTACAGCACCCAATGCTCATCACAGCAAGTGATGTCCCATCACCTGTTTCGCCCATCCCCCCACCAGCCTCCCTTCTGGGGAGTAAGCCTCCTGTTAGTAGGGACAGCAAAAAAATACCTCATTCTAGGAGAAAAACAGAAAAAAATATAATCCTCCTTGTGAAAAGAGCCATTTGCTCTAGTGGTTCAACACAATTTTGCAAAGTTCTTTTGTATCTGGAAAGGGTTTTATTCATTTTTGAAGAAACAAGATGGTGAACCCATCTCGAGAGGGTTGTTGTCTGAGTTTGGCAGTGGGCCATTTGGCGAGTACTGTGGTACCCTAGTTCTGAGTACAGCAAACGCGTGGTGCTTCAGGGGAGGGGAGAGCCCCAGCTGTAATTCGACGGAGAAGTAAATGGTTTGAAATGATCGAAATTTTCTTCCCTGTTTCCTGGAACAGATTTGGGCATGTTCAGACAAGGGGCTGCCGTCCGGACAAGGAGCAGCATTCTGTACTGAGTGGGAATCTACATCTCTCTCTCTGCCTCCCTGAAGCTGCCCCTCATCATTAATCAAGACAATTCTGGAAGATGCCGTTCCTTTTGTGTTAGAATAGCATTCTCGAAAAGAAACAGAAGAAAAATGGGTTAAAAATACGAGTTCCCAGAGCCCTGCCTTTAAAAATCTGCTTTAGTAACTTAACCCCAAGACCCAGAATCTGCTTTTGAATGGGAGCGATGCAATTCTTACAGGAGACTTTGAAAGCTTGTTGCCAGAGCAGGTTTCAAACTTCCAACTCCAAGCCAGGTGTTCATTAAATGATTCTCCGCCGATTTTAACTGTAGCTTCTCCGCGGTGCTCAACTACTTTCATTTCAGACACAAAAACTATAATCATGATACACTACCTTCACTTTTCTTACATTAAATGTAATTTACTTTTAAATTCAACCATGTCCTGTAGTTTGGTTTGCCTCATTTATTTGTATTTTGTGCAATTTCTGGGTTTTGTATAGTATCTCTCTCTTTTTTTCTCATCTCTGTGTTCTCTTCTTAGAAAACCAACCCTAAAACCTGAGGAAAAAAACTTAAGGGACGTACATATATGTGTGAATCCCCTCACGATCCTAGAGCATGATTTCTCCTGAGGGAATTTTCATGCGGTGCTAAATTTAAGAGTTATTTATTTTTTTAGTTTTCTCTCCTACCCACCAGATTCTGTGCTTTTCTTTCAAGGCTGAGATTTTCCTTGTTAAGATAACTCACCCTACTGGACATTTCCTGGGTGCAGAGTTGGGGAAGCATTTGGTTCTTCCCCAATGCCTCCAGGAGGACATTGCCTACTTACCAGGAAGCTCTAATGATGGAGCCCCAAGCCAGGCAGGGTCACCCCAGACCCCAACCCCACCCTACACAGATGTCTCACTGTGCATGCTTCCGAGCAGCGGGTTGCGTTAGTGGTACCGCAATTAACAGATAGACAAGTGTTTGTTGGATGACATAATGGACAACGTTTTAACAAAATCTGTAAGAAAACACAAAGGTACTAACGTATTAACTACTGATTCCCTCCACCAACAAATATTAAAATACAAGGATCATGCCACATTTTCTGTGACTATTTTAGAGACATACCCCCTTTATTCTGGAAACAGTTTCTTGTGACATCAGTGATACCTTATGGATGGTTAACATATTACATATATAATTATACATATGATATGTATGTCATATATATAATGTATATTTATATGCATTTTATATATTATTATATACATTATATATTATATACATTATATATACATAAATATACAATTATACACATTTCTATATAATGTATATATAATGTATATAATTATATATGTAATATGTTAACCATCCATATGTATATATATGTACATACATATGGTATTATCTTACAATAAAAAGCAAGTATTTAACCAGTGAAGATAACCCTTCCCTCCATTAGAGCTTTATGTTTTGTAGAAATTTGCATAACTGCATAACGTTCAATAGGGTGAGAGGAGGGAATGAGAATCAGCAATCTAACATCGGTATGTCATTTTTGTATCATTTACTTTAATCATTTTACACATAAAAGGTTAGAAAGTTGCCGTGTGTCACAAATATTAGGTTGTGTACCAAGTCTCATTAGTGCCACAGTGGTTTGGACACCTCACGGGACCACATCCTGAAAATGATTTCTCACAACAGCGTCATAGTAGGACTCATTATCCAAAATGACTTTTTGGGTAAGGAGTGGTGTATCACTTTACATTGCTCCTTTTTATCCTTTTTTCCCCCTTTTCATCCTAATGTGTTCAGGTAGATGCATATTTTACTATAAAGATGTAGATGCTTTTGCATAATTAAAGGCTAATCAATACCGCTTGGCACACATGTATAAATCATACTTGGACTAGTTAATAATCATTATTGAGCCCAAGTGCCAAACCAATGCCAATAAAATGACCCAGGGGTCTTCAGAGGCGTAATGATGCATGACTCATATAGAGCGAATGTTGCAGGATAGACTATGAACACTTCCAAGGGAAAAGGTATAATTTTAGGATAAAATTTCAGTAATGTATTTCAAAATAAAAAGAAAAAAACACGTTGTATTTGTTGGTTATATGTTCCCTGTCTTAGACATTTGGGGAAAAATAGTTTGCTTCCTTAAAGTCTTGCGAATTCTGCCTCTTAAATCCAGAGACCGCGGGTAACACTTCAGCTTCCACACCTTGCTCGTGTCACAGTAGCTCAGGGCAGTTTAATGACTGCTTTGTGAAATTTTATATGATGTTGTCCACTGGACCAAGGCTCCTTTGAAGCAATTTTGGAACATATTGGTTTAATATCAATGAGGTCTGGAAATTCAAGCTGTTGTCTCTAGGAGCGAAGGGAAGCTTTATTCATCGCATCTGCTCTTTGCATGGACATATTCGCATGTGCACATTACTGTTGCTAGGAAACTCAGCACGAGATTCTGCCACCAGCCAGGAGAGATGCATAAATAAATGTCACCAGATCACCCAGTTATCACAGCACACTGTTTTCTCTATTGCTCATCTTACTGCTGCCGAATTATACTACTTGAGAACCCCAGCCTGTTTAAATGAGCTCAGGCTGTCGAATGTCTGCAAATATCTTAAACTAAAATTAAACACACTGCAGCTAGTGATTGTGAATTGTTCCATCTATAATTGATTTGCTGGTGTATATTCACACATCTTTCTTATATCTAGGACAGTATAATCAATCTCTTTTACTCTAGATCTCTGTCTACCTATATCCATTGCACTTTCTCTTAGTCATTCAGCGCAGAAATTATAGTTTTTTTCAAGAGGTTATTTTTTCTTCATTCATTCAGCGTATTTTCATATTATGATTGAACTGCTGAGTTCTCAGCAGTTCGGGAAATAATGGGATGGGTTAGACTTGGTTTTCACACAGAAGGAATTTGCAGTTAAGTAAGTCAATCAGATACACAAGTAAGTGCTAATGCCACAAAAGAGCTTATGGTGTTTTAACAGTCAGACTGATGGCAGTCTCCTGCAGAAGATATCAGAGAAAATGACCCAGAATGTGCGGCGCTTGGCTTGGGATTTCAGGTTGCGTGAAATGAGGACCTGCATGAAAAGAAGAGTGTAGGAGGAAGAGACAGCAGTAGCAAGTTTTTTGTGAAATCAGAAGTTGAAAGTGGTGTTGGTCACTATGTGAAGTGGAAAAGCAAAAAGGTAAAGGAGACCAACTCCCTAGACCACACGGATTGGCCATGCTACCAGGCATGTCCGTAAGTGAGAGAATGGAAAAGGGAAAAGACTCCGTTGGAATAATAATGAGTGTCTTCTTACTGGAATAATTTCTCTGGTCCTGTTAAATCTGTGGGAAATGGGTACTGAAATCTGTGCACATTTCTTTCCAGGCACATCCTTACAGGTGTTTAAAAATTTTTTAAGTTTTTTTTTTTTTTTCAAATTTTTATTTAAACTCTAGTTAGATAATGTATCGTGTAATACTGGTTTCAGGACTAGAATTTAGTGATACGACACCTGGTCTTAGTTGTTTTTTTTTTTTTTAAACTGAGTCTGATAACATGTCTGAGGGAACTTCTTAAAACACGCTCCATGAATGAAATTGTTCCAAAAAAAAAAAAAGTAATAGTTTTTTTTTTTTTCTAGGAGTGTTTAAAAGCGTGCATAAGAAAAAATACCAAATATATTTAAATGGCTGTGTCACCTTTTTTTTTTTTTTGGACAATGTTTATTTAGGAAGTGATGTGCCTCACAGAAGGATGCTAATTCTTAGCATTTAAGTTCAACTAATATTTCTATAAATGATATTTGATCTACATATTGTTGCTTATGACAATTAAACATCACATAGGTTATGACCCCTTGCATAGGTTAAGTACATTAGAACTTGCTATTGATCTTAGTTGAAAATACTGATACTTACCAGAAATATTTGTGTTACTTGAGATCAAGTTTTCCTGAGGTATTAGGATACACCCTAGGGGTAAACTCATGGGCTGGCACCCAAAAGGGAGTCTCATAGGAGATTTCTTCTAAAGCACAGTGCATCTGTGGCATAGAACTGGCTTCTCCTGACATAAGAATATAAGCTTTCTGGGTCCAGGTAACAGTTTCAGGAATCAACAATACAAGATAGAAACCTTAAGAAACCCACACTGTGCCTTAACCTTCTAAGACCTGGCTAAGCTGTGCCTAGCTAAGACTGGAGAATTGCTGGAAACACCACAACTGGACAGGACACTCAGGAAGGCAGACCGGCTCTGAACATCCTTGGGAGACTTTTGGCTGAAACCAAGATTAAACATTTCTCAGAGAGCAAGATCAAAATTAGGTCAGTCCTCCCCACTTGAAAACAGGGTCAAGGGTCATTAGCATTGTCTTTCATTAAGTGGACACAATACTGTGAAGAAACCTTAATGAAATATCTAGGCTCAAAATGCCAGTTCTAGAAGGGGAATAAAGTAAAAAGCCAACACTCCTGAGACAGGACATAGACTAAAGGGAACAGACTAGATGAAGAACCACTTACCGTTTATGGAAAGAGTCTGTGGGATGAGCACATTGTAAATAAAATGTTAATAAAAAATCAAATATGTTGATAATTATCTCACCCTAATCCCCTCATAACCCCTTCTTTCATGGCCTTCCCGGTCCTTCGAGGTACTCTGCATCTAAGTTGGCCTCAGCCTTCTCTCTCTCTCTCTCCTTAGACCAACCTCCATCCTTTTAGGATCTTTCTCTCTGTTAAAATATCAACCAGGACTAACGTGAACATGACTCAAGCCTACACAGGGAACTCTCCAAGTTAGCAGGTGTATGCCATGGAAAGGACGTTACTAGAGATCAGATGTGTTGGATACATTGGAACGGTAATGATGAGGAAGAGATCTTTTCTACCCCTGGCCAATGAGAGAAAGCAGAGATTTAAGAGGAATTCTTCAAGAGGTTAAAAACACACCAAGTATAGTGATACTAGCAGAGATCCATCTGGTCTTACGGCTCTTTTAATCCTTCACTACTGTGTCATCATGAGAAGAGCATTGCCGTTATTAGCGGATGTTCATTACATAGAGAAACTCCAATAGCGTAAGCAGCCCCTCCAAAGCAAGCGTTTGTATTTTGTGGTAGTAAATCTGCTTTCAGGATTTCATTACAAGCTAATTCTTGAAGATCTACATACTGCCTGTTTTTTGGAGGCATGTTCCCCCCCATAAGAAGAGGTGTAATAAACAGTAGTGAGCAGCCCTCAGTTTCCATCTTTTTCTATCGTGTCCATGAAAACCATCTGTTTGGTTGATAGGATAAATGTCGAAGAAGCTTTCTTCTGATCTGCGTGTTTTTATCCTGTGCTGAAGGGCAACCAGAGGGTGTCAGGGTTTGGCAACAACTTTCTCATTCTCTTTTCTTTCCTTTCTTTTCTTTTCTTCTCTCTCTCTCTCCTTTATTTCCTTTATTAAACATTTTTTTCTTGGGGTGCCTGGTGGGCTCAGTTGGTTAAGCATCTACCTTCAGCTCAGGTCATGATCCCGGGGTCCTGGGATTGAGCCCCACGTCTGGCTCTCTGCTCAGTGAGGAGCCTTCTTCTCCCTCTCCCTCTGCCTGCCACTCTATCTGCTTGAGCGCTCCATCTGTCAAATAAGTAAATAAATAATTTTTTTTTAAGATTTTATTTATTTATCTAACAAAGAGAGAGTGTGTGTGCACAAGCAGGTGGGGAGCAGAGGAAGAGGGAAAGCGGTCTTTCTGCTGAGCAGGGACCCTGATGCGGGGCTTAATCTCAGGACCCTGGGATCATGATCTGAGTCTAAGGCAGATGCTTCTCCGACTGAGCCATCCTGGTATCCCTGAAATTTTTTCTTCTAAAAGTTTTAAAATACAATGATAAAAATAGCTGGGTTTTTAAATCACTTCTTTCCTTTCTTTTTCTCTTCTTTCTTCTTCTTTGGATCTTATTTTCTGTGTACCTTGGAGGTACATGACTACATCACTTTGGAAAATTACAATAATAATAGCTGTCAGATCAATATAGGGTGTCCTGGCCACAGTTACCATGTGCTGAAATAATATTTCCCGAGTATTCATTATGGTCATAGAGTATAAACAGTACACTAATCAAAGTATTTTCACCAAAACGAAGACTTTTCAACTGTTTTAGGATTCTGGCATTGTTAATATATCATTCATATCACTTTCTAAGGGTGAGAAATTGAATATAATTTTTATGCCATTTTGTCTGTCAGAGTTTACCTTGGAGAACACGGGGTGGGGTTAGGGGGGCTGGTGTGGGGACTTATTCCTTCTTGCTGTCCTCCACACTTTCTTCTAAAATTTTTTCAAGGTTATTGTCTGGTTAACTTGTATGTTACCTGGTAATGCCAATTTCTTAGGATTGTAGAGAAGAAATATTCCCATTCATTGTTACTTCCATTTTTTGGTAAATAAGATGAAGAAGCCCAGAAACTTTGGGGAGCATGTTTCCGGTGTTGCATAGACAGTAGAGTCTGTGGGTCTACAGCCCCGGCTGGCTGTCCCATCATGATGCGCTATGCTTCTCATAAGCCTGGCTTTGCTGATGGAAATTCTTGCACAGGAGACCGAACACCCTGTATTATAGGTGTACATTGTGTCCGTGTTTTGGGGAGTTACACCAAAATGAAGTTATTTCCTTAGTATAAACAAATTATCTAGGATAGTCACTAATAGTATCTGATGGCGACAATGTGTTCCAGGAGACATTTGAGAGCAAAAACATGCTCTTAAAGAAAATTACCTTTTAAAAGGTCAGTGTGATTACTCTCTTTCTCTCTCAGTATGGATCCATACACCTAAAATTGAATGCACATATTTATTTCTAAATTATTTCCTTCTTCTGATTTCCCCAGTTGTTTTATTAACTCAAAGTTAAAATTCAAAAATACTTTTAACTCTTTTTTGTCTTCCCTTCCTCCCATCTACCAGTGTTATTTCATTCTTCATGTTTCTACCTCAGAAATTTGACTCATTTTAATCTTTTTTTTTTTTTTTTTCTATTTCCACATCCTATCTCCATAGCTATAGTCTTCAGGGTCTTCCCATTATTTCTCTTCTGGAAGGAGCTTCCTAATGCACAGCTGTGTGTGTACAAATTCAGGTTGATCTTCATGACTGAATTGAGGGTAATACACCATCTCTACAGTTGTTTTATATTCTCTCATAAGAGAACAAGGACTTTCTGTGCAAGATGGAAAAAAAATTGTACGAAATGAAATCAAGTGTTCTGAATAGGGTGAATATAATCAAGTCAATATGAATAGGGAGGAAGTAAAATATGACCCTGAGAAAATAAAAGGAAAAGAACAGAAAGGAGAAATATGTGATTTGGTGGCCCTGTTCCATGGATGTCTTTCTTTTTAGAGATAAAAGAATATATCTATCTAGTACTAAATCCTCTCAAACTTTTTTCTCCATCATAGAAATATAAGAAGGATCTTCAGGAAAGGTATATAGGAACTCTTCATTAGCGTGCTAAGTAAGGAATGTGTTGTGAGGATAGATGACTCCTTGACAATGTGTATTAGCTTGGAAAAATGTATCTGACTTAGCCAAATGCGGAATTAACTATCGTGTGTATGTGTGTGTGTGAGAGAGAGAGAGAGAGAGAGAGAGAATGACACCTTGTGATGAAGAAAAATCTTTGTCTTATCAAGCCTGCTAACCATCGTGCCCTACTTATCACTGGGTATAATTAGCATCCTTGGAAAATGTCTAGGCAGGAAATCAAATAATGACTCCTTTTCATCTGTTTTAATCAAAATTGAGGACCGCAACCAAAAATGTAGAATCTCAGAATTGGCTTTAAGGATGAATTGATCATGATCATCAGAACCCTTTTTCTTTTCTTCTAGAATATATAGCTAGACTACATTTCTTATTCTCCTTGGCAACTTGATGTTGACAACAGAATGGAACAGGATAGACTCACATCCATACCCTCATTCAGAACTTTCCCACCCACGTTCTTCCACGCTCTACCCTCTGTTCCTGGCTGGATGTAGACGTCAAGAGCAACCTTTGAAATCACATGTAAGATGGCAGAGTGTCAGTCAGTTTGAATCATCAATGAATTATTGAATTATTTTGAACATGAATTATTTATTTTGAATATTATTAATTAATTAATTAATATTTATTTTGAATAATAAACATAAATTATTTTGAACTTGAATTATTTTGGACAGTTTTAATGTGAGTGAAAATTAAATACCTGTGTGGTTTTTTTTTGTTTTTTTGTTTTTTAAGATTTTATTTATTTATTTGACAGAGAGAGAGAGATCACAAGTAGGCAGAGAGGCAGGCAGAGAGAGGAGGAAGCAGGCTCCCTGCAGAGCAGAGAGCCCGATGTGGGGCTCGATCCCAGGACCCCGAGATCATGACCTGAGCCGAAGGCAGCGGCTTAATCCACTGAGCCACCCAGGCGCCCCTACCTGTGTGTTTAAACCATTATTCAGTTGGAGTTTTACTTGTTAAACTAACTAGTATTGTAGCACATAATACAAATAGAATCTAGAAGTATATCAAAGTAACTAATATGGGTGGTATATAGAAGTGTTTAAACATCTTTCTGGTTTATGGCTATAAATAATTTTTTAAAAATTTTTAAAAAAAATATTTTTAAAAAATTATTTTGGCTACTCAAAAAATTGTAATTTGAAAAGTAGATTAAGGATGTGCTTTGCCTAGAGAACCACTGATATAAATAGCAGAGAGTTTGAATGAAGGTAGCGTGTAGAGTGTCAAAGAAAATTTTCTGGGAAATTAAAAATTATTTTCTAGTAGTTAATAAAGACGGTAAAGAAGAAAAACAGAAAAGACAGTGTTAAATAATTCATGTAAGAAATATCAAGGTTCATAAATTTAGTACATTCCTTATGCTTTCATACACCAAAGAAGAATATTGATGTGGTTTTTATATAGAGAGGTAAGTAAAATCTCACGGGTTTACTATGGTTGAATATGGCTGTTACAGTGGTATTCTAAAATGATGGAATTTGGCAGAAATGGATTGAGGATTGGGTCTATTTTGGAAAAATATGTTTTCCACTGTTAAGATTTTGCCTTATTGATTTTGGTTTTGGAAATGAATCAACAAATGTTTTAAAAGCACTGTTTTAGTAAGGATACCTAACCACTGGATTGCAAGGCCCACAAAGCTCAGTACTTACCATAATAAAAGTTTGTTTCTCGCTCACAGGAATGCCAATCCAGAACTGATGACCTCATACTGGAAGTAAGTGGAGAGGCAAGGACTTATTTTAAGTTTTTTTCCAGAGCAGGAAGAATAGTGAGGTCAGAGCAAGTTCATTTTGGTGGTGAGTGGTTGGTAAAGAAAGGGTCAGAAGACTGGAACCCATTCCTTCTCTCTCTCTGAGAAATCTGGAAAGGAGTGACACCAGTCAAATCTTGTTAGGATCATTTTACTGGGCTGATCTTCAAATAAACTCATAAGTGGTATTTACCAGTGAAAAGAGTCAACTAACAGAGTCATTGTACATGAAATACGTTGATCAGAATATGGTGGGTCTGTTTGGGATATTTACTATAAAGAAATCTGGGGTTTATGGATTTTTATGACTGATAGGGAAATGGGATATCCCCACATATGTCATGTAATTAATATGATAAAACATGATGTTCCTCAACATCTCAGGACCATTGAGCACTCACTGCTCAGAGCAGCCCCCACAGGTAGAAGCCAAACCAGAATACATCTTGAAGCCAGAGATAAATGACCATCCCTGGCAGCTGTTTCAAACAGTCTGAGTGCCTCCAAGAGAATTATGCTTTATGTCTTATCATCACTTGTATCCTTTGATTCACTGCTAAGGTGAATGAAACCTTGGTTATGGAGTAAAGTCTGTGATTCCTGTGAGCCTGACTTGATGATTCAATGCTTTGTGTCATCTCAGTGTTATAACACAGAGCTGAGAAATCCCTAAATTATTTTCCTCTTTTTTTATGGGAAAAAGAAGCCATACTTCAAATGTGGATTAAAAAACTGAGATTGTTATATCGAAGTTTAGTGACTAAACTTCGATATAACAAGTGAGTGTTTAGATTTTCTACACGAATTTCAGTCTTTTGTTCAGGTAAGTATATCAGTTAGGGTTGTATTTGGCTGCAAGTAACATGGTTAAACTAGATCAAAATTTTGTTTTAAGCAAATGTGAAAAGAAATCAGAAAGCAGGGCACCTGGGTGGCTCAGTTGGTTAAGCTACTGGCTTTGGATGAGGTCATGATCCTGGAGTCCCGGGATGGAGTCCCACATTGTGCTCCCAGCTCCACGGGGAGTCTGCTTCTCCCTCTGACCTTCTCCCCTCTCATGCTCTCTCTTTCTCAAATAAATCAATAAATCAATAAAATCTTTTAAAAAAAATCAGAAAGCAGGCGGTTCCAGATCTGCTTCAGAGTTCTCAAGGATCCAACTTCCCTTTATCTTTCCCATCTAAAGAACTCTCAGCAGGTGGCGTCACCCTCATGGCCACAGATGGCTCTCTGTCTCAGGCTTACCTTTGCCCACTTTCTTGGGAGAAAGACCGAAGAGGCAGAGAGGAAAAAGGTATAGTGAGCAAAACATGTATAGAAGTTGCTAGCAGACTTTCACTATGGCTCATTGACTCCAACTTTGTCACATGACTATCTCTAAGTGAAATAGTGTCTGTAAAGTTAATTAGTTCTAGCTGTGGATATCGCCACATCAATAAAATTATGGCTCACTTAGTAAGAAAGGAGAGTAGAACTTGGAAAAGCAATTATCAGTGTATCCACTGCCAAAACTTATATATATATATATATATATATATACATATATATGTAAATATACATACTTACTTACATATATATATGTACATATATATCTGTGGTTTTATATCTATCTATCTGTCTATATATATATATATATATACACACACACACACACACACATATATATGACCACAGAATCACAGCAAATAAAAATAAAACTGGATTGTTATCACAAGTAGTTCTTGAAAGTAGTTAACCATAGATTGCAGACTAAATAATTGTGGATGTTTTAGAAGGGTTTTGGGTATAGAGGGTGGTGTTACAAAACCAGCAATCTATCTTCCAGCTGTGAGATTTGATGAGTCTATTGTTTTCCCTTTGCACATCTCTCCATGATCATTATGTCACTCCAAAACGAAAGCAAGTTTCTTTTCAGACACATCACACATGAATTCATTTCGGTATTCAAGGCTAGCACAGACATACTGAATCAGAGTTTATGATGCCGATGAACCTGAAGATTCTGGAAGCTCTCTTTGATTAAAATAGGCACCTAGGACTTGGAACTGTGCTTGACCGTACTTTGTAGCAGACGTTTCCAACCCTGTCTCTCTCTTCTTACTTTTTCTCCACCTCTCTAATCTGTTAGGTTACTCTGTTTGTCAATCTACCTCTTATTTTTCTACCTCTGAAACTTTCTTTCTTCTGTTTCTCAGTACAGTGGCCCACAATAGCTGACTAACCTTTCTAAGTACCTTTTTTATTTCAAAGTTTCCATAATGGCCAGCACATACAGGAATCTTTCTTACTTTCTTATTTCTTCCAGGTAATAATATTTCCTTCTTTGGACATGAACACAGTGTGTGTGTGTGTGTGTGTGTGTGTGTATTCTATGTCTTTTACAATACTGTGTCCCTTAAATAAAATTTTGAAGTAACAGAAGTTTATCATTTTTTGCCTCTTGGATATTTTAGGAAAAGAACTCTCACATTGGACATAATATATATTCAATAAATGTTTGTTATTTTTTGAGAAAAAAAACAAAAAAGTAGTCAGAAAAAAAGAAAATGGAATTTTAAAGTCAATATCAAAAATAAATTATATTCCATGTTGAGCTGTGCCTATTACTTGTTATAAGACACAACCCATTGAGATGAATCTATGGAATATAATTCATACCAAAGTATATTTGTATTTTCTTATGAAAGAAAGCATATA
This sequence comes from Meles meles, assembly GCF_922984935.1. Classification (NCBI taxonomy): domain Eukaryota; kingdom Metazoa; phylum Chordata; class Mammalia; order Carnivora; family Mustelidae; genus Meles; species Meles meles. Next base: position 87,076,396 of record NC_060077.1, on the reverse strand, counting down.
CTTAAAGGCCAAATACTATTGTTTTTAATGGATTTATATGTATGAAAATCTCTTTGTGACCATTGAGACAGGATCTGTCTTCCCCTCATGTGTGTACGTGTGTTTGTGTGTGTGTACAAATACATATGTGTGTAAATATGTGTTTTGTGTGTATGTGTATAAATAGCTAGATAGGTAGATAGATGTTTACATATACATAATGTCTACCTGTCTTCCACTGTGTTACAAATTGTATAATATTTTATATGTTACATGTTGTGAGCTCTTTAATAAAAATATTTCCCTTTTGATTTCAGTTTTGTCATTAGGAAAATAGATTGGAAGTGTTCAGTGTCAAAAAGAACATTTATGGTTGTAACAACTGTAATGGGCAGGAATGGGAGCCTTGGAAATTAAAATCATTGTCAGCTTTCAAATTTTTTTTTCCCACTCATATTTTTTTCTGTGTCTGGGTTGTGAGATAAGTATAAATTAAGAAATCCGAAATGACATGAAACTTGATGATTAACTGCTGGGATAAAATGTAATCAGTATGCAAAAATCAACTGGGCTGAATGAAATCTATTTTCAACCTTCAAGGGTATTGTTTTGTTATCATAACCCTAGCAACATGAAAATACGCAAGATAAAAAGTATTTGTATTGGATAATTAGTGGAACTTTTGGATACCAATTGTACAAATAAAATGACAGAATCTTATGAGTGAATTGAAGTAGAACCAGAGATCTCCTCCACCTGGTCCTTAAGAGAAAGCAGAAGACGGTGTGAAATAGTCTAGCAGGACAGGGCCATTGCTGGGCTTCCCTTTGGACGTAGTGCTACGAGCCTCTTTACTTAGCTAAATTTCATTTTATTCTTTGGTAGTTTTCTACAAAGATGCTGAAAAAGCCCCGAGTCTTGGATCATTTCCCTTACCTCCTACCCCCTTTTAAATCAGTTCTCAACAAGGGTTCCATAGGGATGTATCTGAAATTGAAGATATTAAGACTTTTCTCAAGTCTTTATTGCTTATAAAACCTATTCCTTGATGTGTTATAGAAAGATCCTCGGCGTTCTGCCCAGTGTCATCCCTTCAAGCTGTTATTTGCAAGTTTTGTCTAACACCTTGCTGGAAACAACTTGCTCTTTCCATCTAGATGCAATCTTCTCTACTGACAGGCACTTTCCAACTCTATCCAGTTAACCCCACTCCTGAAAACTCCTTTCAGGCATTACTTTCTCCAGGAAGCTTTTTTGGCCACCAAGACCCGGCTACGTGTCCCTTTTCTGTGCCCTTGTAATGCCACATGTAAAAGTTACCCCTTTATGGAAGTATGACTCTCACACAGAGAAAGGTAAGCACTATTACAGGCATAGTTGGACACCATGAACCCATGTAACCAGCGCTCAGAATAAGAAATAGCACATAGCCTGTATCCTTTTTTTTTTTTTTTTTAAGATTTTATTTATTTGACAGAGATCACAAGTAGGCAGAGAGGCAGAGGGGGGGGGGGGCGGGAAGCAGGCTGAGCAGAGAGTCCAGCATGGGGCTCGATCCCAGGAATGTGAGATCATGACCTGAGCCAAAGGCAGACACCTAACCCACTGAGCCGCCCAGGTGCCCTAGCCTGCATCCTTGAAACCTACTTCACCACACTTTCCATCAGCTCTGACAAAGATAATCACTCCTCATTTCTGACACCATAGGTTAGTCCCATCTGTTTCCGAGTGATCTAATGTGTATACTTTTGTGTATGGAGCAAAAGTTACCTTTAAAGAAGAATCTTGTATCTTTGTAAAGTTAAGTGATGAAAATGTGATAGAGAGTGAACATAGATCATTTTCTTCCCTTTTTTCCCTTTTATTTTGTAATAAGTTAAAGTTGTGTGGCATATGAAAATATTTTAGTATGTCAATGTTATTTATCCCACCTTCTTTAGGTTTCCAAAAGTATTTGCATAGCAGACCCTCCAGTTTCAGGTGACTTAGCTTGACACTTACATGAAGTATGTATACTATTCTTTATAGGGGAAAAAAAAACAGGCAATAAAGACAAAGAAATTTTTGGACAATTCTAAATGTACTGGATTAAATGGCATTTGAAAGATAAAAGGACAGGATTATGTCCATCCTTCTAAATGTAAAAAGAAATTTAAATAGGAAGTTTGAGTTATGTTTGGACCTGGTTAGAGAAAGTGTGCTTGTCAAGAACTACTATGAGTAAGAAATTTAACCTTAATTGGAAACCAAGAAGTTAGCCTGTCACAGTTTCATGGATCCTGACAGAAGACATGAGACTCTTGATCAGAGACAAAGGACTTGATCACCTCCAGGAATAATAGGGTATCAGCATTTCCTTAGGCTGGTTCCCTGGGCTCTAGTTACCCCAGTGTGACAAGAAGAGGGTAAGTGGAAATTCACACACACGGTGGATGACATAATGGCATCGAGAGGAATCTGGAGCTTAAGGAACCCCAATTTTTTATGATGGACTGTCGATGTGCCTGATGTTAAGCAAAGCATTATCTCTGTCTTCCATGACTCTGCACTTTGGAGGGAAGCACTCTGTCTTTAGAGTATTTCATTTACCAGCTTCCTAGAAAAGATAGTCTGGAGCAGAGACCGGCTTCCAAGACATGCAGAAATGTGAGAGCACCATGGACAATGTCTCCCCAAATAAAAATTCCTTATTTGTACATTGTTTTGTATTCTGGTGAATTTCCCTTAAGAGTACTGCTCTGCCAGCCACGCTGATTAATCTGAAAGAGGCTAGAACCAGGATCTAGTCCTTGTGTTTCGCACGAAACTTAATTAAGGCTACTACCAACACAATGCTGAGCAGCAGCAAGAGGTCAGCCTGTGGGATTGATTTCAACTGTGACCTCCAGGGTCCTGGACCTGCCAACTGAGCAAATCTCATTAAGCACTAGGGTCTGTCTTAGCAAGTCAGATAGCTTTCTCAGCCTTCTGAACTGATTCTTCTACAACAGGTAAAGTAGGGAGTATTTGTGACTGCAGAGCTCCTCCTTGCCTCAGAAGGAGGAAGTCTAGGCCAGTATATCATCTGTAACGATACTGGCCAGTGAATTAAGGCTTGCTGGGGTCCAGTGTCGGTGGGTCCAGCCTCGGCAGGTCCAGGTATCCCTGAAGGAGGGGCGGTGTTGGCGAGAGGAATGAGAGAACCACACAGCGAGCTCTGGTCAGTAGTCAGGCATCTCCACCTTTATTCTGATTTTAGAGCTTCTTATATAGACAGTTTACTTGGGGCAGGGGATTCCATTTGTGCAAAGGACATCAAAGGACTCCAGCACTCATCAGAAAATTTCTCTCTGTTCAGCGCATGTTATTCTAACTAAGCTATAATGGGCATAGATTGGCGCCGGGGATGTTGGAAGGATTTTAATCTTTGTATATGGCCACGTGACCTTTACCACGAATTCAAGATTACCATCCTGCAGAGGCGTCTCATCCCGCTTTCCAGTGGCCAGTCCCCGTGAAGCCAATGTACTCCTTTCAACGCATTTCTTTTCTTTTAAGAAATGAGAAGAAACATTTCTTCTCTACACAAAGGAAACTACTTTATTGACTTCTCATTCCTTTCCTCCCCGCCACGGGACTCACTCTCTTCTGTCCCTGCCCTTCTCTTCTGTCATGCTCGCTGCCGTCATCCCTTACGTCCTTCGGTATCCTGAGGGTCCAGTTGCCTTCAGAAAACCATTTTTGGATTAGGTAAATCAAAATAAATGGATTTATTTATTTGTCAGGGAGGGAGCACCAGCAGGTGGGAGTGGCAGGAAGAGGGAGAAGCAGGTGCCCCACTGAGGAAAGCCCAGATGTGAGAATGGATCCTAGAGTCCTGGGATCTTAACTTGAGCCAAAGGCAGATGCTTGACCGACTAAGCCACCCAGGCGCCTCTGAAATCAAAATGTTTCTTTTCTTCTCTTATTGGGTACTTTCCCAGGTGAAATGATTAAGCAAACTAATGAGTATCACTTTGAAAAAACAAAATTATCCCCCCACCCCAATCTGTACATGTTTTGTGTGTATACGTTGGCAAGCACGGTTCTCTTGTAAATCATTTCAGTCTTTATCTAGAATCAGGGGCACTAGAAAAAATGAAATCTGTTTGAATTGTCTGTATGTGTCCAAGTATAGTTTTGCAGATGATGGATTTAAACATAAGTATGGGGGTGCCTGGGTGGCTCAGTGGTTTAAGCCGCTGCTTTCGGCTCAGGTCATGATCTCAGGGTCCTGGGATCGAGTCCCACGTCGGTCTCTCTGCTCAGCAGGGAGCCTGCTTCCCTCTCACTCTCTCTGCCTGCCTCTCTGCCTACTTACGATCTCTCTCTGTCAAATTTAAAAAAAAAAAAAAATTTAAACATAAGTATGAGGAGACAAAGAGTAAGAATACTGACCTGGTTATACTATGCTAACTCTGCCAAAGGAACTCACAGGCTTTTTCTTTTGTTTTTCAGGCTGGTTTTCTTGTTTGTTTTTTGTTTTGGGGTTTTTTTTTTTTTTTTTTTTTTTTTTGTGGGACAAGGGTTTGGCTGTGTGATAGAAATATCTTCTAATCATTCTTACCAGTTAAAAATGAAAACCCATATAATATCATATTTATATGTTAGAGCTTAAAAAATATATAAAATATAATGCATAAAAACCAGAGGTTTTTTTTTTTTTAAGATTTTATTCATTTATTTGACAGACAGAGATCACAAGCAGGCAGAGAGGCAGGCAGAGAGAGGAAGGGAAGCAGGTTCCCTGCCAAGCAGAGAGCCCAATGCAGGGCTCTTTCCCAGCACCCTGAGATCATGACCCAAGCTGAAGGCAGAGGCTTTAACACACTGAGCCACCCAGGCACTCCAAAACCTGAGTTCTTTTTTTTTTTTTTTTAATTTTTTAAATTTATTTACTTATTTGACAGACAGAGATCACAAGTAGGCAGAGAGGCAGGCAGAGAGAGAGAGAGAGGAGGAAGCAGGCTCCCTGCCGAACAGAGAGCCCGATGCGGGGCTCGATCCCAGGACCCTGGGATCATGATCTGAGCTGAAGGCAGAGGCTTTAACCCACTGAGCTACCCAGGCATTCCAAAACCTGAGTTTTTATTGCCATATTTTTTTCAGATAGATTTTTTTTTTTAAAGATTTTTTTTTTTTTTTATTTATTTGACAGAGAGAGAGATCACAAGTAGGCAGAGAGGCAGACAGAGAGAGAGAGAGAGAGAGGGAAGCAGGTTCCCTGCTGAGCAGAGAGCCTGATGCGGGACTCGATCCCAGCACCCTGGGATCATGACCTGAGCCGAAGGCAGCGGCTTAACCCACTGAGCCACCCAGGCGCCCTTTCAGATAGATTTTAAATGTGGGTTTGCACTGGCGCACAGGACATATTCCTTTAAGGTGTTTCCTTGCCTTTTTAGCTTGCCACTCTAAAACACATTGCTGAGTCTTATATTTAGATTTTCGTTGTTGCCTATTTTTTTCTTTGCCTCTTCTTGGAGAGAATGTATGTTATCATTCAGTGTATTCACTATGTAAATCATCTTTTGTCTATGAAAGTGTCATCTGGAAATGAAAATTGAATTGAAAACGTAAGTGCTAAAAGCTTACAATGGTCAAGTTTATAATTAACAGCACTTTGTATTATATGCCAAAAAATCTGTTTTCCATTTTATTTAAATATTCCTTTCTTGTTTATGTCCTGGGTTCTTCTTGTCAGATGGTCGTAATTAAAATAATTGACTCTGTGAAAAGATCCAGCAGTGTGATGCTTAACAGTCCATATCAAAAAGGTCAGGCAGCAATTACTGTAATTCTGCATAAAATGAAATAAAAAAGCTGCCCCTTTTCACTCCAAGTTAAAAATGTTAGGGTAATCAGAATTCTCACGAGGCTTTTTCAATCAATACATGCTTCAGTGAATGATTGCAGCCCCCAAATCGAAAGAACATTCTATTCAGGCCTACAATTACGGTCACACAGAATATAAGTCTTTTTAGAAAGACTTTTTTTTTTCTGCTTGAAAAGATTGATTTTGGCTGTCCATAACCCTCGTGTTTTCTCTGACACTGTATTTTGTATGTTTCCGGCGCTTAGTCCCTTTTGTGAATGTTTTCATTCACTGGACTGACTCCTTCCCAAATGACTCTTTGTTAACAAGGATACCTTTTCTATTTGGACTTTCTGGGCTTTAACAACAAGACCTGACGATTTTAGAGGAATGGAATACTGTCACCTTGAGGGTTCCTTTAAAGTCAGCCTATGGAAAATATCATTCACATGAAATCAGCTTTTTGAGTCTGCTTAAATGCAATTAATTTTTTCCCAATAAATTTCATTTTTTTTTCTTTTAGAGCCAACTACACATAAGCTACATTAGAAAAAAATATTGAAGAAGTAATATTTAGGTGAAGGACGAGAACTTAAAAAAACACGTAGTATATATGAATGAGCAAGACTAGCAGACTAGCAGAGGGCATTTTGTTAGATGCTTAAGGCATAAAACCTTCCTTTCCTACTCATCCAAATGCTCTTGTTAGAAATGATAAAACAGAAAGTTAAGTTGGAATAAGATATTTATTTGATCTAAAAATCTACTTAATCTATAAAAACTGTATTTAATCTATTTAATCTGTGTGAGAATGTACGGAGTATAAAGGTACAGAGTAAGAAGAAATTTATTTAAGTTATGGCAAAATAGCTTCTTGTATTGCCCCTGCTAACATTTGCTTTTCAAAATTCAATTTCACTTGGGTCTTGAACAACAAGGTGTAACCCATTAGAGAACCACATTGTATGTAGGGAAGAGAATGCATTAATTTGCTAAAATTGTGGATTTGTGCAGAGTCATTTCATATGGGTCTGGTGGGGGGGGGCGGTTGGTATGGGGAGAGTCACCCTACACAGAAAGCAGAGTGTCTACAGGATTTGTTCCTTGGAGAGGCCGTAATGGAGAATCAGTTCCTTGCCTCTTCCAGCTTCTGGTGGTTGCCTGTAACCCTTGGCATTTCTGGCTTAGAGTCGTATCGCTCCAGTCTCTGTCTGTGCTAACTCCGGGCTCTTACACTGTGTATCCGCATCTCTTCTCCTCTTCATACAAAACATACCAGTTTTATCGGATTTGGGCCCCAGGCTGATCAAGTATAAACTGACTCTGAAGCCAGGTCCAGTTTGGGGTAAAGGGCTCCTCCACACCAACAAACAATTCTTAGACAACAGCACTTTTTTTTTTTTAGATTTATTTATTTGAGAGAGAGAGAGCGAGAACAGACACGTGCATACATGTGCCAGTTGGGGGAGGGACAGAGGGAGAGAGAGAATCTCGAGCTGGCTTCCCACCGATTGCAGAGCCCAATGTGGGACTTGTTCCCAGGAACCTGAGGTCATGACTGGAGCCAAAATCAAGAGTCAGATGCTTAACCGACTGAGCCACCCAGTCGATTCTGATACTGTCTACCTGGAGATACCATCAGATTCCACAGGTTAAGGGTTCAGTCCTACAAGTCTGCCCTGAGCCCCCACATCAGATGCCACTCACAAGCCCAGGTTATTACTTGTCCTTCTTACCCAATGACCCCACCCCTTTTCTTGACTGCAGATGCCCTATTTCTGTTCAGCTGACTATAAATCTCAGGTTCCCACAACCCCCTTCTTTGGTTCAATTACTTGCTAGAGTGGCTCACAGGACTCAGAGAAACAGTTTATTTATGGGATCAGTAGTTTATTATAAAAAGCATATAACTCAGGAGCCACCAGATGGAAGAGATACAGATAAGATACGTAGGAAGAGGGTGAAGGGCATCCATGTCTTCCCTCAGCGCATGGCTCTCCCCACAGATCTATATGTTTGCCAACTCAGAAGTCCCCCAGATCCCATCCTTCTGAGTTTTTGTGAAGGCTTCATTATATGTAAACATGACAATGTTCTCCAGCCCCAGAGGTCTGGGGATGGGACTGAAAGTTCCAGCCCTCTAATCACGTGGTTGGCTCCGTTGGTAACCAGCCCTGATCCTTAGGGGATTTCCAAAGGGCACTTTATTCACCTAACAGGACACTTGCATCTCTCTCAACACTTAGGAAATTTCAAGGGTTTGGGAAACTGTGAGCCAGGAACCATGGATGAAAATAAAATATGTGTTTCCTATAAATCACAGTATCATAAATAGGATCTCATCTTACCTTGATTACATCTGCAAAGACTCTATTTCCAAATGTCGCATTCACAGGCTCTAAGTGGACATGGAATTTCGGACACAATAACCAATCCTGTACACTATAAATAAAAAACTGTAAGTATAGTTACCATCTGCTTTCACCTTGCAAGTAGTTGCTTTGAAGAGCTCAAGGCCACTCAAAGCTCTGTGCTCCCAGCACCAAACTGCGAACCTGAACACACACAAACACACATAAACCATCGTCACTCTGATTTCAGTGCAAAATGTTCTGCTATGGGTACAGCACATCAAAATAGCATGTTTGACATTTCTGAAGCATAGGAAAGAAATACAGGGCACGCAGTTTGGCTGACCACAGGTGGATCCGACGGCCACAGGGCATCTTCTCCTTTTCCCTCTTTCAGCTGAATTCGATGTGACAAAATTCAGAGAACCAATTCTGCAGTGAGCCCTTAGAGAACTGTTCCCTGAGTCTGGTCCCTGGACTGTGAGCATCGCCTAGGGCATTAGTAAGAATGCGAATTCTCATGCCCAGAAATCTGCATTTTAATACGCCCTCTAGGAATTGTGATGGGTATGACGGTTTGAGAACTACTAGAAAAACTAGCTTTCCCTCTACTTTTGGGCTTCTGTTAAAAGAGAAAGAGAAGTCCTTGGCGTCTCACCTGGTCCAGTTAGAGTCACTGTGGTCACAAAACAGAAATGAATTTGTCCTCGAGGCTTAACCAGTAGTGCTGAAGTTCATGTTCCTGCTTTGTCCCTTCTACTTACCTTCGGCAACCTTCCACCCCACAGATTGGGTGTCACTTTAGGAAGTAGTTGCTTTGTGAGATAACAAAGGACTCTATATATTCAATCCAACACACTTATTTTCAGTTTCTACCTCATACTGCAGATACTTAGGTACAGTTTTATCTCTTTGGTGGATATAAACTGTTTTGGGGCAGGGTAATACTGTTATGCATCCCTCCATCCACAGTGCCTACAAATAATAAATTTACCTTGTACATAGTGGCCACTCGATACTTTTTTTGGGGGGGGGGATTAGATGTTGAATTAAATATATAGTTTTAGAAAAAATAATTTCGCTAAAGCAATTTTTATGCCCCAGATTGTTAATCATATTGACATTTCATAGTATTTATCGGTACATTTCAAAGCTAATGCCTTTCAGTGGAAACAGAATAGAATTATCCACTAAAATCATTTCTATAGTGTGGGGAAAAAAATGTTTAGAGCAACATGAATCAAAATGTCCTTTTGAATATAAAGTACCGTGACAGTAATAATTGAAGTTCCTAGCAGCAATGTAGCTGTAATGAGCTCCTGCCACAGCTGTCTTAGACTTACTTATTAAGCACAGAAGAGATGTTTGCTGCTCTGGATAAAAAGAGCTAGAATCCTTGATCATTTGCTTAACTCCACTTAAGAGAAAGTCTTTAGAAAATAAGCTTCCATTAAGGAGAATTTCTTAAAACCATTTAATAGGTCCCTACCTTTTATTTAATGTTTAAGATGCCAAATGAGCGTGACTTTTCTTTAGGAACTTCTACTATTAAATCATTTCTACAGAAAATAATATTCCTTCTTTAAATTGCAAAAAAGATAGAGCTGTCTTAAACGATCATGTAACTTAAAATCGTTCTTCATTCCCCTAAATTAAAATATATTTATACATACACATTTCTAATGTCATGGTATTAGGAAAACTGGACAGCAACATGAAGAAGGAAGGAACTGGGCCATTTCCTTACCCCCCACACAAAAATAAATTCAAAATAGATGAAAGACCTACATGTGAGATAAGAAACCATCAAAATCCTAGAGAACACGGGCAGCAGCCTCTCGACCCCAGCCATAGCACGGCTTTTTCCTAGACATGACTCCGGAGACAAGGGAAACGAGAACAAGAAAGAGCTATTTGGACTTGATCAAGATAGAAATCTTCTGCACGGTGAAGGAAATAATAAACACAACTAAGAGGCAACCTACAGAATGTGTGAAGATATTTGTGAAGGACATATCTGATAAAGAGTTAGTATACAAAATCTATAAAGAACTTATCAAAATCAACACCCCCCAAAATAAATAACCCAGTTAAGAAATGGGGAGAAAAGGATAAGGAAGATGTGGTACATATGCACAATGGAGTATTATGCCTCCATCAGAAAGGATGAATACCCAACTTTTGTAGCAACATGGACGGGACTGGAAGAAATTATGCTGAGTGAAATAAGTCAAGCAGAGAGAGTCAAGTATCATATGGTCTCACTTATTTGTGGAGCATAACAAATAACATGGAGGACATGGGGAGATGGAGAGGAGAGGGAGTTGAGGGAAACTGGAAGGGGAGATGAACCATGAGAGACTATGGACTCTGAAAAACAACCAGAGGGTTTTGAAGGGGCGGTGGGGGGTGGGGTGGGAGGTTGAGGAACCAGGTGGTGGGTAATAGGGAGGGCACGTACTGCATGGAGCACTGGGTGTGATGCCAAAACAATGAACACTGTTATGCTGTAAATAAACAAATAAACGAATAAAAAGAAAAAAAAAAGAAATGGGGAGAAGATACAAACAGACATCTTTTTCCGAAGAAGACATCCGGATGGCTAACAGACACATGAAAAGATGGTGACTATATTTTTATCTAAATTCATCCTCTAAAAATATAAATTCTTTTAAAAACGAGGTATGGTTTTTATTTAGATCTTAGCGTTTTTGGAATTTATTTAGACCCAAGAAGGGAGAATATAAAATTTTGTTGCATTTATCATTGATTACCAGACTAGAATATTGGTGTTTAATAAGTATTTGAAAAGCTGAATGAATTAATGTCACTATGAAGGTGAATTTCAATTTGAAATAACCCACCCAAGAATAATAGAGTCTAGGAATATGTAGAGAGGGACAGAGTATCACACAGTCTTAGAACTTGACTGAATCTGAATATCTAGTACCAATTGTACGGGAAGTTACCCAGTATTGTATAGAGTGTCCCTAAGTAGGTGGGTATGGTTTAAGTTATATCAATATTTTATTCTAAATCTAGTCACTTTTGAGTTGATAATTTGAGAATTATCATAGCATTGTGGAATTTTAAAGAGCCATTATAAACGGTAACAGGTAATGTCAGTATAAGATGATAGAAAAAAAAATGCCGCTCGCTTTCTAAAGACCAATTTTTATCCTCAAAGCAGAGTAAGCAATTTAGGATGATAATTCATGCATAATTTACCCTTAGGTAGAGTTTCCTCACTATTAGAATTCATCCGATTCTTCAGGTTATCAGTGTCAAAAGCAGGTATAATGTACTTTACTGCTGAACTGAAGATAATCATCTTAAAGAAATGAAAACAACTTCTTAGCATAAAAAGATGCTTACCTGTGATATGTCTACTAAGTATAGGTTCAGCCAGAATTAAGAACATCCAGACTAAAAATAGCTCATGCATACAAATTCGTCTGTTTGCCTCTCTTTTCTTTGCCTCAACCAGGCTGACATTCCCCTCATTTTCTCCTTCGGACTGATCTACCCACGCAGGCTAGTCCGCAAGAGCTTAACCGTCCTGAATGGGTAGTGCAGACGGTTCTCTGAACTAGTATTTACTTACTACTTCTTTTCTTCATTTTCAGATTATCTGTTATTTCTCATTCCCCCCTCCTACCTTGAATTGTTTTCAAACTTTCCCTCATAAAAATTATGTCATGCTCCCTGTTCCTCATGGTTCTACCAGTGGCTTATGTACCTTCAACTTCTTTCTCTGAACTTGGCATTTTGGCATCTTGGCATCAGGGAAGCATCTCTAACCTTCAGTTAAGGCGAGTTCTCCTGTCTCTGGTAGTACATTATGTATGTCCTTCACAACATTTCCACTCTGGTTCTTTAATTAATTCTTTGTTTATCATTCTGTCTAGGTTATGAGCCCTGGGCAGGGGCATACTATCTGTTTTGGCCAGTACTGTGTCTTTTGTATCTAACAAAATAGGTATTGTGTTTGTATGTACTCTGTATATAGTAGGTATTAAACAAATCTCTTGATAGATTGAAAATTGACTTTCCACTGAGCATAAAATTGTAATTAAATGTAAACATTTCAACTGCATTTGTAATGAAGAACATATCCTTGTGAAATAAATTAGATCAGCCAATCAGCTTGTCCATTAAGGGCCCAATAATAGTCCTATGGAATGGCTCATTTAATGGAGACCTGTATCCTTATTAACCACCAAATATATTCTACATTTAGAATCATAATGTTGTCAAGCCAAAAGAGGACACAATGATATGAATAGGCTTTGGAATTAGATAAGTTTGTGTTTGAATTCCAGCTTTTCCAGTTAAGTATATTAGGCAAGTTTCTGAATTATGTAAACTTGAGTTTCTCATATATGAAATAAAATTAATGTTATCAACCTTTAAAAATTGAGTTAGAAAAATTACATGGAAATTTTGTTACACAATTAATATTGTTTATTTTATGCAAACTAATTCAAATCATGAACAATAAAAACATGTTATCAAAAAGAACAAATTAATTTTTCCCTAATTAATTTAGCCAAAAATAGTTATTCAGTTCCCTCTACATGTCAAACAATAATTATCCAATTTGTCTAAAACTTACCTGTAGCTTCTAGGATGTACGGTACATTCTCTTCTAGGATGTACCGTACATTCTCACTCAAAATTTACTTGTGTCACAAGATAGTTTCCTCCAGTTTCTGTTTTCTCAATATTTAAATTTAGTCTTTAAAGAAACATTGAATAACACTGTGAAATCACATTAACCTAATGAATAAATTAAATAATTTTACCATGCAAACTATTATGTGAATTCCTTAAATCAATATATTAATATTTAATTATGTGGCATTAAGAAATAATTAACAGGAGAATTGCAGTGAATACATTGTAGAGAAAGATGATTTTTAGGTCTTAAACATGGTTTCATCATATTCTTACCCTTCAGGCTATAGTAATGACCATTCTAATTCTCAAAGTGTGGATTGAACTCATACATCTCATTTTATTCTTCCCAGACACCAGTGAAAGCTATTCTTTAATTTTCTTCTTCTTGTTGCTCTTTTAAGAGATGAATTTACCAAGGCAGAGAAGTCAGAGAGGAAAAAGCAGCAACAGAGTTTCGGAATAGGTAAGCGATGGACAACTGGTAAATCACTTAGCTCGATCCCAAACACACAGTGAAGAAAGATGGGACACCAAGAATCAAATGTATTTTCCTGGCAAAAACTTAAGAAAATCACGAGAATTGATGACAACTATGACCTTTATGAAAAGGAGGTAAGGAGGCGCAGCTCATATAAGGAGGAAGTGAAAATCATTTAGGACGAGTTAGATCCCCACATACCTTTCCTTGCTATACCAAACTTCTGGGAGATGGCTCACTCAGTCTCACTCTGGAAATCTGGAGGTTTGTTCTTGGGAGGCAATAAAGAAGGTTTCTGAACTGGCGGATATCATCATAATGGAGGTATGGGAGCCAAACCAAAAGTAGCAAGATAAGGAACCATCATCTTTTAGCCCTGAGCTCCCCATCACTCTGGCCGAGTCACTCCCAGAATGCCCGCATCAGATGCAGGGTTCCTCTATCACAGTGGCGATCCTCCAAGTCAGGTCTGAGATGGCTTTTTGACAGCCCAGTAGAAACTGAATGTTCGAGTCTGGAGATCAGAGATAGGTTGAGAAAGGATATACACATTTAAGAGTCATTTGTTCACAGGAACCGGAAAAGGAAACTGAGGCAAACTGTTCAGAAAATGTGATTTGTTGCATACTCAAATAAAAGAAAATATTCAAAAGAAAAAATGTGATCAACCGTATCCCCAGTTGCTGAAAGATCGAGGAAAGGAACATTGAGGACTGATCTTTGGGTTTCAAGATATGGAGATGAGAGATAGAAAGGAATTTGGAAACAGTGAAGGAAAAGAATTTTTTGAGAACTTTTTCTGTGAAGGGGAACGGGGCAATAAGTTTGTTGTAAGGGGAGGAGAAGACGGAAATTATTATTTTTATATGGGGGAGACATCAGATGTGTGTTGGCTTAAGAAAAAGATATTTAAAGGTGGAGAAAGGGATAGTAATTACTAAGAATTGTCCCTGCTAATATGAGGAAAAACCCCAGAATACATATGTGGTGGGGTTAGTTTTTGCAGGGTACTTATAATTCATTAACAGTAATAAGAGAAAAGCAAATACATGTGTACCAACACTGGGTGTAATTTTGACATTGGGGACTTGTGACATATTCTTCAATTCTTCTACTACTTCATGTAAGCACTGTTTGAGGAAGATTTTGGTAGTTGGGATTGGAATTTCTTTAAAGTTAATGGTAATAAATGGGTATGTTACAGTTATGGAAATGACCGGTTAAGGATGACCAAGAACAAATAACTTACATACCAGGATTCGGAAACATCACATGTTTCAATATATTGAAATAAACAAGAATTAAAACTACTGGAGATATCCAGTGAGCAAGGAGATAAGATTTCAAGCAAGAAGTTGTTGTCTCCTGATACAAACTTGTATCAGGATTTTAAGAAGAGAGGGAGACTGCCCTCGAAGAAGTAATAGGAAACGAGGAAGCCACATATTCGTGGTCAAGCCAAGGTGTATGAGGAGTGGTGGAGAAAAACACATAAATGCTTGAAAAGACTGCTGAGAAAGCAGCAAGCTCAGGGAAAATTCATATTGCAATTACAGCAAGAAGGCAGGGAGCATTCTGAGAAACTTCATGATTAAAAAGACTGATTTCTCAATAGCTGCTCAGACTTATGCATTATATAATAATATTTAGAGAAAACAAAATGTTAATAATTTCAAGGAAAATAAAATTTTGGATTATCAATGTATATGTTATAAATACAGAACATGAATATTCAAGAATATGTTGAAGCAGAGGTTACTGAGATTTATAATATATGTTGATATATATTGATATATAATGTTGATATATATCTATATAATACACATGATACATTATATATGATATATGATATATTACATATGCCTCTCATTTTACATATCTCTCTCTCTCTCTCTCTCTAATACATCACAGGTCTTCCAAATTTTTATGCACACTTTCATCTGACGTGGCAAAACATCTACTTACTCAATCAGTTACTTACCGACTAGAAAATTTTACATTTTTAATCAGGTTCATAGTCTCCCATCCTTTAATTTAAAAAGTCTACTCTGAGGCAGTTCTGATTTGATTATTCTAAGTTTAATCACTCCCTTCTCTACTATTCCACATTATGTTTAAAATTTGTTGTGAGGTGATTCAAAGTGCAAGAGCCTGCAGCTATGTTTAAATGAGAGCAGTATTTACATAGGGAAAGAACTTTTTTCGGTTCCCGTTGCCAGGGTAAGTAACTGCTATAGTCATCAAGACCGTGTTGCTTCTAATAATCAATACAATATGGTGTTTAAGAGAGTTTTCATCAGGGCTGTACCTACAGAATACCCACATGTTATCACATGCGACTTTGTCTTTTAAAATACTAATCAAGACCAGAACAATCCTTGGCAATTTAACTCTCTTGGGAATTATTTCAATTTTTGCGAAACAGCTAAGCATTAATCTTTGACAGAATACTATTTTCTAGATTCAAGCAAACGCTTGACAAGAAATATAATAAATAAGCATAAAATACCTCTCTAAATTTGTTGGTAAGTCCAGAACTCCCCCGCCCCCCCCCCCCCCCCCGCCAAACTACCAGCATCTAATTGCCAAACAAATTGAGAGGTTGCTTTTTCGATGTGTTTATTTGCTTATCTACATGGCAGTATTTTATTTCTCTCATTTTTTACGAACAAAGAGAATTGTTCCAGCTCTGCTTTACCTGCTTTATACATTTAAAAAAATCAATATTAGAAAAAGAAATTAAATAAATAGGATAAGTTGAAACAAGTACATTTCAAATAATATTTAAATCTAAACTTGCCACTCTCAGGTATGTATTTTTGGAAAAGTTAATATATAAGAAGACATGCAGGTATCTACATTGTTAAATTTTATGCTGGTAAGTTGGATAATGTAGGAAATAAAAAATCACATATGAAAGAGTAAGGATGTTTCTTCATCCATACCACGTTTCTGGTCCTTCTATGACCTATCCTTTATATTACTGGCAAAGTCTAAGTCTTTTCCTAGTGAGTGTGATTACACAGTTATCACTGGTCTATAAATGTCCCAGGGCAGTCTATCAAGCTTACTTCAATCCCCCTTTGCTAGAATAACATTGGTTAGGACATTACCCCAGAGAACCCCTAACAAATGTTAAGTACTTTGTTGGAATTCACCACTAACGCTATATCATTTGTTAACATATTTCCATGAGTATTATTATACACCTGAGTATTACTCAAACTTTGAAATTAGTTCATAAGCAGAAACTTAGTCAACATCCAAAGAAAACTTAAGCAGAAACTTTAAAAAGTAACATTTTGCATAACAGATGCAATGAGACATACACCAATTTGATTAATGGAAGAAACCATGAGCCACATCAGTTGTCTTGTTTTAACTCTACAGCAGCCCAGGGTCGGGGTGGGTGTATACGCGAAATCCTGGAAAGGAATGAAATGAAGTTTGGAAACTACTAGATTAGATATTTGGGTTGGATAATTATTACCTAGAATAGAACAGACCCCATTCAAAGAGTCGTTAAAGAGCAACAGGGTATTGCTTCAGATTATTGTTTAAGGTAGGCCTAAGGGTCTTGACAAATTCGTAGTGCTAATGAACAAAACGCTCTTAGGGCGTTTGGAAGAAATCTGTTTGCTTCAATCTGACCTGCACAGCTGCAGACTTACGTTTGCGGTTTGCTTTCTGGTCAACCTCTCCTCCCTCAAATTCGCACAGGTGATGACTTTAACTGGAGCCCTGATAAGTCCGAAAGATATCACTAAGCAGTGCTTAGAGGTAAAGAGATAATTGTCAAAGGATAAGCCACATAATCTTTTTAGGTTTATAGTAGGACTGGATAAGCCTGGCTTTAACAAAGGAAAACACATTCACAAGAAAAGAAAATGCAATCTAGTTGTGTACTCTACATGGACTTTATATAACAATATTTAGTATTCATTAATAATACATTTAAAAATTTTCCCTAAGGGGCACCTGGGTGGCTCAGTGGATTAAGCCTCTGCCTTCGGCTCAGGTCATGATCCCAGGGTCCTGGGATCGAGCCCCACATCGGGCTCCCTGCTCAGCAGGGAGCCTGCTTCCCCTTTCTCTCTCTGCCTGCCTCTCTGCCTACTTGTGATCTCTGTCTGTCAAATAAATAAATAAAATCTTAAAAAAAAAATTTTCCCTAAATCAGAAGATTTTTTTGACCTCCAACCCTATACACTTGCATACTTGGATGGAAGGACACTCGGGATTGACTTTATTGGGCCCAGCCTCCAACTTCATGGGCCCATTAAAAATGTCAATTCTTGGGGCGCCTGGGTGGCTCAGTGGGTTAAGCCTCTGCCTTCGGCTCAGGTCATGATCTCAGGGTCCTCGGATCGAGCCCCGCATCGGGCTCTCTGCTCAGTGGGGAGCCTGCATCCCTCTCTCTCTGCCTGCTTCTCTGCCTACTTGTGATCTCGCTCTGTGAAATAAATAAAATATTAAAAAAAAGATTATTAAAAAAATGTCAATTCTTAAATGAAGTTAGGAAACCATTGAATGGGTTTGGCCCTTGGGCTACATGAGATGGTCGTCTTCACGGCTTCTGCTTCAGCATGCAGCCGCTACAGTGGACTAGTTGTGCTCTGCACACCGGGCCGCGCTAGACCGAAGAACTCATCCCCCCGTGGTGGCGCAGCCACCTACTGCAACTGTATCGCCGAAGTCTCAGGTACATCTTTCCTGCCAACGCACTGACGTCCATCGCATGGTGCCCTGGCTGCATCCTCTTTTCAAACTAGCAGCAGACTCACCACTCCAGGGCTTGTTGAGACACAGATTCCTGGAACTCAGTCAAAGATTCAAAGTCAGTATGATGAGACAGGATACTTTGCATTTCTGACTTTGATTTCTAACCATCTCCGGAGTAACATCAGTGACGCGGCCACATGAACCACATTTCCGTGGCCCTGCTCTAGAGGGTTCCTCTTGCAATTCTCCACCTGGGATGATACATGAAAGCAGGACAGGGGTTTCCCACCGTGTGTAAGGATGGCTTTTCTGGTGTCTTCTCAATCTACCTCCCTCCGGCATATTGCTTCAGCTGTTTTGAACACTCAACATTCATCATTCTCTCATCGTATTTTAAATTTTGCTCTGGATTCCTTCAACTTAATCCTCCTGAATGGGTCTGGCACGTGGTTCTTTTTTTTTTAATTCCTTCAGTTTTTTTTTTTAATTTTTTTACTTTTTTTATTAAAGTATATTTAACAGTGTTGTATATACCATATAACGATTCAACAATTCTCCCATATCCCCCCAACCACCGCCTCTCTGGGAACCACTCGTTCTCTGTGTTTAAGAGTGTTTTTTGTTTGTCTCTTTTTTTCTTTGTTTTTTCATTTGTTTTAGTTCTGAAATTTCACATGTAAGTGAAATCATATGATATTGTCTTTCTCTGCACGACTTATTTCACTTAGCAAAGTTCTTGTTAATGGCTGAGGATTTTTAAGGACATTTCAAAAAAATTATTGGGCTTTTGTTTCTGTAATGTGGGTAGTGAAAAGATATGTTACCACTAGTTAAATGTTTCTTAATAAACCCAACTGAAGAGTGTAGCAAATATAAAATTTGAGCAGGAGTTAGAGTTGGATTTTGTTTTTTAAGTGCAAGATAAAGAATTTCTTTTGAACATAAACTTTATGTAAAAATGATCTAAAACTACAAGGCATTAAAGGGATGGAATGGGAAAAGAGGGAAATTGTTTCAGAAATGTAAAAGACTTTACGGAAAGAAATATGTAAGATCAATGCTTTCTGAAAAAGTGAATCAATAAACAGAAAAAAGCATGGAAATGAATAAATATAAGTGAGGAACACAATGAAATAGATAAGGAAACAAAAGTAATAAAGAAATTAAATATAAGTTACACACATACAGTGTATCAGTGTATACTATCTATTCCTATAGGGGACAATGCAAGGAAAATTCATCAGGAACTAGGGTGTTTACTTTGTACATTAAAAAAAAAAACGCTCATGAACACAAATCTATATTGTTCATTCTCCAAACGAAACCGGGTTTCTAATATCCAAAAATATCTAAACTTCTAGAAAAATGATTGTGTCTTACAGATGTCTTGGTATTAAAAAATACCCAAATACCAGTCTCAAAAGCTAGGGGAAAATTGAAACTGACCCCAGAGTTCTAACACTAGATGCCAGAAGATAATGGAAAATCTTTGTAGCATTTTAAAGGTAAATGGATATATTTAAAATTCTCTAACTGGCCAGGATACCATCAAGTTAAAAGGAGCAGAATACTGTCTGTATACAAGCAAGCACCAAGGAATTATAGTATTCATTACTTGAAAATTTTACTTGAATCCATGGTCCAGGAAATAGTTGAGTTGAAATAAAAATTTATGAGTGAAGTAGTCATGAAAGAGTTGGCTGCTCTTTCAAATAATTTTTTTTTTTAAAGATTTTATTTATTTATTTGACAGAGAGAAATCACAAGAGAGGCAGGCAGAGAGAGAGGAAGGGAAGCAGGCTCTCTGCTGAGCAGGGAGCCCGATGTGGGACTCGATCCCAGGACCCTGAGATCATGACCTGAGCTGAAGGCAGCGGCTTAATCCACTGAGCCACCCAGGCGCCCCTCAAATAATGTTTTTTTTAAGTAATTGTGGCAATTATACTTACAAACTAAGGTTTCAAATCCATTAAGTTGATGTAAGGAATATATACTTGAAAAATTGTAATACTATCAGCAGGTAATACCTATAAAAATGCACTAGAGATTACAAAGTAAAGTACTTACTGAAATAACAGTATTTATTCCTATAAAAAAATTCCCTAAAATAACCAGAAGAAAACAGTTAAATGTTGTCTCGTAGACCATATGATGTTCTTACTTAAGTAAGATACTACATAAGGAATGATCATTTTAAACTATATGTCAATTCGTATTTCTTAATTATAACCAGAAAAGTTCTAACCAAAAGTCATGGACATTGGGAATGCGAGGACTTGGTAAATAGCACCCAATTTCTGTTTACTTTTTCTTTCCTCCAATTTTGCAGCAAGTTACCAAGCATGAACACAGTTACTCCCTTACTTATACTCATGCCCTGTTGAAGCGTGACTTTGAACCTCTTCTAGCAGTGAGTGAAGTCGATTTCCGCACTCAGTCCACTGCATGACTCTGGATAGGTCTCGCGACCTCCTCTGACAGACAGAACTCCTCAGAGGGGGTAGTATGCTAGTTCCAGACCTAGGTTTCAGAGGCTTAAATACTCTGCTTATTTACTTGAAAGCTTGTTAAGCCGTTCTGTGAACAAGCCCCAGCCACGCCCACTAGAAGAGGAGATGCCATGGACAGGGGAGGCAAGTTGTCCCCAAAAATGCCATTCTAGATCCCCCAGCTCCTGGTGACAAGAACCCGACTCTAGACACATGTGCGAGCGCAGCTGAGGTTACTAAATCTAGCTCAGACCTAAGAGCCATCTACCAGAGCTCAGCTCAAATTTTCAATCCATAGACCCATGAGTCTAATAAACGATTGTTATTTTAATTCACTAGATATTGAGATGTTCACACAGCTAATTACTCCTTCAACAGTTATTTGGCCGTTTACCAGGTTTAAATTCACAGTTGTATCCGTATCCTTCCTATAGCCATATCCATGCTATGATTACTCTTTTCAATGGAATTTTGCTGTTGGTGTCTTTTTCTCAAACACAATTAAATTATCTTTTTCATTATGTTTTCTCTATCCAATTTTTCTTCTTCTTCAAGGTAAACATACTCTGTGATGGTTTTCTACGACACCAGGTTACAGACATATATGAGGTTTTGTGCTGAAATCTGCAAGATAAAGAGAAGCAAATAGGAAGTAAGAAAAAAGGGAGTGGTAGCTTGATAAGAAAATCCTCTAGTAGAGAAAGACAATACAGAAAAATATACCAAGGGATGGGACAAAAGGCCCAGACTGGAGCAGAATGAGCTACAAGCAGGTGTAAGAGTTCAGAGAGTCTGGCAGGACTAAATCATGATGGTCTTTGTGCACACGGTTAATATTTTGGTATTTATTCTTTAATTGTACTACATAGAATTTAGAAGATTTTTAGATATGGAATTTGGCATGACCTGATTTCTATTTTGAATATATAGTTGTGGTGCTTGTATACGAAATGAATTTTAAGTAGAAACATAAAAGCTTCCAGTAGTCCACGGCAAAGGCAACAACATTAGGTGACTTGTACACAAATTTTGCCATTGGCTGTAGAGTAACTTTAAGATGCATATTTGGAGATCGAAAAGGCAAGGCTTGGCAGACTGGTTTTGTGGGACAAGGGAAAAGAGTGAATCAAGTGTCGAGCTTAACCAAGAGGGTAAATGCCACCCCTGGTTCCTTAAGAACAGGTTTGGAAACAGGAAGAAAAGTCACACAGGAGACTCAAAATAACAATTGACCATGAAATTAACATATTTGCAATGTGCTCTACGATGAATGCAATGAATACGGCAGTCCTTCGGGGCCAGCCGTGTATTAAACTTTGTTGCTGTGGAAATGGCTCTGCGAATACCATAAATTATGTGTTCGCCAATATGCTCCGTAACTGTAAACTCTGTGAGAACAGATCTCGAGTCTCGTTCCTGGTGCCAAGCACAGCGTCTCGAAAGGAGAATGATAATGAGTCATCTCTCCGACATGAACAGTTAAAGCAGTAGAATCTAGGAAAAGTCAAATAAATACCCAGAGAAAGGTAAATTCATACATCAGTGAGTTCACATAAAAATACAGTCATCTAACTAATACCAGTCTAAATTGTGATCTATTTCTTCTATCTCCAATATTGTTTTCCTTCCCGGTATTTCAGTGTCTTCGCCAGCCTGCTGTTGGGACGTCCACAGGTCACTTTTCTAGCCTCGGTTTTGCCCTGTTCACTGTCTTTGCCTTCCTCCCTCCCTCACCAGCTGTCACCTGGCTCTGCCCCTTCTCTCTCATGCAAATACACATTTTACTCAGAGTTAATTTTTCTCTTTTCTTGGCTTGGACATTTCTTACACTTGGATACTCAAGCGTGGCGAGGCAGTTAAAATGTGTCCAAGAAGAGTTCAATGACATGTGTTACTGTTTCTGCATCCAAGGAATTAGGGAGTGTGTGAACCCGGAGTGGCAAATCTCTAGAGATCAGAAAGGGGAGGCAGAGTCTAAACACTATTTCCTTTCAGATATTGAGAGCTGAACATCTGAGACCTTCCAGAACCGTGGTGTAACCTTAGCCATTCATAATCCAAGTGTGATGCGCTCTTGGTCCCTGGAGAGAATTTGCTGGGTGTGTTTGTTTTGTGAGAAAGCTGAGAGTGCCCTCAGGGTGGGTTTTCCTCTCGGGGTAGACACACTCAGGTGTCAGCAATAATCACTTTTCCTGTGAGCTTCATGCGGGAGTACTTAGCAACTGAAGCATCTTCGTTACTTCTGAGCAAGGCCATTAGAGGCATTTGTCAAAACATGTCTTTTCTAAAGTTTTTTTTTTTCCTATTCTTTTTAAAGCAGAAGAGCTTCAGCTTTGCAGAACTGTATGTATTTTTGTTCTGAGACACATAGTATTTACTCAGGATTTGTTAGATCTATTTACCTTTCCTCCTTTTGGCCCTGTATGTCCTTAGTGTTAGGGCAGAGCTGCCATGATTCCCACATCCTCGTCATACACAGGCCTCTGCTTTTATCCGGAAAGAGTACAGGACAGTCGAGTTTGGGCAAATGTCTTTTACCAGTTTTTCACAATATGATTCAATTTTTAATATATAACACAAGAAAACTGTATTTGCCTTAAAACTTTTGTAAAGATTTTGATTTATTTACTGGGGGTGGGGGGGTGGCGTGACTAGGGGGAGGGGCAAAGGGAGAGCGAGAGAGAGAGTCTGAAGCAGCCTCTGTCCTGAGCTGGAACCCCACATGGGGTTCGATCCCACGACCACAAGATCATGGGCCATTGCCGACACCAGGAGTCAGGAGCTATGCTGACTGAGCCACCCAGCCCTTTAAACTTTTATTTGGCTTTAATAGTTTCGTAGATTGCATGTATTTTTTTCTTTCAGTAGTCTCGTAGATTTCATCGTCTTTCAAAATCCACATATAATCTTTTTGGTCAGTGTTCCTGCTTTTTCTTTGTTCTTGCATCTCTCTTGGTGGTCTAGATGGCTCAAGCAGGCTCTCCCTGCTTCTGCTTCTCACTTGTTTGCTGGGCCGGAGATTTTGCATTAATCTTCTTTTTATTCGTAACTTAGCGTGTACTCATTTCTCACGACCTATTTCCTGTGCTTCCTCTGGTTTGTCTCCATTTGAGCTCGTCCAGCTTTCTCTTAGGAGACAATGCAGTCCCTGTTCCTATACACTGGCATTTCCACGAGCAAAGAAGAACTATTCGTCAAGTGCCTTCTATGTTTTCTGTAATTAGCATGATTTGTAAGTCAAAAGCCTGGATTTTGTATGTAGTCATTTATATCTCCGTATTTTAAGATCCTACCTATTCAGTAAATGATTCAGAACAAATCTGCCCACAATCCATATGATATTTAGGCAACTATACTGAGAACCTGTGCATAGAAAGTGTATGGTCTGTCGCACACGCGGCGCTCCCTAACATTAAAATCCCGTGAACATCCTCTCAGATTCTGGTTGTGTAGGTCTTGAGTGAAACCAGAATTTTGTATTTTTAATAAGTTATCCAGATCATAGAAATGTGGATGGTTTAAAACGATAGTGTATAAAACCTGAAGCCCATCATTTTTGCCTTTGCCCCAAAGCTCCAAACACAACTTTATTTTAATCGCGCAGTGTCATTCTGGCTGTCCTGTGTTTGGTGCTATGGAGATCTTACACTTTCTCATTCTTCCGTACACAGACATGCAAGTAAGTGGAGGGCGTGGGTCACACTTGCTACCCTGTAGTGCCCTGAAACTCATGTCCGCATATGGGCAGGGTATTTAGATGATCTATAAGTTATACCTCTTCATTCCTTTGTCACTATATTATTTTTCAGCGCTTTGAGAAATAAATTCCACGCTATAGGTTAGCCTCCTGGAATAAGAAGGGAATAAACATCTTACTCCTGGGAAAAAGTTAAAATTACAGAAGGTCTCAATGGCTGTGTGGTAGACAGAGTAACAGCCTCCAAAGATGGTCATGCCCCAATCCCCAGAATTTGTAACTACGTTACACTGTATGGCAGAAGTGTTTTTTCAGATGTGATCAAGACTAAAGACACGGAAATGAGGACATATCCTGGATTATCTGGGCAATCACATGAGTTACTAGAAGTAGAAGAGGAAGGTAGAAGATTCGATCAGGGAGATGAGACAGAAGAGAAGTGGGAGAGATACGAGAGAGATTTTACTCAACCATCGCTGGCTGCCTAGAGATGGTGGCCATGAATCAAAACAAATGCAGTTCTGCTAATGCCTTTGTTATAACGTGGTAAGACCTGTATCGAAATTCTGACCGACAGACTGAGATAACTGATTTGTGTTGTTATAAACCAATATATTTGTTATGCATTTTTTATGGCAGGAATAGAAACCAAATGCAGCTGAAGCTTGAAAAATACAAGGGTTAGGAGCACCAACGCCTCACACTGTTAAAAATTCACCTCTGACTTTTGACTCCCCTAAAGCTTAACTAAGAGTCTAATGTTGACCAGAAGTCCTGCTGAAAACATGAACAGTCAATTAACACATATTTTATGTGTTATATGTATTATATACTGTATTCTTACAATAAAGTCAGCTAAATAAAAGACAATATTATTAAGAAAAATGTAAGGAAAAGACATTGAGGGTGCTATATTGTATTTATTGAAAAAAATCTGTGTGTGAGTGGACCTGCATATTTCAAAACAGTGTTATTCAAGGGTTAACCATGCAGTGGAAAGGGATGTATTGAAACAATTGTATAACAAATGTTACAGTTTAATCCTGAATGAAAATTTTAAAACATACTCAACAATTTCATGTCCAGACTCCATGTTTTAGAGGAACTTACTTCTGTGTCTCTATCTTTTCCTGTATGTAGCCCTACATCAAATTTCAGTGTAATAATTGTGGAATAAATAAGGAGAATACATTCATACTAGCATTTTTTAAAAAAGATTTTATCTATTTATTTGACACACACACAGAGAGAACAAGCAGGGGGAGCAGCAGGCAGAGGGAGAGGGAGAAACAGGCTCCCCATGCAGCAGGGAGCCCAATGGGGGGCTCAATGTGGGGCTCTATCCCAGGGCCCTGGGATCATGACCTGACCGGAAGGCAGACACTGAACCCACTGAGCCACCCAGGCGCGTCTCTTACTAGCATTCTGAAGCCGTTTTAGTATAACATACAAAATGTTTCCAAGGATATAAAGCATTTACAGAGCTTAAGCCAGTTCTCTCTGTATGGCGGCTAAAGTTCTGGATTGGACTATGTGGAGATAAAGGGTAGACGCCTCTGAAGCCAAGTTGAAATTACATTCGAATTGAATTTCAGTGCATCGTCTTTGTTTTACTTTTCTGGAAGTCAAAGTAAATAATATATTCTCCAAACAATGCAATTTTTCTTCTATGTGCTGTGCTTTGAGAATTAAACTTATTCTTCACAAGTGAAATAATTTGGAGAATTTGTGTTGCATGGAGAAATTGATTTTTTTTTCCTGTTAGTAGATGTTGAATCATTCTCTCTCAGTTAACTAGAGTGGAATTATTCATCAAGGTTTCTCTTCATTCCTGTACAACTCTGGGACTATGCTTCAGCATGTCTCTATTCTATTGTATATAAATGGCATGCTACTTTTTGGGCTGTGGCTAAAAGTTCTTGTACTTACATATGAATGTTAGGAACTAACTGGCAAAGTCAGTAAGCTGAAAGTAAACTATTTGAGGAGGGACAAATATATTTTATTACTTGGAACTGCTGTTGTTTTGTCTGAAGAGTGATGCAAATTAATCTAATGGTTCAGTAATAAACTCTATTTTATGTCAGCTTTATTGTCATACATATACATGACTATCTTTCGTAAATGAGACAGTGGCATTAAAATTCAGTTATGAATGTATAAGAACTTCAATTGCACTTTTGAGAGATTTTGGATATTTTCAGCGTATTTCAAAATGAAATTCTTTCATTTGTCAACATATATTCTACTTCCATTCGGTCATTACAGAATGAAACAAGGTTGTTTTTTATTTATCTTTGTAAGAGATGCCCTGGCCATACAATAAGTCCAAAAAAGAAATGAAACGGATGATAAAATTGGAAAAGAAATAAAACTGTCATTACTTACTGATACCATGAGTGCCTACAAGGAAAGTTCAAAAGTGGACAAATTGTTAGAAATAATAAATAAATGTATTCATCTTTCTAAATACCAAATCAGCATGTAAAACTTCATCATATTTCTGTATACCAGTTAAAAACAAATAAAAACTAAATCATTAATATGCCGCTTAGAATAGAATTCACCAATATCAAACATAAGCATCAATTTCATGGAAAATGTGCAGAACCTCCATACTGAAAAGTCACAAAACAGTAGTGAAAGAAATTAAGGAAGACCTAACGGAGTGGTGGAAAAATACATTCAAAGAGTGGGAGCCTGTGTTTTAAAGATGTAAATTCTCCAGAAATTGCTCAGGACGTCAAAGCAATCGCAATCAAAATCTCCTGCGTTCTTTGGGGGAAGAGGGCACACGTTTAAAAAATAACTTCAAAGTATTTACGGAAAAGCGTACATCCCAGATAGGTGTCAGTTTTGAAGAAGAAAACCAGAATATTGTATTACATTCTTAGACCCTATCAATATTAATATCTCGTGTGCAAATTTGACACAAGGACAGGCTAAGTAATCAACAGAAAGTAAAAGAGACTCTCGCAACACACATATTCCATTACATGATTTATGTCAAGGGTGACACAGTGGTGTAGCGAGGAAAGTGTGAGAACTTCCGTACTTGATGATGGATTGATCTTCAAAATGTGTGTTGACCCCTTATTTATAGCATACATAGAAGTACATTGCTGGGGACGCCTGGGTGGCTCAGTGGGTTGGGCCTCTGCCTTCAGCTCAGGTCATGATCTCGGGGTCCTGGGATCGAGTCCCGCATCGGGCTCTCTGCTCAGCGGGGAGCCCGCTTCCTCCTCTCTCTCTCTGCCTGCCTCTCTCCCTACTTGTGATCTCTGTCAAATAAATAAATAAAATCTTTAAAAAAAGAAAGAAATCCATTGCTGGTGAGCTGAAGACCCACATGTGCTGCCATACTTGGCTTTACCAGCATTTTGTAATTTGGACATTCAAACAGTTGTGCGATGGTATCACATTTTCGTATCAATCTTATTTTCCCTAATGACAAATTATACTTAGCATTTTTTCATGAGCTTATTTGCCATTCACTCACACTCTTTTGTGAAGTGTCTTATAAAACATTCACTAATTCTTTTTTTTTTTTTTAATTGAGTTGTGTGTTTTCTTATTTTTGTGACTAAAGAATGATTTATAGATTCTGGACACAAGTCCTTTGTAAGATTTATGCTTTTCTTGCATATCATCCCACGTGTAGCACGGTTTTTATTCTATTAACAGTGTCTTACACAGAGCAAACATTTTAATTGTGCTAAACTCCAATTTATCATTTTATATGTTTTGTAGATCATCCTTAGTATCATATTTAAGAGCTCTGCCTAAACCAAGATCATGAAGATTTTCTCCTACCTATTCTTCTAAATATTTAGTGCTTTTAGTTTATATTTAATTCTATCCTTTGAGTTAGCTATTTGAATAAGGTGTGAGGAATATCTCAAGGTTCATTGTTTTCCATCTGACATTTAATTTTTCCAACACCACTTGAAAAACCTGCTATTTGTCCATTGAGTAGTCCGCAATTTTTTTCTCAAATATCAATCATCCCATGTGTGTGCATTTCTTTTATAATATTGGGGTTCCTGGAAGTAAAGCCAGTGAATATGTGAGGTCCCCAGAGAAGTTTCTCACTTCCATGTGAGATTTCTAATAGTAGTTTGTTCTGCAAACCCAGTTCTCTGGTGGTCTAACACATTGCATTGATTTTTAGTTTGTCCAGATTTTATGGGACGACAGCTTCCAAGCTTCTTACATCTCTGAACTATGACCTGAAATCCCCGTAACCTTTTGCTTAATTTGTGCTTCGTGGTAGGCTAGCCAGTCTATGCTGGTATACCAGATATTTTAACCTGTTGTGGGTTTCAGTTGTAGAACTAAGAGTGGGTTCTTGTTAATTCTATCCAAGTGGACCCTAATCCAGTGACAGCTAATGTTACAGCTTCCTTATGACCCACCATAGATGACTGTATGCCACAGTAGCAAAGCTAGAGGAATCTTAAAAATTGGGTGGAAGATAAATATCAACATATCAACAGCATCCAAGCATTTAAAAAACTGACGTTTGAAGGAAAAAGTAGCTGGCTGTTATTTAAGTTTGTCACAAAAAACCAATGGCACTCTTAAATTAACCCAGCATTTCAAACTAATGTAAAACTCTTTTACTTGAGCAAAGTTGCATCACCTTCTTACAACCAAGATTTACAGGCTTCAAGACATTCAGTGGATAATCTGATAAGCAAAGGGAAACCATATTTGTTTATAGGCCCAAGACCCAAAATTTCTCAAACCTGATAACCAAAATAAGTACATATGAATTTCTGCACCAGAAAAACTGCCTCAATCATATCATAAGTACAATATCATATCACATAATCATATCATATGCATGATATATTTTGCCCATTCCATTGAAAATAGGTCTTCACTGTGTAATATAATTTTATATGGCCTTGTGCCTATTTCTAGGCTCCTCAGGTCTACCTAAACAATTATTTTTGTAAGTTATTTTTATGGCAGAACAAGTCTTACCCTTGTTACTCATTTTCAAAACATTTCCTAGCCCTTTTTATACATTTGGTTGGAGGGGATGGGGAAGTAAATTTTAGAGGTATTCTTTTAGATTTAAAATAAGAATTATACTGGGAATGGATTTAATTATAGGGTAAAGGAGAATTGTTTTTAGTGGTGTTTTTATAATTCTGGAACTTTCCATACTAGAGAAATACATCTCATATCACTCTCTTGACTCCAGTCTTATTCTAGGTTCGTTAGTGTATGGGTCCTGCCTCCATTCATTATGTTAGTTCTTTATCTGTTTTTTTTTTGGCACAGGTAAAGTTTTTTTTTTTCATGTCATTGAGTAAAATACTTTTAGACTGAAATTCAAAGCAACTGCATTTTATTTACTCGTGGCTATGCCCAAAGACTTCCACAAGTATGTTTAAATCACACTTAAAATATAAATTCTTTATGACATTTTTTCCTTTATGAAAAGTCTATATTGGTTTTATTTCTCATTGGTTTTACAGTACAGCCTATCTGGAGTTCTGCTGTGTTGAACTGACACATTTTGACTCCTTTCTTCTAAGATTTGAAATCCATCAATAGTAGGCTGTCAATCCTCTTTCCCTCAGGTTTTATTTTTTTTATTTTTTTGCTTTACGAATATCTCTTAATCCTCAGTTTGCCATTCTTTGTCCTGTGGACTTCAGACAAAAATCTTTCTAAATATTACCTCTGTACTTTTTTCTAAAAGATTTATCCGTTCCCTGCTGGGTTCTTTCTGATTGTATTTTTCTTTCACAGACACACAGTTTTCTTGGGGGTCAGAAATAGTTTGTAGATTAGAAATACTAAGTCAGTTTCTAAGGCTCTTAATCTTGGGCAAATTTCCTCATCCTCTTCTTGATGTTTTCCTTTTTCTTCTCTGCATTTATATTTTAGCTTGTAGGTTCATTGCTTTACAAAATTACATCTAATTTTACCTGTGAAGTTTTGCCTATAAAAAGTAAATTAGGCACCAATATTTTGTTCAGGAATATTATGCTTTTTTTAAAAAACTTAGCTTTATGAAAAGAATGCTTTCGATCTCTTTGATATAATATACAAGAAAATAAAATTGTTGAATTCTGTTCATTTATAATGACATGTGATAATGTCATCAGGTTTCTTTGTATCTGTTCTGAAGTATGCCTCTTTGGGAGAACTGAAGATGATACTTAGTGATTGTTCCACTTTCTGTTTAAGAAAGTGCTGTGACATTAAATCATAGCATCCTATGAATTCAGTTATCATTACTATATCAGGAACACTACAGTACATTTCATTATTTTTTCCTCAGACGATGGAATGGCCTAGATAGTTGAGTCAAACAACTGATGATTCTCTAATTGTAAAATCATATTTTAAAAAGTATATATTAGTCCACTAAGTTGAAGTACTGTTTTCATCACAGGATAGATATATTTCTATATGGATTCGAATCTATTCCTGGGCTCTGCATTAATCTACCAACTTGCATAACAGTTGTTTTTTTTCAGTCTGTTAATTTTGTCCTGCATTTCAGATTCCCCTCTGCTCGTCCAACAGCAGCACAGCACTGTCTAAAGCCACTGTGTCTAGGTCTAAAGCCACTGACCTGCCACAAACAACCTCTGGCAGCCTCATTGTGCCTTTTTTTTTTTTTTTTGGTCCTATAGCCAAGGAAAGCTATCCAAGTAGCAACAAGGGGCAGCCTGAAAATCTTGGGAAATTAAGGCCCCAGAGGCAACAATCAATCAAATGGAATGGAATTAGTGGATGAATTGCTTCTTACAGCAGAGGAGAATGCTGACGTGTGCGTTTCGTGGATCATCAGGGGATGCCCCACAGGAATGGGCAGCATTTCCCACAGCGGTGGCCCAATCAATAATGCATGCTTTATCTTCTTTTCCTTTTCCCTCCTTCACTCTCCCCGCTGTCCCCTCCAGTTCCTGAAATTACCTTCCAAATAGTGTGCTTGCAACTAAATTCTCATTTCGGACTCTGCTTTGGTGGAACCCAACATAAGAAAGGTATAAGGGAAGGGGCCCAAGAAAGCAGCTGCTCACGATGGGATTCTGACCTCGATCACTCAGAGGACCCTGGACAAAAAGACAATTTACTGGTAGAAGCAGAGGTGCCATGAGCTCTGGTATGTGATAGCCTCACAATTATTCTGACTTTTCCCTGTGCTGAATGAGAATAGGTACAGGGAGAAGGGGGAAGCCTTGGGCCATATAGCAGCTCTAGCACTTGAGCGGTGTGGAGGTATGGAGAGAATAGGAATGAAGATTGGGAGGTGGCTCTTCTCTTCACCACCAGAAAAGCCTTGAAAATCACGAATGCCAGGCTGAAGCTACTATCAACTCAGGGCACACTGTGAAACCAGAAGGTATCTGAAGAAGCGTTTTTACAGACATTTAACTCTTGCAGATGGGAGGCAAACAGTGATGAAGATTAGGCCTAGGATGATCTTAGAAGCACTTCAAAGGCAAATAAATGTGTGGTCTCAAAATGTCTTCACATAGAGTTAGGGCCCTGATACAAAATAAGAACACAGAGTTGGGATGGAGACAGATGGGTAAATGAATTTCAGGAAGTTGACCTCTAAGATTCTCCTAAACCCCCCTGAGAAAGCCAAAATAGATCCTTCCCAACTGCCAGCACTGAGAAGGTCTTCCATGGCCTGGACACTAACCTCACAGGATAATGATTATTTCCCTGAAGATTCATGTCTGAGTATCAGCAGAACTTCCAGATCAAGCTGACATAGGGTCAGCTTCGTGCGTACTCCCATCCAGAAAATACATGAAAGGAAATAGTTATTTACTGATAGATTTGCAGGATTCAGCTCATATGTATGAGCAGTTGTCTGGGTTACAGATGTTCCCGTGGAGCGTGAGGGTTTTAGACTAAGCTGTTGGGATGGGTTGAGGGTGGAGTGCATTACGAGGTTGGCTGGAGAAGAATTTATTGCTCTCCTATGGCCTTTCCTATGATCAGGGATTTTACATCCTTGGAAGGACATGTGAAACAAGTCCTAATATGGCAGTATGGGCATTGTAAGGGACCACTAGAAAGTGGCACCTGCATCTCTGAGAAGCTCAGTCATTCTCCTCTGTAGGTCAGGGTTTCACTGTAAGCGATGCTGATAGAGAACTGGGCTCCCTAAGGTCAGGGAGATTGACAGGATTCTCAGTGAAGTGGAATCCATGTGGTGGCACTTATCTGTCAGGGACATGGTTGACATAATTACCGCCATTATCAGCAAAATTGGAATGGCAATGAGCATGGCCTGCAGAGATTTATGTCAATGTCTAATAGACCTTGCTTGGTCTTCCTATGGATCATGTAGATGAGCAGCCATACAGAGTATTTATTACCTTGTACAGCCAGAAAAAAATGAAGCACCACTAAATGGAAGACTTATGTCATCTACTAAAATGGGAAATTGTGATTCCTTGTCCAGTTTCTAGACCGAAGCAGTTCTCAAGTGTGTGGCTCATTGATTGTAGATTGGCGGGTTCCCTCTGAGAAAGGACCCTGAAGACCATTAAAAATATAAATAGTAAGTGCTCTTCCAAATCTTACCCAAATTGGTCGGTGCCCATTTATCAGCCTGCCTGCACACAGGGGGATAAAGAATGTCAGGCTTTGTGAGAGCAGCTGATACAGACGGGAGGGGGGCCCAAACGCCAGCACGGCCACGCCATTGGAGTGCAGGCATATGGAGCTCATATGTAAACAGAACGCTGGCTTGAATCTGTCTCACGGTGGGTCCTCTGTCATCATGGCCCTGGTCTTCAACTACGTAATGGGGATGAATCTACTTAGCAGCTGGCAGAGCCCTTAAATGAATTTCCTCTCCTGTGGAGTAAGAACTGTC
Source organism: Meles meles (assembly GCF_922984935.1). Taxonomy (NCBI): domain Eukaryota; kingdom Metazoa; phylum Chordata; class Mammalia; order Carnivora; family Mustelidae; genus Meles; species Meles meles. The sequence continues at coordinate 87,043,304 of NC_060077.1, read as the reverse complement.
ACAGTAGAGAAAGCCAGTCAGAAACCCCAGAAACTGCCCTCCCAACCCCAGCCATGATGACGAAGCATAGCAATTCCTCATACCAGGGGAACTGGAGACAGGGCGGCTCCCCAAGAGAGATTTTTCTTGTCATATCTATTCCGCGGCTATTTTCAGCCACTAGATACGTTTTGGCACACAACCATGGTCTGCTCTAGTCTTAACCAAGATGTCGCTATCATGGCAACTGTGGTACCGGATAGGTCTTTACTAAGTCAGAGCAGCAGGTTAACTGGCCAATGTATTCTTTTTAAATCCCTTCAGACAATGGAGTAAATGGTTATTTGCTTTTACATGGGCAGGATAGCAAGACTGTTCGAACTCCTCTGCTCTCCTCACAGTGTAGTCCCCAGAGCTCTGATTGTCCGGAAAGCTTGAAGAACACTGTGAAATCTGGCTAAGGGCACCTGCTGGCAGTAAACATGAACCTTAGCATTTTTTAGTCAAAACCCAACTCTGAGTTCAGCGAAACTTTATAGCAAAGCACAAAGCTACTTCTGAGCTTTACCTTTTTTCATATTATTCATATTATTCAGAACACAGAGAAAAAACATTTCACTTACTATAACGTTTATGTAGATTAAAAGTATAGTCAAAAAGGAGAGTATTCTCAACAGGTACACTTAATTCTACACTGTAATTGCTCTCACTCTCTACTATAAATGCCCACCGTCTTCTCTCTGAAGCTGCAATTCAGTAGCTCAAAACTCTTAATGAGAAATAATCCCCTCTGAAGCGACTTTAGCTTTTTGGTAACTTGGACTGACTTTTTTGGTTGTTGTTGTTAAATGGAGTTAAATTCCTATATACTATAAGTAAAATTAAATTTGTCTCTCTAGTCACTGGATTCAACTCAGTTGCATTGAAATCTTCACAGTTTAGCAAAGCTTTGTCAATTCGTCCTTTTCAAATGTGTATTTTGCATTTATAATTTACAAATGGAGTGGTTAAATCATTCAACCATTCAAAAAATATTTACTGATTGCCTGTCTCTAAGGGCTCATATTCTGGGTCTACCTAAATATACTGTTGACCAGAATCTTTACTTCTGTAATGGTTGTTATTGGTCTTTACAAATAAATTTACACATAAGGAAAAAATCTTACATTTTCCATTTCATGTTCCAATGATTTTATATAAAATACAACTTTCAAATACAGATTTATATTAAATATTAGTGTGTGAATTCTTATCAGGGAAGGTATTTTTGTTTGTCATTCACTGCCGTTATGCTAGCATCTAAATTGAGGTACAGTATATGCTGAGAGCTTAATCAACATACATTTAATAAATGAGCTGATGTCACCTGTCTATAAATGAGAACTTTTTATAAAAAAAAAAAGTAACTGCAGCAAGTAGGATGAGTGGTTGAGTTAATGACATTCTTAAATTCTTAGTACATTTTTGTCAGCATCTGAGAAACTGCCATTTTTATTTAATAATCTTCTTTATCCCATGCCGCTCTCTTGGTTTTATTTATCCCCGTACATCTATAATCACTCTAATCCTCAGTACCTCTTGTTTAATATTTATCTGTTGTTTTAATATATTCTTACAGAAACATTTTTTATTATCGAACTGTAGTTGACATACAATGTTATGCTTACATATTTTTAATTTAGGCAAATCACACACACGTATATATGTATGTATACATTTATCGTGTATTTCTTTTTGTTCCCCCATGAAGTATTGCCCTGTAATGGATCCAGCCACATTGCTATGTGACTATTCAACCCATTATTTTTTCCTGTTAAATAATATTCCATCTAAAAACACATCCAGTCCTTCAGATAGGTGGATAGTTTGCCTCTAACTCATCACAACAAAAAGTAGTGCTACAATAGATAATTTCATCCATGTCACTTTTTGGACCTCTGAAAATTTTCTTTGAGATCTACATGGTGGAGTGTAATTGCTGGGTGATATTTATTTATGTGCATACTTAATGAGAATGTCATATCAGAATATGAATCCCTACTGGTAGTTTTTCATCATCAAAGTTGTATATCTGTAAATTAATTTTGGTTAGCTTTCAAAACTTTTGAGTAATGTGCTCACAATGTATCTCATCCAAATAAAATGATCTTAATATTATTGCCATTCATAGTTATCCAATTTTCTTTCATCTTTTTGATCCTACCAATAAGCATTATATCACCTCAGAAAACCAAAGGGAATTCATTTTAACGTGTACTCCTATTAGCCTTACAAATTTTACTAATATGAAACTAAAGTCAATACAAAAAAATGGAGTATTATTCTTTCTTATTCTAAAAACAGTATAATTTCTGAGCCATGGAATCTGCAACTAATACCCAAATCTTTGTATTTTTATTTTCTTTAGTGAGAAATTAAAAACAAATGTTTATAATGACTTTTAATGAACAAAACCAGGTGAAAATATTTGATTTTTTATAAAATAATATCTTTGTTGTTGGTGAATTATAGTAATTCTTTAGATATTACCTAATGAGTATCATAAAACATATCATTAATTAATGAATGAATAATTAATTATTTACTTTTTGCTTATTATGTTTCTATTTATTATTTTCCATTTATTTCCACTTTCTGGAAAGCAAATTTGGATTTCCCAGGTTAATCAACAATAATTATAACATATCCTATAACATGCACTATGACCAAGTTTATTAAATTGCGTTTCATAACAAATTTTATATTACACTAATCCTAAGATAAACCCCTTGGGAAATGGACAATCCACATGATCTCAGGACAGCGGGTGAAATGCCTAAAAATAAGGTGTTGTAATAAATACCTGCGAAGTTCTTATTCAACTTGTGTATCTTATATCCCATAATTCCATAGAATCGTGCATGAATCATTGAACTGACAACTGATTAGTATATATTTTTAATTGTTATACAACAAAAATAGATTTGTTTCAATATCAGTAATCAATTATAATTAGTTATAGTAGATCACTTTTAGGAAGCCTAAAGTACATATAATTATTTGCTGGGTAAACTCTCTACTACCAGAAACTCCTGTTCATGACCTAGCTTGGCTTTTATACATATGTACATATATTCAAACAGATATACAAATTGGCTTCAGATTTTTCCTATATATAATATATATTAAGATGTATTTTAAATCATATATATTGTGTTATGTACACATATACATATATTCAAATTGGTTTCAAATGTTCATAAATGTAATGGATTAAGATGTTATAAATCATACAAATTTGTATATATTTTTGAAGCTAATTTGATGATATACGTCACCAAAATGGCTCAAAAATATTAAATATGTCCTTCTTCATAGAGAACAAACTATAACCTACTCTAGTTTTCATCATATATTTCATATGATCTGCCTAAAATTTTTCTATCTACCCCTTTAATTTCACACTCAAATACTGTGTAGCCAAATTATTTTATAATAAAAGATTATAATTATTAAAGCATTAGTCATCTAATGACATTATTTTCACTGTCTTATCATAAAATTAGTGCTTGAAGAGATCACATTTCTCTCTCTATGAGAATTTAACCCACTTTACTTTTTTCATTTATGTACGCTGTTTAATTCGCTGCTCCTTTTAAAGTATCGGTATATGGCAATTCTAATTAATATTAGCCTTGTATTGTTTGACTTGAAAAAATAATTCATCTGTCAAAATAGGTGCTTGGTAATAAATAATTTCTTGAAAATGAAGAGACTAAAGATACAGGTTTCCAGCTACAGAGTGAACAGGTCTCAGGAATACGAAGCACAGCTTAGGGGATACAGTCAATGATACTGCATTATACTGCGATGTACTGGGGACAGAGAAAAGCTTCACTTGCGGTGAACATGGCATAATGTATAAACTTGTCAAATCACTTAAGTTGTACACCTGAAACTAATATGACACTGTATGCTGATAACAGTGGAACTTAAAAAAAAGAGGGAAATTAAGAATTAAGATGAAACAAATGATTCTGAGAAAAGATAGGTTTGGTTTTGGGAATGTTGGCTTTGATTTTTGGTACATTTTAATGCATCAGCTTATTCCAGAAATGTTCATTAAATGCCTGTATTTTGTGAGAAGCTGATGCTAGAATAATTAAAGTAAAACATTTCACCAAAGTTCTTATAATTGTATTGTAAATTTGGAAAATTCGAGCAAGAATAGAAGAGGCAGACTGGCCGAACTTCTTATAAGAAAAGGGAAGCATTAGAATAGCAGAATTTCAGGGGCACCTGGGATGCTCAGTCTCTGTTAAGCGCCCAACCTCAGCTCATGTCTTGATCTCAGGGTTGTGAGTTCAAGTCCTGCATTGGAGCCTAATTAAAAAAAAAAAAATAGGGGGCGCCTGGGTGGCTCAGTGGGTTAAGCCACTGCCTTCGGCTCAGGTCATGATCTCAGGGTCCTGGGGTCGAGTCCCGCATCAGGCTCTCTGCTCAGCAGGGAGCCTGCTTCCCTCTCTCTCTCTCTCTCTCTGCCTGCCTTTCCGCCTACTTGTGATCTCTCTCTGCCAAATAAATAAAATCTTAAAAAAAAAAATAGAATTTTTGAATTAGTAGAGATTAATTTTTCAACCCTCATTATTTAAATTAAAGAAAGTAGATTAATGATTTTGGTTTTTTTTGTTTTAAGTTTTCCATAAATATTCCAAATATTCATAGTTCTCTCATTAGATTAAAATGGGAAAAAAAAGACTTTGAACAGAAAAATATCCAATCATGCATTTTTTTTAACCTGCTGTATTAGTTTTCTATTGCTGCTGTGATGAATTACCAAAAATATAGTGGTTTAAAACAACATTATTATCTTACAGTTTTGGAAGTCAGAAAATCAGAAGTCAAGAGTTCTGCAGGCTTTGTTCCTTCTTCAGGTTCTAGGGGACAATTGATTTATCTTTTTTAGTTTGTAGAGGCTACTCTCATTTCCTTAGCTCATGGCCTGACAGCCAGCAACATAGCCTTTTCCAAGCCTTGTCTCTGACTCAAACTCTCCTGTCGTCCTTCATAAGGACTCTTCTGCTTATATTGGGCCCATCAGGATCATCCAGGATATTCTTCACATCTCAATATTCTTAATTTTATCATGTTACAAAGTTCCTTTGCCATACGAAGTACCATATTCAGCAGAGATGTCAGGACTCAGGATATGGACATCTTAGGGTGGTCCTTACTCCCCCATCACACCTGCAATAGTTATATAATTAACTTTATTAAATGCATGTCAGTTGCTCAATTTTTAATCAAAAGTCTGCTTTAATAAGATCAGATGTAATAATATCAGAGAAGAGCAGTTTTTGAAATCTGGTAATAAATATTTATGAAGCTATTATATATAGAAAGTCATTTATTATTTATTGGCTCTTGTTGAGAAATTCCTCTAAATTATTTTTGTGTTGATTCATCAGTGCTTTTTAGTTTGTGGATAACTACTGAACAATTGTTGGATATTTACAAAGTCCTTATGTTATTATGGCAAGGAAGAAACCACCAAGGGCCATCTCCAGGTGTGCCTTAGGCTAGAGGAAAGGGCTCAAGATCAGTGTCCTCCACTTTCTATTTTTAAGTAGTTACTAGAGCATGATCATGTTGGATCCTAGAAAACAGAAGGTTGCCTACAGTGGGTAATTTTATTTAAACTAAATACTAAATCTCAGATTTCCATGAGAAGTTAACTGATACTTCTCAGTTTTGCATGATGCTTGTATTACAAGTAGAGAGATGGTTTTCCGGTCTTACTCTGACTACAAACTAGAGTCTCTCTAAAAAAAGGTCACCACATGGTCTGGCCAGTTTTTAAACTCATCTTCCTCTGCTTTACCCCATCTTGCTGTTTTCTGGTCACACTGGCCTCCTGGCTATCCTTGTCTCTTCCTTTAGCCGTGTTTCAGCTCCCCTGTCGGTGTGAGCTCTTCCCTCTAGGTGGAAGGCTCATGCAGCAGATCTTTGTGGGACTCTCTCTCATGTCCCTTGTGTCACTTTTCCCATAGTGTGTTATGAATCATGCATCCCCTTGTCACCCTGGATAAAATAGCAATGCCCAACATCACAACATCTCTGTCCTTTGCCATAACTTCATTGTTTTTTTTTAAATTAATATTTATATCCATGCATCTGCTACTATCTATTGTCTTTATGACTTTGTTTGATTCACTGTTCATCTCCAATGCTTTAAAAAATGCTCAACTATTGTTGATTGAATCCAGTTATGTATTTTTTTTTTGTCTAGCCTTATATTAACACTGATCTTCTTTAAAATGTTTTAAAATATTAACTCATCCAATCCTAGAACAATACTATGAGGTAGACTCTCTTGGGATCTGCATTTCATCAATGAGAAAATGAGTGGTGTGTCATTAAGGGACAGTAGTATAAAAGATGAGTACAAGAATGATCTTAAGCCTTTCATGGCTTAAAAGTATGTCTCGATTTCCTCTGCTGCTATATATGTAGTGTTTATTATTACATGAAGAATTTTTTAGAGTTCTTTCTTTTATATGTTTCTCAAAATATCTTTGTGTGCTTTTACCAAGCATTTGGCCTGGTGTCTTCTATAAAACCTTAAGGTGATGAACCAAGGATGTTGGGCATTTGCTTCATTAATTACAAGTGAGATTTTTAGATAGATTACTTTGAAATTTAAACTTGGCTTCTATAGCACTGTATTTCTTTTTTTTTTTTTTTTTTTTTTTTTTTTTTTTTTTTTCTCATTTTATTTATTTTTTCAGCGTAACAGTATTCATTCTTTTTGCACAACACCCAGTGCTCCATGCAAAACGTGCCCTCTCCATTACCCACCACCTGTTCCCCCAACCTCCCACCCCTGACCCTTCAAAACCCTCAGGTTGCCCCAACCTCCCACCCCTGACCCTTCAAAACCCTCAGGTTGTTTTTCAGAGTCCATAGTCTCTTATGGTTCGCTTCCCCTCCCCAATGTCCATAGCCCGCTCCCCCTCCCCCAATCCCACCTCCCCGCAGCAACCCCCAGTTTGTTTTGTGAGATTAAACCACAATGAGATATCACCTCACACCAGTCAGAATGGCTAAAATGAACAAGTCAGGAAATGACAGATGCTGGAGAGGATGTGGAGAAAGGGGAACCCTCCTCCACTGTTGGTGGGAATGCAAGCTGGTGCAACCACTCTGGAAAACAGCATGGAGGTTCCTCAAAATGTTGAAAATAGAACTACCCTATGACCCAGCAATTGCACTACTGGGTATTTACCCTAAAGATACAAACATAGTGATCCGAAGGGGCACGTGTACCCGAATGTTTATAGCAGCAATGTCTACAATAGCCGGACTATGGAAAGAACCTAGATGTCCATCAACAGATGAATGGATCAAGAAGATGTGGTATATATACACAATGGAATACTATGCAGCCATCAAAAGAAATGAAATCTTGCCATTTGCGACGATGTGGATGGAACTAGAGCGTATCATGCTTAGTGAAATAAGTCAATCGGAGAAAGACAACTATCATATGATCTCCCTGATATGAGGACATGGAGAAGCAACATGGGGGGGTAGGAGATAGGAGAAGAATAAATGAAACAAGATGGGATTGGGAGGGAGACAAACCATAAATGCACTGTATTTCTTTTTAATTAGAGGTTTCGATCAGTGTCTTTGATCTTTAGAATAGTCTTTTGTAAGAGGCAGAACCTTACTAGTGTTGGCTGATGGAAGGGTCCATTTAATTCCTACTAAGCTGATGTTCCATTATAGTTGCCTCCTCAGCTGGTTGTCTTTTGTCATGAGACAATTTTATAAATTGCTTAAAAATAAAGAACCAATGATTTTAATGGGAATTTTACCAGAAATTAGTTTAATGAAATTTTCCAATTATGGTGACTATGATATTTGATAGTTAAAAATAGCTTCTGTCTTAATTTTGCACTGGGCACTGTTAAAAAACAAAGCAAAATAAGGGGAGCCAGAATAGCCTAGTCAGTTAAGTTTTGACTCTTGATTTTGGCTCAGGTTATGATCTCACGGTGAGATCGAGCTCCACGTCTGGCTCTGCACTAAGCGTGGCGCCTGCCCAAGATTCTCTCTCCATCCCACCTTCCTCCCATGCTAGAGCTCTCTCTCTCTAAAAAAAGACCAAAAAAAGCCAAGTGGCTGCATTGTGTGGTGTCCTTTCATGGTGCCCTAACAGTTACTTTCTTGCATACTTTACATCAAGAATTAGAAATGTGAGTGAATGTCTAGAGATTTCAAAGAGGAAATTTCAATACATGAACCAGTTTACAAGTGCAATAGAAGTCAGTGAGATTTGTGGCAAGATATAGAATAAAAGGCAGAACTTGATCACAGGAAATTATTATAAATATTGAGATACAGTCCCAGGATTATCATGTCTTTTCATTTCTTTAAATATAACTTGAATCTGGATTTTGGTGAGAAATAATTCATAAATTTAACAGGTTCCCATTATCAAATGCTAATTTATAGAAGTGATATCTAAATCTATTCAGTTAAATAGAAAATAAAAATCATCTGTAGGGGGCAAAATTCTTGGAATTTGAGCTTGAACATGAAATTATTTTTAAAAGTGTAATTTGTCTCTTATTTTAGTAAATATATATTTTGGGTATATTTGTATTTACAACTCTTTACTAAGGTAATATAAAAGAATACAACAAACTGAAAATGATAAAGAAAAAATAAATTATGATATTTTGACATACTCAGAATTGTAGGAAAGAGTTGTAGGAATGTCATCATTTTTTAGAATAAATTTTGCAAGACATTATAATTGAAGTCTTTTCTCAAATTTCACAAGAACTTCCTTCAGTTAAATCATCTGCTTTTACAATACATATTGTGTCATTCTTGTTGATTTTTGTCTTCCTTAACTATTACTAGGAATAACACTTATCCCAGTGATCAATAAGTTTCTGTATTTCAGATAAAGACACATTTCTAGATAAAGACATTTGCTTGACATATAGCAATAAACAGTAAATAATGTTCAAGTTGCATATTTTTTAGTGGTCAGCTCATTAGTGAATATTTTCATTTCAGCCCAAATTTTGATGTTCTAAACATCATTAGCATTGTATGGATCAAATAGTTACTGCTTAATGAGGACCACATGATAATTAGTTTAATTTTTAACAATACACTCACCACCACTGTCTAAACTAAAAGTTATTTACTACATTTCCTTCCTGGACTCTTCCCCCCACCTTCTTGCACACCCCCACAAAACAAAAACAAAAACAAAAACAAAAAACAAACAAAAAAAAAACTAGAAAAATCATTGAAAAGAAAATGAGAGAACATGAGAAAATTGAACAATCATACAATTAAGTGAATTAGAATCACTCATCAAGAGTAGAGATTTCCAGACTTGGTATGAACCTAAAATCATTTCAGGGGAATTCAAAATAGCTTTGAATAAAGTTTAGCAAACATTCATATTAAAAATTATTTGGTAACTAAGGGTTGCATAAACTCATACAAAAATATGACAGAAACCTGAAGCAAATTCATCATTTATGATAAAGTCTTAGAAGATTTTTAACCAAATCTCATGTTGTTTTGATTTGAATTTCCCTGATGGCTAATGATGATGAACCTTTTTTTCACGTGTCTGATAGCCATTTGCATGTCTTTACTGGAGAAGTGTCTGTTCATGTCTTCTGCCCATTTTTTGACATGACTATCTGTTTTTGAGGGTGTTGAGTTTGAGAAGTTCTTTACAGATCTTGGATATCAGCCCTTTGTCTGTAGTGCCATTTGTGAATATCTTCTCCCATTCCGTGGGTTGCCTCTTTGTTTTGGGTGAGCCTGGTGATGGGTATTAAGGAGGTGCATATTGCATGGAGCACTGGGTGTTATACATAAACAGTGAATCTTGGAACACTGCATCAAAACTAATGATGGATTTTGATGGATGCCTTTCTCACATTGAAGTCCTTCATCCATTTTGAGTCTATTTTTGTGTGTGGTGTAAGGAAATGGTCCAATTTCATTTTTCTGCATGGAGCACGTGCACCCGAATGTTTATAGCAGCAATGTCTACAATAGCCAAACTATGGAAAGAACCTAGATGTCCATCAACAGATGAATGGGTAAAGAAGATGTGGTATATATACACAATGGAATACTATGCAGCCATCAAAAGAAATGAAATCTTGCCATTTGCGACATGGATGGAACTAGAGGGGATCATGCTTAGTGAAATAAGTCAATCGGAGAGAGACAACTATCATATGATCTCCCTGATATGAGGAAGTGGAGATGCAACATGGGGGGGTAGGGGGGTAGGAGAAGAATAAATGAAACAAGATGGGATTGGGAGGGAGACAAACCATAAGTGACTCTTAATCTCACAAAACAAACTGAAGGCTTCTGGGGGGAGGGGGGTTGGGAGAGGGGGGTGGGGTTATGGATATTGGGGAGGGTATGTGCTATGGTGAGTGCTGTGAAGTGTGTAAACCTGGCGATTCACAGACCTATACCCCTGGGGAAAAAAAGTACATTATATGTTTATAAAAAAACAAACAAACAAAAACTAATGATAGGGGCACCTGGGTGGCTCAGTGGGTTAAAAACTAATGATGTATTTCATTGTGACTAACATACCACAATAAAAAAAAAAAGATTTTAACTAAACAAGTCTGTTTATTATCATTGCTAGTAGAGTTAGGTGCAAGTCTGTTTTTTATCATTACTGGTAGAGGTAGGTGCTAAAACAGATAAGTCTCAAAACCTAGTGACTTTACACAGTTAGAGAATTTACATTCTCTTTCTAACCCAGGCCAATGTACATTTTGAGGATATTTGCTCCAGGTAGTCATTTAAGAAACCTGTCAGTTTTTTTGTTCAACAGCTTCAACATATTCTAGAGTCTTGTCATCCTCTACCCTTGGCAGGTGAATAGGGAAGAAAGATAGGGAGAATTGTCTAAGAAAAACTGGAATCAGTTTTGGTGAAGAGCTGCCCAATCTTGTCCATTATTATCAACAAGTGCCATTGTTCTTATGCCTGTAGCAATACCATTAAAAAGAAAAGGAATGAAAATTATCAATATTCCTGAGGAACCATAGTCTATTTGCTATGCAAAGCTAATTTCCGACAACAGACCATTTAAGTGAATCTACTAATAAAACTAACTATTAAAACCAAAAAGAGAGCTCACAAGGGTGATATGCAAAATCAACATTAAAAATTATATAATTACTATATAAAACAAAAATTCATTTATGTTATAATAACATTTCATAAATGTATATAAACATGTGTATATGACCTCATAAGCAAATTATAAAATATAACTGAAGAATTGGAATATTCATCTTATAATGTGACATTTCCTATCTCATTTGGCCTCTAAATCCAGTATAGTTCTAATAAACACTCTGAGAGGACTATTTTATGGAACACAAATATGAAAATTCATGAGGAAGAGAAAAGACACCAGAATAGCCAACAATATTTTGGAATAAATGAAAAGAGAAGATTGATCATTAGTTAATTAACAATGTTTGTAAAGTTATAAGTAATATAATGATATTGGCCTGGGGATTAATACATTGATCAACCTTTTAATAAACTGATAATGATATTAGATTACATGAGGAGGCATATGAATATCTTTGAAAAATGACATTGCAGGGGCAGTGGTTGGCTCAGTTGCTTAGGTGTCTGACTCTTGATTTTGACTTAGGTCTGTGATCGAGCCCACACCCAGCTCCATGCTGGGTGTGGAGCCACTTGTCTTTCTCCCTCCTCTCCCTCTCTACTCAAAGAATAAAAAATTAAATAAATAAATAAATAAATAAATAAATAAATAAATAAATAAGAAAAATGGCATTTCAAGTTTGTAGAGCAAAGAGAAATCCCTAAATCATTGTTTTATGCTAAGAACTGAATTAGGCTTTTTAAGCTCATTTATAAAAATATATACCAGATGAATTAAATTCAACAAGTCTGAAAAAACCTACAATGTTAGTGTTAGAGGTATTAGAAAAATTAAAGAAGGTTTCATACATGTATGAGCCTACTATAGGATAATTTTGTTTAAAAGGAGACAGTAGGGAAACAGGAAGTAAGCTTGTTACATCAAAACTGAAAACAATAACAAAAATATCCTGTACACAAAAATATATAGCATACAAAGCTGAAAGTCAAGTGACAAACTAGGAGAAAATGTAGAGCAGATTGATAATATATAACTTTAGCAAAAATTACTTCTAAAAATAAGAGAAATAAAAATACACAAAAACATAAATAAGCAGTCCAGTGAAGGAGATATACCTAGGAAAAAATGTTCAATCTAAGTCATCACTAGAAAGCAAGTTAAACAATAATTAGCTAATATTTTTCCCATTAGATTAGCTGAAATTCAAATCAGGTTCTCATATTCAGGACTAACAACAGATTGAGAATGAGGCATTCCCGTACAATACAGGTGTGGGTAGAAATTGGTGCAATTTGATACAGCATTTGGACACCATCTATTTAAATTAAAAATGTGCATAACTTATGAATCAGAAATAATAGTGTGTGTATTGATGCGGACTCAGGAATAATTCTTAGCTATGTAACCAAATGTCCTTTTTAGAGACACCCATTGTAGGAGTTTTTAGAGGTACACATTGTAGGACTTTAAACAACTAGAGGATATTAACAGTACAGCATCCCAATAATAGGTAAAAAGCACTTACACTAATGAAATAGATCTGGATGTAGAACTGAGAAAAATTTGACATAATAAACTATTCATTATAAAAAGTTACAAAGCAATACATAGCCTATGATAACTGCTAATTTAAAAGAAACTTAGAAACACAACTTTAATTTTTAACATACACAAATAGAAACATAACATTGTTAATCTCTGATTTTCAACCTATAATGGTTTCTTACAGAGGGATTTAGCCTTTTTTTGTTTCAAGTTAAGTTTTTCACTAAGCGTATACCTCTATTTTCCTTAAGCAATTGTAATTATACTTCAAGAAAACATTAAGCTAGAAATTTAAGAATTTTTAAACTAAATTTTTGTGGAGCACCCACTCTGTTACATAGAGTCGATGTGAGATGCATTGATTTGTGTCCATATCATTCAAAATGTATCTTTAAGGTGTGATTTTACACCTGTGAATTCATTCTCTAACACGGTTTTACCTAGGTTTTCTTCTATGACTCATTTCAAAGACTGAGGAGAAATAAGACGTTTACGTATTCTCAAAATATTTATTAATTACAGCAGAAACACCTGGCAGACGCCACCTGAACCAAATGAGCAAGATTAACAACCTCAGTAATCATGAGGTATGGGCATCACGTACCATCAGATACAGTATGTGAAACAGGACACACCAACTCTACGGTGCTCTCCTCTCAAATACACACCTTGCTCGGTGAAGGAGAACGTGTCAGACAAACTCAAGCTGAGGGATAACAACAAAATACTGCTCCGTGCTCTTCAGAGATGTCAAGGTCATGGAAGACAAAGAAAGAACAAGGACAGGACAAGATGAGAAGAGCAAACCAAGAGCAATCTGGGATCCTGGATTGGATCTTGGAACAGAAAAGGCAAAAAAGAAAGAAAGAAAGAAAGAAAGAAAGAAAAACATAAATCTTATTGAAGTTTGTAGTTTCCTAATACTGCTCAATATTCATTTTTTTAATAATTGCTTATGGTTTTGTAAGTGGCCAACCTCAGGGGAGGGTCGGTGAATGGTACATAGAAAATCTCTGAACTGCTTTTACAGTTCTTCCATGTCTCAAAATTATTATTTCAAAATTATTATTATTTCAAAATAAAGAGTCAAACATATTAATTTACAGAGTTCTTTAAGTGCATATTAATAAAATTCCTTTCCGAAAACAAAGCTGAAACCTCCGTTGAACTTAAAAATTGGCTTAGAAAGTTTTCTCATACTGCTCATTTGGAGCACACTTATTACTAAAATTAAACCTGAAGAGAAGCCAGGGTTAGCCCAATTTGTGTTTGATAGGAGTAAAGCAGTCAATGCGGGAGAATCCATGAGGCTGGAAATGCCCCATGGCTGCCACTCTCTTCCATCCTGCTTTGGGCAGGACAAGGCTGGCGACTCAATACAGTCCGCAAGCCAACAGCAATTTGCCTTGGCTCATGCTGGGCCAACCTTCCTTGACTTCTGTTCTAGAAAACCATTGCTCTTTAGTATGCAAAAAGAAAAGAAATAATCTTTGAATCAGTCCACTGGAGTTTAAGAGTAGCATTTCTCACTGGAACACATAATTTAACGTTAATTTTCTGCCAGACAACTGTACTTCATCTGCTTTATCAGCTCTTATGTAGCTCACTCTAACAGATGGAAAATGTGGCCAAATTCAATTCCTATTTCCTTGGTTAAAAATGTCTGTTAACAGCTCATTACATTTCTTTCCAACTCCACACATCATAGCTACATCCCATTTGTGGCAAATACATTTTTGTCAAAATTTCTACAGAATGTTTTACATTTGTCTAAAGCTGTAGCTGTTGTACTTAATTGGGTTGCACTTTTATTGGAAGAGATGGAGCTTAAAATCAATTTATTCTGCTCATTTAAACCTTGACCTCCTTTGCCTATAAAATCAAAGACAAAAAACCCTGCATTATACTTGATAACTTTGTAGTTGTCATGTTAAATATTAATAATGTGAACTATTGTGGCTTACAATGCTGAAAGCACTTATAATTGGTTGCAATTAATCAAATCTGCATCGCTAATGGAAGACTTTAAAACTACCATACCCTCTTTCTCTTAATTACTAAAAAATAGTATTTTACTTAAGAATCTAAAAATAATTGCATCATTTTTTTTTTCCCTGTTGATGAGTCACAGTTAGCTAGTTGGTTTAACATACACTAAGAGGAAAAACTGTCAGGAAAGAACCTGCCAGTGGCACCCAAGGAGTACTCCATGTTTCTTGGTGACAGTGTAATTTACCAGCCTAACACCATAATCTTCGTACTACCAGGAACAGGAGATTCCTTCAAACTTTATAAATTATTGGCAAGATTCTGCTTTCTCTCCACTTATCCCACCTCACTCCACAGTTCTAGCTTCACCACCATAACTTGCCTAACAGATCCTTCCAATACATTTCAGGAAGCCCTAGACTCCCAGGTAGTCCCTTATCCCTGCAGGCTTTCATCCCCACGGTGTTCTGGGCCTCCTCCCCAAATGAGTCACCTTCGCAGCACATCACTGAATCCCAAAGCATCCTACTGAGTCTGCAAGAAAGTCAATTACCCCTTCTCTTCCTTCAGCCTCTTTTCCTAACCACTATCGCGGTTCAGCTTGAGGACACAGCTATCCTTGTAAACATCTCCAGTGATGATATCTCTTTCCCGTAAATCAGATTCCAAACACCTGCAGATGGGAATGACATTTTCCTTGCTCTTAGCTGCCAATTTGCTATTCTTTTCCTTCTCACTTTCTTATGATATGGCTTCTCTCATTTTCTAGCTGTTTACTAGAAATCTACTCCTATATATGGTCACCACAGTTTATTTTCTTCACTTGAGCTAGCCCAGTGGTTCTCAGCAGGGATGGCCTAGAGGGCATATGGCAAAGTCTAAGGACATATTTTGGTTGTCATAACTGGGGGTATGAGGTGTTACAGGCATCTAGTGGGTAGAGGCCAGAGATGCCACTAAATATCCAACAAAACACAGGAAAACTGCCCACAACAAAAATTATCTGCCTAAAATGTCAATAGAGACAAGGTAGAGAAACCCTGTTATAGATAGGTTATTTCAAAATATTTTGCCCGACTCTTCAAAGGCTTGCAATGTCTCCTTACTGCGGACAGGTAAATCACCGTCTGTCTCCTCTCTACTCCTAATATTCCCACAAAACCCCTTCTTCACTCAGAGCTTTTAACTCTGCTATTCTCTTGGCCTAGATGGATGGATCGTCTTTTAAATCTCCACTTCAATATCTCCCTAATTAATTCATGACCATATTCAATAATGACCTCCTCAGAGCATCTTTATACTAAGTATTTACGGAACCTCTCCCTCAGGGCTGTCTGATGTCCCCTCTCAAAACTAGAAGATAATTTCTGTGAAGGCAAGGGCTAGTTTGCTTTATTTTTACTTCGGTATTAGAAAGTGACTAGAACTGATTGAATGGTTGATATGCATTTGTGAATGAAGAAATAAGATTATTTAGCTTAAAAGGTAATTTAGAAGACATAAAAAGTAGAATTCCCTGATCTAAGAGCACATTTTCTTTTCATAAGAATAAGATGATCATTTATTAAATGATACTGGAACTTAATAAAAGATACAATTTCTAAATAAATGATATATGTGAAAATTCAAATATTTAGGGATTCAGAGAAACCAGAGTTAAGTCTGGTTAAATATCAAAGGTGACACTGTTAAAGTATTTTAGAAATGGCTATTTCAGGATTATCTAGCCAAATAACTTCATTTCGAAATGAAGTACTTTAGGCCAAACTATTTTGACAAATTTCTGATGTTGATTTACCTGAATTCTATGACTAGCTTCTATACTCATTTGTCCCCATCAGAGAGCTATGGAACTTTGAAAAAGAGTAAACATTTTGTGAGGAAAGAAAAATATGTTGCTAAAGGAACTGAAAGCATCTTACTCCAAAATATGCCATTTGGGGATATCGATTATTTTCAGTTAAAGGCATTTGAGAAACAACAGATGGAAGAAAGGCACTCTGACCTTCCTTTTTAGTTTCAAAAGCAGGAGATAAAACTCCCCTCTGAAAAGTGCCTTCTCTGTGCCAGGAGGAAGAAAGACATTCTTATCACCAGACACAGGGAATAGAGGCCGGAAAATCTGTATTAATAAACCTTGTTAAACTAACACTTACCTTCTTGTGCCTTCATCACAATTTACTGCCTCTAGTCCAAACCCTCTGTCTTGTCAATCCTTCTCAAATTTATTGTTTCTTTGACTAAAAGGTATAAAAGCTTTCTTCTCTGGTCACTGCCTCAAGCCTTCATTCTCTTGTGAGGACTCCCAGGTATATGCAAAAATTTTAATAAAACTTGTATGTATTTCTCCTGTTAATCTTTTTTTGTTGTTGTTAGTTTAATTCTTGGGTTCAGCCAGAGACCCTAAAACGGTGGAGATCTTTTTTTCTTGCTTGCATTGCTAAGATTTCTAATTCATCCCAACATCAAAATGGCCCTTCTTTTATACTAATTGATCTTATATTTAGCTGGACATCTTTCCCAACTTTGCTAGTGTGGCAGAGTGACTCACTGATGGGCAGTGTCCTACAAACAGAAATAGATTTTGTGACTCTTGGAAATATCCTTAAAAAGACCATTAGTGCTGTTCTTCCATTTTTTTAAATCTGGCTAGCTAAAATGTGGATATAATGCATTGTACTGACCACCTAGGACTACGAGCTCCCCTTGGGAAAAGAGACAAATAGCACAGAAAAATAAAATGTAGGATGCTAGGATCCATGACCCAATGGAGTACTGTGCTAGCTTTGGGCTGGCCATGTCTAGACTTCAATATGAGCAATAATTATCAGGCGACTGGGTGGCTCAGTCAATTAAGTATCTGTCTTCTGCTCAGGCCATGATCTTGGGGTTGTGGGATGGAGCCCTACATTGGGCTTCTTGCTCAGCAGGGAGCCTGCTTCTCTCTCTCCTTCTGCCTGCCTCTACCCCTGCCTGGACTCTCTATCTCTCTCTCTGTCAAATGAATAAATAAAATCTTTTTTTTAAAAGAAATAATTATGCTTCTTATTCAAACAACTGACATTTTGGATTTCCTACGAATTGTAGCTAACATTATCACTTACCACTTAGGCAAGAGAAAGAGTGAGAGAATATGAAAAAATTCAAAAAGAGGTATTTTGAAGTATATTGCCCTTTATTAGTAACAGAATGAACAGTAATTAAGGAGGATAAGACAGAGAGCTATACCAAACTAAAAGTCATATATTTGAATCAAGCACTGGTTTATTTTACAGTATTTACCTTACTATATTGTAGTATATATGATACTATATTATATATATACACATATATCATACTCTACATATTATACAGATGTTTATCTGTATTCTACAGGTTAATACAGTGTTTCCAGGGTTCTGTTTCAGGCTCTGTGGCAGAGTCAAACTATGAAGCACTCACAGACATTTCAGATTTAGGGAAACATGATATGGTCTCCTAAAGTTGGCAAGAGTTGAGCACAAAGTAAATATGCCATTGAAATGTTGCTTCCATAATCACAGGCTATTTCATGGAGAGTGTGGTTTTCAGAGGGCATTTGAAGGGTAATAATGGGAGTTATATATAATGAACCGATCAATGGGGACAGTGAGGGTTTAACATGGACTGAGAAGACAAGATAAATAAGAAGAGCTTATAATTTGCATTGACTTGAGTAAGAAGTCTGAAGAAATGAATAAAAGAGGAGTCTGTGATAAATTAGATAGGAACAAGTCACAGAAGACCTTAAATATCACTCACTGAAGAGCCACAAATGTTTTTCAGCAGAAAAGTGATTTTAAAAATACTGTCCTTTGGAAAATTAATCTGACAACATTTTGGAAAATAAATTAGTTCTGAAAGAATCTGGAAGTGAGATATGAAGGTAGAATGATATATGTTGCTGAGGTAAATTCAACAGAACTTAGCAAGATATATAAATATAAAAGATACCTTAATGCATAATTTATATATAGAAGATATACAGTTTCACTGACTCTTCTGCTTTTAATAAAGTTTCGACCCAAACTCAGTTTTTCTATTTTCCTGTGGAAACCTTTAACAGTTGGAAAACCAACTTCCTTGCTTACGTTTTACTCCATTGCTTTGCAATTTAAAAATTCTCACTATGCATGTTTTCTTCTAATTGCTCAAAACTCAGGATTTTCTATAAGCTAGAGAATAAGTGACAGTGAATAACGCCCTCCACCACTGTTTTCTCCATATGTTAACATTGTAAACTGTGAGAGAAACTGTCTCTCAATTTGGCAGGATTTTCTAGATTAACACGTGTTTACCAACTTTGAGTTGGTCATTGCTTTTCCAAGAAGCCAATCAGAGAAAATCACTGAGAAAACTCATCTTTTGATGCTAGTCCTGAATTTTTACATTGCTTACACTTTGTGCTTGGGGAACTGAGGATGTTTCTCCAGTCCTCCGCTTCATGTTATCAAAACTTGACTCTTGACCTTCTTTTCTCGTAAGATTTTGTCTCTTAAGATCTACGCCCCATGACATTTTCCTCCTCTTCACTCTGTGTCTTGCTTCCTCCTTCCTGACATTTGCCATGACAAGTTCCTTACGAAAATTCATTGAGAGCTCCTGAGTGTCTTCAATCTTGAAATATGTTCTCTATTCTTTAATCTTACTGTATACGCTCAGCTGTGAGGTTTTTCTTTTTCTTTTTCACAGTAATTTAGAACAACTGTTGACATTTATTTAGCTTTGCTTTCTAACCTACCATATTACTGATGATGATTTCCCCATGTAGTAACCACTTTTTTTTAATGTTTTTAAAGATTTGTTCATTTAGTTTAGAGAAAGAGAGAGTGAGAGAGAGAGAGAGAGCTGGGGGAGGGATGAAGGGAAAGGGAGAGGGAGAGAATCTCCAGTGACTCTGCGATGAGCTCAGAGCTTGATATGGGCCCCATCCCACAATCCTGAGATCACTGTCCCAGTGGAAACCTAGAGTTGGATATTCCACCAATGAGCCACCCAGGTGCCACAATGTAGTCACTAAATCATTTAGTCAACAAACATAGGTTAGGCATCTTCAAAGCACTAGTGGACACTTTCAAATGCTAAAGAGACATAAATATGATTAATATATAATGAAATACCTCAAGAATAATACTAAACAAGTCTAAAGTTTAAAAAATATTTTGAATACAAAATGATATCTGTGAATGATTAATTCTTCTAGTATTCATTAGAACCTTATGTGGTCCAAGAAATGTGCTAAAATAGGGCAAACAAATATGAATTAGATATCACCCATTATCTACAGGAGTTTACATATTATAGAAAACACAGTATATATAAATTCCATACTTTCAGTTCAATGGCTTTATCTTATTTTTAAACTAACATCACCAATAGAATACTTACATGATTTTTAAATGGACTTAGTTTATATATTTTTTTAATTTATTTTTTCAGCGTAACAGTATTCATTGTTTTTGCACACCCAGTGCTCCATGCAAAACGTGCCCTCCTTATTACCCACCACCTGTTCCCCCAACCTCCCACCCCTGACCCTTCAAAACCCTCAGGTTGTTTTTCAGGACTTAGTTTATATTAAGATAAAACAACAAAATGAGTTTTTAAATAATTTTAACTACATTTTGAGTTTGATTTTTCTTTATAATCATTGTATTTCTTATTATATTACAGAGAACATTGGCAACTGACTAGAACAATCTCTCCTAAGGGTTTTTCTTTTATCATATGTAAGTTCTGTCAAAAAGTGTAACTTGTTAAAAGGAAGACACATTGATATTGAGTGATAGCTTACTATATGCTATTTGTGTCAATGGCACTTAGAAAAGAAAAACTGATAGTTTCTACACTTAAAGTCATTAAATACCAGTATTAGCAACAGACAAGTAATCAAGTAATTACCCTGGATGAAAGTCTGATTGCCCTGCATTATGGAACTGCATTTAAAATTACTTAATCTAGTTTTTCATGAAAGTCTCCGGCATATTAAAAAAAGAAACAATTGTGTTCAGGGAAAGAATGGAAAGTTTTCAGTGATGAAATAAATTTGGAATATTGGAAGGATTTCTGTAACATCTTTAGGGCTATTAAATTTCTTTTTAAAGATTTTACTTATTTATTTATTTGAGAGAGAGAGTGAGAGAGCACAAGCAGGGAGAGGGGAGAGGGAGAAGGAGAAGCAGCCTCCCCACTGAGCAGGGACTTGGGAGATGGACTCGATCCCAGGACTCAAGGATCAGGACCTGAGCCAAAGGCAGATGCTTAACTGACTGAGCCATCCAGGTGCCCCCTACCAAAGGAAAAAAAAAAAAATTTTAATGTATTAACACAATTCCAAGAGGGAGATGTCTCTACAGAATTTCCCAAACTTCCTTTACCACAGAGTTATTTCCTGGGACTTTCATTCCTCAGAACTTTAGCTGTGGCAAGTCACAGTGTTCTGTAATCGGGTGTTCAATGGGGAGAAGGAGCACAGGATGGGATGAGGGGACACAAGCAGGATCGCTAATGCTTTCTTGGATTATTAGGGAATTATTCCTAGAGAAGGTAACTGCACTTTAAAGGAAGTCTTAAGTAAAATACTACATTCTCTCTTTTCATAATTAATTCTTCAAAAGTGAACCAATTATCTAAAAAGTAGATAAGAACTTACTTGAACATAAAGTAGCTTAAATTATTTAAACACAAAAAAGAAATAAATACTTTTTCCCCTAGTCATTGAGATTTTATGTATAGCAAGGTCTGTCCATTACCTTTCCATTTGTGTGGTGATAGATGACATGGAGACAATCAGCACAATGACAATCCTACATTTGTGTGAAAATTTGAGCACAGGAGGAACACGTACTGTTGACACCAAGGTCTTTTCTGCTGGCCCTAGTAGAGATGGCTCTTCTGACAGGGAGATACCAAGTGACCAGAGTGCTGCGTCCTAAAGTAAGTTAGGGTTGGCCTCCACACTTTCTAAGATGGACATAATATAGCAGGGACTAGGCAGGAAAGTGGCAGAAAGTCCAATAAACCAGACTGACACGTTCACCCACCTTTGTTTCACTGACACCACTCCTTCAGGTCCTACTGTTCACATGGGAAAGGGTGGAAGGCTCCTTCCAGGGTGGTATAAGATCGCTTTAAGGGTGGGTTCTTCTTAGGGTGTGTGTGGGGGGCTTGTCCCTGCCTGCCTTCCAACTCTCCTTCATCAGGACCACCTGTACAGACTGCCAGTAGCAGAGTCGAATGCTGAGCCCCTCACATGCAGCTTCCCAGGAGGAGCCCAACCAATGCCTTAAGGACGATTCAGTCACAATGGACTCCTTCCATCCTAATATGGCAATAATTCATCTAGGTTAGGATTGTTTCTATACCAAGAGTTGATTGGCTTTTCCTACCCACAGGGACTCAGCCAGCACCAGTCCCAGTGGCCAAGAGTGTTTGCTGTAGCAGCAGGGTATATAGTATAACATCACCGTGGACCGAAGAAACTACACTTTACAGCAAAGGAAGTGCAGTGGTGATTTCATCACTGTGGAATCCACTGGCCCTAGCACATAGGGCACACCATGCATCAGTTGCCACGTGACAGAGTAAGCAGAATGGCCTCTTGAAGGCCTACTGAGGTGCCGGGTTGGGGAGGATTCCCTACATGTACACTGTTTCATCCTTCAGAGCCCAGTATGCACCGTAATTCACCAACCATAATTTGGTACTAGGCCGAAACAGAATACATGGGTGTGGAAAATAAATATTTATCATCACTCTCAGTAACCCACTTGGGGGATCTGTGCATCCTGTCCCCGCCACTTCAGACTGTAGGAATCTAGAAGTTCTTGGTCTTAGAAATAGAGAACTCTCTCTAGGAGTAAGTGCCTTATTAAACATTAAGCTACAGTGGTGCCTGGGTGGCTCAGTGGGTTAAAGCCTCTGCCTTCGGCTCAAGTCATGATCCCAGGGTCCTGGGATCAAGCCCCGCATTGGTCTCTCTGCTCAGCAGGGAGCCTGCTTCCTCCTCTCTCTCTGCCTGCCTCTCTGCCTACTTGTGATTTCTGTCTGTCAAATAAATAAATAAAATCTTAAAACAAACAAAAAAACATTAAACTACAGCTACCAGGTACTTTAAGCTCCTTGTGCCAAGTAGTAGATAAAGAAAGGAGTCCTGAGTCTGGCAAGATTAATTGTCCCTGATGATCAAAATGATATACAGTCACTGTTACATAATAGAGAGGAGAAGAGTGCTTTGGTATGTTGGTAATTCACTACCCTGTGTTCCATCCAGTTCTGACTGTGAATGGTCAAGGAAGCAGCCGTTACTTGAGAAAACCTTGTTAATTAGGAAATTGAGGAATAAAGGACTAGGTCAGTCCACTAGAGCAATCACCTTAACTGGCCCAGGTGTTAGTGGAAGGTGAGAGCAGTCTAGAATGAAGAGGAGAAGGAGTTGGTAAGGACCAGTGGCAGCTTCCAGACCATCTGTAGGTCTGAGGTCTTTGATTGACTCACTAACTCTTTCTTGTAAATTATTTCAGGAACAAAGACCAAGCAGAAATAAGTTGTCATTTAGATGGGGTAGATTTGAGAACTGGATTTAAACAGTGGAAAGGGGACCTATGATTGATGTTGTGGTGCACCACTGAGATCCTTCTTTTCAGGTCTAAGCACTCATTCTCCAACATCACCCCCTTACCCTCCACTATCCCCCTTGCCCTCCCCCTTGTCGCTGGGATAGGGCTTTTAGCAACCCACAATCAAGTCATCAAGTGTTTATGTGGAATGGCCTCAGGCAAAAAGAACATGCAATCCTGATGTGGTAAATTGGAGGTAGTTCCCATCTAATGACTATCAGATCTGGTGCTTCCTAAGATCCAGACGTCTGTATCACAAATGGATTGGAGATTCTCCAGCAAAATTCCTGCATACACATATCATCTCCCAGTGGATTCCTGTGGTATCCCTTCGAAGGCAAGAGCTGTGGGTCATAAACCTAAGGATTTTGTAAATTCCAAGATATAACATGAACTGATTGATTGATTTTAGTTTGCTGTATATATATATATATATATATATATATATATATATATGTTTAAACAGATTTTTGAGGTATAATTGATATCAAGAAAGTGCACATGTTTACCATTTACAATTTGGTAAACATTAAATAGGAATGACCTATAGAACCATCAAACATTAGTGATGGTTAACGTACCCATCTGCCTAATTTGCCTGTAATTCCTCTGTAATCACTGCTTCCCTTACTGTCCTGTGGATACCTGCAGGCAACCACTGACTGATCTGTGTTTCTGTAGTTGGCTTGCATTTTCTATAATTTATATAAATGGAATCAGTGTGTGAACCATCCGTTGCCTGGCTGCCTTCATTCCACATAATTATTTTGATATTCATCTATGCTGTATGCATCAATTGTTTAAAGTTTATTTGAAATTGTTCTTATTTCTTCTTCTTCTTTTTTTTTTTAAAGTGAGAGAGGGGAGAGAAAGAGGGAGAGAGAATCTCAAGCAACTCCACACCCAACATGGCGCCCAATGCAGGGTGTAATCTCAGAACCCTGAAATCATGACCTGAGCTGAAATCAAGAATTGGATGCTTAACTGACTGAGCCACCCAGGTGCCCCTTATTTCTTCTTTAAATGTTTGATAAAATATACCACTAAAGCCACCTGGACTTGCAGTTTTCTTTGTATGACTGCTTCTAATCACAAATTGAATTTCTGTATTACTATGGGTCTATGCAGGTTATGTCTTTCCGCTAGACAGGCTTATATAGTATGTTTTTCAAGAAATTTGCCCACTTCGTATATATCAGGTCCAGATTCTTGACCCCCAAAACTGAAATAATAAATGTTTGTCTTTTTAATCTACGAAGTTTTGGGGTAATTTGTTGAACAGCCATCTGTTACTAATACAGTATATCTGAAAACTGTTGCTTTCTATTCTTTTCATTCATCCTGAAATAAGTTGATGGGATCATTTGAGTAACTTCTAAATATTTGAGAGGGACATATTTTGATACATGTCTGATGTACTTAAAAAATAATTGCTCTGAGCATAGCAGGACAATATTTAACAATAGATGCATTACTAATTATTTAACACAACAGTCCACTTCTGGCTTCACCATTAGCAACCAACTCCTCATAGCTTTGCTCAGGTGCTTGGTCTATACATGCCTTAAATTGACACTTTGGAAGCAATTCATAGTTCACTGATTTTAAAACATTATAACTATAAGGTAATTTAACATTATAGATATGTACAATATGAAAAAGTTATCTTAGCAATGATTAAGTATGGGCAATATCTTTACAGATAGTCATGAAGGAGTCCAATTTAAATGCTTTACGAGTTTAGGAAAATATTTAGGTAAAGACCTTTTGAAATTTCAGGAGTCTAATGTTTTAATGTCAAATGAAAGTTGTTTTAAAAAAATAACTTATTATTTGGGATGCCTGGGTGGCTCAGTCAGTTATGCATCTGCCTTCAGCTCAGGTCATGATCTCAGGGTCCTGGGATCGACTCCTACATTGGGCTCCTTGACCAGCCAGGAGCCTGCTTCTCCCTCTCTTGAAGTTCCCCTGGCTTATACTCGCTCTCTCTCTGACAAATAAATAAATAAAATCTTAAAAAAAGACTGAAAAAAATTTTAAAAAATAACATCTTGTAAATGGGTCAACTCAATCTTACTTTCAATATCAGAACACAAATGAATATTATTTTATTGAAATAGTGGATCACTTTTTGAAGATAAATTTATAATTGAATGCATTTAGATTATATTTAATCTTTTGAGTGTGTGCTATTATCAGTAATGGTACTATAAATACTTTCATACAAGACTTTGTGTGGCTATATATCTTTATTTTTCTTGAGTAATACTTAACAATTGGATTACTGGATCATGTTATAATTTATATTTAAATTTATAAGAGATGATCAAACCTGATTTTAATTTAACTTGGGTAAATAGCTTGTACAATATCCATATGCTGAAAACTTCAAAATGGTTATATTATATATTTACCCAAAGAAAACAAAATACTAATCCAAAGGGATACATGTACACTGATATTTGTAACAGCATTATCTATGATAACCAAATTATGGAAACAGCCCAAGGGTCCACAGACTGATGAAAGGCTGAAGAGAATGTGGTCTATATAGACAATGGAATATTACTAAACCATAAAAAAGAATGAAATCGTGCCATTTTCAAGGACACAGATGGTACTAAAGAGTATAATGCTGAGTGAAATTAGTCAGTCAGAGAAAGAAAAATACCATAGGATTTCACTCATATGTGGAACTTAAGAAACAAGACAAATGAAAAAAGGGAGAAAAAAAGAGAGAAGCAAACCAAGAAACAGACTCTCAACTACAGAGAACAAACTGACAGTCACCAGAGGAGAGGTGTGTGGGGGATGGGTGAAACAGGCGATAGGAATGAAAAATGGCACTTGTGATGAGAACCGGGGAGATGTATGAAAGTGTTGAATCACTTAATTCTACACCTGAAACTAATACTACACTGTATGCTAACTAGCTGGAATATAAAGAAAAACTTGAAGAAAACCCAAAATGCTTACAGAAGAAATTAGAGTTATTTACCACACTCATAGATCAAAAGGCTCAATATTGTTTGGATGTTCAGTTTTGCAAAATTGAAGTAATGAAAAATTGACTCAACCTAATGCAATTGTAATCCCATCAGCTTTTCCTCCATGGTGCAGAATTATGTGACTAGAAAGCAATTTGCCGTTGCAACCTCTAGCTGTATTGGTCAGTGAAGGACCGGAAATGGGATGCTCTTTCAGATGGCCGGCCTTTTCACCACCCCAGTTGAAGGTAACTTAAACACACTGCAAAGAATCAAAAACAAACAGGCAAGAATATTCCTGTTCTTGCAATAGTCTCTACTGACCCACAGCTCCCAGTCTGCCTGTGGGGAGGTAGGCTTCAGAAAAATGATGACCGTGGGGGAGCTGTAGGAAGTCCACAGTGGTTCCTTGCTCCCTTGAACCTATCAGGAGAAACAAAAATGAGGCCTCTTTCAAAAATGTGTGGAAATGGTATTTTTAAGGTGTTAGCAGAAATGGAATAGATTAAAATTTGTGGAATTTCCTGGTTCCCTGAAGCCAGTTCTTGTATAAAGATGTAAGAAGTTTGTGCAGTAAGGCATTTGGTGCTGAGAGGCTGGCCTTCTCGTTGAGTCGTGGGCTTGGAAGGAAGAGTCTACAACGTTTGTACGTTTCAGGACCAGTAGCAAACGAGACGACAAACTGTAGCAGTGAATGCCCCTAGATGGTATCTCCAGGTATAACTCGTCAAACCTTACTGGTGACCCGGCCATGGAGCTGACTAGAGAAGAGCTGATGGAAATTCATGAGCTGAGGACATGCCTTACCATGAGTCTACCGTATCCTGCAACACCATCCTGAAAATAGACAGGTACATGAGATCCCAGAAAAAATGAGAATGCATGCAATTGTTCCAAAAACACTGAGACCATTAAAAATTTTGCATCTGACCAGATTCATTAATTGAAATAAATTCCTTTTTGCTTTTCTTTCTTCACTCCCCAGTGATATTGAGACTTAACAAGGAAATCAGATCACCACTAGGAAATTAAAAAAAAAAAAAAAGATAAAATCCACAGGAAATAAGGGATCCATAAATCCTTTAATTGAAAATACTATGAAAATATTTTGACCTATAAAAGAAAATTATGTCTTCTCACTATACTGCATGTTTTTCCTTCACAGGTGATCCAAGAGTGCTTTTCTCTTTTTCTCTTTTGCTCAAAGCTCTCACATCAGTCAAGGGAATAGGTAACACATATGAAATAAACCGTTTTAATAAAGCTTGTGTAGGAGGGAACAGGTATGAAATTTACCTCAGCCCTATGTAACTTTCGGGAAGTTAATTTATAAAGAAAGCCAATGTTACCTAATAGCAAATGTTACCTTCTTTATTTTCCAAGCTAGGATTTTTCTTTTTCTTTTTTTTACCTGAATAGTTTCATTTTGGTTGGGATAAAACATCACAGGAACTTTTTTTTTTTTTTTTTTGAGCCATGTCATAAGTATTTTAAATTAGCATACTGTCTTGAACAAAGGTTATATTTGCAATCTGCATGGGAAAGCAGAGTTTTCCTAATACCAAAGACATTGATATACAATAGCATATTTACACTGTCAAAGAGACTCCACCAATTACGTTGATTATAAAGGTCATTTGGATGGTTCTCTAATCAGTTCAGGAAGCATAAGATTTCCCAACACTATTCTTTTTAATATTGTTAGTGAAGTATTGTCAATTTTATTTTAAATAGAACAGCATATTGAGAATGCCTTTTGACTGAGAATGTGAATTTTTGAAATGCGCATTGAGGTATTTGATGGGAATTTTGCCAAAGATTCATGGATGTTAGTTGTTAATGTCAGTTGAACATTAAGTTAACTATCATTTCTTTACACTAGAGTTATTAGCATTTAATTTTTTCCTCTCATACTGAGCTCTATCATCCACTTTAATCAATTGTTTAAGTGACCTAAAGAAGTATTTTTGATATAGTTGAATAAAGAAATTAAACTAATTTTAATAAAACCTTATCTCTTGATTACTTCAGGCTTAGAGTAGAACCTAGCATTGAATACATCAACATGCATAAAAGGCATTAGAAAAGGTTTTAGCAGTTAGCATGAAACTTTAAATTGTATTCTTTCCCCCTTACAAGTGCTTAACTTTTACAGCACATTACCTCATTATATGGAAACTGATGAAATTAAGTGAGTGCTATGTATTTCCATTAAGTGAGATAATGTGCCTTAAAATAATACCGTCAAATAGTTTTTCATAGTGTAATTTTTTTTTACTGCCTTTTGTTTGCGATCCCCTTTTAAGACTTTAAATGGGATTTGGTTCCCTACCAATTTTATCCCTTTCAATTGGAAAACTGTAGCTTTTTCCCACCCTGTGTTTCTAATGGAGCTTGAAATTAACATTGTGCTTTTGTTGTAATTTACTTTTTATTATTGTGGTGCTGAAAATTGGAAAATGTTCATAGGGTTTTTAGAAAACATTGCTTAGTGTTAAAGTATGTCAACCAAACACGGGGATTTTTTTCAAAATGCTAAACATTGTGAACAGATTGTGACTTTCATTTTATCAAATTATTTTAATTAATTTCTTCATAAATGAAATGTAAGTGACAGTCAGAAAGCCATAAGTATGTTGGTCACTTGACTAATCTTTGGGTGAATTCCTCTTCATTGAGATGAACAAGGGCTCCCTCAAATTAAAAGGGAAATGGTTCCAATCTTATTTCTCTGAATTCAGTTATTCTGCTTCTGTCTTCAGAATTCAGTCTTCTGCCCTGGCTGTGTTGAGCCTGTTGTTTATAGGATTTTGATTCGTGTGAACTTAAGTCTATGCGTGGAGACAAATGTGAGTGTCTTTGTGATACTGAATCTGCTCCTTCTTCATTTTCTTTGACCGGTATTGAAAGCCCGAGTTCCTCCATCTGTTCCACTGGCTGGTTAAAATAAAACTCACTTTGTGGTATGGAGATTCTGGTTTATTCTCGATAGTGTCTTACTATGTTTTAACCTTTAAAACTATCAGTAGATAGAAAGTAAAAGCTTATAATGTCAATGGGGTATTTATTTTGACTTCTCTTAGGAAATGCATTGGGGGCCTCCTATTTTAGCTAAAAGTTGTTAGGTATAGAGCCTTAACCAATCTAAAGAAGTGGCCGTAGTCCTGTGTGGTCATGAAAACATCCTGAAACTTCATAAATACTCAGGTGTAAATTCCCCTGACTGAAAATTTTTATTTTGACAAATCAACGCTTTTGACATTTTCTATAAATGACATTATACAAAAAATCATTAAAATAATCATAATCATTATGATTAGAGAGTAATTGATTTAAAAATCTTCTTTAAGAAACTGAATCCATGTATTTGAAGATTATGCATTAATCAGGATGATTCTTTCCAAAACAAATACAAGTTAAAAACTGTCTATCTACAAAAGGTATATCTTCAGGTTTTAAATCTATGTACAGAAAGAGTGTACATGCATCTGGAGAATTAATGGAATATGAAGTCTCTTTCATTTTAAGGATACAAATGGAATTTATTAGTCTTTTACTTCTGACTTAATCCTCATGTTTAACTGGTATGATGCTTTTCCTACAAGCTGAATTCCAGAAACTGTTTAAATCTCCTGCATTTTTACATGTCTTTTAGACAATATAATAAAATACTTCTTTGCAGTAGAGGACATTTAGAAATACAGTTCTCAGTTATCTAGAGAAATCTCTTTTAGGCTAACAGCACATACTGTGTGACAATGTAGTACAGTATGAATTCTCTGGGGCCCACAAGTATTCTAACAAAAAAGTTTAACCATAATGTTTCTATTTTAATAATTGATGGAATTTATCAAACAGATAAAATAACTGGTAAAATATTAAATTTACAAATAGGATGCAGTACTAAATTTGTGTGCATAACCTCAAAATATGTAAACCAAACATTGACAAGATTATAAGGAAAATTAATAAACCCTGTGTGCCCTAGCATTTTGGCCACTTATGAAGTATTTATTTCCATTTCTTCTGAAGTAATAAAATTGTAGCTAGACACGGAGCCTCTCCCTTTTTTTAGGATATTGAAGCCATATGATGAAGTTCTTGATAATTGAATGTGGGGAAAATTGATTTTTACTGCCTGCAGGCAAATAATAAAAGTTCCATCAAGCTCTTTCAAATTTCCTTGAGCCACAACAAAATAGGCATGCCATAGTTTCTCTACATCTTTTTGGTTGCCATACATTCATTTTCTAATCCATTCCTCAGGAAGGCTCATGAGTACAATAAGTCTTGACGTTTTGCATATTTATAACTGATTTTACTGTGCCCTTTATAATTGAAGGACAGCCTAACTGAATCTAAGATTCTTCATTTACATTTGTCTTTTCTTGAGTAGTTCCTTGAGTAGTTTGTAAATATTACTCTTTTGCTTTCTGACATAATATGTTCCTCCGGAAGTCTGGTAACAATCTGATTTTCTTGCTCTTAGGCAGAGCTAGGGAAGGTAGTGTCCTGCAGAACATTATGGGTTAGATGCTGATTTACACAGTGTACCTTCCAATGCGTAGGCTCAATTTTCATTTTCAGGATAATTTCAGGTAATTATTCTTTTAAATATTTCTTTTGTTTCTTTGGTTTCTGCATAGAGAACTCTGATTATATTAACATCAGATTTAGCACCATCTCTCTGGATCTGCATGCAACCCATGCAATTGCATAGAGACTCAAGATCAGAAGGACCTTATTGTTGGGAGTTTCATGCTCAGAGGAGGCTCTCTTGAATATCTCAATAATTTTATCCTTAAATTTGTCTTTTATAAATGAAGACCAATGGGACAATGCAGTAAGTGCCTGAGGAATGAGGCCTTATCTCACCAATAATATTTGGCACAGCCTTCCGGCCTCCCTGCTTCCTCTGGATGGCTTCTTGGCCCCAGCTCCTGCACCCTGGCACTGCCCAGCACAGCACAGTCTCCCCCTCCCACACTCGTGCAGTTGTGGCTGCCTCCTCCCACTAAGGGGGAGCAGGAAAAGTCAGTGGCAGGAACATTCACAGTTCTGTGTCTCAGAGCGTGGTAGAACAGTGGCCATTCTCACCCAGGCTGGACACTGCACAGCATGTTGCCCCAGTGGCTAGCTGCCTGGGAGCCTCTTGTCTCCATCCCTTCCAATCAACTGATGAGACTGGCAGGAAAGCTGAATTCCACTGGGTTCGACTCTTTTCTATAAGTTAAAACAGCTGGTCCGGGAAGAGGTGATGTCTGTTTGGATTTTGTTGACCCACCATGGGCCGCTTGCTGGTCCAGCAGCTGCGAAAATGGGGAACAGCATGCTGGACTATGTGAGGCAACGTGTAAGACGGGATACAGGAACTGTGAGACTCTAAACTCATTTGGGGGAACACCCCTCTGCCCAAGGGAGTGTGACATTAGAAAGCAAATAAAAAGCATCAGAGGTTGAGAGAGAGATTATAGGAGAAATTTTGAAAGCTACCTAAATATTCAATACCTTTAAAATCAATTTTCCCCTACTTTTTGGACAAGAGCCTCAGTATTTCCATTTTGTACTGGACTGCACAATGACCCTCTTTTCCCATGACCTTCTACATCATTCCTTTCTTCCTAAAGCCTTTTAATTCTATTTCTTATTTGTGTGTATTTTCTTCACTTTCCTCGTTTCTATTCTTTATTTCACTTACTATACCTTTTGAGGTGTCAAATTGGTTATTGTGGTTTTTTTTTTTAATTTAGTTTCCACTCTTAAAATGTTTTAACTTTTCAAATGTTCCTCAAGTCTTCCCTTTGAATGGGGCATGACTTCCAATTGCCAATGTCAACTGCTAGAAGCAAGCTACACAGGAAGTAAGAGAGTGGTTCACTTCCAAACCACTTCATAATTTTGATAGTCTTTGCTTCTCTCTCTCTGGCATATTTTGCCTGTTTGCGTGGACTTCTGTACATAGAAACTAAGAATCTGTTTAAGAGCTTTGAAATACTGTTCCAATGATCTGTTTAGTGTTGTTTGAAGTCTATATTGTAATGATGAGAAAAATGGAAATTGCTTAAACTCCCCTAATGAGTCATGTAATTGGAAATACTCTCAATTTAAAAAGGTAAATATTGTTTTTGTTGCACATTTGCTATAAAATAAGCAAAGATGAGACATTATTCTTTTGGAAATTGTGAGTAGAAATTTCTCAATTGCTTTGAATTTATTATCATTTGTTTCAAAAGAGATTTCAAGAGAATAGCAATTTATTTAATCTTAAATTAACCGCAGGAAATATAGGCAGAGAGGGTTTTATGCGGCGTATGGATATAGCAGTATGTAAATGCAAGATAAATGATAGCAACAGCAGACTATTTTCAGTCTAAAAGGTCCTTAATGACATTCCTTGCATATGCATCAAATTCCCTTAAAGATGCATTTGGACATTATGTTTCTAGTCATTGCAAAAGCTTGTCAAAAAGATTGTTTGGCAATATTTCATAGGATCACTGGAAACAAAGTAAATAAGAAGTTGCCTGAAGGGTGAGGCTCTTAATGGATGAACACTACATATGTCAGACTCCAGAATAGAAATAATTGTGACAATTCAGCATTTCAGAGCGAGGATTGCTATTCTGACTGTAAGGCCGAATTTAGATGAGGAAAACAAAGCTATCTCTATCCTGCCATAACTTAGATTAAAATACCTGAGTATGTCTCTTGGTGAGATGATTTACAGTAAATGCTAGGAATATTGTGTTGATATTGTTATTTTATTAATGTTAATAAACTACCAAAAATAAAAGATGGAATACTAAAGATGAAACTTAACATGTGTAATAACACAATGCAATATTTTCTTCTCATTTTTAAAGTTACCTCAGAATTATGTTGTTGACTACTTTGTAGATTACATTGAGAAATCTTTACATTTTGAACATAGATTTTCTTCTTATTGTAATATAAAAATAAAACCCTACCCCCAAATAGGAGATCTTAACTATTTTTAGAGAAATAAAAGGGAAAGTCACATTGAAATCACTGATTATTCAATCAGGAATTTCTGCATTAGTTATTGGTTATTGGTTAGTGGTTATTGTGTGGAGAATCTGATTGTTTACAATTACAAAATACACTCCATACTTTGTTCAAAAAACTAGCAATCTTGTTGTTGAGCCTTATTATCACATTTACCTGAATCTACTATATTCTTTGAATAATGTTAAATATCATAGGGAAAAAATATTGTTTAATGGTATAGCTAGCCTAAACATTGCCAACTTTCTAACACATTCATTGTAAAGCATAGACAACAATACAGTATACCCTAATCTTACAATAGGAATGATATTTTAGGAATGCAATAATTACTAAAAATCCAAGTGCAAAATACCTTGATTTACAAATACAATAATTACAAGAAAACAATTCTGCTTTTCCAATAATGGACATGGAGTAACAGTTCTTTACAGAGCCAAACCATTTTATAGACCCTGTTTTCTAAATCAGGGGTTGGAAAACTATGGCTCTGTGTCAAATCCAGCTTGTTATCTGGTTCTGTAAATAAAGTTTTATTAGAACACAGCCATGAATGTGTGCTTTTGTGTTGCAGGTGGCCGCTTTCATGCTATAGTGAAGAACTGAATTGTAATGGAGGCAATATTATTGCTACATCAAAAATATTTACTATCTGACCTCTTATTGAAAAAGTGTGCCTATCACCTTTCTAAATCATTATTATATAGTAGGGCATCAACAACAACACAGACAACCAGGGTTAAATTACCATGCAGCGGTGAATTGATCAAAAATCTTGTAAAATTGTTTATATTATGTATTGGTTTGTAAAATTTACACTCTGACTGCAGACTGAACATTTGTCTCTATGTGACAAGGTATTCATCTTAAGTTTTTCAGTTAAGGTTTTTAGATGACCTTGGCTAATGAAGTCTTTTGGATATGTGTTGTGGAGGGTGGTCTTATAATGTTAAAACATATGTAGTATGTGTCATATTTACTCCCACTCTGACTTTCTTGATGTCCTGAAGACTTGAGATTTTGTTTTAAGTGAACCTTGTGAAAAGCTTTCTATTTAGAACAATGATATGAATCTACTAAAAATAATGAATTATTTATTATTTTAAATTTCTTCATGTTGCTGTAAACAAGTATTCGAGAAAAGATGTAAGAGTTAGAAAATATATACTAAATTTGACTTGCCATCACCAGTGGGATTTCCTGTGAAGCTCTTCTCTCAAAGGAGAACATACTCTCTCTAGCATCTCATATAGGAGGAAGTGTTCAAAACAGTAATACAAGAAGATTCTCTGACAAGTCTTCCTTCAGCTTTGGAGTCAAAAAATAAATTCCTTGACAAAAGCTAAAACTTACTTCTCCATAGAGGACAGGGAAGATGTACCAAGCTGGATCCCATTATCATATAGTTGCTTGGTTTGACTGTTCAAATGAGAAGACTTTCTCATTTAAAGAAGACAAGAAGTAAAAGACAAGTAAAAGTAGTAACTAACATAGGCTGGGGATAAAAGTCTCAAGACATTAGAATATTATTAAATATAAATAAGAGACACTCAGAAAGGAAGGGATGTTGGAAAGACATGAGCAAAGAGTTGAATTTGATAATGGCTCCAGGATGGAGCCTAACCAGTTTTCCAGGAGAAAAACACTTTAGTCAACCACACTGGGCAAGAAATAAATACAAGGAGACAAGGAAAAATATGGCGGTACTTCTGCTGGGGTTTGGAGAAGAGCAGGACTTTGGGTATCCAACCCATGGAATTGTAGAGAACATATTTTTATGTTTTTTCACAGAGTTCTCTAGGCAAATTTCATTACAACTGAATTAATGGACAAACCTTTAAAGCAAAAGGATGATTGAATGATCAGAGATCTCTGAAGAAATGTGCCTTCCTAGAGGTATGTGTTTATGTTTCAAGGGAAGATGAGTCTCAGGGCCATGGAAACATACCAGGGATTATAAATCCTGAGATACTGCTCCTATTTCCATCCTGGAAACATGTATTTTTATCCCATAGAGTAACATCCCAGGATTATGCTCTCATTTTTCCCCCATTTCATTCCATTACGGCTGTAACTCTCCTTTTGAAGCTCTCAGAATTTTTACTTCAATGCTCATCACCTATACAGGACAGAGGTGAAATCTGGTTTCATCATATTGCCACAGAACAGGGAAGGGTTTGGGTCAAGGAGAATCAGTGTATTAATGATGAGCCATACTTTTTTCTGTCCCTGCCTAAATTCTCCTACATTGAAGATAATGTAAATGGGTAGAGATATTAAACACATATCTTATTTTTCCCATAAATGAAGTTATGAAATGATGGTTGAGAATGAGGAGGAGCTGGTAAAGTAAGGGAGCTCAAGGTCAGCACTGTAGGCTTTCAGCGGTAATCCATCCCATGGTGAGGGTGGAGAGCACCTATCTGAGATGAGAGCTTTCCAGCACTTGAAAAGTTTTGAAGATAAAAGTGCTCAGAGCTATACAGATTTTCAGATTTTCTCTACCAGCACTCAGACTAGAGCTACTAAATCTGAAAGCCTGCTTACCCTTAGTGTTTACTTTTATTTTTCAGAATTTCTTCAGCAGGAATTTGATAATTCTGCTTAGGATGTATCAGAAGGCTGATTTGAATTAACCAGTATGTATAATATGATATTTGCCTTCTCTGAAAAGTGTCTTTTTTTTTTTCCTTATTGTCCATAAGAAATTTTGCCCTTCTAAACTGTTTCTTGTAATCCTTCAAGTTTTGGAAATATCTTCCACTTCATTTAATAATGGGGGCTTAAATAATTAAAGCAATGACCTCATTTAAAATGCTCTCTTTCTACTGTTCAACCCACTTGGCCTTCAATTACATTCTAACTAACTTTGTCCTTTGCAATTTGGAGGTAATTATACTTTCTTCAGGAGACAGAAGCTACATAGGACATTAGTGGCTCTGTTCCCATATTCACACCAAATAGTTTTTTTTTCATTAAAGTTTCTTTTTAAAGTTTCCTGTTCACTTTTCATAAATTTCACACCATTATCTATAATTTGAAAAATTATTTGTAAATCTCTGTGCTTTGCTTTTGATTTCATTTTTCATTCTTTAATTTTATTCTTCCTTCTTCTTCCTGTATATTGGTCAAGTCCTTTTAAAATCCTAGATCTGCTTGAGTAACCTCACTGAGCATTTCCTACCCATACCGCCTTCCTTTATGACAGTGGTCACTTTGGCTTCTAGTTTCCGAATTTTACTTTTTATTCTATTTGCAGTTGTATTTTCTGACCCTTCAGTCTGTTTTAAGCAATCCGATCGTAAAATCATTCTTATTTGTTATCTGAAATTTTGATACCACTTTTCTAAATGTAAGCTGAATGTCTGGCAAGGTCTTGTATTCTCTTTCCTGTCTTCTATAAATCCTTCTTTCAGGGGCGCCTGGGTGGCTCAGTCGTTAAGTGGCTGCCTTCGGCTCAGGTCATGATCCCAGAGTCCTAGGATTGAGACTCGCATGGGAATCCCTGCCATCGGGCTCCCTGCTCCTCCCTTTCTCACTCCCCCTGCTTGTGTTCCTTTCTCCTTGTATCTCTCTCTGTCAAATAAATAAAGAAAATCTTTTTTAAAAAATCCTCTTCAAAGAATCATTGCCATAACATGTAATTTTTCTTCTTCTACTTCTTCTTCTTTTATTTTTTTTTAAAGATTTTATTTATTTATTTATCTATCTATCTGTCTGCAAGAGAGGGGGGAGACAGCATGAACAAGAGGAGGGGCAGAGGTAGACTCAGACTCTGCTGAGCCTGGAGCCTGACGTGGAACTTGATCCCAGGACTCTTGGATCATGACCTGAGCTGAGGACAGATGCTTAACCCACTGAGCCACCCAGGGCCTCCGTAAATTTTCTTCCGTGGGATTTACACAGTATGATTCCTGGAGACTGGTTTCCTGTGTTTGCACCTCATTGCACGTTCTTAAGTCTGCACTCAAGTTAGGTGGGCACAAACACGCCCGGTGCCGGTTGAAGAGCACACACCCTCTTCTCTCTGGGAGCTCGGCCATGCTGTCCCATGTCCTCCTGATGTTTAAATGGCCTGATGATCCCAGTTAGTTAAACAGATTTCCTTACTACAGGATTTTTGAGAGACTCTGATCCTTCAGTGTGCAAAAGGGAGAGAGACTGTAGCACAGCATTCCCAAATACAGTGGAGGAGCTCTTTCTGAGGGAAGCCCATCAGGTAAAATGCTCACCAAATTACACTCTGACAAAGGGAGATGTAGGTGTTTCCCTGGACTAAGCCTTCTCCTAAAGCTAATCTTTGCAAAAATTTGCTGAAATCTAAAAAACGATCACTTAGAAAGCTTCTTTTGCTTGTTGGTCATCTTTTAGTAACTATATTTTTATTCTTTCTTCATTACTGTGTTTTTAACATTTCCTGTGAAAAGTTTGTATTAATTTTATAATCATAAAAAAGTAAATTTACTTTAAAAACCTAAGCAAATGCTCTAAGGGAACCTACTTTTGTATTCTGTGTTGGATTTTTTTTTTTTTTCACTTTGGGGAATTTCATTTTTTCCAGTAAACCTGAGAGTGGAGATGTGTACCGGATAACCCTCCTTTTACCAGGAGTACCTGGTGCTTATCAGACATACTTACTTCCACAATCCATGATCTTAATATAAACAGTGTAACTTAAAAATAATTATTTAATAGATCTTAATTATTTCAAAAACCTCATTTATTCCAGAAAACAGAAAAAGAATCTGGACACTTCAGGGTAATATCTAATCAATTCATACTTATCCCTCCTCCCCTCCTTCCTTTTCCTTCTTTCCTTCCTTCTTTCCGTTCTTTTTTTAAAATTATTTACAGTTTAACTCAGTAGATTAGAATTTTATCTACACTTTTCTCTCTTCTGAATTAATTCCAGGGTACATGAGGTGGGGACCACCCAGTCAGTAATCTTGAACTGACAGTGGAAACATCTGTTGAGTATAAATCCACACTTTCCGAAATCTTTGCTGGGTCTGCAACGCTTCTGGTCCCTACCACCAGGACTACGTCACTCTCTTTTACAAACTCTCCCTTATTATACAAGTTAAGGTGCATCCCCAGTCTTTTGATTTCTAGGAATCCATAAGTCAGTGCTTTAGTAACAATATAATCTTAAAAGCTCACACTTTGTTGTTAAAACTAGATTTTTTTTTTAAAGATTTTATTTATTTATTTGACAGAAAGAGATCACAAGTAGATAGAGAGGAAGGCAGAGAGAGAGAGAGAGAGAGGGAAGCAGGCTCCCTGCTGAGCAGAGAGCCCGATGCGGGACTCGATCCCAGGACCCCGAGATCATGACCTGAGCCGAAGGCAGCGGCTTAACCCACTGAGCCACCCAGGCGCCCCTTAAAACTAGATCTTAAATATTCTCACCACAAGAAAGAAATGGTAATTGTGTGAGGGGATGGATGTTTTAGCTAAAGGAAGGGAGGG
This sequence comes from Meles meles, assembly GCF_922984935.1. Lineage (NCBI taxonomy): Eukaryota > Metazoa > Chordata > Mammalia > Carnivora > Mustelidae > Meles > Meles meles. Next base: position 87,004,476 of record NC_060077.1, on the reverse strand, counting down.
AGGTGGCCACATTGTAGTATAGAAATGTGTCTAATCAACACACGGTGTACCTTAAACTCATGTAATGATATATGTCAATTATAACTCAATTAAAAAATGAAGAAATGTAGTTTTTTTCTTCACATTTTCCATGGAACGAATTCCATTTCTTCCTTCCCATGACCCTGTCTTCTGGGCATTGGGTCTCTCTGGTTTTCATCATTGTTCCTGGGGATGAGAATCACTTGCTTAGATTGCCATTCACTGTGCACCAACACCTTGCCTTATGACGGAGCTATTACCCACTTCTTCAAGCTTTTCTCCTTTGCTTTGCTCTTCCTGTATCTAAAGCCATTAACTCATTGAGAGATTGGTTGACCCACACTCAAAGTCGGATCCTGTATAACAGCTGAACTCTGACCCACAGTCTCGACAGCAGCTAGCCTGGAAAGCCAAACCAGGATTTGCAGAGCCCTGAACTACTAGGACTTCATGAAACAAAAACCAAAAACTGCTGGCTTCCATAATTTTGCCCCCAATTCCAATTTAGGATTAGAGAAAAGGCAATATGTACCAGTAATTAATCACATAAGATGTCCTGTTTCTAGTTAGCCCATTTCCTGCTTCCCCGTGCCAACAATCTTCAATCAGAATCCAAGTGTCATCTTCTCTCTCTTTCTTTCTTTCTTTTTTCTTTTCTTTTTTTTCCCACTTTTAAACTTTCCCACTTTCCTGCTGCCTTTGGGACCTTTGCTAAATGTAACCAATGGCGCTGCCTCTCTCACTGCAGCAAGCTCCTAACAGTTTTTGCTTGTTCTCATCCGCGTGGACTTTGTTTATCAGACCCGTATCAGACTCAGGATTCCAGCCCATCGCAGAGCGCTAGTAATGGGAAATAGCACAGGTCAGGGGAGCAGTGGCTGCAAACCAACTCCGCTCAAGTTCCTATTTTGTGGTTTGATCCCTGTCTTAATTTCCTGTGGCCAAACACCTGCTTTGAAACAGTTTTGGAAAACGTATCTTGGTGTGAAAAGGCTTAGGTCTGGCTCTCCCTTTTGTCCTTTTCACTTAGGACTAGGATTATGGTTTGTCTCTTAAAAGTCCAAGGACTGACGATCAGGTGGAGTTTCAGGTCCAGTGACCATTTTTCATGTCCAGACTCTCCTGCAACTTAACGTCCTGATTACTCTGGACTTAAGAAAGCACTTTTTTTGGTGGAGACTTCTAATACGAACTTCCCTCCTATTTGGGAGGTTTGGTGATACTGGACTTTCAGAACACCTGCTTTCCTTTACAGATCTATGTAATTTGGCTTGAGTTAATAACTGGCACTTTAAGGTTTGGTCTCTAATCATTCCCACTGACATCTTCTGATTTCGGTTCTCGGGTTACTCAGCTGAATATCTGTTAGCTGAATAATGATATTTTCAGACTCCACAAATATTTATATGTCAATTATATGGTTTTAACTTGACTTTACATTTCCTATGACCCATCCCCACCACACCCGACCCCTAGCCGCCGAGAATTGGTTTATTATTTCTTGGCTTCACCATTTTGTTACTCCAATACAAAGGTATTCTTGCTCCCTGTTCCTGTTTAACACTTTATAAGACATATGATTAGCCCTTTCTTCAATTGTTCCTATAGTAATATAAGCATTCTACATATTAAAAGTATTTTTTAAGTTCAGGGGCGCCTGGGTGGCTTAGTCAGTTAAGCATCTGCCTTTAGCTCAGGTCATGATCTCAGGGTCCTGGGATCAAGCCCTGCTTTTGGCTCCCTGCTCATTGGGGATCCTGCTTCTCCCCTTGCGTCTCCCCCTCTGCTCATGCTCTGCCTCTCACTTTCTCTAATAAATAAATAAAATCTTTTTTTAAAAAAAGTATTTTTCAAGTTCAGATTGAAGTAGCAATGACCATGCCACATACTGAAGGCACTCTTTATTATTAAACTTAACTAAATTATTGGCTATTAGCTTCTTCTTATTGAATCTGTCACAGGAGGGCAATCTCTCCTTGAGAATATATAAGGTAAATACCAGAAGGTTGTGGTTTTAACAGAAGAGTTAATAAAATTCAACAGGAACAACATGATCTCTGTCATTTTTCTTACCAAGTGCTCAATGTACATCTCTGTATCACAATTTAAGCGTTTATAGAAATAAGTCTATTTCTTTCTATGCTCAGTGTTGACTTTTAGAAGAAAAAAAAAGTCCCCCATTTGACTTTCCAATGTTCTCTCTTGGTTTCTCTTGGCCGTACTGCAGAGTTTATTCATGCAAGATTCCTGATGAATCATTTTTCTCTTGAACCAGATTACAAAACATGCATAAATTTGGGTTGGAGTTTGATAGATGTTAATAGGCAAGTGACATGATTCATCTTAATAACCGTAGACATGAAACAATAATAAAAATATTTATTATTATCTGAATATTATTATTGTAAATATAGTGAGATGATTCCATTCTTTAGGCATTCTTAAGTGCATACAACATCAAGAAGAGAAATTCTGTGAAAATCACCACTCCTCTGATGCATTCTTCCTGTCTTTCCTCAAAGATGTCCATATGCAGAATCTGTCATCATTATCTTTTCTTCTATTTTCGTCCCATGGTCTAGCCATCCCAATATTGACGACACGTGCCAAGACTCACTCACTCGCTACGTCTTCATACATTGGCCACTAATTGCTGATAATGTTGTTTGTGGAATGATGACAAGATATATTCAAAATATTCCTGTAGTATTTTCTGGCACTTTCTGGGAGGTGAGGGGTGAGATGAGCCCCTCCGGCAGTTTCCTCGGAGCTGTAAACATCAGGAGCACGGCTTTCAAAGATAGTTTTAATTTGTAAATCAGTTATTGTTGAATGTAAATTAAAAATCAGATTGTTGATAGGAAATTATAAAGTAGATATGCATATGAATGCTAATGTAGTGCTTTTTAAATAGTTGGCATTCAGATGCAATGGGACTTGTGTAATTTAAGGTCTTTAGACGTCTATGCACATTTTTTATTGTGGATCAGTTCAAAATGTCTTAGCACATGAATCTCTATAATTATAAATCTTATTAAAATTCATCACCGAATGATTCTGAAATCCTTTTTGTTGGTTCCCTTTGAACTGAACAATTCTTCTCTATCTGACGGCAGGATAAGTGATTTCTATGTAAAAGTTTCCTCAAATAATATGCATTATTCTCAACTATAGGAAATTATAGATGCAAATAAATTACTTTCTAAAATTCCCCATTCTTTTGTTTTCCTAAGACAATTCCAGACTTGAAAAATAGCATAATTTGAATTGTTTGTCCACTTTTTCTGGGGTCACACAGGTTTCCTGCTAATGCTCACTTAGCCTCAAGACTCAATTTTTTTTCTAGAACTTAATCATGCTGAAGCACCTTATACACACTTATTGTCCTGTATTTTTTTTTCCATTTTAAAATAAATGAGAAGCTTTATTGTGACACATAGGCACAGGGCCTGACATTGTAAGTTCTAAAGAAATGTGCAAAGGAATGGAATAAGCAGCATATATTGTAAGAATAATGCCTCTAGTGAGATGCTTTCTATTTATTCATTGTATGTGATGAAATGTTTCCCGATATTAACAAAGACTAACTTTTTTTCTATTTACTTGCATTCGTTGATATGTATAATTATGTGTTTGATGGGTTCACATAAATCATTTGCTTATATGCCATGAGCATACAAGGAGAGATTTTACTCAGGAAATACGTATTAATTCTGGGAATAATTTTGAAGTTACACAGTACAGTTTGCTAATAACAATATTTTAGACAAATGCTGGTTTAAGAATATAAGTAGCAGACACAGATTGGAAGAGCAAATATGTGAAAATGTCTATGCTACCAAAGCAATCTACACATTTAATGCAATCCCTTCAAAATACCACCAGTATTTTTCATAGAGCTAGAACGAACAATTCTAAAATTTGTATGGATCCAGAAAAGACCCCCAAATAGCCAAAGTAATGTTGAAAAGGCAAAACAAGCAGGAGGCATCAAAATTGCAGATTTTAAGCTGTATCACAAAGCTGTAATCATCAAGACAGTATGAACCTGGCAAAAAACAAACACGTAGGTCAGTGGAACAGAAGAGAACCCAGAAATAGACCCACAACTCAATGGTCAAGAGTCTTTGACAAAGCAGGAAAGAATGTGCAATGGAAAAAAAAGTCAGTCTCTTCAACAAATGGTGTTGGATAAATTGGACAGCCACATGTGGAAGAATCAGACTGGACTACTTTCCTATTCCATACACAAAAGTAAATTCAAAACGGATGAAAGACCTAAATGTGAGACAAGAATCCATTAAAATCCTAGAGGAGAACACAGGCAGTAACCTCTTTGACTTCATCCATAGCAACTTCTTACTAGAAACATTGCCAGTGACAAGAGAAACAAAGCAAAAATGAGCTATTGGGATTTCTTCAAGGTAAAAATCTTCTGCACAGTGAAGGAAACAATCAACAAAACTTAAAAGGAGCCTACAGAATTGGAGAAAATGTTTGCAAATGACCTATCCGATAAAGATTTAATATCCCAATCTAAAAAGAACTTAGGAAATTCAACCCCCAAAACACAAATCAGTTAAGAAATGGTCTGAAGATATCAATAGCCATTTTTCCAAAGGAAACAGCCAGATGGCTAAGAGACACATGAAAAGATGTCCAACATCATTCATCAGAGAAATACAAACCAAAACTATAATGAGATACCACCTCATACATTTTAGAATGGCTAAAATTAACAACACAGGAGACAACAGATGTCGATGGGGATGCAGAGAAAGGGGAACCCTCATGCACTGTTGGTAGGAATGCAAACCTGTGCAGCCATTCTGGAAGACAGTATGGAGGTTCCTCAAAAACTTAAAACTAGAACTACCCTATGATCCAATAATCACACTACTAGGTATTTACCCAAATGATAAAAAAAGGTACCTGAACCCTGATGTTTATAGTAACATCAACAGTAGCCAAATTATGGAAAGAGCCTGAGTGTCCATCAAACGATGAATGGATGAAGAAAATGTGGTATATATATACAATGGAATATTACTTAGCAATCAAAAAGAATGAAATTTTGGCATTTACAAGAACATGGGTAGAACTAGAGTGTATTATGCTAAATGAAATAAGTCAGTCAGAGAAAAACAACTTCCATATGATTTCATTCATATGTAGAATTTATGAAACCAAATAGATGAGCATAGGGGAAGGAAAAGAAAAATAAAATAAGATAAAAACAGAGGGGGGCAAACCATAGGAGACTTTTGACTGTAGAGAACAAAATGGAGATTGCTGGAGGGGAAGTGGGTGGGGGGAGGATGGGTTAATGGGTGATGGGCATTAAGGAGGACTTGTAATGAGTACTGGGTGTTGTATGTAAGCAATGAATCACTAAATTCTATTCCTAAAACCAATACTATATGTTAACTAACTTGAACTGAGATAAAAACTTTGGAAATGAAATAAAATATAGGCTTTATTAGGAATGTGAAAGCTAAAAAAATAATAAAACAATTAGTTCTAGAAATTAAAAGAAAAAAGATATAACTAAGAGAGAGTGTTCTTTTGCAGAAGTGAGAAATGTATCAACTTCAGAAGAATCCTGAACTTCTCATTCTGAGAACAGGAAGAGTGGAGGTGGGGTGAGAGACAAAATCCATAGCAGTATCACATAAGAACCTTCTTGAGATCTGACCCAGTTTGTCCAAATGTTACCTAGCTATTCTTTTTTGATAATAAAAAAGATTAGACCTTAGAGAATGATATAAGATTAATTAATAATAATGTTTACTTTTATTTTTCTTTACTTAGTACCTCTGGGGGGGAAAAAAAAACCTCTAGGAAAATAAAAGAAAAAATATGCTTTGAGGTTTAATTTCCTAAAATTTTGTATAGGCACAGTTTTGGAAGAGGGCACAAATTAGAAACAATACAGAATGCCAGTAGTGAGATGTGGGAGAGATTCAAAATATACAAAACATGGAGGCTGGATCGGAGAGGATTGTGGGAGGAGAAAACACAGCTCAGTTTGGAAGAAACAAAAGGAAATGTCATTATGGAGCAAAAGACCAAAACTCCCCGTATTTGGTGATGAAATTTACTGAAAATTACCAATGACACCTTCATTTTGTGCTAGATATACACAAATTAAGTCTATATGGATAAACAAATCTTCCCAAAAATAATCTAGAGTTCCTCAAGCTTAATTGAGTCCATGGTGGAATATTCTATACGGACTACATTATGTAGCAAAATGTCTTGATTTAATTGAGCAGAAGTCAGGTAAGGAAGCCCTTCCTTCCTTCCTTCCATACCTCCTTCCTTCCTCCCTCTCTCCCTCACTCCCTCTTTCCTTCCCTCTTTCCTTGCACTCAGTTTAACAAAACTAATTTTGGTTAAAGTGTAAACTTTCGATCCAGAAGGTGGAGTACAGAGCAACTAAAATTTGGAAGAGCCATGTGGAGACGTTCAGAAGCCAGAGAATCCAGACCATGGTCATTCAGCTCAAGGTTTTCATCCTTTCAATGATGCCTTCAAGTGACTGTTTCTTTCTCTTTCATAAGCGTTTGCTTGCTGCTTTAGCTGATTGTTCCATACACAAGATTTCTTTCTGGATCATTGGTAGGTTCAGAGCCTCTTGAGTTGTGTCCATAGCACATCAGGGTTTTTAGGGACGACTGTATGCAAAACATTTTCGAAGGTTTCATGAGGAATATAAAGAAGACTGTGAAAACCTTGCATTTGAACTGTTAAAATTTAGTAAAGAAGAGGGAAGTAACTCATATAATAGCAAGGAGAAAATCTTGGGAATTCAATAATTTTCTCTAGTATGCTCAGAATCCTCAATGTATTACAGAAAGACCCATAAGAGATAACATTACTGTGCTCTGTATTTATCAAATAATATCATTAGCTGTCAACATAAATCTCTGTGTCACAAAGCTTTTTGCAAAGCGTAATTTAAGGAAAGTGTTTTACCTTTGGCCCAAAGCCAGCATATTATGGTACTTAGTTCCCCCTTTGTATTTTGTAGATCCAAAACAAACCATGAGATCTGAGTGACAGACAAGTACTACTTGCACCTGTAATTGTTTTTCAGAAAACAAAGAATTCATTTAAAAACATATGTCAAGAGCAAGAGCTAAATGATTTCTTTTTATGTTCAGCTCAGATTAAAATGGCTTTGAATGTAATAAAGACTCCTTTAATACCATATATTTCTATGCATGACTTTAAAGCCATATTCCAAGTAATGAATAAACATGACAGAATATAGACAATAAAGGAATGTAGACTGTGGAACAGTAGCAATATCATTATTTCAAGCCTCAGATCAATTAGATTTTAAGCCAAAGACTATAATAAGAGATGAGGAAGGACACTATATCCTACTCAAAGGGTCTGTCCAACAAGAAGATCTAACAATTTTAAATATCTATGCCCCTAACGTGGGAGCAGCCAACTATATCAACCAATTAATAACAAAATCAAAGAAACACATCAATAATAATACAATAATAGTAGGGGACTTTAACACTCCCCTCACTGAAATGGACAGATCATCCAAGCAAAAGATCAACAAGGAAATAAAGGCCTTAAATGACACACTGGACCAGATGGACATCACAGATATATTCAGAACATTTCATCCCAAAGCAACAGAATACACATTCTTCTCTAGTGCACATGGAACCTTCTCCAGAATAGATCACATCCTGGGTCACAAATCAGGTCTCAACTGGTATCAAAAGATTAGGATCATTCCCTGCATATTTTCAGACCACAATGCTCTGAAGCTAGAACTCAATCACAAGAGGAAAGCTGGAAAGAACCCAAATACATGGAGACTAAACAGCATCCTTCTAAAGAATGAATGGGTTAACCAGGAAATTAAAGAAGAATTGAAAAAATTCATGGAAACAAATGATAATGAAAACACAACAGTTCAAAATCTGTGGGACACAGCAAAGGCAGTCCTGAGAGGAAAATATATAGCGGTACAAGCCTTTCTCAAGAAACAAGAAAGGTCTCAAGTACACAACCTAACCCTACGCGTAAAGGAGCTGGAGAAAGAACAAGAAAGAAACCCTAAACCCAGCAGGAGAAGAGAAATCATAAAGATCAGAGCAGAAATCAATGAAATAGAAACCAAAAAAAACAATAGAAAAAATCAATGAAACTAAGAGCTGGTTCTTTGAAAGAATCAATAAGATTGATAAACCCCTGGCCAGACTCATCAAAAAGAAAAGAGAAAGGACCCAAATCAATAAAATCATGAATGAAAGAGGAGAGATCACAACTAACACCAAAGAAATACAGACAATTATAAGAACATACTATGAGCAACTCTACGCCAACAAATTTGACAATCTGGAAGAAATGGATGCATTCCTAGAGACATATAAACTACCACAACTGAACCAGGAAGAAATAGAAAACCTGAACAGGCCCATAACCAGTAAGGAGATTGAAACAGTCATCCAAAATCTCCAAACAAACAAAAGCCCAGGGCCAGACGGCTTCCCAGGGGAATTCTACCAAACATTTAAAGAAGAACTCATTCCTATTCTCCTGAAACTGTTCCAAAAAATAGAAATGGAAGGAAAACTTCCAAACTCATTCTATGAGGCCAGCATCACCTTGATCCCAAAACCAGACAAGGATCCCACCAAAAAAGAGAACTACAGACCAATATCCTTGATGAACACAGATGCAAAAATTCTCGCCAAAATACTAGCCAACAGGATTCAACAGTACATTAAAAGGATTATTCACCACGATCAAGTGGGATTTATTCCAGGGCTGCAGGGTTGGTTCAACATCCGCAAATCAATCAATGTGATAGAACACTTTAATAAAAGAAAGAACAAGAACCATATGATACTCTCAATAGATGCTGAAAAAGCATTTGACAAAGTACAGCATCCCTTCCTGATCAAAACTCTTCAAAGTGTAGGGATAGAGGGCACATACCTCAATATTATCAAAGTCTTTGAGAAAATGTAACCTGGAAAGTATAGGTATGAGTTATTTATGGGAATTTTATGACTTGTCAGAAATTTAAAAATGAAATCTTCAATATTTTCATGATTTTAACTATTATTTATCTTATATCTGGAAATCTGTTTGTAATGCAATAAAATGAATTGGGTCCAAACAAAGAAGAATATTAAAGAATGGTTCCAGTAAATTTAAAATGTTTATTTGGCTGAATAATAAAATTACTTAAGATAGTCAGATGTTCAGAATATATACATTTGTATTTATTTTCTTTCATCACCAGTAGCATCATATCTCAGATTTATTTTCAGCTGTAACATTAATGTTTTTTTCCATAAGTCTAGGTGTCTAGAAACAAACGCAAGAAACACAAAGCTGTTGATTTATAGAGAAACAACAAAAAATCTAATGTTTATATTTGGCCTTCCTTTTTTCTTTGAAATTTCCGGTTTGGAGTTTAAGATCTTTATTTTTCTGCCATATGGGATGGTTGCTCTTTGAAATATTCTGAATGGATCAAATAGTTCATCCCTCAAGGGCTTTCAGAAATGGGGTGAGACCCCTGATATTTCAGAGAATCTAAGTTTTATGTTACTTTTTTATGTTTTAAAGGTTATCTCAGCTCTATCCTTATATCCATTCATTCAACAAATATTTATGGAGTATGTAATTGGTAGTAGGATCATATTGAGGGTGGATTCTGTGTTTACATTACTTTTGTCTCATAAGAAAGAGAGGACACGCAACAATATACATACCATTCACTAAAAAGGGATAAGGACAGAACAGAACAAACCCTTTCCTAAACATATCCGTCATATCTAGGATTGCTAGCCTCATTCTTTCAAGGAAATAAGCCATTAAACTCATTTTTTTTGGATACAGTCTAAGGAAAAAAACCATTTGTCGTCCCTGACTATATCTGCTCCATATTCCGCATAAACAAACAATACGGATACAATGTAGATTATTTGTAATCTTTCACCGGCAAGTCGGAAAACAACTCAACCTCGTTTAAGCAACTGTGTGTGAGTATGTGTGAGTGTGTGTGTGTGAGCGTGTGTGTGTGCCTCAGCGCTTTTTTGTTTTGGTTTTAAATATTTGATCATGGCCCTGCTAGATCCGTGGACTTTTATCATATTGTTCACTGTGTTCTTTTGTTTTTCTCCAGCTTTGGCTCGCTCTGACTCTCACTCTTGTTCTCCAGCCCCAACCTAAAATCTGCACCCGTTCCTCTTTGCATAACGGCATATTCTCTCTTTCTGCAGATATACCTTCCTCGTGTGTCAGCCAAACATGCTTGCAGGCTTACGTTATTCCACCGTAAAGCCTCAGTGGAGAGAGATTATTTTTTCCACTAAACAGTTAAAGAATAAAATCTCAGAGAAAGACTTGGTATTGACCTAGACTGAGTTCCATGCCCAATCCTTGGACTTTGGTGGGTTACCTGGAACACTGACTGGTTAGCCATGGACTGCGCTCCCTTTCCTGTGCGCAAAGGGAAGGAGGGGAATGTGGTCGTTATTGGGTCACTTGGTTCTTGTCCCAGAGGCACCAAAGAATTGGAAACCCAAGACCCGAATGGGGAGATAGAGTCTGTAGAGTCGATACGTGTAGTACACATTCAGGAGTGAAAACCGGCCAGTGCCAGAGAAGAGTGGCAACGGCCCTGAGAAGCTCTAGCTGCGTCTTTTCAAGCCTCCTTTGTGCCCGTGTAGATTTGGCTTTGATTGACATTTTTGACTGACAGCTGGCGGTTCTATCACATTTGGGCTTCTGCGCATGTGCCCACCCATGACACATTCTGTTATAATTGTACTTGTTTACGCATCGCATATTTATGGACTTTTCATGAGTTTTGTTGTGACTTTAAAGGTACTTACCGGCACGTTGCACACCTCGTGTGCATGCTTGGCTCTTAGAAGTCCCCTTGGGGCTTTTGAGCCAGCGCTGAGGCTCGGCCTTTCTCGTCCTGTTAGCCCGGACCGGCGGCTCTGAAGATGTGGCTGCTAATCCTCGGGCGTGGCTCCAGGAATGTGGCCAGCGCCCGCGTTGTCCCTCTTTGCTCACGTCTAACTGCCTCACCGGACTGGCAACCATGCACAGCGTAAATTAGGAAGAAAACAAAAAAAAAAAAGTCTGCTAATCCAGGCGAGGGATTTGGCTACCAGAATAAAAGGGTTATGTCTTAAACTGGATACATCAGAAGTAGACCCTGGGATTGCGCTTTGGACTACGTCATTTATTTGGGAAGATGTTCTTACCTGCAGAGGCAAGCGGCCGGAACAAACTGGCCACATGACGAGGACATCTAGACAACCACTGCCGCCCTGGGCCTTTCTTCTCTTGCTTTGATTTGTCACTCTGCCGGGGCGTCATCACGTGCTGCGGCTGGTGCTGTGAGCTGTGTTCCTTCCGGTCGCGTTTTGAGTCCCACCAAGCTCTGTCAGAGATTTCGATCAACCTAAGGCCACAGTTTTGAAAACGACTTGGCCCCTAGGTGCGGTAGTTTGGGATCGGAGCCTTCCTTAAGGGGACCCTGATTGTGCATCTCAGCCAAAACCTGCCTCCTGCGTCTTTGAATGAAATGGTGGCCGGTGCTAGCTAGGCTCGGGGGAGAACCGTACCTATGACAGATTACCTGTGCCATCAGTCAGGCGCTGGCACCCAGTCTGTCGAGCCCTCCCAGGAAAAGAAACTATCCCAAGTAGGAGACATAGGCTCGTTGGGTGATTGCTCGCGGGAAGAAGCAGTCTTTATTTTTTTAATATTTTTAAAGATTTTATTTTTTATTCTGTAATATATTTTATAAATTTATTTTATAAAATTTATTTTATAATTTATTTTATAAATTTTATTTATTTATATTTTATATATTTTATATATAATGCAATATATTATCAATATAATTATAAAATAATTTCAATTATTTTATAAATACAATTTATAATTTATTTTATAAATTTTTAAAGATTTATATACAGACAGAGATCACAAGTAGGCAGAGAGGCAGGCAGAGACGGGAGGAACGAAGGCTCCCGCTGAGCAGAGAGCCCGATGCAGGGCTCCTTCCCCGGACCCTGGACCTGAGCTGAAGGCAGAGGCTTTAACCCACGGAGCCACCCCGGCGCCCCAGAGGCAGTCTGTAGCGTGTGCGGAGACGCAGAGTGAAGAGAGAAGCAAGAAGAGAAACGGGACAGAAATGGCTGGGAAGCAGCATTTTGAGACCCACACTTAGAATCATATAAATGTCCTTAAATGTCTGTGCTGTTGCTGCCGCCACTGCCTAGACTTCTGTCACCACAAAGGTCCCGGTCCTCGGTGTCAGTCAGAAAAACAGTCTTGGCTCACCTGTGGTACAGCGAAGAGGGTAATTCAAGCCCAGCTCAGGCCTGGGGCTTTCAACCCTGCAAAGCGCTCACGGCTGTAGGGAAGGTCCCCAACCTGCCAGCACTGATGTGTGGCTTCTTGGAGGAAGAGAATTCCAAAGCTGAGCAGGGTAGAGAGGGTCACCCTGGTGTTTATCTAGTGATTAAAAAAGAGAGAGAAACAGACAGAAATGAATGAAAAATAGAAAGACACCTGGATACAGGGGGAGGAAAGAGAAAACAACAACAAAAAACCAAACCTGAAAAAAAAAATGTCCACGATCTGACCCAATTGGAAATTCAAGATTTTTTAAAAAAATCAGGCACAACCGAAGACAAAAGAGTGCTGAGTGGGTTTTGCGCTTCTCTTATATAAGCTTTGAATTAACTTTAACATCTGCAGAAAATGCCCAACTGCAAAACGTCGTGGTGAACAGCGGGACTCACAGTGTTCAAACAGGAATGCTGTTCCCAATATTACTTGGGGATTGCACTAGATTGGAACAGGATATCGTCACTCAACTTAAAGAAGTCAGTGGATATAAGATAGACGACAAATAGATATGCCTCGTTGGTACTGCTGCCGTACTTAACATTTCCCACAGTCTTAGGGTCTGGTACTCTAAAATATTTCATAGAGGGTATAGATACTATGACCTAATGAATAATGAATTAAAATTAAGTTGGGTTTTTGGCACTTACAAATTGGCTTGACAAACCGTGGAGCTTACCTCCCAGTTAAAATAGTTAATGTGCTGTAGTATAAATGACACAGAGTTGTCAGGGTTTGAAACTAATATAAGAATATATGTATGTAAAAGAGCTAATTTGTAAACGGTGAATATCTCTACGTCTTCTACATTTAACAACCCAACTCAGCCTAGTTTTAAACCCAGAAAAAAAGAAAAAGAAAAAAGAAAAACCTGAATGGTACTTCAAAGTGGATTACCTCAAATTGAATAGTATAGAATCCACGAAGGTTCCCACACCCAATATTACTCAAATTACGGACTCCTTCCAATTGGCAACTCTTCAACATTTTGCTGTTCTGTCTTTGGCTAATAGGTTCCTGCAGTGCCTATTCAACAACTTCTTAGCAGCAAGGTGCTCTCCCCTCCACGGAGACACAACACACCTCAGCCTGGCTGCCAAGGGCATGCCTGAATAGCTTCACGCACGAATTCTTCAGGAAAGGCCTGAACTGCACCTGTCTCTCTCCAGGGGCTTGGATGGGACGTGGCATGGTCCCATCCTCCTCTAGGGAGAGCTACCTGACACTTCTTAAGGACATGCAGATGCTCACCAAAGAGCCCACAGAGGCGGGTGAATCATTGCTCCACGCCTAGTGCACGTCTCTTTCCTCCAGTCAGACTTCTGAAAATGCTGTGAATGGAAGGGTGCTCGTTCAGTAGAACGTTCATCTCCCTACGGGCCTCAGGCTGCAGGTCCCACAGAGCGCCTTAATGACAGGCTTAATTTCAAATGCAGTGAGATGGAATGTCACATTTCAGTCATCAGTTAAACATCAGGGGGAGCTGTAAGCCAATGCCTAACCTCAGCTTTTGATGTCTGAATGCTGACGACTTTTATGTCTTATGCCTGCCTCTTCTTGGGCCTCACATGCATGCAAGGGGAGAGGAAATTCTAGGGGCCCCCTCCTCTGGCATTTGCAGGAGGAGCCCAAGCCACGGGTCCTTGCAGGTCTCTAGGAGAATCTGCGAGATTCCTCGCCTCGGCCCCACCCTTAACACGATAACAATCCAGCCCGGTTTCCCTTGCTAATCCTCTCCAGACACGGTGGACCTGCTTGAGAAGCCAGGCCTGCTCTCCCCACGAGCATCAGTTACGGAGATGTTAACCATTTCCTCCCCTCTTGGTCCGTGTTACCATTATTATCATCAGTGACACCAGAACCAGACTCTGGAAGTCCGTCTGCCTCCACGGGCAGGCGGAACAGAGCAGATCCCAGAACACACAGGAATGAAGGGAGGAGAATGACAGAGGAGGGGGAGAGAAGGGGGGAAAAATGCATGAAGTGCTACTGAGCAGTTATTACCGGCCGCGGGATCTCTGTGTCCCCAGGACGCACACACAACTGTGCGGAGTGCGCCTTAGCACCACCCCTCCAAGGCTGGAAGAATCGTGAGACTTCCCTACCGAGGCCCCTGTTCGGTTAGGGCTGAGCCCCGAGGACCCCCCCGCTTGCCTCCCACACTGAACAAGTACCAGGCAGAGAGGAGGCAGGTTACAAACAGTGCTCGCTACAGGGAGTGATGCGGATCCAAGGATATAGGTGACCACTTTCACACTAGGTTCACTATTTTTAAAGGAGGGCCTCTTAGAAAATAAATACCAAATAGTCCGCCTTTTAAATATGTGTATATCCACAAGGATCACGTCAGCTCAGCCCTGTTATATTTGGCCAGTAAGATCAGTCCCAAAGGGGTGAGTCTGTGTAGAGTCTATGAAACACAGTTTCTAGGAACTGCCCCCTTCTTTACCAAGTGTGTTCTCCCTGACTAGCGTCAAGTTCAGAATCTTTCCTTAGGACCCCAGTCCCTCTGTGTTAAACCGAGTGTGAGGATCTTAGCAACTCTAATTTCCGTACTTCATAAACTTTACACCCTTCAGAAAGAGATTCATCTGTATTGTAGAATCTTAGCAAAAAAAAGGCTCCGAAGCACTTTATTAATTCTAACACTCCACTGATACAGCGTCCGGAGGGCAGACAAGCCCACACCTGCATCCAGGGTGAGGAGGTGAGAGATCTCAGTTTATAGCCTCCTCTATTCATCCATGTTATTGGGGTTAGTGGAGCAGTCCATAAATTCCTTTCCAGGAAATTTGGATAGACAGAACTTAACATTTTATTTTAGAATGAAAACTTTTATTTGGGGTCTTTCCTAGAATTAACCACATTACCGCTTCTGAGGTCAACCAAAGGCTGAACACATTTTGGACATGAAAGATTTGTTAATTATTTATGTTCCCCAACAGCAATGTTGATTATAGGGCCGGTCCAGCAAGCATTCAATAAACGAGTGTTAAACAAATTTTGTGGCATATTCTGGGTGAATCCTAAGCCAGGGACAAATGCAATTAATGTAGCCCAGGGGATTACTCCTGACAAATTACTCTCAGTGGATTTGTATGATTTTAGTAGTGGAGAAGCAGTGGTTGTGAGAGATACTTCCTGGATTAGACTTATAAATGCTTGCGAGGGGGACCTACAAAACATTCTCTGAAGGAATGCAGACATGATTTCTCCCTTTCCTCTGTTCTCACCATGAAGCAGAGAAACACAGTGCAAGGACAGGGAAAGGATGCTCATTGTCTTTATGGAAAACTACTTAATCCCAGAATCCGCAAAAAATGAAGAAACCTGGAGTGAAAGGTGCTTCTAGAAAGGAGAATGGGGTAAACTGGGCTAGAAGAGTTCACCTAATCAGAAGAGTTCCAAAGCCCCCCCCCCTTCAAAGATGCCCCTAATTATGCAGAAGGTAGGGGTACTATGAAGGCATCTTTCCCTTTGGCAGATATGAAATCTGAAACAATGTGTCTGAAAAGAAAGCCTCCTCTCTTCCCTTATTTCACTGGGCTTCATTTCGAGGGTGTGTGTGTTTGAACCAAATTACTTTAAAATCCAAAGAACGTAGAGATCATGGAATATATCAACATGTGAGATTAAGAATCTAGAAATTGAGTACTAATACATGCTTCTATGTGGAGGAACACTGAAATTATACTAAATGGAAAAAGCCAGCTGCCAAAGACAGATACTGTATGATTCTCTATATGAAATGTGCAGATACTGTATGATTCTCTATATGAAATGTGCAGAATAAGCAAATCTCTAGAGACAGAGGTCAAAGTAGTGGTTTCCAGAGACTAGGAGGAGTGAGGAATTGGGATAACTGCTTAATGGGTGCGGGATTCTTTCGGGGGCAATGAACATGCTTGGAAGTAGAGAGAAGGGACGGTGGCATATCACTGTGGTGGCACTGAATGCCATGGAGTTGTACACCTGCCCCTAAAATGCTTAATTTTATGTCATGTGAATTTTACACCGGCTAAACTAAAACATAAAGAACGCAGAAGAGAGGGCCAGTGTAAAAAGGAAATACCAACTCATTTTAGATAAATCTGCATGTGAACGGGCACCTGTGTCACTGAAAGTTGTCACAAATACCAGTTCCGTGGAAAATGAGTCGAGTATCTCACTTGTAGTAAATACACAATACATTTTGAAATGTTACTGTAATTTGAAATTAAAAAAAAAAGATTTTATTTACTTATTTGTCAAAGAGAGTGCATAAGCAGTGGGGAAGGGCCTAAGGAGAAGCAGCCTCCCTGCTGAGCAAGGAGACCGATGTGGGACTTGATCCCAGGGCCTGGGATCATGACCTGAGCCAGAGGCAGACACTTAACCCACTAAGCCACTTAGGCATCCCCATAATTTAAAAGTTTTGAATAGAAAAGCATTGACCATGGGAAAATGATAGTTTCTCTCTGCTGGATATTCTAAATACTTAAAAATATAAAACATTTGCGTGTTCTTTAAAATTAGGCAGAATGACAGTGTTTCATGGTGGAATGATGTCCAAGCGTAGAGCGCAGATGTCTGTGTTGCACCATGGAATTTACAGCTAAGTGCTGGCGAGAAACACACACTAGTTAATAATTCTAGTCCTTCATTTTGTTTTCTATGAAATTAAGAATTCATCAGAGGAACACTTAGTTTTCTTCCAACTCTAATATTATAGGATTCAACCATATACATTACAGAGTAATTCCTGTGATTTAGAATTTGATTTTCTGAAAAGATAAGGACAATGTGAGGATTTTCCATATAAAGAATCATGTCATCTGCGAAGAGTGAGAGTTTGAGTTCTCCATAGCCAGTCTGAATACCGTTTATTTCTCTTTGTTGTCTGATTGCTGTTGCTAGGACTTTTAATACTATGTTGAACAAGAGTGGTGAGAGTGGACATCATTGTCGTGTTCCTGATCTCAAAGGGAAGGCTGTCAGCTTTTTCTCATTGAGGATGATATTCGCTGTGGGTCTTTCATAGATAGATTTGATGATGAAATTGAGGAATGTTCTTTCTATCCTTATACTTTGAAGTGTTTTCATCAGGAAAGGATGCTGAATTTTGTCAAATGCTTTTTCTGCATCAATTGAGAGGACCATGTGGTTCTTCTCTCTTCTCTTATTGATGTGTTCTATCACACTGATTGATTTGCGAATGTTGAACCATCCTTGTAACCCAGGGATGAATCTCACTTGGTCATGGTGGATAATCTTTTTAATGTGCTGTTTGATCCTATTAGCTAGGATCTTGTTGAGAATTTTAGCATCCATATTCATCAGGGAAATTGGTCTGAAATTCTCCTTTGAATTTGGGGTCTTTGTCTGGTGTGAGCATCTTTGTCTGGTAGTGCTGGCTTTATAAAAAGAGCCTGGAAGTTTTCCTTCTGCTTCAATTTTTTGAAAGAGCTTCAGGAGAGTAGGTATTATTTCTTCTTTGAAAGTTTGGTAGTATTCCCCAGGGAATCCATCAGGTCCTGGGCTCTTACTTTTTGGGAGATTTTTGATCACTGCTTCAATCTTGTAGTACTAGATATTATCTATTTAGGTTGTCAGTTTCTTCCTGATTCAGTTTTGGAAGTTTTCAGTTTTCTAGGAATGCATCCATTCCATCTAGGTTGCTTAACTTATTGGCATATAACTTGGATAATAATTTCTGATGATCGTTTCTATTTCCTTGGTGTTAGTTGTGAAGTCTCCCTTTCCATCCATAATTTTATTAATTTGGGCCTTCCCAAAAGTCTCCACCCCAAACTACTAGAACTCATTCAACAATTCAGTAATGTGGCAGGATACAAAGTCAATGTACAGAAATCAGTTGCTTTCTTATACACTAACAATGAAAATACAGAAAAGGAAATTAGAGAATCCATTCCATTTACTATAGCATCAAGAACCATAAGATGCCTGGGAATAAACCTAACCAAAGAGGTAAAGGATCTGTACTCGAGGACAGAGCACTCATGAAAGAAATTGAAGAAGACACAAAAGATGGAAGACCATTCCATGATACCGGATCAGAAAAATACACATTGTTAAAATGTCTATACTGCCTGGAGTACTCTGTACTTTCAATGCCATTCCGATCAAAATTCCACCAGTATTTTTCAAAGAGCTGGAGCAAACAATCCAAAAATTTGTATGGAATCAGAAGAAACCCCGAATTGCTAAGGAAATATTGAAAAACAAAAACAAAACTGGAGGTATCACGTTACCCGATTTCAAGCTTTACTACAAAGCTGTGATCACCAAGACAGCATGGTACTGGCATAAAAACAGACACATAGACCAGTGGAACAGAGTGGAGAGCCCAGATATGGACCCTCAACTCTATGCTCAACAAATCTTTGACCAAGCAGGAAAAAATATACAGTGGAAAAAAGACAGTCTCTTCAATAAATGGTGCTGAGAAAATTGGACAGCTATGCGTAGAAGAACGAAACTCGACCATTCTCTTACACCGTACACAAAGATAAACTCGAAATGGAGAAAAGACCTCAACATGAGGCAGGAATCCATCTGAATCCTAGAGGTGAACATAGGTAGTAACTTCTTCAACATCAGACATAGCTGATATGTCTCCAAAGGCAAAGGTAAACATAGGAAGTAACTTCTTCAACATCAGCCATAGCTGATATGTCTCCAAAGGCAAAGGAAACAAAAGCAAAAATGAATTTTTGGGACTTCATCAAGATCAAAAGCTTCTGCACAGCAAAGGAAACAGTCAACAAAACAAAGAGGCAACCCACGAAATGGGAGAAGATATTTGCAAATGACAGTACAGACAAAGGGCTGATATCCAGGATCTATAAAGAACTCCTCAAACTCAACACACACAAAACAGATAATCATGTCAAAAAATGGGCAGAAGACATGAACAGACATTTCTCCAGTGAAGACATACAAATGACTAACAGACACATGAAAAAATGTTCATCACCACAAGGCATCAGGGAAATTCAAATCAAAACCCACACTGATATACCACTTTACACCAGTTAGAATGGTCAAAATTAACAAGACAGCAAACAATGTGTGTTGGAGAGGATGTGGAGTAAGTGAAACCCTCTTAGACTGTTGGTGGGAATGCAAGTTGGTGCAGCCACTTTGGAAAATTGTGGAGATTCCTTAAGAAATTAAAAATAGAGCTTCCCTATGACCCTGCAATTGCACTACTGGGTTTTTATCCCAAAGATCCAGATGTAGTGAAAAGAAGGGCCATCTGTACCCCAATGTTCATAGCAGCAATGGCCACAGTTGCCAAACTGTGGAAAGAACCAAGATGCACTTCAATGGACGAATGGATAAGGAAGATGTAGTCCGTATATACAATGGAGTATTATGCCTCCATCAGAAAGGATGAATACCCAACTTTTGTAGCAACATGGACGGGACTGAAGGAGATCATGTTGAGTGAAATAAGTCAAACAGAGAGAGTCAATTATCATATGGTCTTGCTTATGTGTGGAGCATAAGAAATAACATGGAGAACATGGGAGACAGAGTATATAAGGGAGTTGGGGGAACTTGGAGGGAGAGATGAACCATGAGAGACTATGGACTCTGAAAAACAATCTGAGGTTTTGGAGGGTGGGGAGGGGTGGGAGGTTGGGTAAGCCTGCTGGTAGGTATTATGCAGGGCATGTATTGCATGGAACACTGGGTATGGTACATAAACAATGAATTCTGAAACACTGAAAAGAAATTAAAAAAAAAAAAAGACAATGTAAGGATAACACCTTTGAGGTCAGAGATCATCTGGGTGATTTAAGAAAGATGCAAAAGAATTTGTTTCACATGCCAGATCTGGTTGGTGGGTAACAGCTAATCTTCCAGAGGCCTACGCTGGGAAAGACATTATGGTTTGGTGCTGTGAGTAACCAGTGGTGTTGCCCATGCTTGGGGAGGGAGTGCTTGGGAAGGGGGAACAGGCTGAGAGGAGCTGGACATACAGAGGTCACCTATTACGTTTCCATGGTGAAGGTGAAAAGTAAACTGTTTAAGGATGGAAACAACAGATAATGGTCCATTAAGGGAAAAATGGATGGGGGAGCATCATTTTAATTATTTCCTTCAACCAAGCCTAATAAATGGTAGTTTATACCCAAATTGCACATTACCTAGTGTATGACTGTGAAAATTCTGAACATAAATAGATCTACTCTTTTTTAATAGAAATATTAGCAATTTCTCTAGTCATTAATGACTGGAATGGAAATTTAATGTTTATCAAAATTTCTCATATCTGCAAGTTTATGATTTGAATGTGCGTGTGCATGTGTGTGTGTATGCATGTGTGTGTGTGTGTGTGTGTGTATCTGAAGGGTGGGACCCAGGTTTTTATTTTCTTTACTCCTGTGGGCATCACTTAAATCCATTAAGACTCAGCAGGCTGTGGAGCCGTCTCTAGTTTTTCTTGCACTTAATGTTTAATCAAAAGGTCCAATGGCATTATGCAGATTGAGAACAATTTTGAAAATGCCATATGGGAACTCCTGCTAAATCAAGCTTTTGAGCAACAGTGGGTAGTCAGCTCTCCGTCAGCAAGGAAAGAGATGTCAGTCATGTTGGGGAGGATGTGAAATTGGGGAGCACTGAAGTGGGAAAAGAAAAGGATGCAAGCAGTGGGCGAGAAAGATGCTGCGGTGGAAGGGACGGCCTCCCTGAGTGGAATTTGTTACCTTTCACAAATGTTAAAAAGCCCACGTTGTCAGAGTGGGAGAAAGATTTCTTAATTTTTCAGCCTCTTTCACATTCCATAATTCATAAAATATGCTATTTTGATGATAGGCAAATTTATTAAATTCAGCCTTTCCTTGTAGTCTGTTTAATTTCCTAAGGTAAAAATGTTTGTGATAATGTTTAAGGCAACAGAATACAGGCTTCGAAAGTCCCGGGGGCGGGAGGTGGGAACTTCAGTTGTATCCATGCTGAAACAACCATGGTCTCCCAGCCAGCTCTGTTTCTTTAGCCACAGTCATAGCTAGATGGTCCTCCGGAGATAAATATGTGCTCCGGGTTTCTGGTTAAAACAGTGAAGATAGACTCAGGAAGACAATTTTTAAGTGTTTTTTTCCTCCTCAACTGCAAGTCTAATATGACTAGGAGCTCGTGCAGAACCTTTATTGTAAATCTGTGAGCATGGTTCTGTGGTGCTGACTTGAATCTTTGGAAGACTTCCCGGGCCATTTTGAGTTTTTGGCAATTACACGGGTCCAGATGGCACCTGCTTGCCTATGGGCGTGAAGCTCTTTGTCATTGGAGTGAATGCTGAACTGATTACATAGTCATGGATCTTTCATGTATTTTTCACATCACCTTGTAAGCCATTTAAAATCATAAAAACCAAGAAGCAGTCAACTTTTAAAAAATAAATAAATGGGAACCAGTCAAAATAAATTATGTATAATTTATCATTTATCAAATTTAAAATTTGATATAATTTATCAAATAAGTATTATTAATATATAAATATATTTATATATATTAATATATATGTTATATTATATAATATAACATATATATTAATATATATTTACAATAATATTATAAATTACACAATAAAAAGAAGCTCTATTAAATTGCATTCCATGGAGGGAAGAAATGCTACAATTCTGTTGACTCACCACTTGGTCTTGCCTGTTCCACTCTGAGAGGAGCCGTGTGCATTGTGGTGGAGGTCTCTGGTCATATGTGTTGATGGCCCTGACTCTGGTAATTCCAATGTCACAGAACCCTCCAGTGTTTTTACTGTTTTCCTGTGGCATTATTTCTTCTCTTACATATTTTCAACTAAGAAATGTCAATCAGAAGCAAACAGACTTCATGAAATAAGAATTAAACCTCTTTGACATAAAAATACAAATATTCATTGAAGTAATTTTATAAATAACTGACATTTTTATTGTTTTCTTCCAGCTTATAAAACCCATTCAAATACATGATTTCACTGACTGTCAGAACGACCTGTAACATGTGTATAGTTGATGTAATCACGTATCTCATATTATATGGCCTTGGTCAGGAGGTTTCTTGGTACCTCAGTTGTGAAGGAGGGTAGAGGAGATAAACCAGAACTAAAAAAACCCACTCAGCAATGGATTTGTTTCCCTAGACAGATCAGTAACCCTCAGTCTAATCACAGTATCTGAAGGGTCACTAGCTTGTATCTGGACCGCTGTCATAATACTATAATTTCAAATCCAGTCGTTAAGGTTTTGCAGAAGCATCTGAAAAATGACAATATTCAACATCAGACAGGGGCATTAAGTGCACTTGAGGGGTCCGTTAATTGTGATAAGTACGGTCAAATATAAAATCATCTTACCAAATCACTAGGCAAAATGACGCATCAGAACGAAATGGGCAGGTTTCAGAAGTACCTATATCCCATCGAGGAACTGGAATGTGTATTGAAAAACAAAGCAATGGGGTGCCTGGGTGGCTCAGTGGGTTAAGCCTCTGCCTTTAGCTCAGGTCATGATCTCAAGGTCCTGGGATTGAGCCCTACATGGGGCTCTCTGCTCAGCGGGGAGCCTGCTTTCCTCTCTCTCTCTCTCTCTGCCTGCCTCTCTGCCTACTTGTGACCTCTGTCTGTCAAATGAATAAATAAAATCTTAAAAAAGAAAAGAAAAGAAAAACAAAGCAGACACCCAGTTATTGGCTTGGCCAAACATGAAACAGACTTCATTGTAAGTAGGAGAAAATAATTCCAATTGGGTGTCCTTTGTACCAGCACAAAATCCTGGAACTAAAGGGGCTTAGTCTTCTATTTGATACATTGATGGACTTAAAAAGGAGTGGTTTAGCAACATGATAAACTATGGCTTTCACAGTGTAGGTATCATGTTTACAATCAAGAGGAGCAGAGGAAATGAAAATTCTGCAAAGAGCACATAACATTTTAGAATGGCCAATATGGTTTGTCTCCCTCCCCTGAAGCAAATTATACATTATATATTAATTAAAAAAAAAGAATAGGCAATATTA
Source organism: Meles meles (assembly GCF_922984935.1). Taxonomy (NCBI): domain Eukaryota; kingdom Metazoa; phylum Chordata; class Mammalia; order Carnivora; family Mustelidae; genus Meles; species Meles meles. The sequence continues at coordinate 86,981,010 of NC_060077.1, read as the reverse complement.
AGTACATGGTATGACACAGGTGTTTTGAACATGGGATATTTGATATGATATAAAAAACAAATACTGATTTCATCTTAAATTATAAAATTGTACAGTTTCATTATTTTCATAAGCTTCATCTCTTCTCTGTCACTAGCTCCTTTATAATGTCTATCTTTGTTGAAAGCTTTGTATAAATATGTGATTTTTTCCTCTTTGTGGTAAGTGATAATCTTATTTAAAAACCTCCAGTTGTGGGGCACCTGGGTGGCTCAGTGGGTTAAAGCCTCTGCTTTCAGCTCAGGTCATGATCCCAGGGTCCTGGGATTGAGCACCACATCGGGTTCTCTGCTCAGCAGGAAGCCTGCTTCTTCCTCTCTCTCTCTGCCTGCCTCTCTGCCTACTTGTGATCTCTATCTGTCAAATAAATAAATAAATAAAATCTTTAAAAAAAAATCTCCAGTTGTAATGGATTATAGTAATTTTAATTTTATAGTAACATTCTATATTGATTTAATTTTAATTTTTTTCCCTTACATAATGGTGAAAATCACATGCTTACATGGCAAAATCACTTATCCTAGTGTTGCACACAGGTCTTACTGTAATGCTCCATGATTTTTTTAAAACCACATGGTCATTTATGACTGATGGTACATTTTATAGAATCTCAAATCTTGTACCCAGATAAGAAAGATAAGGTGACTTTTATTTCAAAACAAATATTAAGTATTCTCTTTCTAAAAAAATATCAATAGTGGAAATGTTAGGAATATTTTTATTTTTATTCATGATTTTATAATAGAGTTAGTAGCTGATACTTAGTCAAGAAGACACCACTGATTGTTGAAAGTAAATATGAAAAACTGGGTTAAAATCTGTTTAAGTTGGATAGATAGTATGTTAATTTGAAAAAGGATAGCTCTGTAAGCCAAATAGCCTGTTTTCATGTCTTGACAGTTTCAACAAATTAGCAATGGAAAATTGACTCAATCTCAAATTGTGAGCTTATTTTAAAATGATGCCATATTGTTAGAGCCCTCAGCAATGGGCAGCATCAAATCAAAATCCTCTCGCATAAAGGTACCTTTATTCCAGGTCTGAAACCAACTCCACCAATGATTTTTCTGCAGTAATCATCGATACTTATTTGCATTTACTCACGTATTTTCCCCCATCCCATGGTTCTTCATTCCTTTCTCATCTTCTAGCTTCTACCTGGGGTTTTTGTCTTTGTGCTGAAGAAAACCTGTTGGTTTTTGTTTTTGTTTTTATTTTTTTTGTTTTGTTTTTGTTTATTTTAGTAGCAGTTTCTTGCTTACATTGTGGGTGTGGATCCCCAACTTAAGAGGAGAATTTTGTTTTGATGACAACAGTTCAGAGCTACTACTGAGAAGGTCTAACACACATATAATTGGATTGTCAAAGGGAAAGTAGAAAAGAAGAAAGGTACAATTTAAGAAGATAAGAACTAAGAACTTACTAAAATTCATGAAAGGTATCAATTTACACTTTCACAAAGATTTATAAACCCTTTAGCATGATAAATAAAAATAAATTTTACCCAGGCAAAACATAGAATACAATTAAAATGTGAAGGAGGCAGTAACGTATATTTTAAACCACCCATAGCACTAAAAATGGGTATGTTTGTTCAGAATGTTGTAGTAAGCTCCCTCCTAGCTGGTTCTGAGTCAGCTCCTCACTATTAGACAAGTAAGTCTCTTTCTGAAGTTGTTCTTTTCCATAACCCAACCACACTAATACACTCTTCTCTTCACTTTGCTCAATAGATTCTTATATCAAGTTTACACGCCTTTCCCAGTGATATGTGTAGTCACTACATTTATTTTTCTCTTTGAAATGCAAATCATTTTTCTCAGCTGTGAGAATATCAGGCAGAGACTACTGAGGCTTTAATTAATTTGGTACCCCAACTCATAGTGCTTTTCTCATCTTTCTTATGTGTCTTCTTTGGAAAAAAAAAAAAAAAGAGGGGAGTTCTTGAAAAGTAGCACTCATCAGAATCATATACTATGGGCTTTAGTTTTTTTCCTGCAAGGATAACCACTAGATATCTTTTCTGGACACACAGTATATCATATGTGTGCTCTCACTGTTTCCTTTTTCTTTTTTTTTAAGATTTTAAAAAATTTTTTTTATTTAACAGAGAGAAAGAGATCATAAGTAGGCAGGGGTGGGGGGAGCAGGCTCCCTGCTGAGCATAGAGCCCTATGTGGGTCTCAATCTCAGGACCCTGAAATCATGACCTGAGCTGAAGGCAGAGGCTTAACCCACTGAGCCACCCAGGTGCCCCTCACTGTTTCCTTTTTCTTAATTAATCTTTATCCCTGTTCTCATATTCCTTCAATGTATGTATAGTAAAAGCCCGGGCTCTTCTGAGGACCTATCATCTGGATGATGGTAGGTGTGAATTACAATAATGCAGATAATGACAGTGTTATAAAATTGGGAAAAACAAGTTACACATTTGAGTTTATAAAATTGGTAATTAAGTGGCTTTTAAAATGCCTCTTTTAGGAAGACAATAAGAGAGGAACCTGTATGAAGATGTATTGTGTAACATGTATATTAGAACACAGCTACGAACTCAATTTAATTCTGAACTTATTTTTCTGCATAGTTTTAATACCACATCATTCATGTTCTCTCCCATTCCTGTCCAAATCTTATTACATGTGTTTTATTTGTTTGTTTTTTACATTTTTAATGCTGAATTATAATAGTTAATAACCATGGTAGTGACCAGAACTTAGTACAGAATTTAGCCTCAAAGTATATTGGATTCTATACTTATTGGCAAAGTTTAATCAAATTACATACAAATAAGTGCAGAGAGTAAAAATTAGCCAATATCAGCATAGTAAGATTGAAAATTGAGTACTAACTAGAGCTGAAACATGGTGAGTGCAGACTGAGAATTTCAGGTTTATATCCATCCGACCAATATCAAGTTGGTAAAATATTGGTGTGTTTTCAGACAATGTAGCCAATTGTTGGAATCTTTCAAACTGCTGTCCCAGAACATCACCAGTGTCTCCACAGTTGATTACCACATAGGGCACACCTGTAAATGGGGGTGACTGCAGGAGACATATGGGACTTTTGAGGTATTCTAGAGATGAAAGAACCCGAGTCTGTACAGGGTCTTTTTTTTATTCCCTGTGTTACATTTCACTTGCACTTCATATTGCCAATTAATCAAAATTCACAGACTGAGTGATTATGAACAGCAACTAAAAAAACATTACTTTTACCTACCAGTGCCATTAATTTATTTGTAAAAATAAGAACTAAGTATTATATATTGTGCCAAGCAACTTTTAAATTATATGTCAATTCGTACGTACTTAGCTAACCAAGAGGATGCATTTCAGAGACATATTTCATGATCTTAGTTAGGAAATGTGGTTAATATCTGAAGTATGGCAACTTGAAGGGAATCATAAAATGTATACTAACAGTGCTTAAAACACTTGTAAACCTCCCAAAATCTATTAATGCACCTAATGTTATTGATTAAGTAGCTAAGAACTGTGCACAGCCAGATTTATTGGATAATAAATAAATCAAATTATTTTTAATAGGGGGGTTGCCTATTTCTCCCCAGTATGATTTTCAGAGCCCAGTGCATATATATCAGCAATGACACATAATTTAATAGGACTGTCATATTTTGTGCAGGACTGACCCTAAGGACAGAAGTGGGCACTGAGGGTTTGCATATCAACATAAAATCAAGGCTACCTGAAGGTAACTTTCCTGGATAGCTTCTCATGCCCAAGTTTACAATAAATCCTTAATATTTAGGAAAAATAAATATGAATTTTGGAAAGTCCTAATTGAATTAGATATGTGTTCCCTGGGAGCATTTTCAGCAATATTATTTTCATTTTCCACATTATTTACAGAGTCCCTGGGCATGGAAGAAATGAAATACCAGGCAAATAAGTTTAAGAATAGATTTAGGGTACAGCAATACTAAAGTCTCCTAAAGGTTCTGAGCTAGGAGTAATTTTAAAGGAGAAAGGGATCTTGGGGAGGGCACTTGGATTTTTGGAAGGTCATTAAGGAAAAGTTTTATGTTGATTAGACACATAGAATACATTTCAGAGAGACCTGAGAAACTGAAAAATGCACTGAATCCTCACAAAACAGATACATAAATGATAAAATCAAGCATATTATCCTAACCTGAACAGTGACATACTTGTAATCAACTTGTGTGTTGATTTTATTTATGAATTATGCATAAAATTATGAAAGTTTTATTTAATAGAATCTAGTTTGAGTCACTGATTTGTGAACCAATGATATTTCCCCAAATTTGAAAATGTTATAATCAGGTATTATTTCAGAGTAACTAAAGATTTAAGTTCATTATGCATCTGGATCGCATGATATAGTTTTGAGAAATTCATAGGTCATAGGTCTTTCTTTAATTGATTCTTTTTTTAAAAATTTATTTATTTGACAGAGAGAGATCACAAGTAGACAGAGAGGCAGGCAGAGAGAGAGAAAGGGAAGCAGGCTCGCCGCTGAGCAGAGAGCCCGATGCGGGACTCGATCCCAGGACCCTGAGATCATGACCTGAGCCAAAGGCAGCGGCTTAACCCACTGAGCCACCCAGGAGCCCCTAATTGATTCTTTAATACACTCACATTTTTTTCTTTCTCTATAGATGGAAGAGCTTACAAACAAGTATTCTTCATCAGAAAAACATGATGCCTTGATTTTGTCTTTATCAGTCTAGATCATAAATCTTAAAAGGTCAGATATGGTTCTCTCAGGTGGCTTTGTTGTACTTAAGCCAATTTGTAAAAGAGACATTTTGGTTAGGGGTGAAGACGTTATTTTAGACAGAATGTTACGATTGTTGATAAAACTTTACAATGTATTATTTTACAGTTAAAATATATATAATATATTATTTTATGTATGCTTGATATGTAACTGTGATTCAAAAAGCAAATCCAGGAAAGCATTTTAAGTTTATACTACTCCAATCAATTTCTACTGTGTTCAAAATTTATTTCAGTCATGATTCTTTTTTTGGACAACACAAATTGTCCAGTAAACAGCCATTTTCAAATGAGTTTAAATGTTCTTGGAGTTTTGAGGAGACTTTTTTTAATGAGAAATATGATATGAAATGAACAATATTCCAAAAAGAACAAAACTGAACAAATACATTAGGCGATCTTTGGGATGGACAGAACATACCTACATGAATCTTATTTTATCTTCTAGTTAAGAAATTGTACATTGTAGGGGCGCCTGGGTGGCTCAGTGGGTTAAAGCCTCTGCCTTCGGCTCAGGTCATGATCCCAGGGTCCTGGGATCGAGCCCCACTTTGGGCTCTCTGCTCCTCAGAGAGCCTGCTTCCTCCTCTCTCTGTCTGCCTCCCTGACTACCTGTGATCTCTCTCTCTCTGTCAAATAAATAAATAAAATCTTAAAAAAAAAAAGAAAGAAATTGTACACTGTAGAAAATAGGACCAAAGTTGGTTTTAATTCTAGTGGGACTGGTTTTTCCATTTGCTCTTTTCCTTTGGCTTATCTTTGTATTTCAAAGTTCTTTATTCTGACAGATTTTCTTGTCAACCAGCCAGTAAGCAGAGAGAGCTAGATGCTTATTTATTCCCAACCCACCCCTCCCACCTCTAAATTCCTCCTGTACTGTGGCAAGCCTGAACTGTTTACAGGATGTTCTCAGACTCCATTGAAGCTAGCATTCTAGATATGTGTTAACTTTTACTATCGATGTGTTCTCATTGACATTTACAAGACTGACACATTAATGAGCAAGGGCCCCAGAGAAGAGGATATTTGCAGCCAGTGCATGCCATGTTCCACCATCTAACCACAGTGCTCTGATTGTGGGCTGCTTTGAGAAGTGGTAGTAGGGACATCACAAGTGCCAAAATCCGGATCCAGCCACTACGATGCCTTCAGTGTCAAAAGTCCACAGGTGGGCTCCTGTACTTCTTACTTCTCCAGCCAATACAGAAATCCTATATCCACTATTTGACTATCATAATTAACTATTTGACTCTATTTTCTTTATCTATGTTTTTCTTCTGCTGAGTTATATTAAAGCAAAATCCTAGATCATTTTGTCTCTGAATAGTTTAGCTTTAGATGTATAAAATTAGAACATTTTCTGACATAAGTAAATGAACATTACTGCTCCTAAAAAAATTATAATTGCTTAATATTATCAAATACTTCAACCTTATGGAAATGTCCATGATGTTTATCTTTTTTTTAAATATTTTATTAATTTGACAGAGAGAAATCACAACTAGGCAGAGAGGCAGGCAGAGAGAGAGGAGGAAGCAGGCTCCCCGCGGAGTAGAGAGCCCAATGGGGGGCTCGATCCCAGGACCCCGGGATCATGACACGAGCCGAAGGCAGAGGCTTTAACCCACTGAGCCACCCAGGAGCCCCCATGATGTTGATCTTAAATGGAATATTTTTACATTTGATTTGTCCAAATCAGCATCCAAGAAGATGTAAGCCTTGTAATTTTTTAAGGTCTCTTAAATGTTCTTCAGTCTAGAATAGTCTCCACTCTTTATTTTTCCTATCATCAATATGTTGAAGACCCAGATGGTCTTCTGTTGTGCCTCCTGTCTCAGTGTGCCTGCTTAGTCTCTTATGTTGTCATCTGAATTGTTCCTCTATCCCTTTGTCTTCTGTAAACTGGAGATTCAAACTGGAGGCTCAATTATATTTAGATTTAGCTTTCTCTTAGAATATTTAATTGTTGATGCTTTATCTTTTGTATGGCTCGATATCAGCAGGCACATAGTATGATTCCATATCTACTGATGCTAAAATCTGTCACAAAATTTATGTAGTAACAGCCCATACCTCCTTTGTAAAGATGCTTTTTTATTTTACTTTATTAATTTAATTTGATTGATTTTAATTTTTTTCTTTGGTCTTTTAGCTGGCAAGTAATCTGTAGGATGATAATTTGGCACCTGGCAAATATCCAGTTTCCCATTTTACTTAATGAAGTTAAGTCCATTGACAATAGTTACCTGAGTTGATTACTTTTAAAAATGCATTTATTAAGTTAGAGTCTTCTGTAAAGAATAACCATGACTCATTATATTCTGGGACAATTTGGCTCAGATGAAAAAGACAGATTAAGTTCTTAATCTTTCACCATAATAATCAGTATCAATTGTAAGGACTGATTCATTAATTTCTGTCAGTAGTTATGTATTCATGTTGCTGTTGATGCTGGTCATGATGAAGGGGTTTTATTTTACTGTCTCCTTTTTTTGAATATTATTATGAGCTCCTAAAATTTTATTCATTTAACACTTAGTAAATCTCTGCCTTAATTCTTTGTGATGCCGGAGAGATATTCCAAGCACAAATAACAGGGCCCTTATAAGCCACCCTGAGTCTGAATATCCCAGGGATGATTATGGAAAGAGTTAAATAAGAAAGAGACTCTCTGGGGCACCTGGGTGGCTCAGTTGGTTAAGTGTCTGCCTTCGGCTCAGGTCATGATCTCAGGGTCCTGGGATCGAGCCCCACGTTGGGCTCTCTGCTTGGTGGGGAGCCTGTTTCCCCCCTCTCTCTCTGCCTACCTTTCTGCCTACTTGTGATCTCTCTCTCTCTCTCTGTCAAATAAATAAATAAAATCTTAAAAAAATAAAACAAAAAAAAGAAAGAGAATCTCTGACTTTTTATTTCACAAAATATCTTTCTGGTTGTAAAATGTGAAATGAAATAATATAGGCCAAATTCAGGTTCAGAGAGATTAAGCAGAGACTACGATAGAAATCTTGGCTAAAAATTATTATGGCTTAAATTAGGGTGGTGTGACTAGGCATATGATTGGAAGAGTAGAGAAACATGACATATTAGGAGTTATAAGGACAATTTTGCAATAATCTGGGTGCAGGTTTAAGAGGGGAAATAAAGCATAGTTCTTTATCATACATAATGATATAGGATAAAAATGAATAATAACTTGCTTTGGGGATATGGTAATAAGCTCGACTTTATGAATGCATGCATATATGTATATAAAGCACATAATATACTTATATGTGAATAACACATGTACAAATTACATAAAATATATATACTACATATAGGACATATTATATGTGTGTATGGAGAGAAATTTATTACTATTTCTTTGAGATGATCAAGTGGAAGCATTAATTTGACAATTGTCTATTGGTCTTATGGGTCTGGGATTCAGGACAGGTGTTATCAGCATAGAAATAAAGTTGAATCCATTCAGTAGAGCCAATGCCTTAGAAGAACATGTAGATAAAGAACTGCAAAGGCATAGGGAAACTCTCCATTGTTTAAACTTAAGAGAGAAAAGAGATAATGTAAAGGATATTCTGAAGATGTAAAAGAAAAAGAAAATGTGGAGAATATCTCCACGGACCCCCTGAACTGGTGAATACTGATGCTGCTTCATGGTGCTACACGATGCTACATGGTTAGTTCAAGATCTGGACAAAAAAGTACACTTTAGGCAGAGCAACATAGACATCACTGTTTCCCAGGATGATACCTGTTTCAGGCTACTTAGGAGAGAAGCAGATAGAACAGATTGAGGTTGTGTGATCTGAGAAAATAAAGTGAAAACAACTACCTCAAAAATCTTAGCTCTGATTAAGGAGGGTAATGGGTGAAGAGCTTATAGGATATATATATGTATATTAATAGGAGAAGATTAATCATATATTAACGGTGGTTGGGAAGGATTTATTAGACAAGACATTGAATATTCAGAAGTAATGACTGAGAATTTCTTTGGAAATATTCTTGAAGTAGTTCTATAAGAGATGATGGGCTCTTAACCACAGGTAGAGGGTAATAGCTATAAACACAGCCATAGAAATAAGGAGAATGAAGAGAGAAAGGTAAATAGGCACAAATGACCCTAATGATAATAAACAGAACAATGGAAACATTTGTACAGTAGTGTTCTAACATTTTATATATCATCTTTTTTTTTTTTAAGATTTTATTTATTTGAGACAGAGATAGAGAGTACAAGTAGGCAGAGCAGCAGGCAGAGGGAGAGGGAGAAGCAGGTTCCCCGCTGAGCAGAGAGCCTGATGTGGTGTTTGATCCCAGGATCCTGAGATCATGACCTGAGCAGAAGGCAGCCACTTAACTGACTGAGCCACCCAGGCTCCCCTAAATATCATCTTTTATAGTGATTTTTAAATACTCCCTGTATTTTACACATATGGGAACTAAGACCTAGAAGAGGTAAAATAATGTATTGTAAAGAAAGAATTTAAAGCCAGGTCAATCCAGCTTTATTACCTATTTTTGCAACAATGCCAACGGGCTCTACATTTGTAGATTTGAAGATCTGTGTGACAATGATTTATGATAATCTGTTTGCTCCTGAGGGAAGCGAGTCCATTTTCTGACAGAATGAGATGGAGGCTGGTTTTTAAAAGAGTGGAAATGGTGGAAAATGGGAACATGAACTTCCTAAGTACACATACTCATCACACTGGAAGTTTGGTGGTCATGAATTTATAATGTAATTTTATTTCTTTAGGAGTGGCTGAGATAAAAGAATGGGGAGGGTAGTAGTTGGGAATCATCTTATTTTTCATTCCCATAGTGAATGGGAAAAAAAAATGGGACCAGTAAATTAAGAGTGCTGGCAAGACAGCAATTGGAAATAGGAGCCATGTGATTTACATTTACAAGATTTATGTGTCGGGGCTGCATAGGGAAAGAAATGAAGACTAGAAGAGTCTAATGGAGAAAAAGAATTTTTTTAAAAGGGCTCAAAGGATTTCATTTCGTGATCAGAGTGAAGAATCGTGTGGCTGAACCAGCAGGCTGAAAGAACAGAACAAAGGGAAGGAAAAGAAGAATGAAATGATAATAGTAACAAAAGAGGTGTTAAATAATAATATACATCGCTGACATTTATTCCTTACTCTATGCGAAATTGTCAGACAAGGTGATCAATATTAAATCATTTCACAGAGAGAGAAAATTCAGGGTATGGTCATGAGGGACATTCACTGAAACGAGTTGATGGGAAAGAGCAGCATGGGACAAAAAGACCTGGATGTGAATGGTCAACTGTGATCCATACTGAAGGCTGCTAGAATTGCGGTAGATTTGTTGAGAAAAGGACAACTTACTGCCATTGTCTATGAAGACTGGAGATGGGAGGTTGTGATCGGAGCCACTGAGTCATCAATTCTGTAAGACACGCTGACTCCATGCTTGACAATTCCCAGCATGTATCCACCCCCTCCTCCCCCAAATATCAGTTTGGGTCCTTATAATTCTGGCAAAATTCATTATATGGCAGGACTTAAACCTTTCTTCTTCTTGTTCTCTAAATTTTGAACTTTAGAATAATAAACAGAATTTGAAAATAATTAAATTTGTATGTAATAAAAATGCTTTGGGAAGTTAATTTATGCTTGAATGAAAAACTGAACTACAAAGGGCATATAGAATGACACATTTGATATCTCCAGTCTCATGTCCCTGAGGAATTAATGATGTACTTGACTATGTGGGACCAAGAGTATTATCGCTGTCCTGATAATATTTGTAGTCTCTTCCATTACTGATCTTCATTATTCATTGATCTTTCTCTGCCTTCAACAGTCTGTGTCTGCAGTTAGTTAATTGTTTTAAGGCAATTTTAGTAGCTTCAGAACATGTGGAGTTTGTCTGTAGTTCAAAAAGAAACTTGAAGTTATCCACTCGCTGCACAGCTTTAGCTAATGTTGTTTCTAAAGGCTCCTTGTTACAGAATACAATGTAAAATCTTATGGTGGTTTACTACCCTCCATTTATTCTACAGACAATTCTTGCCACAACTGACTTTTAACTACGAATGCCACCCAAGTAGTTAGATAAGATTATACATAACCTCTGAATAGTTTTTTTTTTAATTTAAGAGAACAGCCTGAACTCTAACCTGAAACTATCTCTCCTGTCGCAAAGTCATTTACTCTGTATCACCTTATATTATCAACCTTCCTACCTGTACGCAACTACCCATTTTATGACCACTTGAAGCACATCACTTCAATTGCAAACTCCAAACTCAGTAGAACCAAAATAAAACCCTCATCATCTACACAGGCCACTTCAACATCCCTCCTAAGAGCTTTTGCTAGCTCTAGAAACCAGGCAGCACCTTCACAATGCATATCAGATCGCACTATTATCTTCAAATCCTCAACGGTCTTTGTTCTGCAGTTGTTTATATCATGGTAGATAAAGTTGGCTCAGGCTTACCTTTTTGATATCTTCTGAATTGGTGTTTGGTCTCTCCCTTAAGCATGCTATGCTGCCAATTCTCAACGGCTTACAAAAATTTATCCTATCCTTTGGAAGTCTTTTTACCACAGATCTCATGCATGGCTCATTTTCATTATTCAAGTCACAAAATAAATGATACCTTCTTGTGATACCTTCCCTGTCTAACACATAGAAATTAACTTCACCCATGCTACCTTTAAGCCTCTTTCCTTTGACCCCATTTTATTTCTCTTCATAGAATTTATGTGAGTAAATGTAATATTATTGATATGTCTTTGACTACCTATTCAAGTCATTGACTTTTTCTATTTTATTCTGATCTTCCAAAAGCATATAATAGAGGTTATCACACAGTATGTGTTTAATAAATACTTGAATGAATGAGTGGAGGACCAGTACATGTGGCTTGCTTTGTTATTTGGAAGCTATATAGTTTTAAATAAACTTGAAATCACAAAAATTTCTTTTACAATAAATTTACATATTTTTGCTGTTTTACAACTGAATAGAGGATGTATGCCAGATATAATAATGCCATAATTAATATGAAATTTGATAGCATTATAATCACCCCCTAAACTAAAAAAAAAAAAAATCCATCTATATATATAAGTAAAGTGATAATAGAATGTATTAAATGCTTTCAAAATCATTACCAATTTCCATTTAAATGACAGATACTGGAACTTTACAATCATGTGTGTTTTGGTGCAAAAAACTATAGGTTTATAGAAATATGGGTGTTCAGGCAGGTGCACAATCCTTTGTCCCTATTATGGTTGTGACAAAGAGCGAGGCTTATTTCCAAATGGACATATCTGAGTTATAAAGCACTCTACAATCTATTTTGAAAAATATCACTTAAATATTTATGAAACCACACAGGATTTTAAAAATTGTGGTTAAGAATTTTAACCTATTCTCTTTATTATGAAATATTTCAGACATAAAAGGTATGACGCATAGCATTAAAAAAAAACTGCATGCATCCAACTCCCAACTTGAGAAAACAAAAATTATAAATAGAACAAAAGTCCTATGCATACTACTTTATAATCACAAGTTTTCTCTAACCCCTAAAATGTAGACATTATTCTGAATTTGGTACATTTCATTCCCATGCTACTCTTTAAAATTTTACTGTTTATCTCTAAACTACTCGTTAATATTGTTTTACATTTTAGATTCCTGATGTGTTCTTCAAATCGCTTTTGTTTTTTTTGCTCAAAAAAGTCAAAGTTCCTATATATTGATAAATGGAGCTGTACCCCTTTCATTTTTATTAAAGCTTAGAGCTTCAGTCATGCATTTACAGGTATCTCCCACTTTTCAACCATTTTGTTTTTATGCTTTCTGCCATTTTGCTTTTATGAGAGATCTACATAGGTTTCTGTTTTTACTTACAAAACAAAACCCAAAGATTTTCACTTTTTTACAAAAAAAAAAAAGTGAAAAACAAAAATAAGATCCCGCGTTTGTCTTGCAGGGAACCATTACAGAGGCAGAGCGTCCCAAAGCAAGAGTGGTGCCGTCCAGCTCCTTCTCCGGGTAATAAACGCTCATCTCAGCTTTAAGAGGCCAGAGCTTTGAACTGTTCGTGAACATCTGTGCTTTATCTCGATTGATTTTGTACATCTATTGGCAAGATGTGTCCGAAAGTATCAGAAAAACCTAAAAGAGTTGATGTTTTGGGTTTGGGAACACACAAATTTATCCAAACAAATTAAGTGCTTCTTTGCTTCACACCATTCTAGTTCCTGAAAGGTTTCACAGGAACTCTCTACTGTCAGATAGCGGGGGAAACTCGTAGCAAATTTTACCTAATTTTATAATGAAATACTAATGAACTTCTAGATTGTTCCTAATTTTCTCTGTTACAACAATGCTGCTACTTTCCAGTCCTTTCCAATCCTATGCCCAAGAGTTTCTCTTGGATACACATCTACTGATGGGATCGTCACTTACTTGACATTGCTGAGTTGTTCTCCAAACTGATTGCCTAATTTACATCTTCATAAAAAATGCAATAGATTTTCTGTTCCTCCACACTCCTGGGAAAAGTGTTATTTTAAAGCGTTTTTAATTTTTTCCTATCTGAAGAGTTTCAAATGTATCTCTTTAATTTTAATTCTTCCTACCCTTATTACCAGTGAAGATATTTTTTCATGTTTATTGGCATGTTTCTTCCACTATAAATTGCACCTTTGTATATTGCCCTTAATTCTATATTGGATTATATTTCTTTTATATTAGTATATAGAAGTTTTGTACATATACAATCATATAAGATATAATAGATATATATGTATATGTATGTATATAATAAATATACATAAATATATGTATATATAATATATATGTTTACATAAATATATAAATTGTATATAAAAAGGAGAGGGAGAGAGAGAGTCTAAACCAGGCTCCACACCCAGCACAGAGCCCCATGTGGGACTCCATTTCACAACCTTAAGATCATGACCTGAACTGAAATCAAGAGTCCCACTTTTAACCAACTGAGCCATCCAGGTGTCCCAGAAGTTTTTAATATTTTCCAGTAGGCAATGTTTTTGCTCAGTAGTATCTTATGTATTACCTCAGCTGTGATTATCTTTATTTTTAAGGTGTTTTTGAATGAACAGAGTTTTGTTCCAATAAAATGGAATTCAATTTACCCATGTTTTTCTTTATTTTGAATGTACTGATTAAGAGACTCTTCTCTGAGGGGAAGCATACCGTAAGAGACTTTTAACCATAGAGAACAAACAGGGTTGCTGGAGGGGAGGCAGGCAGGGGATGAGCTAAATGGGTGATGGGGATTAAGGAAGCACTTGTGTTGAGCACTGGGTGTTGTATGTGAGTGATGAGTCTCCAAATTCTGTGCCTCAAACCAATATTACACTATATGTTAACTAACTAGAATTTGAATAAAAATTTGAGAAAAAAGGGGGAAAAGAATATTAATAAAAAAGTAACTTCTCTATTTTGTCACAAAGACAAGCATATGGTAATACAATTGAAAGTGACTATGGGGAGTGCGAGGTAAGAATCCAGTGCTTGGGGCGCCAGGGTGGCTCAGTGGGTTAAAGCCTCTGCCTTCAGCTCAGGTCATGATCCCGGAATCCTGGGATCGAGCCCCGCATCGCATCGGGCTCTCTGCTCAGCAAGGAGCCTGCTTCCTCCTCTCTCTCTGCCTTCCTCTCTGCCTACTTGTGATCTGTCTGTCAAATACATAAACACAATTTAAAAAAAAAAAAAGAAGAAGAAGAAGAATCCAGCGCTTCTTCATATGGCAACAAATTCACTCACCTTGTTTTCCCACTCATCTGCAATGCCTTTTCTTCATGTTTCATCTGAGTATCTATACATGCGTTCATGGTCTACTTTGATGTCCTTTATTGTTTCTGTTTGTCTGTTTACTTACCCCTGAACAAACCAATGCTTTGCTTACCACAGTTTTACAGTGAGTCTCGATATTTAGTCTTGATATCATGTAGCATGAAATTCTCTTCAAACTGTCTTTCATATTTTGGGTTCTTTGCTCTCTCATATAAATTTAAAAGTCAACTTACTGAATTTCACTAAAATACAACAAAACAAAGGCAAAAATTCTCCCTAGTAGGGATTTGATTGAAAATCTATTAACTTGAGAAGAGTGAAGTTTGTGGGGTTGTGTTAAACCTTTGTCTGCATTTATATATATTTAAAAATGTGTTTCAGTAATTTTATATCTTTTTGATACATTTATTCATATGAAATGTATTAATTCTAAATAGCTGCATTTTGTTTTTATATTTGTTTTATATTGATTTTTGCATATGGGTATATACAGTGTCTTCACTGTACTAGCTTGTTATTTTCAATTGTATGTCTGTATATTCTCTTCAGTTTTCTGTCAATGACCTTATTTTATGTCACGAATTGTTGCTCATTTGTAATTGCCTAACCTTGACATTCAAAATTTGTTGTTTATTGTCTCTCTGAACACTTGTGACACTAACACACTTTTGTAGAGTAATTGTGATATTAGGTATTCAGGACTGATTACTGACTTTTTTTTTTATTTAGATTTTATTTATTTATTTGACAGACAGAGATCACAAGTAGGCAGAGAGGCAGGCAGAGAGAGAGAGAGAAGGAAAGCAGGCTCCCTGCTGAGCAGTGAGCCCGATGCGGGGCTCGATCCCAGGACCCTGGGATCATGACCCCAGCCGAAGGCAGAGACTTTACCCATTGAGCCACCCAGGTGCCCTAATTACTGACTTTTTTTTTTTTTTTAAAGATTTTATTTATTTATTTGACAGAGAGAGAGATCACAAATAGGCAGAGAGGCAGGCAGAGAGAGAGGAGGAAGCAGGCTCCCTGCAGAGCAGAGAGCCCGATGAGGGGCTCGATCCCAGAACCCCGAGATCATGACCCGAGCCGAAGGCAGCGGCTTAATCCACTGAGCCACCCAGGAGCCCCCTAATTACTGACTTTTAAGGTCAGTTTCTAACACAATATAATAAGTTATGGTACAATGCAATTAAATACAATATTTGTATATGGTTTGATAGGGGCTCTGCATTAATCAAATGATTTTCTTATAGTACTATTTTTGCTTTGAATGTTTTCTGTTTCTTTTTTTAAAATTATGAGTTGCAGTGGAATTTTATTAAATTGTTTTCCACTGTAGTTATTATCATGGTCACAGGGACGTTCCTCTTTTGTCCTATTACTACGTTGAATAATGTTAATAGATTAATAATGAACCATCCTTAAATTTATATATTTTTTGTCACTTTTTATTTTTAAAATTTTTTAAATTTATGTGAGAGAGAGAGAGACAGAAAGAAAGAGAGAGAGAGAGAGAGGGAGAACCTGTGCATACAAGTGGAGGGGAGGGATAGAGGGAGAGGGAGAAACAGACTCTCCGCTGAGCAGGGAACCTGTTGTGGGGCTCCATCCCAGAACCCTGAGATCCTGACCTGAGTGAAAGGCAGACCCTTAAGGACTGATCACCAGGTGCCCCTCTTTATACATTTTTAAAAATACAACTTATAAGATTCACTTATGATTATGATTATTATTTATTAGAATTATGGCTTCTCAGTTACTGAATGAAATTAGCCTTCAGTTTTCTTTCATTAGAATCTCTTCATAGGGCACCTGGGTGGCTCAGCAGGTTAAAGTCTCTGCCTTCAGCTCAGGTCATGATCTCGGGGTCCTGGGATTGAGCCCTGCATCGGGCTTTCTGCAGCGGGGAGCCTGTTTCCTTCTCTCTCTCTCTGCCTTCCTCTCTGCCTGCTTGTGATCTCTCTCTCTGTCAAATAAATAAATAAAATCTTAAAAAAAATCTCTTTGTATGGTTTTGTATTAATATTGTTTGAGACATTGAAGTGTTGGGAAGTATTCCCTTTTTATATTCAACTGTAGAATATGAAATAGTTTGGATTTATCTTTTCCCTAATGGTTGGTAGAATTTTCCTGTTTTAGTATACTGACATGATGTGGTGGATGACTATTTTAATTTTGATAGATTAAAAAATTTTTTT
Organism: Meles meles; assembly: GCF_922984935.1. Classification (NCBI taxonomy): domain Eukaryota; kingdom Metazoa; phylum Chordata; class Mammalia; order Carnivora; family Mustelidae; genus Meles; species Meles meles. Next base: position 86,964,173 of record NC_060077.1, on the reverse strand, counting down.
AATATTTTTTAAAGATTTTATTTATTTATTTGAGACAGAGACACAGCGAGAGAAGGAAAACAAGCAGGGGGAGTGGGAGAGAGAGAAGCAGGTGTCCTGCTAAGCAGAGAGCCCAATGCGGGGCTCCATTCCAGAACCCTGGGACCATGACCAGAGCCGAAGGCAGATGCTTAGTGACTGAGCCGTCCAGACGCCCAGATTTTAAATTTCTGATTCAATTTATTTCTTTCTGAGTCATTTTTATTGAGTTAGATTTTTTAATAATTGTTTTCATGTTGGAGTGCCCGGTGGCTCAGTCAGTTCAGCACGTGCCTTGGCTCAGGTCATGATCCTGTCTTGCTGGGATTGAGCCCCTGCTGCTCCCAAATAAATAAATAATGTTTCCATGCCATCATAGGATATGCACGTTTTGCCATAAATTTGATCACAAAATTATTGTTTTCATCTCCACTATTATTGCACCTGTACCCATTTTCTTCCTTAAAATGATTTTAGTGCCTTCACTCTGGCTCTCTTTTCTGAAGATAAATCTTAGGGGATATTTCAATTATATTTGTTTCAAAGAATCTCATTTTGGTTTTATGAATGTTGGTTTTATTGGACTGTAAAGTAATTGAGTTTATTTTTTATCTGTCGGAATATTCTAGGACTTGTTTTAAGGTGTGTCCTTGGAGAAATAATATCTAAAATGTATTATTTTTGAAATAATATATATTTTGAAGTTCATATTAATTATTCAGTCCTATACAAAACTTTATAAAACTCTAAAACTTTAGTTTTCCTGACTGAGCTCATGTGTGTGTGTAAACTTAACGTGCTTGAGGGCAGACACAGATTTTTTTCCTTTCTATTAGAGCACAGACCTCATCCGCGTAATTCTCTTTTTAGTGATTAGATTTAGTCTATCTTTTTACTAGAAAGGGAGCCCTCAAAGGTTTCTGGCTTATCCAGGCATTGATTATATGGTAATGTAAGAATGTAATGCCTCATCCTCTGTCTTCTGACAGATATTAAACCTTAAATTGGAAGTTATAGAGATCAAGAAATGTCCAAAGAGCAGTTGGAGAGTGAAAATATGCTGTATATGTGGTTTTTACCTTATTTTTTGGATTTCAGCTACTTCATACACTTTGTAACCTCCCTTGTTCATTTAAAAGAGAAGTTTTTATATCTTCCCCCACATTTATATGCCTTGTAGGAGAAGAATACTTACATCAAATTGTTGGCCATATTGCTAAAAATTGTACTCACCCTACCCTTTTTTTTTTTTTTTTTTAGATTTTTATTTATGTATTTGACAGATAGAGATCACAAGTAGGCAGAGAGGCAGGCAGAGAGAGAGAGAGAGGAGGAAGCAGGCTCCCTGCCAAGCAGAGAGCCCGATGCGGGGCTCGATCCCAGGACCCTGGGATCATGACCTGAGCGAAAGGCAGAGGCTTTAACCCACTGAGCCACCCAGGCGCTCTTCACCCTACCCTTAAATAGTAGATTCTTTTTTCTGGGATAAGTAAAAAGGAAGTACCAAACATCAATCACTCTCAAAATTTATATTTCAACTAGGTATTCTAAGAAATAATGAGCATTATTCCCCAGTGTGCATTTATTTTATTTTTTTTATGACTTTTACCTTCAGATAATGTTTTAACTTTCAACCAATCTATGATTTTCAACTTTTAAAGAACGATTTATTTATTTTTGAGAGAGAGATAAGAGACAGAAAGAGCAGGTGAGCTGGGGGAGGGACAGAGGGAGAGAGAATCCTCAAGCAGAGTCCCTGCTGGGCAGGGAGACTACTCAGGGCTCCATCCCAGGACCCTGAGGTGATGACCTGAGCCGAAATCAAGAGTCAGACACTTAACTGACTGAGCCACCCAGGTGTGCCTCAACTTTTCATATTAAACTTTATACCTAAATTTAGCTTCAGTTTATATCATTTAAGGTACTTTTGCTGCTTTAGCATATTTTATATTATGCAACACACACATAAATACGCAAGCACACTCACTCAGGATTTCATTTTCACCCACTACCAGGTTATGCAGCACAGTGATGTCTCTGAGAATTTGATAGCCCGTCATCCAGCTGGTTCATTTTGTGCTATGCCCTTAGTGCGTATGTTTGCAGCATGACCTCTATTTTGAGTTAGTTTACAGTTGAAACTTTTATGCATATGATATTCTACTTTAAATGCCAGAACCACTCAGAACACCGAGCTCCCGTGGCCTAGAGCTGTCATGTTGTAGGTGACTACAGACAGTTGTTATATGTAACTTCTGTTTATTAACCTTTCATCCATGCAGATTTTCGGGTTTTTTTAGAAGTCTGGAGTTTGATCATGGCTTACATATTTTCAGTATCACAGGTATAATAGAATATTTTCATTATAAACTGTCTTACACACAATATTAGAAAATTCCTAAATTTGCATCCATTTTTTTTTGATTCATGCCAAGTTTTCTTCTTACATACATCTATAATTACCAGTGTGAAACTCACCTTGTCTACACACAGACTTGCTTTTCTAAAGTATTATTCATTTAACATTATTTATTTCATTTTACATATTATTCATTTAACATTTCATTCTTATTTCCAAATTTTTGGTGAGAGTCCAGATTTTTCAGCTGATGACTTTTTCATGCTAACACAACACTATATGAAAATGGAGCAGAAATCTTAGAGTGGGTAGGAATTTTAGTTGAAATTTAACAAAGGCTGCCAAAGCGAGGTAACCCAGGCAACATTGGAAAAACTCATGGAATAACCCCTGCTTGCTAGTAGTTTATAAATCTGATATTTCTCTGACTTGAAAACATTATAGATTAGCACAGACAAAAGGAGATCATTTACTCAGCTTGATTAGTGTTATATTGTTTTCTCAGTGATTATTCTCATTTAAACAAGAATATTGCAGGAATGAACTTCATAAAATCAAATACAACTTTTCAACTAGGCTAAAATGAAATATTTTGAATAAACATCTAACTTAGCACTTAAAAGTATAATAACCCATTTTATTTTTTTTAATATTTTATTTATTTATTTGACAGAGATCACAAGTAGGCGGAAAGGCAGGCAGAGAGAGAGAGAGAGAGAGAGAGGAGGAAGCAGGCTCCCCGTGGAGCAGAGAGCCTGATGCGGCACTCGATCCCAGGACCCTGAGATCATGACCTGAGCCGAAGGCAGAGGCTTAACCACTGAGCCACCCAGGCACCCTAATAACCCATTTTAAAGAGATAGATGCTTTTTTGTTGTATCTTCAGTATTTTTAAAAGTTGTCAATGTATACTTTAAATGATATAATTATAGACAATAAATTTGAATATATGAAATCAGTTTTCCATTTGCTTTCAGAAAACCTGGGTGTAAGACCAAAATGAGAAAAAAAAAAATCAACCTATTATGTAAAGCAATCAGAGAATGAGCTCTAATAGTCTTCCACCCAAAAACTGTTATTTCCAAAATGGCTTTACAGACTTCTCCCAAATTCCTTTCCTCTTCTTGTTCTTTTTTTTTTTTTTAATAGATTTTATTTATTTATTTGAGACAGAGCACAAGCAGGGGAGTGGCAGACAGAGGCAGAGGGAGAAGCAGACTCACCGCTAAGCAGGGAACCTGATGCGGGCTTGATCCCAGGACCGGGGGATCATGACCTGAGCCAAAGGCAGACGCTTAACTGCCTGAGCCAACCAGATGCTCTTTTCTTTCCTCTGCTTAAATATACTATGGGGAATTTGGAAATAAATCACTTCATCCAGTCTATGCTGTGATACTTTTAAAAATGCTACTATAGACTGAATGTTTAGGCCCCTCCAACCTTTCACATGTTGAAATCTAATGCTCGGTGTGATAGTATTGGGAGGTGGATCCTTTGGGAGGTGATTAGTCATGAAGGTGGAGCCCTCATGAGTGGGATTCGTGTCCTAGAGACCCCGAGAGCTCCCCCATGAGGACACAGCCAAACGTAGCATCTATGAACCAGAAGTGGGTCTCACCAGGCACCCACTGGGCCTGGGCCTCCACCTTGGACGGCTTTTCCTTCAGAACTGCGAAAAATAAATTTATATGATGAGCCGCCAGTCAACAGTGTTGTAACTAATCCCAGGTTAGTGCTAGTTCCACAAAAATAGACACGATTTTTACATTAATTAGATGTTAACCTGTCAAGCTACCCCACCCCATTGAATTGTAGTCTATTGAGTATGAAGGTCTGTGGGTTCCAAGGTATTTTAGCTGATTCAAACAAACACACACAACCAAAAAACGAACAAAAAAAAAAATCCACCAAAAATCAAAACAGCATTCTTTTTCTTCCTTTTGATAACTGCACTCATTTTATTATTATTATTTTAAAATTTTATTTATTTATTTGACAGACAGAGATCACAAGCAGGCAGAGAGGCAGACAGAGGAGGTGGGGGAAGTAGGCTCCCAGCTGAGCAGGGATCCCGATGCGGGGCTGGATCCCACGACCCTGAGATCATGACCTGAGCCGAAGGCAGAGGCTTAACACACTGAGCCACCCAGGCGCCCCTCGTTTTACTATGTTTTAAAACTGATCTTAAATGGATGTAAAGATATGTATACAAGCAATTACGACATGCACCTAAAACCACGAGAACGTGTTTTTGTTGAGAGAAACGTATTGTTTCACATTGTCTAACACTGAACCTATGGGGAGTTGCTATCTTAGACCTGCTTTGGTCTTCACATACTACAGTGAAAGGCATTTTAGGACTATAAATTAATAGACTGTAATAACCCTTACGATATGCCTGCAATCTCCGTGTGTAATTCAGTTACGCCAAATTCAAAGTCAGAAAACATTATACATGTATATTCTCCACCCTCTTGGTTCTCTCCACCCGCCTTGCTGTCAGGCTTAATTCTTTTCAATCATCCTCAGCTCACCTTCTGTCTCAGGGAGAAAAAAAATGTGTAAAAAATGACATTTCATTAGGGAAAGAAGAGAAGAGAAAACCCGTGCAGTGACAACACCATCACGTTGATCTCCTGACATCTGTGTGAGTACGCCCTGTTGGCATTTGTGGCCGAGGTCAGTGCTGGGAAGAGCAGACTTCAAATCTTTGTGAATTAATCTCTTTGGAATATTCCAAATTCTGCACTCTCGGGTCTGAAACATAGGTTGGCACATCTATTTCTCCGTGTTTGTGACACTTACCATTCATTCAAACCGCAGAAAGGCCCCAAATGGTAATGGCTACACGGTTGTCATCTCACTGGCCTCTTTTCTGTGAAAGCCCATTTTTACCGTAATGAGAGAACACCGTTTCTTCCGGAAGCTGACACGTTGCCTCATGCTCCTAGACACAATCTCTACTGTAAATGGTGACCGTGCACACATTTTGATATACAGAATAAAACCTTATGTCTTGAATATATCATATTAAAATTGGGGGTACAAATAATTGAAGTTAGTACCTAATTATGTATCTTTAAAATTTTTTTTTCACATATGCTTATAAAAACGTTTTTAAAAGATTTTATTTATTTATTTGCGAGAGAGAGAGAGAGTGAATGAGTGGGAGGGGAGGGGGATAGACAGAGAGAATCTTAAGCAGACTCTGTGCTAAGCACGGAGTCTGATATGGAGCTTGATCCCAGGACCCTGAGATCACCTCCCAAACCGAAATTGAGTCAGATGCTTAACTGAGACACCCAGGGGCCCCCCTTATAAAAACTTTATAAAAACACAAATAACCCTATATCTTTTAAATACTCAGGGAAATCCTAGAAGCAAAGTGATATGAATGATAGAACTACAAGGAAATACAATTAAAAATTAGTTTTATTATATTTTATAGTTATATTACTGTTATTTATAAGACTATTTCCTTAAGAATATAGATTGTTTTGAATTATAATTGATTACATTAGGCTGTAAAATTAGTTCCTTAATGAACAGAATAAAAAATTTAATTTGATAAGTAATTTATCAAATTAGTTTATCTCATGTGCTTATCAGACCTCACATCCCATGATCTTGCACTTTGCAATGCTGTTTCCTTGACTTCACTCTTGCCTGCTTTTCTTCTGATAGATCAAGAATAACCTATTCATTTTTCAGGTAGAATCATCTACACTTTCAGCCAAGTAGAAGAATTGGCAAAACTACGGAGTAAAGAATTCTTCCTGACACTCACTACTTTATAATACTACGTAGGGAATCAGGATGGGGGTTTTGTTCGCATATTTGCATAAAATTTGCATGAAATAAAGTAAAAATTTGCAGATTTGCATAAAATGTAGTAGGATATCATAACATAGGCCTCTTTTTAAAAAATAAATTTATTTACTTATTTAATTTTGAAGATTTATTATTTGAGAGAGATTGTGATCACGTGACAGAGGAAGAGAGAGAGAGAGAGAGAGAGAAGAGGGAGAGAATCCTCCAGCAGACTCCCCACTGAGCTCTGAGCCCGACCTGGGGCTGGATCCCAGGACCCTGAGATCATGACATGAGCTGAATTCAAGAGTCAGCTGCTTAACCTACTGAATTACCCAGGCACCTCAATAAATTTATTCTTAAATGGGCACCTGGGTGCAGTCATTGAGCATCAGACTCTTAATTTCTGCTCAGTTCATGCTCTCAGGGTTGTGCGATCGAGCCCTACTTCAGGCTCCCGGGCTCTGTGCTCAGCACACAGTCTGCTTAAGATTGTCTCTCTGCCTTGCCCTCTGCCTCCCCCTCGTGCTCTCTCTCTAAATAAACTTTTTTAAAAAAATAAATACATTTGTTTTTATAGACGAATCAATATAGCAATAATGTATTTCTAGTTGAGGGAGATAGAATAATCTTTATATGATTGTTATGACTTTTGCTCTTTATTCTTGCATTCAGACCCCAAAAACTATAGAAAATACATTTTAGAGATCAATGCTGTAATATGCTTAATGTAAATTCATCAGTATAATGAAGTGTATAAAACATTATTTTGTGAGAAGAGATTATAGCTGGAGCCTTAATATTAAATATTAGGGGAAAAAGTGACAGGATACACTTCACAGTCTGCAACAGTTGAATGAGTCATTCTGTCTTAGTAAACCGATGTGTCCTTCATCAGTAACCCTGAAAACCTAATTTGGGAGAATGCTCTGAGCTTTTGCAATTATAAAAGCATCACCTTGAGCTTTAAAATTATCTTTATTTGTTTAATTCATCATTGAAAGCTTAAACAAAACAAATCTTACCTGATTTCTATTTTATGATTTTATATCAGAGCAGACAACCAGAGGATAGCTTTTTAAAGTTCCCACAGAAGGAGATTATCAGGCTACACATAAGACAGTGCTGCTAAGAAACAGAACAAAATGTCAACTTTTCAAATAGTATATACTTAAAAAAAAAAAAGCAAAAAAAAATCCCAGTTGAGTTCAATATGCATAATTTTCATAAATATGCACGAGGATGCTGTTTAAAACCGCAAAGGCAATCAAAGCATTAACAAATCTCTAAGTAGGAGAGAGGACTAGGGATTGGACGTGTGAACAGGTACATCGCAGAACCCAATTCCAGAATGGGAAGGCAGAGAAGAGGTGTTTTTGATGTGAGTCTCGAAAGTTGCCTGTAATCTAGCAGGACTGCAATGTTCTGAGCCCTGAGACATTCGTTGTCATTCACAGAGCCTAACAGAGTTGAGGGCAGTCCGTGTGAGTATTTTTGATATACCAAGAACTTTTGGCCTTGAGAGTACAATTTGGCCTTATCTTAAAACAAACTATAGGAGGAGAAATACGTAACTTTAAAGTTAAATATAGAAGAAAAAAGGGCTAAGGCCTGGATGAGCTGAATGGAGTCTCCATGCGTTCTTGTCAATTTTCCTAAAAGTATTTGAGAAACAGTCTTTTGAAGGAAATATTTTTGATCTTCATCTTTTCATTGTCAGATGTTAAATTCTGCCTCACCACACATAAAAATTATGTGCATTTCGGTTTTATATCTGTGCTTCCCTGATTGCCATTTAGGTTTGGTTCTGAATGCTTTTGCTATATTTCTATTAGAAATCCCTATCACTTTCTCCTTGATTGGAGAATTTATTTTTCTATTCTAGGTACTAATACTGTCTTGCTTATATGTGCTGCAAACATAGTATCTCAATTCCTGGCTTGCCTCTAATTGTCTTATGCTAAATTTTGATGGATAGAAGCCTCTAATTATAATATGTTTATTATTTTATCTTTCCTTTTATAATTTTGGTGTTTTAGCTTGAGAAAATTCCCCATTCAAATTTGAGAAGAGCAGTCTCTTGTATATGCTTCTAAATGCTTTAAAGTTTTGCTTTCATATTTAGTGACCTAGAAGTTTTTGGTTTTTTTTTGTTTGTTTGTTTGTTTGGTATGGTTAAAGCAGTAACAAAAAACAAATTATTTTTCGCAGGGAAAATTAGTTATTCTACTATCCTAGAATAAGTGGTCCCCTGTTTCATATATCAAATTTCCATTTACGTATTGGTCTGTTTCTGTACTCTCTAAGCTGTTCCAATGTTCAATTTGTTTATCTTCTAATAACACTCTTCTCTCTTGTGGCAACACTAAGATTCTGGAATCTTGGTGTCTGGCGGAAAATGACACATTTGCTCGAAGGTCACATAAATGATAAAAACCAAAATTGTCATCAAGGAGAACTATAAGTGAGGCTCAGTATTAATTTGTTTGATCTCCAAATTCATTGAAAAACCCCTCCTTTCATCTAAACAGTGCATTTTTCATAAAAGGCTGGTGTAAAGCTGTTACCAGATGGAGGAGAATTCTTTAGTCAGGGAAGCAAAGAGCACAATTCTCTGTGATAGAGTCAAGATCCTTCTTGGCAAGAAATGCAGCCCTTTAGCTCTGACGTATGCATTCGAAGCAGGGAGGGTCAGAGGCACTGCAGGGTCAGGTAGGAGTTCAGGAAAAGTGCACGTTGGAGCCCGTTTCGGCTTCTGGTCCAAGAGCAGAAGACAACTTAGGGCAGCAAAGTAAATAAAGGTTTCATGCCGTGCAAACTGTGCAGGAGGCAATATTTACCTCTCTACTTTCTAAGATGACACGTAGCATCATGCAGAATGCTTCTTAGTCTCTAAAGGTAGAAAAAGGAAGGATCATGAAAAATATTTGGAAATATTTGGAAAATGTTTCTGGTTGGGGATGTGGCTACATCTTCCCTGCTAAATTATACCATAAATCAGATTATCCTCTTCAGCGTGCCATAATACCTCCCTTGTTAAAATAACACAAAACAAAAAATCAGTAAACCAACCAAATACACAAATAAATAAACAATGATACAAAAAAGCCCCCAAACTTTCCTTGACGACATCAACCTCCATGCACTGCCCCAATTTCTCTCTCCCTCTTTCTGGGAAAAGTTTCACAGTGTTCCAAACCGGCTGTCTCCTCCTCTTTCCATTCTCCCTTAGGTGAATTTGAATCAGGCTTTTCCCCAACACTTCAGTGAAAATTCCATATTTGAGGTCACTAATGACCACATCGTCATACCTAATAGCTGACCCTCCGTCTTCATGTTGTTCCAACTGTAAGTTGATAAATCTGATCTTTCCCTCTTTCCTGAAGTAGTTTCTTTACTCGGCTTCTGGGACACCACATTCTCATGATTCTACTTGTCTTGCTTCTCCCTTCTTTTCAGTCCTCATTGAAGATCCTCCTCCTTTCAGAAGTTTTCCTTTCTTTTTCCCCATATTATGTGCTACTGGCTATATCAGCCAGTCCCATGACCTTGAATGGAATCTTTCCTAGCGGGGGCATAAGAGCTGCCCAGGATGTGTCCAGGGCCTCTGGCAGGAATTTCCATTCCTTTATTCATTTCCTCCTTTTCCTCCTTGAACCATCATATTCCTTCCCATTCAGTAAAACCCTTTAAACATTTCTGTTCAGTGTGTCACTAGAATGTAGACGACTTTTCTTGTTGTCAATTAATCCTGCATTCATTAGATTCCAATGAGGTAACTTACTACTTATTGTAAAATTAGATTTATGGAAATACTAGATGTAGATAAGAAAAAATGTATATGAGAAATGTATATGAGAATATATATATATATATATATATGAGATGCGATGGGTATTACATAAATACAATTTGAAATTTTGACAAAAAAGAGTAATTAAGTCAAACTATATTAATTATCACATTGCTCTTAATATAAAAAAAAAACTCTTCAAAGATAATCATCCAGTGTATGGTAAACTTAGTTCATGATCAATAGGCATTGTGAATGTGTAGTAATCTCACGTGTAAACTTTGCAGACGTAAGCCCAGTGCTTCCATTACCCAAGGCTCTTTTTTGAACCTAATGTCCAGTGCTTCTTGAATAGCTTTCTAAATTGCTCAGCAAATCACCAATAAAAGGATAAAGGTAACTTCATAGACATAAACTATAAATTTATGATATTTCCAATATGTACTGGTTACCTTCTATGGGAAACATTAATGTTCATACATTTAAACAAAAATAGAGTTACTTTTGTGCATATAAATTGACAAATTACTTTTTGGCACTTCTAATTTATAGCAGTCCTGGTATAAAAGTCAGAAATGTGCATGTCTTTTCCTACTTTCGAATCTACATACAGATTAATCTCCTTGCTAAGTAAAGTGGAGTTATCAATCATTCATGCCTCTAAATGTCAAATGCTAAGAGCACAGCATACAAGACGATTTTATTCTTTTGTTGCTTAAAAGAAAATGAATTTTATCTTTGAAGAAAAGAAAAGAAAATATTTTAAAATGGCATTTCTCAGTTTAAGGAATCGCTTAGGAGTAGGATTATTCCTAATACAATGAAGTGATTCTTTCTCCAAAAAATAGATTTACAGGAAGATTTAAACAGCGATTAATTCTATTTAGATGATGTTTTGTTATGTAAAATAAAGTTTGCCTTTTGATACCGAGGAGGTTACTTGGCACATCTTGGTTGATCATTCTCTTAAATCTTTCATTTACTTTGTTTATATTATCATAACACACACACATATGTTTGTGTATAGTTCTTCGTTCTTTCCTGTGAACCAAATTTGGCAATCATTTTACTGTTTCTGCAACTAATGATGCTGACTGGTTTTATTTGGATGTTTTAAGTAACTAAGCAGGAGCTCACCAGGGGGTTAGCATTTTACCCATGTGTCAGATCAAACAATTGCATTTTCCCTGGCCTTGAAGAATTCTGTTAATGGGGAACTATATTTTTATGAGACAAAATAACAAGCTCTTGATTATTTGTGGCTCCTAAAGAGGCCACAACCCTTCTCACTATGGAAGAATAATTTGCTGTTTGACAACTTAGCTTTAACATAAATAATTATAGTCTCTTTTCATTCCTTTTTTTTTTTTTTTTTTTTTTTTTGCCTCTCTTACACTATTACTTAACACTGGTTTTCATATAGGGACAATCTCATATAACCTATGTTGTCTATATTTTCAAAACAGATGGATGAAATTATTATTTTTATGGCTATCGAGACTGAAAAATAGAGTTCAGTCATATTATAGCCTTCTTTTCGTTGTTTCTGTATTTCTTGATGAATAGAAAACATGTGAATATAGCATAGGCTTATGCCTCAAGATGGCTCATGTCTAGATTCCATCTCCAATGGGACAAATCTTGATCGACAGCTTGGAAACTTTCTGATTTACGGTCAGATAAGCAAAGGTTTGAGGAGGGTGGGTTGCTTGTGGGTGGACGCTCTGGCGTGGAAGCTGGGTGTGATACTGGAGTGATAAACGCCTAAATCCGGCAAGGACGGACAGCTGGTGCGGCCACGTAACAGGAATAAATTGTTAATCTGGAAGAAAAATGGGATCGCAATGAATGTCCTTATCTGATGATACCGGCTTGGTTTTTTAGATAAACTCTTGCTGTCAGGCATGCAAATAAAATACGATTGTCTGTCCTGGAAAGACAAATCATACCTCTGTACTTCAGACTTTGCTTATGATTGCCATTATTTTACCTACTCGTCGTCTTCACAGAGTTCTGGGGTTAAGGTTTTAAATTATTAGAGTAATATTTTAAGAGCAGGGAAGCTGTCTGTAACAATGCCCATAGTTAAAAGCTATAATCTGGCTTTGTCACTGGTTGCTCGGCAATAATTTACTGAAATCTGCCTCAGTACATACTCCCCTAAGTTTCCCCCTTCGTGATCTCACTGCAGCCTCCTAACAACCCACAGAAACAGACTGTGATATTTACGCTTTTCGGATAAGAAACTGTATGATGTTCCGTTAAATAAATTTCCCTCTAAATCTGAACATTCCTGAAGCAATGGTCCAAATGGTTAACAGCAAGGTCACTATTAACGTTACCTGCATTACAATACAGAAAACGTCGGAGAAGATGCACCTCCCAGGCCTGCTTCTCTCTCCTGCCACCAGGCATCAAGCCGAGGCCGGCTGGCCTGTTCCGTCTCTCTGCAAGACACACATTGCCTACGCCACAAGCTTTTCAGTCAACTTGAAGATTTGGAATCGCCAACCACACCTGTCTGTACCTGGACATGATTCCAGGCTTCCCACATCTTGCTGTCCATCTGTCGGAGCTTCTCCTTCTACAGGACAGTAGAACCCCTTATCCAGACTTCCTGTCACTATCGAACAGGAAAGAGAACAGAACAGACACAGAACCATTTTTTTGCTGCATTTCTCAATGGTTTTAATCCATGCTTTACTACTCAGGATTTTTGTTGGACTTTAGTCTGTGTATTCATTTATACAGGGAGTTATTGGGCATTTATTTGCATCAAACACTGTGATGAATGATGAAGCAAAAAATAGCTATGTTTCCTTCCTTATGAAGCTTACAATTTTGGAGGGAAGACAGTCTTTTTATTGTGAATCATACTTTTCATTATAAAACAGCTTCAAATATAAAAGCAATTCACAATGTTATCGCTTCTCAAGAGCAAAGGAAGAAAAAAAAGTTACAATATTGAAAAGGAGGTTTTGCTATTTTCTACGCACCGATCTTTGTCTTCTGCTCCCTTCATGAAACCTAACTGACATGCTACTTACTTATTTTTTTAAAGACTTTATTTATTTATTTGACAGAGAGAGAGAGATCACAAGCAGGCAGAGAGAGAAGGAAGCAGGTTCCCTGCAGAGCAGAGAGCCCCATGTGGGGCTCGATCTTATGACCCTGAGATCATGGCCTGAGCTGAAGGCAGAAGCTTAACCCACCGAGCCACTCAGGCGCCCCTGACATGCTACTTAGCAGAAGCACTACTGGTAGGCTGTGAGGTCTCCCAGGCAAGGGGCCACACTCAACCACTTTTCTACACACCATTGCTTCAGTTACTGGAAAGTCGTTGCTTAGAGTTTCTTTCAAGTTTGTAGTGTTTCCTCTACAGAAACATCATGTATTACTGACTGTGATAAATTCTCCCACATACTCTCCCATCACTAAATAGCCTTAGTTTTCACAGGGAGCCTCTATTTATTCCAATATTTCATACGGGACTGCCAAGTAGGCAACACCTATTGTTGATCTATAAACTCCAGAAAAGGTCATAGGGAAAGGTAGGGACGGGGTATTATTTGTTATCTCTGAATTAGGATTTTTTCTATAATCTCATCCCATGTTTTGTGTTTGTTAAATGCACGGAATGAAGATATATTATGTATGAATCCAAATCAACATATGCGGAAGAAAACATTCTCATAGAACTAATTGCACATGGATAATGTTAAATTGAAATTATATTAAAAGTTTCTTAAGCTAAAAAATAATTGATATCAAATAAAACCAAAACCTAAACACTGATGATCTGCAGTTAACACTAACCACGAATAGGAAAAGTGTAGTGAGAAATTAATTTTGAAAACTCAACTTTCAGTCACTCCAAACTGATGGTACCGTAGCTCATTTTTATAAAGTTGACAGAACAAACTTTTTGTTTATTGTGTAATACTCAAAATGTGTGTTTCTAGGACCCTACAGCTTAAAATTGCAGTTACATGTTGAAACTCTGGCTCTACTGTTTAATCATTGTGTGACCTTGAGATAATACATAGTAATTCATTTGAAATTTAAGTAAATATATTAAAATATAGATTGTAGAGAAAAAACAAATCCAATTTGAGAAGGTATACAAGAGACACAGCCAAAAGAAACGGATATAGAAAGGGTGAAGTTAAGTGATAAAACAATACAGTAGACAGACACAAAATCAAGTCAGAGTTCATTTTGAACAGAGTGTATCTTAAGTAAAAAAAATGAGAAGAGGGACTCTCTGACCTTTGTTTCCAATGTAGAAGGAGTTTACTCATAGTAGTGCTACAGTTTTTACATTCACTTATTAACCATGTGATGTGGCTTCAACATACAGAATGGTACTGTTAGAAAAATAGGCAGGAGCTCAAAATAACTATGAGACAATTTTGCATATCTTTGGTCTTTGACAGAGCAAACAGTAAAGAAATGATAAAATGTACTCAAATAAAATGAATTGTTTGCAGGTAAGGGAAATATTTATCATAGTCTTGTCCTCCATGCCTTGTTTTTGAGCACCACTTTTTAAAATAAAAAAGATAATGAAGAAAACTCGAAATTCTGCAAACCAGAAATAGCCAGGCTGCAATGTTCTTATAAAAATTCAGTGAAGCTTGATCCCAACTTACAATATACAAAGAACAAATAAAAGCAACAAAAATATCAAGAAATACCTCAAACATGAAAAAAAATTTAAATAATTATTTTGGAGAAATAGAAATAAAGAGAAAGCAAAAATATAAATATACAATATTTGCAACTAACAATAATTAGAGCACTACTACAAATAAAAACTGATAAAGTCCATCTAACAAAGATACATGCTTAGTGTTAATTTTTTAATCTAAAATTAGTGTACCCATTAATAATAATCCATTAAATGGTGATTTAAGTATTTGAAACTCAAAACTCATATCATGTCACCAATGTCTTCTAGGTTTGTTTTATTCTTGTAAATAATGCTTTTTCAAGTTTTAAGACAAGTTTTATAAACCTAAGAGTTAATTTAACTATAGGAAGTAAAAAAACAGAGTATGTTTGGTGCCTGTTTAGAATGTTTTAATTCATATACTCAATGCATAACTTCAGATATTACTAATGATACACACAAGTGATTTAAGACTGGTTCAAGGGCTCCTAGATGTCCCCGTCGGCTCAGGGTCCATCTTGATTTAGACTCAAGTCAGGATCTCAGGATGGTGAGATTGAGCCCCAGGTCGGGCTCCATGGTGGGTGTAGAGCCTGCTTGGAGTTCTTCCTCTCCCTCTTCCTCTGCCCCTACCTGCCCTCTATACCCTCTCTCTCTCTCAAAAAACAAAAACAAAAAAGAAAAAAAGAAAAAATGGAACTGCTTCAAAGTTCACTCTGCTTTAAAATGTTGAAAAAGTGTTCAGCTGAAAATAAGCAAATTGAAAAATTTGAAGGTGTCATCTGTTCTGAGGGAGAGATCTCAGGGACTCAGGACCCTGTAGACCTACTATTACAGGAAAAAGAAAGCTACGACTCAAGCAAAACCATTTCGTATTTCAATACGTAGAGAAATGCATGCTGCCATTTCACTTAAATACGGTTCTCCATCTCAGCCACAAAAATATTAGGACTTACTTATTAAATGCTTTCAGAAGTCAAGATTGAGAATATTAGGTTCATTTTAGTATTTCAACCTTAACAAAAGTAACATTAATTTTGTTATGTATGGCTTAATCAGTGAAATAGCCATTAATATGCCATCATTTAATTATTAATGTTTAATGGTCTATTAATATATGGCCATTATTTAATTACTGACTCATCTATGATAATCACCAAGTATTGGGGAATTTCTATGGCTATTTATAATTCATATATATTAGGCTAGAATTAGACATCCACGTTCCTTCCAAAATGCTGAATCATTAGTGACTGAGGGAACTCACTCATTTCACATAGTCGATCTTAAGAAATATGGAAAGGAAAAATATTAAAATACAGGGAAAGTCGTGTGTAAGTCTCAGGGAAACCAAGGCTGATGTGAATTAAAGTGTTGGTATGAACTATGCCTTTCTTTAGGGTTTGCCATAGCCCTCTTTTTAAGAGAGAGAGAGAGTTCACAAGTGGGGTGTGGTGGAGAGAGGCAGAGGGAGAGACAATTTTAAGCAGGCTCCACCCCCAGCATGGAGCCATTCATGGGCTTGATTTCATGACCCTGAGATGATGACCTAAGCTGAAGTCAAGAGTCAGAGGCTTAAATGGCTGTGCCAACCGGGTGCCCATGCCTCAGCCATCTTGATCAGAGTATTGGGGTGAGTGCCCTTAATAGTAAAAGCAAGGAAGTGGTGGACAGCCTAGAGGACAGATATGAGGGAAAACAAGAAGTTCATTGTCCGCCTGTTTCTCCTGATCCCAGACAGACTATAATGCCAAGACTCTAAATCATGGTTTACAGTAGAGTTACCTGGGAGAATAGTTATAAATTCCAAAATCCAAAGCACAGCCCCAACCAATTAATTCAGAATCTTTAATTATTAAATATTCTTCCTGTATTGCATTTCCTAGGATATACAAAATTGAAAAAAAATGGTATTGATTTTAAAGGGAAGTGGATGTTATTTTGTTAAGAAATACGACAAACCAAAGACTTCGTCTCCCTTATTCTAGATAATTTCATTCAGCTATATTTATTGTATTTCAAAATTATATTGAAATTGTATAACTATTTTTGTTGTAGTGAAATGTCATTCTTCACAAACATATCAGTGTCAAATTATAACTCACAAAAAAAATTGCAAGTGATATATGTAGCATTTTCAAAATTAAGTAAACCTGAGCCATAATTTTCAATCTAAGTGGATTATTATGGATCAAAATGATTGAAATTTAAAGATTAAAAAGTCTAATTAAAGGTAATTTAACTTGCAATGGCTTACCTACAACTTGGGAAGAAAACTAATTAAAATAAGAAATATTAGCATTAAGATGTTTTTATAGAAGATTAATTTGTTCTAGTTGTTTTGATCTGTTTATTTTAACTTTGCTTGGTATTATCTAAAAACAGCAGTTATCTTCAAGCTGTTTGATAATAACAGATGCTTAAGTGTTTAAACCCTCAGATAAAAAATACCAGATGATTAAATGTCACAATAAATTTATTAGAAATGAATAAATTTTAGTTCCATAGCTAAGAAAATCATTTAAGGTGATTCGAATAATTGTGCTTTCATTCTGGGAACATTGGTAGAGGAACATTGGTAATTTTAAAATGCTCATTTATAATGAAGCTAACATAAGCTGATTTTTTGTTTACTTCAAGGAAAGAAGAGACCATCAGACGACTTCTCTGAAGAATCAGGGCTTCCCTTTATGCGATGCCCCTTGGACACTGGTATTATTGAACCATGAGACTTTAAGGGGGTTGGTTAATATGGGAAGGTGGTTTTCCTATCTGGAAGTGCTACATTAAAAAAAAAAAGAAAAAGTAATGAGCTAACTCTTCCATGAAGCAGCTAAATAGTTTGAATCTTAGCAACAACCTCTGATTTCATTTTTCATGCTACTAAATAAACCCTACTGGGAATTGCCTTCTTCCCAGTCAAACTCATGGAGTTGGGGTGGTTTCCTGTCTGTTCACTGAGTCTTAAAGTTGATATAAACACATCATCAGAACACTTTAGGTGTTAAGAGCAACTTATGCTGTGGTACTCATGGTTTAAATAATTACTAAGTAAGTTAAATTGTTTGTTTTTTTTTTTTTAATTATTTATTTACTTATTTGAGAGAGAGATCACAAGTAGGCAGAGAGGCAGGCAGAGAGAGAGAGAGGGAAGCAGGCTCCCTGCTGAGCAGAGAGCCCGATGCGGGACTCGATCCCAGGACCCTGAGATCATGACCTGAGCCAAAGGCAGCGGCTTAACCCACTGAGCCACCCAGGCGCCCCAAGTTAAATTGTTTTAAAGAATACCTTTTCACTTAAAAAAAAAATCTGATAATGTATAGATTACAAAACAAAAGGAAAGACCCAAATCAGGAGACAAGTGAGCAGTAATTAATACACTTCAGTAAGTCACTTAGTGACTTAAATAATGATTGCTGAATTAATATAAATCAGACGCAGTTTACATACTCATTTTTTATGAACCTATGTGCCATTATCTTTGGAGTTTTCAAAATGTGTTGCTAGTGCAACAACAGAAAGAAGTAAATAAAAATGTGTAAGCTTGGGTAAATCCAGGCATCTCAGTGGGCCCGGGATGATAATCCTGTATGGGCAGGGGAAAAAGGATCAAATAACCCATTTAATTCAATCATAAGCTTGGTGATGGAAGCAGATCCTGAATACTGAGCATTTAATCTGCAGTTAGCATGTCCTTGGTATTGATATACTGTTTCTAGTCCACCGATCAACCTAACACCAATTACCTTGGGGTAATTTCCACTTGTCTGTGCCATTGTCCCTCAGGATCTTGCGCATCCCAGCTTGAACTTGCAGTTGGGACAGCATCGTCCTACCCCTCCTTCCTGTTTTCTGCATCCACTCTGATCAAAGTGTATAATAAGGACCAGCAAACCAGCATCAAGTAAGTGCCTCTTAGAAATGCAGATTAAGCCTGCCTCCAGTCTCATGGGTCAGAATCTGTATTTTAGCAAGATCCCTCCAAACTGAGAATCAACAGTGTATATCTAAATGAATGGCAGGAACATGAACTATAAAAGCCAGAAATTTAGGTCTGTCTGATCCTTGACACTGCCTCCTGGTTTCCTACTTTGTCTAATCAACCACCTCATTCTGTGAATTTTTTTTTTTCTTTTAAGATTTTATTTATTTATTTGACAGAGATCACAGGTAGACAGAGAGGCAGGCAGAGAGAGAGAGAAGAGGAAGCAAGCTCCCTGCCAAGCAGAGAGCCTGATGCAGGACTTGATCCCAGGACGCTGAGATCATGACCTGAGCGGAAGGCAGAAGCTTAACCCACTGAGCCATCCAGGCACCCTCATTCTGTTAATTCTATGTATTAAATCCATTATCTTACTTACTTCTCCACAATGGACAAAATCGTCTTCTTCCCTTCTTCACTTTTCATCTCCACTACCTTAACTCTAATTGAAGACAATCATATTTGCTAGATAAACATGTTCCTACTGGTTTTCTTAATTCCCATTCTCTCAACTTTCCCATTCTCTCAACTTTCTCTAAGCACGTTAATCACAATGGTCTTCTTCAAATGTATATCACCTGTTGTCTCCTCCAGATCAAGACATTCCAGTGACAAACCATCACTCTTATGCTCATGTAAACAGTTCACAATATGGCCTCTGAGCTCCTACAGGATCTGGGACCTGCCTGCCACCCCACTGCCCTCTCTAATCCAGCCTCATCATTTTCCCTCCTTAGTGGCTTTCCTCCCTGTGCCTTGCAAGTACAAATCTATTTCCCACATCAGGACATGTGTCTGTGTTTCCCTTTTTACCACACTCTTCTCTTCCGGTTTTATCTGAATGACTCATATTCATTTTTTCTGTCCCAGTAAAATGTAAGATTTTCAGAAAAGTTTTCTCTGGTCCCAAGTACAAAACCAACAAATACACAGCAAGAAAAAAAAAAAAAATCACTCCAATATACTGTGTAACAACATTCTGGATTTTCATTTTAATATACGTTAAAAGATTCATGATTAAACATTTATCTACCTATACGAAGGCCAACTCTCTGATGTCGTCATCTGTATCTCTTGTGTCATCATTGTCTTCCCCATGCCTGGTACAGTGCCTTTAATAGAACACTCTCTGTCTACAATTTAGACATGTAAGAACTGTATCTTTTCTGTATTCTTTTATTTAATTTCAGTTATTTTATTTTTCAAAATCAGATGCAGAATCTAAATGTTGATTCCTTGCAGCCTAGCTCTCCTACCCATGTTTCCTAGGGTTCCATTTTAGTTCTGGAAGGAATGCATGGCTCCAAAGCATTTTAGGAAGAAACAGTTATTTTCTTCTCCTCGGGTGACCACTGTGTTCTAAGAAACCTGGTCTTTTTAGTCAGCGATCACATTCAGAATCATTTGTTACTTTGTGTCCAGGCCAAAGCTGGATCTATCTCTGAGCATATGTGGCACTTCATACTTGGGCTCACTCTGCCCTTTGCTCTCTGGTTTCTTGCTAAGTTACCCTCAGAACCTACACCTGGGTCACTGGTTTTGAGACAAGAATAGTCTAGAATCAGGGATCAGAGGCATCAGGGAACAGAGACCTCCTGGACCAATCAAACTCCATCTTCTACCCTTCTTTTCTTTCCCGCAGAGCAGCGGGGAATCTTAACATTCTCTCTGATCTCAGAAATGAGTAGAAATTGCCGTTCTGAACTATTTCTTTTATGTCTCTCCATTCCCCTTACTATGTTAAATTTTAGAAAACAAATATCAGTAATAGACTTTCTCTCAGTTATGTTCTTCCACCATTTAAAATAAAATTAAACACAACCAAAATAAACTAGGAAGACTTTCTCTGTGTTTCCAAACTTCGTGAAATATTAAGTAACTTGTCTTAAGCTCTGAGGAGGTTCTAAAGGACGTAGGGAGTTACATGTTTTGATGGCCATCTTTCACTTTTCCATGTTGATGAGTTATAGGAGAAATCTCCTCTTTTAATTTTTTTTTATTTAAATTCATTTAGCCAACATAGAGTACATCATTAGTTTGAGGTGTAGAGTTCAGTGATTCATCAGTTTCATGTAACACCCAGTGCTCATCACATTTCATGCCTTTCTTATCATCACCCATTTCTCATTTCATCACCCAGTTACCCCATCCCCCACCCACCAAATCTCCTTTTATTATGGAAAGTTCATTCTCTGTAAGTTGGCATGTTGCCTGTATCAACAACTGATTTAAAGGGCAAAGGATAGAACTATCAACACAACTTTCCTTTACATTGTATGTGACATTTTTTAAGATTGTGTCCTGGTTTTTAACTGACATGTTCTTTTCGTTCAGGTCTGTTATCTTGAGACCATTCTAATTTTCATGGTCACTCTAAAATGACCTCCTAAAACTGGGACACATTTAATAAATTAACGCAATATATGGAAGCGAAATGGTCACAACCATAATTGTTCGCAGTGAAAAGAAATATCCCAGAGTGGTAAAATAACACTGTGTTTCCTTTAATGGGAACTATATAGATAAATTACTGTAGCCTTCTAAGTACACAAATATCTACAGGTAGTATATAGGGATGTACACATCTGTGTGTTTCTATGGTAATGTACAAGTCAGAAGAGGAAATTGATAAATGCTTAATTCTAATGGATAGATATTAAGTGAATATTCATAACTTGAAATATATGTTCTCACTTAAATATTTTATTCTCTTTTCTCTTTCATTTTAAAGGTTATTTTAAATTCTGTCCCCTATGTACTTGACTTCCTCCTGAATGGATAATGTTAAGAAAACGTTCTAACTGATGTAATTAGCATCCAGCGCCCAGTGTACTGCAATAAAACGCTGCTCTAAATTAGTCATCAGGGTCACACATTGTCCCCTTGAGTACACAGCATAAAAATTCAACCCTTTATTCAGAGATTCTCTGGGGTTAGAGAAGCATATTACAAATTATTTTATTAAAGATGTTTTTAGTCTGCCTAATGCATTTTGCCAATTGAAAATATAAAGAAAAAATAAAAATGTTTAAAAATCGCTTCGTGTATTCTTACATGCATTAGAAGCACAATAAAATACAATCTCAATTAATATTTATTGAGCAACTATTATACATAAGAGGTTCTTTCGGGCACTGCATAGACTTTCAAAACTTAATATTTTGCTTCTCATCTTGAAAGCCTTATAATCTAACAGTGAAAAAAGACAAATGTTTGCTTCCAGGAAGGTGGGCATGCCACGGTAAAGGCAAAAAGCCATGGGGACCCAAGAAAATGAAATATATTCCCACAGGTGCACAGGAACGCATTTCTGCTTTAGAATGAGTTCTTTTCATGCATTTGCTGTTTTCTCTGTTTTTCTAATTTCTAAGAGTTATTATTTATTCCTCACAAGAAACTTTATAACAGGTCATTATGTTGTTTAAAAATCTAAAAGATAGGGGCGCCTGGGAGGCTCAGTCAGTTAAGCCTCTGTCTCATACAGTTATTCACTGTATAGTTATTCACTGTTTGTCTCCCAGCTGCCCCTGTCACTGTCCATCCATCTTGGACAGCTTTTATCAACCTGTTTTGTCATCTTGGCATCAAATTAAAGTTGGTCTTCCTCTAATTTTCATGTATGGGTCCATCTTTATTATTTTTGTTTGTTTATTGATAAACTAAATATTGCAAACATATAATTCATTTTTTATTTAATAGTTCTTCATGAGTACTTGTTGGATTTTTCTCTCTACTAAATTTAATCTTCAGTTTCTTATACTTTCATCAGAATTCTGAGGCAAACAATATTTTTATTCTGGAGTCATGGAAACAAATACCTTAGGAAGTTGTTATAATGAAATGTGAAGAGATGACTGTTTGCATTATGTTTAAAAATCAATATATAGAACTGTAAATTATTTATCAACATGTTATGAAATACCTTTGTGTCTATCATCTTAATGTTTATATAATAACACAGACACAGACACAAATTACTGCTCTGATGGAAAGGAGAAATGCCAACCAGCATCCATCGTGTTATCATAAATGTAATCTCTGAACTGATTTGCTGACACATTACCAGTGACCGACTTTTCCTGACAATCCATGGATGTTGTGATACGTACATTATTGATAACCTCTTGTTCCGCAAAAGTGTGACAAGAAATCACATTACAATAGACCTTTCAAGCTTTAGGCTCCTTTGAGACCAGTCCACTAAAATGGTGTCCAAAGACGTTATTGAAAGAATGAAAAGGGGGGCGCCTAGTTAGTTCAGTCGTTAAGTGTCTGCCTTCAGCTCAGGTCATGATCCCAGCGTCCTGGGATTGAGTCCCACATCGGGCTCCTCCTTGACCGGAAGTCTGCTTCTTCCTCTCCCACTCCTCCTCCTCCTTGTGTTCCCCCTCTCTCTGTTAACTAAATAAATAAAATCTTAAAAAAAAATGAAAAGAGAGGTCACATAGTAAGTAAAGGAATTTTAATACACATATCTGACAAAATATTTATATCCATAATATATAAAATCTTCTACACTACATTTATACAGTAGACAACTCAGAAAAATAGACTAAAAGCTTGAGAAATTACTTCCCAAAAGAAGGTATGGAAATAGCCAATAAATAAATAAATAAATCTGAAACCACTCAGTTTCATTAGTCATTAGAGAAATATATATTGTAACAACATGACTTTAACTAACAAGAAAAGGCATAAAGTACAAAATATCAACAAGGTCTTAAACAATTGGATCTTACATACATGGCTGGTGGAGTATAATGATTTGGGGAAATTATTTGGCAGTATCTGCTGACGTTTAACAAATCTATGTCCCATGACCAACAATGCCACTCCTGAGCATTTGGCCAGGAAAAATGCTTATAGATTTTCACCAGTGACATGTACAAGCATGCCCATTAACAACAGAATGGGAGATAAATGAGGGTGCTTTAGATGAGAGAAATATGGTACAACCCACGCATGAATGAAATACTGATTCATGGAACAATACAGATGAAACTCAGAATCATAAGGTGGAAAGAAAGAAGTCAGACACAAAAAGCAACATGCTATGTGATTACTTTTTATAAAATTAATAAACAGCACAACTTTAATTTGTTGTCAGAAGTATGGCCCGTGAGTAACCTTGAAAGAGGGCTGGAAGAACTTTCTCTAGGACTGCCAAAATTCTATGTCATCTACCTGGGTTCTAGGTACAAAGGTATGTTACTGTTACAAAACTTCATCAAGCCGAGTTCTGCATTTTTTAATGTACTGTACTCGAATACATTACATATTATGTTATATTAGTATATATTTAAGGTAGTTTGATGGAAGGGGGCTAAAGGAAGAATTGAGGTTGATATGGGAATCCAAACGAAACAAATATTGGAGACAGTTGTATGAAATGCATTCCAGAGTCAAGAGGCCGTGGGCGGTGTATGACTTCCCACGGAGTGCTGCTGTGATCCACAGCAGTGACACGCATATATCAGGGAAAAAACATGACTTCATGGGGCAACTTGCATGGGAGTCTGACATTAGTCCTTAAGAGAATAGGGTGATCTTGAATTCATAAGACTCTTCATTATCTGTCCTGACTCATTACAGTCACTGTAGCCATGTTTTCTATACCAGCGAATGTGGGCAAGCTAAGAGGATGGAATTAACCTCAGTGAAACAGGCCAAATTAAACCTTCAAAATCGCAGCAGAAATTATTCTTGAGTCCAAAGGGTCTTTTTAAGAAGGCTTTGTAGACGTGGGGTTTGGAGGAGGGACTTATAAAAAATGCTTAAAAAAATAGAAAAAACAAAAAACAAAAACCAGCTGCCTTAAGTCTTTCTGAAACATGTTGGGTTGAAATAGTTAAAATTAGAAGAAACCGTGTGATGTTCGAGAAAGAGAATAGACTTTCAGATTGCTCAAACGTGGGTGGGAGCTCCAGACGCGTCTCTTCTTCACACAGTGGATTTGATGTATGATCTCCCTGATATGAGGACATGGAGAAGCAACATGGGGGGGTAGGGGGATAGGAGAAGAATAAATGAAACAAGATGGGATTGGGAGGGAGACAAACCATAAATGACTCTTAAGCTCACAAAACAAACTGGGGGTTGCTGGGGGGAGGTGGGATTGGGAGAGGGGGAGCGGGCTATGGACATTGGGGAGGGGAGGCGAACCATAAGAGACTATGGACTCTGAAAAACAACCTGAGGGTTTTGAAGGGTCAGGGGTGGGAGGTTGGGGGAACAGGTGGTGGGTAATGGGGAGGGCACGTTTTGCATGGAGCACTGGGTGTTGTGCAAAAAGAATGAATACTGTTACGCTGAAAAAATAAATAAAATGGAAAAAAAAATAATATTTAAATGTGTATAAAAATACTGTATAAAGGTGAAGTGCTTGGTGCAGTGCCTGACCCGTAACTAGCATCCAGTGGAAGGGAGCTGTCAGGCAGATGAAGCCCTTGGCGGAGTACTGGTCACCTTGTCTCTAGTTGGTCAGTCTTAACTAGCGCTCTTCTTCCAAGAGTTTCAGCCAACGTCCTGGCATGCGTGGTGGTCCAATATCATTTTTTATTACAAGAAAAATAGACAAGAAAAATATTGATGTTAGTGATCACCAACCTGTTCATTTTTCACCTGACTTTAAGTATAAGATATTTAAAATGCAGACTTCTTGTTTAAATTATCGATTTAACATGTAACTTACATCTTTTTAAAAAAATTTTATTTATTTATTTGACAGAGAGAGAGATCACAAGAAGACAGAGAGGCAGGCAGAGAGAAAGTGGGAAGCAGGCTCCCGGCTGAGCAGAGAGCCTGCTGTGGGGCCCGATCCCAGGACCCTGAGACTATGACCTGAGCTGAAGGCAGAGGCGTTAACCCACTGAACCACCCAGGCACCCTGTGTAACTTACATCTTGAGAGGTAAAAGCATTCTTGATATATTTGGATGATTACATGACTGTTTGCTGATCTAATGCTCGTTGATGACATATGGATTTTCTCAACTGGGGCATAAAGAAACTGTGAGAAATTGTTATAGGGATAAAATAACATTGTGTATGTGAGTACTTCATGAATTCTCTATTTTATGTAACGCTGAATGAGCTTTGCTCACTTAGGCTCTCCCAATGTCATCACCGTGTTATCTCAGAGATGGGACGCGGGGAAGTTTCCCGTATCTTTCTATTTGTCCTGCGGAGCCAGCCCTCTTTTGGATATAAAGATGAAGAGACTGCTGTGCCTGAAATCCATTCTGAGCTATAAAAGTCAACAGGTCTCCTTAAACAGCAATTTTTTTCTTCTTCTTGTCAGTCTACAAAACCATGGAAGATTGCAGTTAAACATTCTTCTTGGTCATCTTAAGAGATGTCATGGTGTCTTGCATTATAAATCATTCTAGTCAACTCACTGCAGTCATTTCTGTCCCTCCAGAGCTCACCCTTGGAAGAGAAAAATGTAGGTCAAACCTGCTTGTATTATATACACAGTGGGCTTCTTTAGATGTGTATCGCACATCTAGAATGAATGAGATGCCGATCTCACAGAATATGCAGGGATAAATGTGCCTCGGTTCCTCCCTGCATCTCTTCGATAGGGGAGATCGCTTTCAGAATAAGGATGAGCACAGATCAGACCATTTGAAGACCAAATGGCAGTACTATTTATCCTTTTAACATAATTCCAAGAATAATATAAGATATCAATATTGAATCTCTTAAGCATGTGACTCTTGACAAATAAGTTTATTTTCTTTTTCTAGTTGAACAGAAACAGATGGCTCATAATAGGCCGATGAGATAAGTGTGTGCTTTCCTTCTGATGTTATGATTGTATTTCTATTATATGAGTCTATGTTTTCGAAAGAGTAGGCACCAAATACACTCAGACATAAAGCATAAGCCTTAAGTTATGCAAACCTATAATAAAAAATATGTATGATTGGTCTCACTAAGAAATTTGATTCCTTTTCCAGTCTATTGCCAGCATGATAGGAGTAAAAACAGTAAATGTACTTTCTGCTTTGCTCCTAGAGCAATAGAAAAGGACTGTAAACACCTAATTGTTTTTTAAGCCAAACCTTTACTCCAAGTGTTTGCTCTTTTCAAATTTAAATTTCCGCAGAGCTTAAATATGCTATTTTCATATATATATGCATATATATACACATATATATTAAAAAATATATAATATATATAAGGCTGTGTACCTTGACAGAATTTTTATAGATAATGCATGCATAATTCTACATTTGTATTCTACATGAATAAGCTGCATGTAAGCATTTAACAATTTCTGCCAAAGAAAAACGTTTAAGAGTTAAATGATCCAGCAACATCGGTTGCCCAATCAGGAGACAGAGTAGGATCACAAAATTTGACATGTGAATGTGAGTAAAATATGAGGAAATCTGTGTACTTTTAGAAATTGGAGTTCTAACACCAAGGAGAGCATTTTCCATCATAATAGTTTCGCTGTAGTTAAGGAAAAGTTTATCTTTCAAAAAGATATCTTTTCGCACTCGTAAATTATCTCTTATAACTTAAATAACTTCTGTAGACTGAACTGTAGAAGTGAATAGAGAACTAAGATCTTCTTAGTCAGGTTCTTTACATTTAAGACCTTTACAAAAACATCAATATTATTTAGGAATGAGACGATGTGAAGGAGTTGTGATTTTTCTTTTTTCTTATATGCAGAAGATATGTAAATAAGCTATAATAAATTATTCCATTGACGCATTAATATAAATGATGGAGCATGAAAACCATAAATAGAGCACAGGATCACATGAGCTTAAATTTCATATCCTTTTATTGGTTATAGCTAAAAAACAAAACAATGGCCGTTATCGATTTCCATTCCCTGAGATTTGTTAGGTCAGACTATTAAGCCCTCTATTTGTTTTTGTTTTACTTTAAAATGCAAGTGCTTACAAGTTTGATGATACCTTTTTTTTTTTTTTTTGTATTAAAGGATGTAAGGATAAAACAAATAAATTTGCCTTCCAGAAGCTAATCAGTCTTTAGGAACCTGAACTACATAGCTACTGGTCTTAGATTTCTTATTCTTCCTGATAAATTTGCAGGTGGTAGACTGTCTATAAACCTTTCTCTATTTTCCAGATATATCTTCGACTCCAGAAACTCAAGCTTTGAAACTATTTTTTAAGCCTCTTGAGTATCTATTTAGGACGTCCAACATTATGATTCTGGTTTTTTATATTGTAAATCACAATGTAAGATTTATGGCACTTATTTTATGACCTCCTTCCATGATGGGATATATTCTCCTGGGTTTTAGATAGTGTTGGTCTCAAATGGGAAATAAATAAATAAGTTCTAAAAAAAAGACCTGTCACTTTTAAAAGAAGATTATATGTTACTAAGAAAATGAGAAGCCACAATTATGTTTCTAATGGCTTACAGCATTTTAGTACTTCAGTAGAAAAAAGGGGAAATGGAAGGACACCAGAAGTTTCCTTTTCCTTTTTTTTCTTTTTTTTTTTTTTTTCCGTGTACTCATTTGCTGATTGTGGTAAATCTGACCTCACCTTCTATGTACTTCCTAACTCAAGAATATTCACTTTGTCATCATCTCCAGTGAACTGAGGACCAAATATATCCTACATTTGAATAGGACACAGGCAGAAACTTGTCCGACCCTCCAATAGATATCTAAATTAGTGAAGAGATGTACCATGTGTATATATAGGAAAACTCAGTAAAATAAAGTGAATTCCCTCCAAACTGACTTCTCAGTTCAATGCTATCTAGCAACACTTTCCTATAGGACTTTGTATGAAAACTGACAAGCCTAGTATGAAACTCATATAAGAGACCAAATGATCAAGAAGAACATTAAAGATAATTCTGCATGGGAGCAAAGCAGAATGACTCCCCCTGACAAGTACCAAGATTAATTATAAAACTATAGTCATCAAGACAATATGTTAAAACGTTTAAGAAGAAGAAGTGAATTTATTAGTATTTGCATTGTGGAAGAAGACAAAGGGAAACATCAGTGACTCTCAAAGCACAATAAATTCCCTCTAAACCATCTGCCACTTTTTAAATGATTTGTTGTTTTAATTTTATTTCATTTTACTTATTTATTTCCAAAACGTTATTTATTTATTTTGTCATGGACTCACTATTGTAATTCCATCCTCTGGCCTCTGTGTATGTCAATTAATCTTGGCATTTGTCTGGCAACAGTCAGAGAGCTGCCTTCGTTTTCAACTACATGAGACCAGGCGCTCCGTCTGTTTTCATCCCTGCTCTGTACCCGTCAGCTGACACAATCTCTTCCATATGTTTCGGCAAAATACTTGGTTTTGAACATGTCCCCTTAATACTACTGAGCAAAAAGTATGCTTAATGGACGTACTGATCGAGACGCTGAATAACACAGAGTGCTTCAGTCACAGAAAGTAGAGGATCTGCATTTTCTCATCAAGGCGGGTGTATCTGCTCACGTAGAGTAACATGTCTTCGTAACTACTAAGATTTTGGAGCGCGGTGGAAACAAGGAAAAAACTCTTTCCCATCACAGGGGAATGTATTTGTGTATACATACATACGTACGTACAAATTTATGTACAGATACGTATTATCTCTAGATATGTGTGTTATGTCTACCTTTATCTATATCTGTGTTTATACCTATATAATGTCTCATTGCCACCATGTCGCTTGCTTTATTTCCCTTAAAAATGGTTATTTTATTTCCTTAATACGGATGCAGTGAGTGTCTGGATAAATATTTATGTTTCAAAGGATATTAAGTGGAAGACATCTGGGCTCCTGGTTATATCCTGTTTCTGGCCTGGGTTTTGTTCACTTCATATTTCATGGAGGTTTACCTTTGAGATTTGTGCACATTTTGGTTTGTTTGATATACTTTAATAAACACGTTCTAAAAACTGAGCTCGTTCCTGCAGAAGGAAATGTAAGTTACAAACTCCAAGCTCTGTACAGAAGGAGATCCCTCCAGAGAAGAAATAAAGAGAAACAGAATAAAATATGTTATTTTTAATTGACCTATAAAGATGATGAGGCGTCCAGCTCTGCCCTGCAATCTTAGGAGTGAAGTTTCAGGCCTGACCATGGGCAATTACAAGGCTCTCCGTGACCTGACGGGGCGAGCTGCCTTCGCCAGCGTGCTCGGTGCACGTCCCGGCATTGCACACTCTGAGACTAGCGGTCGAGGACCGGCCTGTCCGGTGGGCCAGGCACGTACACACACCTGCATCTCTAGCCGGGGTGTCTCCCCGCAGAGGCCTCTTTCTGGGGAGGGCTCTCCCCTGAAGCCTTTCCCGGGCGTCTCTGCTGAGACTTTCTTGTCTGGGGCCTTCAAGACATTTTCCTCCATTCTGACTTACTACTCATTACTTTTCCTTTCCTCCCTTTCTGACCCCCAGGCCCATACGTTGCAGAAGACTTCCGGGGGGAGCTCTCTTGGCAACGTGCAAGACCCCCTCCTATCTGCGCTGACCCATCGGACCCTCCCTTGTTACCATTTTGTGCGGAAACATGGAACGTGGCAGAAGCCACGTGTCTCCTGCTTAGTCTTGTCTTTGCATTGTTGCAGTGAGTGAATAAAAAATTCGCTTACAGTTTGGCTTATTGTCTTAATTGACCAACATAACACCAGGACACTCAGAACTCTTGAAAAATAGCTGTCAGAATAATAATAGTAATGTATCCGGTGATCATAGCATATGGAGAAGTGAGTGAATGACAGCAATATCCTGAGAAACAAGAGTTAGGAATTGGAAATTCTCTGCTGTAAGTGACCTGCTTTACATGCAAAACAGTATGTTGTTACCCGAAGGTGGATTTAGACTGGTTTAATAAAGTATGTTGTAAATGCTAGGGCAACCACTATTTTTTTTTTTTAAGAAGTATAATCGGTATCCTAAGAGAAGAGACAGAATGGAATCATATAATTCTCAACAGAAACCAGAGGGTGCAAGATAAGGGAAGAGAGACCCAAAAGACAAATTCAAGAAATTGAAAGCAGTTTAAGGTATGATTTACCCGACCATATCAATAACCACTTTAAATGTGGATATCTGGTGTACCAAATAAAACACTGAGATTGCCAGTGTGGAAAAAAGACGATACCCAATTATTTGTTGTCTACAAAATACATTCTAAATAAAGACACAGTTTCGAAGTGAAGGAAAGGAGAAAGGTATGCTATGTTAACACTAATGAAATGGAAGACTGAATATCCATACTAATTTCAGACAAAGCAGCTTTAGAACTAGAAGCATTATCAGAGATAATGAGGAGCACGGCATGAATAAAGGGGTTAGTTTTCCAAGAAGATACAACAATCCTAAATCTATGTGAACCTCCTATAAACATCAAAATAATAAAAAATGAGTATAAAAATAAATGGGGGAAATCTAGAACTAAAAGGAGAAATATACAAATGCAATCTTCTAGTTCAGGACTTCCACACCCCCTGTCAGCTATTTATAAATCAAACAGGCAGAAAATCAGTAAGGATATAGTTGACCTGAACAACAATATCAATCAACTTAATATAATTGACATTTAGAGATCACTCCATCTAACACTAGCAAAATATATATTCTTTTTAAATTCACATGTTTGTTGACAAGTTTAATGCATGGAGACTTTGGGAATAAGGGGATGAAGTGAATACATTTTGCATGAGAAACTGACGTAAATTTTTGGAAGACAGGAGGCAGACTGTGGTAGGCAGAGTAATGACTCCCCATATAGGGTCTAATATCTAATGCCGAAACCTGTGGAATATGTTATCTTATGTGGAAAAAGATACTTTGTAGATGTGAAAGTAACAAGCTTGATATGGAAGGATTATCTATCCTAGAATATCCAAAGATGCAAAAGACCAAAATTCACATAAGGAAAGGTACATAAACTGAAGAGTCCTGTATTTATTTAAAAATTAATTAAAAATTAAGAGCTTTCCAACAAGGAAAGTTCTAATCCTAGACAAATTTACTAGTGAATTATACCAAATATTTAATGAAGGAATGATACCAAGTTTCCACAATCTCTCCTAGAAAATAGAATCTGAGATCATACTTCCTAACCATTCAATGAAGAGACATCACCCTAATACCACAACTAGACAAAGATATTACAAAATAGGAAAACCACAGACTGGTATCTCTCATAAACATAGCTGCAAAATCCTCAACAAAATATGAGCAAATGAATTTCAGGGATGTATAAGAAATTGTACACCATGGTTAAGTGGAATTTATTCCAGGTACGCAAAACTGGTTAAACATTGAAAATCAGTTAATGCAATCCACCATATCAAAAAATTAAATAACACAAATCATATGATCATATAAACACAGTAAAAGCAGTTGGTAAAATGCAACATCCATTCACGATAAAAACTTTCAACAAACTAGGAATAGAGGGAAACATCCTCAACTTGAGAAAAAAAAAAACTATATAAAAAGTTATAGCAGAAATCATCATTAAGAGTGAGAAACCAAACATTCACCCTATAAGATTAGAAATAAAATAAGAAGACTCTCTCTGTAGTTATTGAATATTATACAAGAAATCTTAATGCAGTTGGACAAGAAAAGAAAATGTGTACAGTTTTGGAAGAAATAAATACAGTTTCTGTACAACATCAAAAGACATTGGAAAAGAATTTTCTGGAACAGATGAGCAGGTACAGTATGGTTGAAAGATGCAAGGCGTATTAGCTGCCATAACAAAATATCAAACATTGGATGGCTTAAAACAACAGACATTTATTACTACATAATTCTGGAGACCAAAAGCCTGAAATCAATGTGCCTGTAGGCCCATGCTTTTTCTGAGAGCTCTGGGGGAGAATCATTCTTTTCCTCTTCTACCTTCTGATGCTTGCGAGCAATACTTGGCCTTCCTTGGCTCGTGGAGGCATCACTGCAGTCATATGGCCATCTTCTGTGTGTGTTTTGTCGTCTTCCATCTGTTTGTGACTTTGAATCCAAATTCCTCCTTTTTATAAAGACACCAGTCATGTAGTATTAAGGCAGACCTAATCTCATTTTAACTTTATTAACTCTGTAAAGACCCTGTTTCCAAATAGGATCACATTCTGAGGTCCTGGGGGTATTTTTGGAGGAACACAATTCAACTCCTGACACAAAGTTAACACTCAAATCCAATATTAGTCAATGCCAGCAATGAAAAATTTGAATTTGAAATTAAAAATTCCATTTACAGCAACAGCAAAAATGAAATATATAGATGTTAAATATTAGAAGAATATGCAGGCTCATACTATGTTCCTCTGAAAAAATAGAAAAAAATTAATAAATGGAAGGGATAGTCTATGTTCATGGATTAGAAGATGCAATATTATAAAATTATCATCTCTTCCTATCTTGATCTATAGATCTAGTACAATCCACTCAAAATCACAGCAAACTGTTTTGTAGATACTGATTCTGTGTTCGTGTGCAAGCAAAGACAGAGGATATCCAACCTAATCCTGAAAAGAGAACAAAGTTGGAAGGCCCACAGGACCCGATTTCTGAGATTCCAAGCCATACAGTGCGGGCAAAATATAAACATCTAGATCAATGGGACAGCACAGAGGGCTACCAGTAGATCCACACCAATATGATCAACTGATCTTTAACAAAGGAGCAAAAGCAATTTTCGATGAAGAAAGGAGGTCGTCTTTCCAGCAAGACTGGAAGTCACTAAGTCACCCTTCGATATGTAAATTGAGAAGCAAACAATAGTAGATCCATACAATGGACTATTATTCAGTGATAAAAATAAACGAGCTATCAAACTATGAAAAGCTAAGTTTGAATTTTAACTGCACATTGATGAGTCTGAACAGCTTGAATACTGTCTGATTCCGATTACATGACGTTTTGGAAAAGGCAGATCTACAGAGACAGTAAGACAGATTGGAATTTCAGAGATGCAGGAGAGGATAACGAGGCAAAGCATAAGAGATTTTTTTAGGCTAGTGAAACTATTCGGTATGATATTGTAATTGTGGATTCATGACAGTATGCATTTGTCAAAACCCACTGAACTTTTCATCACCAAGTATGAAATGTAATATTGACAAATAAAAAAAATCATTTAGGATGTCAGGAGAATCTCAAGACAGAGTGCGGAATGTGGTGGGATACACTGTATTATGAATACATGAAACGATCTCACCGGAGGAAGGTGGGGGGAGCTGCTGAACTAAGTAACTTTAAAATAAGTGAAATCAGGGGCACCTGGGTGGGTCAGTGGGTTAAAGCCTCTGCCTTCGGCTCAGGTCATGATCTCAGGGTCTTGGGATCAAGCCCCGCATCAGGCTCTCTGCTCAGCCGGAAGCCTGCTTCCCTTCCTCTCTCTCTGCCTTTCTCTGTGCCTACCTGTGATCTCTGCCTGTCAAATAAATAAATAAAATCTTTAAAAAAAGTAAGTAAAATAAAATAAGTGAAATCAGTAAGACTAAAGGCAATACAAACAAAAATCTTTACTTCAACACCATACTCAAGTTTGTAAAGTTGTTTCCTAAGGCAATACTGGTTAACGAGGTCTAATTGGTAATGGCTATACCTACACACGGAATTGGATTGTATGGCTAATGGTAGGAGCCAAGTTTCTCACTATTGGAGTGGGAACTACACATACGTGAGGGGAAGAAGCTAGAGTAACCCCCATGGTAATGGCTTGGAGTCTGAGCTCATGTTTAGCTTAATAAAGCTATGAATATTTTCTTAGAGAAATACATGTTTATATTAAACGTGGGATGGTATACACACATGTACGTTTTCTTGCTCTGTCAGGTGAGAGAGAAAGAAACAATGACACTTTAAGAGCCAACTTTCCTAGCCCACCTTGTGGCTTCTAATATTATTAGAGAATATCTACTAACTCTTGAAAAATAATAGAGCCTCGACTGATTCTAGAATCAGTCATAGATAAATAAAGGACAGAATAAATAAATATATGCACATAGCGACTTCCTTTTAAAGAGCACAGTATGGAAAGAGGGAAGTCAACTTTCTAGTACAAAACCTGGCTAACACTATCTCAGACATGTGATCAAGATCAGTATTAACAGTGATGAGTCATGTTGATGCTTAAATTCTTGGTTTGATGGGATGAGAACAGCACTCTCTGTGTAGTCTTTCTAGAAAAACCCACACTCCAGTGTAATTATGAGAAAAATATCAGACAAATCCCAATAGGGGGACATTCTAAAAAAAACCTGACCAATACCCCTCAAAGTTGACAAGGTTGTCGACACAAGGAAAGCCTGAAAAACTGTCACAACCCAGAGGATCCTAAGAAGACGTGATACCTAATTGTAATACATTGTCTTAGATAAAAACTAGGAAAATCTGAATAATAACCAACTTTAGTTAATGCAAATGTACAAAACGAGTTCATCAATTGTTAAAAAAAAAAATGTGTACCACAGTAATGTAAAAGGTTTACAATAGGGAAATTTGAGAGGGGCATATGAGGTTCTGTAATGTTGCAGAGATTTTGTAAATCTAAAACTATTCTAAAATAAAATATTTATTTAAAGGCACAAAAATAATGAAAACAATGATATATCTTTACAGACATATAAAATCAACAGTGTACATTTTGATGCATACACCGTGGTTCTAATTCTTCTATAATAAAGATTCTAAAAAGTCTTCAGGAAGATAGGAAAACAACAAGAAAGAAACAGAGGGCTGTATCATGGAGAGAAACACAACCACGACCACACCGCAGCAATTGAGCTCCCTCCCAGCCCATCACTGTTTTCTATCCACTCAGCTGAGTCTCACTTTCCCATAAACGCTTTAAGTATTTCTTTCTTCTAAACACAGTCATTAGCATGATGCAAACAAAGCCCTTGATATAGGGCCTCACCCAGAGTAAATGAGCAATATGTAGTAGCAATTATAATTATTAAAGGGAGTAAAATTACCCTACCAGATGCTAGTCCCTATAGCTGCCTCATGATGATGACGTTCCATAATCACAAGGCAGGATGTAAAATTCAGAGTAAATATCGGTCTCAGTGAATTTCGTAATGTAAGCGACTTGAATAAGCTTTAGATTTTGGAAGCCCACCCCTTTGTGACATTACCTGGAAAACTTGTTGATGGTAAATTTACTTTCCTATTTCTCAATCCTGGAGATGCTTCAGGACATTTTCTTTCAAGAGGAGATGCTGAGCGTAAGGTATTGGCAATGTCATGTGACACAGGCCGGCAAAAAGATGTGAATCCAGCAAAATAAAGGTTGATGGAGACATGACGGTACTTGCAAGCTTCACGGGGTGTCCCTGGGAGACAACACCATGGAGAAGGAATCAATACCCTTGGGAAGGACAGCAGCAGGAATTCAGCAGGCAGGCAGCACCGGTGTGGGGGAGATGGACGATTTTGGAGTGGAAAGACCTGAAAGGATACTTGGGAATATCTGTGCACTTACAGGGCGGTGCTATGGTCTGAATGTTTGAGTGTGTCATCCCCCATCCACCTCAAGTTCACATGCTAAGATTCTAATGCCTGATGTGATGGTTTTTGGAGCTGGGCCTTTGGGAGGTGCTTAGGTCACGAGGGTGGAGGCTTTATGAATGGAATCAGCGCTCATGTAAGAGAGACCCCAGAGATCTCCTTCATCCCTGCCCCCTGTGAGAACCCGGCGAGAAGCTAGTCGTCTGCAACCCAGAAGAAGGCCTTCGGCAGAAACTGGTCATGCTGACATCATCATCTTGGACTTCCAGCCTCTAAAACTAGAGAAATAAATTTCTGTTTAAAAGCTACTGAGTCTGTGGTATTTGTTAAAGCAGTCTGAATAGACTAAGACAAGTTTAGAAATTATTTAAAAAACAAACAAAAAACACTTGCAAGTAGGCTGTATTGAGGGGGAGCTTAATATATAGAAATATGCAGATGAGTAGAAAAGGTGAATACACTTGAATTACTACTTTTAATACAGCCATATTTTTTTAAAAAGATTTTATTTATTTATTTGACAGAGAGAGATCACAAGTAGGCAGAGAGGCAGGCAGGGAGAGAGAAGGGAGGAAGCAGGCTCCCTGCTGACCAGAGAGCCCGATGAGGGGCTCGATCCCAGGACCCTGGTATCATGACCCGAGCTGAAGGCAGAGGCTTTAACCCACTGAGCCACCCAGGCGCCCCAATACAGCCATATTTTTATTTCCAAGTATGACTAATGACAAAGATGGTGGGAAGTGTCTTCTCAGCTGAACCAAGCACTAGCCAGGCTTCATCCTGACTCTGGGCTTTCAATCTCCCATTTCTTGGAGAATTTACTGTAGAGAACTCCTAATTGTACATTCTCTCCATGCACCTTTGAGATGAAAAATTCTCAAGCCTCTTGCTAGTTTGACATCGCAGGGTTGTCTTTCTCTTTGAAATGTAAATCAAGGGAAAAGATTCCCCTATCTCCCAGTCTGGGGGGCTGGGGGTAGGAGTCTGACCTCAGCCAAATGCCTGCTCCAGGTTGTAAAACCAATTAGCTACCACAAATGGCTTACCATCTCCCCCTGACCCTGATTTCTTAAACACTTACTGCCAGTCGAGCTGAGACTCAGTTCTGGCCTTTCTGTCTATGATAACAGCCTGAAGTCAAGTCTTCTTTGCTTGCTTAATTTGATCTGGTATCATTTTTTCTTTGACCCTGGGAATATTTTGATGATGGATATCATAAAGGGCATAATATAGTATTGCTGAATGCATTTTGGAACAGAAATCAAAAGATCTGCCTTCCAATTCCGAGTGTGTCATTTTCTAACTATTGGGCCCACGGCAATTGACATACTTTCTGGGAGCTTCAGGAATTTTTGGTGTAAAATGGATTGTGGGCCAATAAACTATATTGCCTCTTGTACTTTTTAATGCTTTTTACTCCTTGGAAAAAACATTAGATTATGTAGATTCTGTATTTTTTTCTCATCCATTACTCTTTTGGGCAGAGCAGAAATTATTACTACTACTTTGAATTCTTCTTTTAAAAGGTTTAATGTGCCATAAGAAAAAATGATTCCTTGCTTTCTGACCACTAAATTCATGAGTTAATGTTTAGCAGACATTTATGGGATGTGTTTGCTTGTCACTAAAGGATGACACTGAAGTACCCCTAAATCTTTTCTGGGAGGGACGACCCTTAAGAGCAAAAAGCTGCCTTTGGCCTCAGAACACATTTCTCTTCTGTTGCAGCAACACAAGCTAAAGAAACAAAATAGGGAAATGTTTCTGTCCCCTAGATAGATTAGAACACCCTGCAATGGAAAGGAGAAATTCTAGATGCAGGTTTTAGGACGTGTGAGCCTCTGTGGTTGTTACTCCCAAGATAAGGGGCCTTGTTTTCATGTCACTGTTCAATATTCGTTGGGAAAACGTACGTTCTAGAAGGTTTGAGAGAAGCGAAGAAGTAAAGGTAAGACAGAAGAAAGGAGGAGTGAGAGGAAGGAAGGAAGAAAGGAAGGGCGAGAGAACACAAAAAGAACAAAAACAATAGATTCAGGGGGCGCCTGGGTGGCTGAGTGGGTTAAGCCTCTGCCTTCGGCTCAGGTCATGATCTCAGGGTCCTGGGATCGAGCCCCGCATCGGGCTCTCTGCTTGGCAGGGAGCCTGCTTCCCCCTCTCTCTCTGCCTGCCTCTCTGCCTACTTGTGATCTCTGTCTGTCAAATAAATTAAAAAACAAAAAACAAAAAACAATAGAATCAGTTATTGAAGGAGGATATTTCTTCATCCATGAATTATTGGAGCATATGTATTGAGGTGTGCACAAAGAACATTTTAATCAGAAAGAGAGTTGATCACATTTGGTAGGGTCCTAAAAGTAATATCTGATAGCCTGACATAAAAGATTTACCGAGGTGAAAAAGGAAAATCACAGCCCTGCAAGTGTTGATTGGCAAGGGAATTCTCTCGGTTGGCATGTAAACGGTTAGCCGTCCATATGAAAGCTCTGGGCACATTAGCACAATGCTTGAATTCTTCCAAAAGTGTAGCTTTCCTTCATTTTGCACTTTTTATTACTATCTATATTTCACTACAGGGTATTCGTGGGCTTTTTAAGGAATGAAATTTAAATTAAAGAATATACTAGAGAAGAAATTGCATCATTCTCTCCACTAATAAAATGCTTTAAGATCCTTTCCTTTCTTTTTCTAAGCAATGAGCCAGATTTAGAGCACCTGGTCTTATCATCAGGAACCAAGGATAATATCAAGAGTGAGAGGGTAATCATGAAAAACGCTTCTATTTCTTTTCTCAAGCTTACTTTTGGTAAAGGTATAAAAAAAGAAGAGAAAAGAGAAAGCAGTATTTTGATTCACAGGGCCTATTCTTTCAGAAACAATTTTGTGTATTTGCTGTATTTTCAACTTAATTTTTTCCAGCAGACAACTTTGCTGAAATAGGTTGTTATTTCAAAAGAAAAAAAAATTGGCTTATTATCATTATTTTTAAATAGAATGCCTTTTTCATTGTATGAGATCATCAATAGTAATAGGAGTTCTGGAAAAGTGTGGTCTTATGATAATGAACAATATATTCTAGTGGGGAGTTAAATTGTCTCCTGGAACCAAAATTGCTCCCTTTCCAATTTTATATTGTAAATTAATTTTGATGCTTTTCTCAGCTTGGATTTAGCCAACACATTTATTTTGAGGGTGCCTAATGCACTATCCTAGGAATATGCAAAATATTTACATAAGTTGCCAAAGATAGAACAATGGTGAAAAGATGGTGAATTTCCCAAATTAAGCTTACCGAGTATCATGATAACATTTTTTCTTTGTACTTAGGAAAAGATGTATGAGCAATTAATCATACTTTGCATACATAAGTGTAAAGAACCCGTTTTAGTTACTTTGTGTGCTATGTGTTGCCCATAGACCAGAATGGTTTGTTGGTCTTGTTATCTCAAAAAAGGAAAGTTTAATGAGCCAGTAAATTCATTAAGTTCATTCGTTGTGATTGTGTGTATCAAATAGTATTAGTATGTTTGCACTAAGTTCCTTATTTTCCTCAAGGATTTATATTTTGTCAAGTTTATATTGTTTAGATGATTGGTTATAACGAATACCCTATTTTCCCATTGGAACTGCTTTTTAAAGGACAATCTTCTTTGAAAATCTTTGAAAATTAGATGGAGAATAATTGATCACGATACTATACACTCCCTGGCCCAAATAATGTCTTAAAAGTGTATGTTTGTTTTTTTTAATTCTATTATATGTTGTTTATTTTATTGGTTTTAAATTGAGTATATTCTAAACGTAACAAAATGCTGTTGCTGAAATTATTTTACTTCTTATGTATTTTTCTATTGAAAGTTTATATATGGAAATTATTTTAATATATCACCATCAAAATAATAGCTTTATTTTTTCACAACACAATATAACTTATGATAACTCAGAATCATTTCTATTATCATTCCTTGATATTTAAATACATTTAGTAACACTTGAATATTTATGTGAACTTTTAAAAGCTGAAGAATTAATCAGAGCTGAAATATAATATTTAGACAGCATTTCAAAATGCTTATATTAATGCTGACAAGAAATATCTTTCATATGGTAAAATGCCCTAAAACATAATTTTTGGCAAATATGGATAATAAAAAAATAAAATATCATCTTGCTCAAAGCTTCATGTTAGGACTATGTGGACAAACCAAGCAGAGTGGGGAGTAAATTATTTATGTCTTGCATATATTAAATTTCTGTTACCCAAAATGAAATTTTAATTATTTTCTACTATTTTTTCAGGGAAAGGAGTACTGTTGTTTTTTGGTTTTTTTTTTTTAAGATTTTATTTATTTATTTGAGAGAGAGAGAGAGCAAGCTGGAGGCAAGGCAGAGGGAGAGGGAGAAGCACACTCCCCACTAAGCAGAAAGCCCGATGCAGGGCTCAATCTGGAGACTCTGGAATCATGACCCAAGCTGAGGGCAGACACTTAACCAACCAAGCCATCCAGGCACCCGGAGTGCTGCAGTTTTAAATGTAGTTCAGATGGAGAAGTGCCTCTCTAATCTCAGAACACTTGGTACTTCATCTCTGACTGGAAAATAAGTAAATAATTACTGATAGTAATATATTCTAATGGACTAGAACATTCGGATAAAATACTAGGTGTTCCTAAATTCTCTCCATTGTGCGTTTAGAGAACAAACTATTCCGGTATTATATAGAATGTGAAGGAACAATGATGGAGAGTACACAAGTAGGAAAAACAAAGGCAGATTCCAAAGTTGTGGCAAGGAGAAATCACTGTGGCGCGACAGAACGGGGTCTGAATTGTGCAGAGGGCCAGCCAGGTCCTAATGAATTGCCTCAACATCATACTAAATTGCTGTGGAGATGAAGCCGCTATTAGGGTGATTTGGAGCAAAAGCCCCAGGGGTCTTTGAATCTTTGGGGAACCATCACCACGACTACCACCCACGACAGTAATATTATTATTATTATTATAAGTGTCTTCGTAGCACTGTATAACTTTTTTCTACAGCTCATGAGAACGCATGACTTTGTTCTCTTTTTATGTCCTTTTGTAATGAAAGACAAAACAAAACAAAACAGAGGTAAAAGGTGTAAAGCCACAAGGACCTTAACTTGTGATAGATTCACTATTTGGTGCCAGCCGGGAGAGCGCTGTATTCCACGTCCATAAGCGTCATGCATCTCATAATCACAGACACCTGAGAAGCTCTTGATGGAAATACAGGTACAGAAAACAATAGTAAAGTGAGGCAAATTCACACATTATTTCCCTAAGATGCCTTGTTCTAATCCCCGGTAGGAATGCCAATAATGTGCTCCAATTCTATGACCCATAGGTTTGCTTGATTGACTTAGCTCAAATGCAAAGTCTATTTTACTCATTTGTCCCCAAATCAAGTTAAATTTGCCATCGTGATGA
This sequence comes from Meles meles, assembly GCF_922984935.1. Classification (NCBI taxonomy): domain Eukaryota; kingdom Metazoa; phylum Chordata; class Mammalia; order Carnivora; family Mustelidae; genus Meles; species Meles meles. The sequence goes on along the minus strand of NC_060077.1, from coordinate 86,922,613 downwards.
AAGGAACGACTCTATCACCGAGAATAGAAACAAGAGGAGGCTTGCCCCCTGCTAGTCACTGGGATTTTGAAATTGCACACGACCATTGTATTAGTTTCTGCAAAACATTTTAGATAAAATACACTAAAAGCCAACAGCAATTACCATTTCCAAGATAAGAATCTACATTTTTCAATCACTTTATTTGTTAAAGTATAATAACAAACCACAGCTGAAGGCTAAAACTGTTTTTTCTCTTGGCGCGGTATTGTTAGCTAAAAAACACTTTTAGGGGTGCCTGGATGGCACAGTTGGTTAAGTGTCTGGCTCTTGATTTCGGTTCAGGTCATGAGCTCAGAGTTCTGAGATCAAATCCCACATCGGGCTCCCAATGGATGTGGAATGTGCTTAAGATTATCTCTCTCCCTCTGCCCCCTCCTCCACTCATGTGCTCTCTCTTTCTCCCTAAAAAAAGAAAACAAAACAAAAAAAAATTTTACTTGGAAATCAGTTAATTGTTTTTGCTGTGAGGCTAATAATAAAGTAATCAATTATGAGACAAACTAAATGTTATAAATTATTAAGATCACTCGTTTGCATCAACTATAAGAATAGTGGAACAAAACCAAAAATAAAACCCCAAATATTGGCACATTATTCATAAGAAGTATAGACACACTTTTCTATAACATTCAGATATTTCCAACAGTGACCTTAATTAAAAAAAAAAAATTAATTCCTTCAGGCCCAAGTCAACATTTGTACACAGGGAAAGCTTTCCAAAGAATTTATTTGATCTGTTCAGTAAGTGAATGTTGATAATATTACGGAAGTCCAAGTTACTTGTTCAGTTTCTGCTGCATCTTAAAGTTTAGGTCCAATCTTCTCTGTAATAAAATAATTACACTGAGAGGAGTTCCCTGTATTATTGTGTTGCAAACATTCATAATGAACACTTTTTAGAAAAAAAGCAAAGAGTGAGAGATTTATGAAATGGATCTTTAAGGTTTTTCATTTTCTTGAATTTGTACATTGGATTAACTTCATGGGGAAGCCAATTTATTTGCTCCTGATTGAATGTCTTTGTCTTTCTAAAATTTAAATTTATCCAGAAAAAAAGGTAATTCAATGCTATTTTTTCCTCACTATTTCAGTTCAAAGAATGTGTTTTTATTTTACATGTAAAATCACAACAAACTCCAAATATGTATTGGCTTGCCAGGGAAAAGTAATTTAAGAAGTTGGAAAGATACACAACAGAAATGTGTAAAATATTCAACAAAGACATATAGGAAATTGTTCATAAGATGAATATTTGTAGTAAGTAAAATGAGAAATTCTCTTCTAATATCCTTTCACCCTAGGCTAAATTAAAAAAAAAATATGTTGTAATGGAGTACTATTATAGCAGTGAAACTAATTGGAACAGTATGTTAACTTTTTGATTTAAAAAATATTAATGGAAACAATGCAGAATCAAAAGACAATTACTTTATAATTCCATATATATATGCTCAAAGCAGGAGTCAGGATTGTGGTTCCACTTGGGAAACAGTTGAAGGTGAGTATTTAATTAAGACAAGGATAACATTCCAATTCTTGATTTGGAATCTCATTACTCAAATGTATATAGAATGGAAAAAAAAAACCTGTGTCTGTACTTATATTTTGTTAAAATGTGTCTAATACTTATATTTATATAAGTATTATATAAAATGTGTCTTTTATAAATACTTATATAAAAGTGTGTCTATACTTATATTTTGTTTATTTTCCTGTACATATGTCTTGAAAAACTGACAGTAGAGAGCTCCATTATTTGATTATTTAAATTTTACCATTAAACAGTCTATTAAACCATTATTTAAACTTTTTGATTCATGATAAATTCATTGAAAGCCATGAGTTGTCATCTTCTAAGACAAATAAAGACATAGCATTATTTTAGGGGAAAATAATTCATTTATTTTTAAGACATCATTATCCCAGATGATGATGGTCAGAAGACAGCTTTGGGAGGCAGGGAGAGTAGCTAAGAAATACTAAATGAGGCTGCGGAAATTTGCTGAAAAACACAAGAGAATTCAGAATATTCCAAGAAAATGTGCAATATTCTCACTACTTCTGAATAATTCCATTTTGGCTTTCTAACCACCATAGTAGCTGCCCACTTCTTTTTGGGGGGTTTTTGGGAATCTAGGTTTGAAAGGAGTGGTTGCGTTCTATAACGCGCCTTACCCAAATTCTAAAAACATGAAGAGGATTTTTGCATAGTAACGGTGTGTATTTCATTGTAGCGATTACACATTCATCTTTCCTATGATATGAAAATCATTGTTCTCCAATAAAAAGATATATGAGATAAACAATTATTTCATTAGTTTAATGTAATTTGCAGTAACATTTTCCATATCATTTGAACATATACCAGCAAATGTATGTTTAAAAATAAATTGGGAAGTACATAGATACATCTGAGATTTAAAGCCATACCTGAGCTTGAGAGTTTCCAACGTCATGTAGCTCAGTTCCCAACCAGGCTTTTCCCATTTCAGTGAAATCTGATCACTAACAAATTCCCCTTTGTGCTCATACTCAGTTCTGAACTTTGCTACCTCCCAAATCTAGTTTCCTTTTCACGTGAAGGTCTTTCAAGTATTTGGAGACATTTGTACTTTCTTCTTATTATTAAATTTCCTAGTCTATTGAGTTTAAAAAAAAATAAACTCAATTACTTTTCTCTGAATTCATTTGCCATGTATTGTAAAAAGCAGTCCAATAGTCATCTTGTATCTGCTCACTTACTTGTGTTCTTTCTTTTGCTCTGAGTCCGTTTCTCACTGAAAAACTCCGATCTGTAAACACCAAGGTCGAATACTACCTTTAATGACACTATCTGACAGTCCTGTCTTTATCTCCCCAGTGAGATTTGGTTGCTAGCTTTGTGTTTCCATTATTTTACTTACTTAAGCGTAATGACTTTCATCAAATTATCTGTAATTAATTGTGACATATTTTCCTCCTGGTATAATGAAGTCTCCAGTGCCTTGCAAATATTAGGCTCTCTATAAATGTTTGTTTACAATTGCCATAATGATACGTGTTAAAGTAGACTCTTTTTTTTGTCCCTCAATGCATGTACAGAATAGCAACCCTGGGATAAATCAATGATATCCCATGAATTAAAGCTTAGACCACATTTCAGGTGGTGTCAATTTCAACAACCCACTTTGTTCACTTTGAGTAACTATTACCATGACCAGTGAGACAAGTAGGCCAAATTTTATGTGAAGATGGATAAAAAAACACAGCTTTCATTTTTTAGCACTCTGAAACATTAGGAGCTTTTGGACAAATGCCAGAACCTCCAGAAATAAGTCAATTAGAAAGTTCTACTCTTCTATTTCCACTCTCAAGCATGTGTATCCACATCGAATGAAAACTAGAGACAAAAAAATCGACTTGAGTGTCATACCCGTTAATTGCAATGACAACACCTCCGTTACAAAGGCTATGACTTATCCTTTACTATTACTGGCCTGATTTTTGGTGTCTGTTCTGGATGATTCTTATTTGTTTAAAATTCAACATAAGTGAAATCAAGTAACTAGCTAAAAAACGCTGTAACTATTTTTAGCATATTGTTAAATTTATTTCTTGAAATTTTCATTGAATTGCAATATTAAGAGAAAATGTAAATAATAAATACTAAATAGGAAAATGAAACAGAAAAGAGAGTCTTTATTTTGGATACAATAATCTAAAACTGGTCATCTTTTAACACTCTGGTAACAGAAATAACTTAGAAGTGAGCCATATTCTTGTATTGTCAGTATATTATATTGCCAGTTAAATCTAAATGTTGTCAGACTCATCATTATGCATAAATCTCTGGTTCATACTTTCTCATACTTTAGTCCAACCACCAAAGCAATAAAGCCTAGATTTTGACAATTATGTTTAGGGTTATGTAACTGGTGACCTTTTTTGACAGAAAATATAAACAAAAGAGTCATTACATATAACTGTGCCTAAAATAATAAAAATAAAATAGTCTATCTAATGAAGTTTCCAAGTACAGTGACAATTGCTTTAGTGCTGTTCATTTTATACAGGGACAATTTTCTGCTTCCCAATTTATATACATTTGGGGAAAATATTCATTGCATGGTCTTTTTCAGAAGTTGCATTCATCTATTTATTTATTTATGACTTTATCTATATCTCCCTGAAAATTCTTGTTTTTACATTACTATATTTGAATTATTTAGTTATACTCTCATTCACCATCACATCATTAGTGAGGATTTTTGTATTAATGCCCTGTACTAAAGCTATTTTGAATAATTTGTTCCTTATGCAAATAATCACTTTAGCTTGGAAAAATTTAAGGAATTATAGGTATTTATCAAAATGATGGTGGTAATTTGTGGTAATAGCTAGCAATTAAAAAGATAATATAGCACAGAATGGAGCTGGCCCATTTACTTATTATTCATCTACAAATGAATACATCCTCTTGAATTAAAGCCCATGTACATCTTGAAATATCCAGACCTAACTAAGCTCCCAAAATATGAAATATTGTATAAAAAGAGACCAAATTTATGAGGAGTAATGAAATGCTTATATCCATCCCTAAGAAAATTTAATCTAACAGACACAACCCCTTTAAACCTACTTTAGCTAAATATAAGATAATATCATTTATTGGAGTTTAAAGTACAAAAGTCTAATGTGAATACTAATCATCAATATTCTTGTATCTAAGGCAGAACAGTATGACATTAATAGAAAGTGAGAAACAGAGATCAGTCTATGGAGGAAGCGTAATGGCAGTGTCTTATTTCCAGCATTAATGTAGAAAATAAAGGGCATCAATGAACTGTTTCAGTGATATAAATATTCATGTGTGTATCCTCACTCAGTCATTTAATTTTAGCACATTCAGAGAAGAGAACAAAATATTTTAATGATTAATGATTAATTTATTGATTAATTTTAATAATTAATCAATAGAACTTGTTATGAAAGAAGCAGCATAGTTGATGTATTAAAGACCGGACCTCGCCAGAAAATATCTCAAGTGTCTAAGGATTGGGATGTCCAAAGAAAAATAATCATGGGCACCTGGGTGGCTCAGTTGGTTAAGCAGCCCACTCTTGATTTCAGCTCAGGTTATGATCTCAGGGTTGTGAGTTTCAGCCCTTGTTGGGCTCCACATTGAACATAGAATCTGCTTGAGATTCTCTCTCTCCTTCTCTCCTTTCTCCCCCATCACCATGCATGCTCTTTCTCTAAAAATAAAAAAAAAGAAAGAAAAATGTTCACTACCATATCTAAATGAGACTATGCAGCATATCAACAAATGAGCTTATTAAAATGGATCGGATTTTGAAAAATGAGTAATGTAGTGAATTTTAACAACTCAAAGTGAATAATGCATGTTCATCTTTCTCTCCTCAGTAAATCCCAACAAAATGACAGAATAAAATAAAGAAATTAAAAGGCAGGAAACTCTCCCCCCAAATTTTAAAAATAAAAGAAAGAGAATACAGAAGTCAAGTAATGAAAACAAAATTTTGAAGCTGGGAAGTAGATGGATGTATGATATCTGATTTAATAGACGGATAAAGATAAAAATCTAAGCCAATAGAGAAGTTTCAGGAAGTCTCTCCACTTCAGATCCCTGAAGTATCTCAGGAATTAACCACAGATATCCATAATTTATGGATATGATAAGATTTAACAAGTGAATGAATGAGTGCGTGAATAGGCTGAAAAATGGTAATAACAAACTCAGACCTACGTCATTTCACCTTTATTGCATAGCCAATAACACACTTTTATTCCTAAAAACAACAAAATAAAGTTAAATTTGCTCTTTGGATATGATGAAGCCAACACCTTGGGATTTAAAAAACCAGCTGAGGGTCAGATAAGGTATCTATCAAAAACAGGAGCATTGAATAAAAATGCATAGACTCAATGGTGAAATTCTTTGGCCCTCTGCTGCTTCTTGCTCTCAGAATATTGCCAGCTGGTTTTAGAATAATCCACCCAGCACTCCAGGAAGAAGGATGGATGATTCCTTTGGAGGGAAACTCACAGCCCCAAAAGGAAAACAACGTGACAGCTAATTGGGATTTTCTCGATGAAAATGCAATAGCAACCTTTATATGAGACATGAGATGAAAACCCAAGCGCATGAATGCAAGCGTTGACTAAGTTATTTTTCAATGTCTAGACACAGAAAATAGACATACATGAACAGTTCAATGAATAATTCTGAAGTTATCACCTGGGTAATCTCTATTCTAGTTTGTACCCAAGTCCCACGTGGGCCAACACTCTGAGAGCAATTAGCTTTCTTCACGTTAGCATTTACTTCTTTGTACTTTTTACTTTAAAGTAATATATCGAAATTTTGCCTGATTTTGAACTTTAAAAAAAATGGGGTTCTGTGCCTTTTAGTCCCAACATTTTGTGTGTCTGTGTGTAAACGTGTATGTTCATGTGTCCTCTTCATTATGTCGCTGCATGTAACTAATCTTTTATTTTCATTGGGGTACTATTCCATGGTGTGAAAATACAATTATCTATCTTATTTAATTTCATTATCTGCAGGTATTCTATTTCAAACAATGCTACTATGAACGATTATTATGTGTCTTCTAACGCATTTGAACAAAAATTGCCCTAGAGGATTTGTGGAAGAGCAGAACTGCTACGATGGGGAAGCACTTCTCCAAATCTACTGCATAATGACAAACTATTTCTGAATTCTGTGTACTTGTCTGAATTCCACTAGAAGAGTGTGTGAATAACATTAGAATTATTTGCCTCCAAAACTCTGACCATCACTTATTTTGACAAGGTTTTTCAGCTTTTTTTTGCCAAACTTAATATGTGTGCAGAATTATTGCTTGTGATTTTAATTTGCATTTTCCTGATCACTAATTAGGGTGGGCATATTTGTATACGTTTTAGTGGTCATTTAGATAACTTATTTTGTGATGCTCCTAATAAAGTATTTCAATTTTCTAGAGTTTTCTGTTGTTTTTTTTTTTCAAACCAATTAACGGAGTCCTTCAAATAATTTGAGTAGGAAATTAGTGACCAGCAACTTTTTTCTGTAAAGGTCCAAACAGTAAATATTTTAGGCTTTGTGGCCAAGAGGCAAAATCAAGAATAATATGTGGGCATTCAAAGAGTGAAAACAACATTTCCCAAAGTTTCTGTTGATGAAATCTAAATATAGAAAATAATACTTGAGGGGTACATAGCTGGCTCAGTGGGTTAAGCACCTGACTTCTGGTTTTGGCTCAGGTCATGATCTCAGGATCCTGGGATGAAGCCCAGCACAGGACTCTATGCTTATTGTGGAGTATGCTTCAGATTCTCTCTCCCTCTCCCAGATTCTCTCTGCCCTTCCTGCTTGTGCTGTCTCTCTCTCTCTCTCAAATAAGTAAATAAATAAAATATTTTAAAAAGAGAAAAAATAGAAAATAGTACTTGAGTACTATATCTTATAATACAGTTTATTAATGAAAAAATTAAATTTTCCTTGAGATAACACGCAATTCTTATGTCAAAGTCTGGATGGATGTCGAGTATACAGTGAGGACACTAAAACGTTCTCAGAGTTTCTCTGACATGAATTCCTAAAATTGAGTGATTTTTGTGATTGCGATTTTTGCAGTTTGAAAATGGATACCCACAGGCTCATCTCAGATAGTGAAACCTATTTTCCATTAATTAGTTTCTCTTTTAGTAGTCAGAACCATCATTCTCCAATTTACCCAAGTTATAAACTTGGCAGTCAACTTTGAAACTGGCCTGTCAGTCATCTCCTGCATTCTGTCAATCATTAACTCAAGAGAATTTCTTCTCAGGAATTTCTCAAGGTCGTTCTTCCTTCTTTATCCTTATTCTAATTTGCCCTCACGGTCATTCTTGCAGTATACCACAGTAATGAATTTGTGGGCTTCCCAGCTCCTTGTCTCAGACCCTTTCAGTCCACCTTTCACTCGGGGTGCATGATGATTCTGAATAAACTGTAAGTCTGACACCGTTGTGCCCTTGCTTTCTTATTTACATGTGAGAAGCCATACTTCATGGCAGATCACGTAAGCCACACAAAAGGCTGGCCCGTGTTGACTTGTCCACCACAACACCACCCTATATGTATTCCAACACTACCAGACTCCTTGAATACAATTCACGTAGCTCAGTCTTCGTTCTCAACTTTGCTTATGTTACCCAGGAAGTCAGGAATGCCAGACTCTGGCACATCTTCCTGTCATTTGTCCATCTTCTGGGTGTTCTTTAGAATTCAGATTACAGGGGCTTCTGGGTGGCTCAGTCCTTAAGCGTCTGCCTTCAGCTCACGTCATGATCCCAGGGTCCTGCAATCAAGCCCCACACTGGGCTCCCTGCTCAGCAGGAAGCCTGCTTCTCCCTCTCCCACTCACCCTGCTTGTATTCCCTCTCTTGCTGTGTCTCTCTCTGTCAAATAAGTAAATAAAAATATTTTTTAAAAAAGAACTCAGATTATATTCTAACACTTCCAGGAATGTTAATACAACTCCTTTTTGTTTGATTAGATGCCTGACTATATATTACCATATCCATGTGTACATGGTACATTGTCTGTCTCCCTCTTACACAGTGAAAACTGTAAGGACAGACCAATGTAATTCATGACTGTTTTCACAGAGTCCTTTATAGAGTCTTGGACATAGTTAAGCTTAACACTTACTGAACTAAATGAACTGGATTGTGACAAGAATAAATATTAGTTAAAATGATTTGTAGATTCAGTCTCAACCTAAACTTTATGAAACAGACCTACTTTAACATTTTTGCATTATAAAACAAATTTTAGTTGTACTCCATATTATCTGAAGCTTCTTATTTCTCCAGGAATTTCTCCAGTTCTCCAGATCTCCCACCAAGATTTTTTTCTCATTAGATAAAAGAGAATGTTTTCTTCTCCTTAGGTCATGTAGGTTAAAGAACTGGAGACCTCAATTCAATCACCAGCTTTTTCTAAAGAAAATTGAGTTTTGCCATGCACTGGCATTCCTTCTTTTCCTATCAAAGTGCTTCCAGATACTATACGAACTTTTGCAATACTTCTAAGTAGTAAACTTTGCTTATAAAAGTGAAGAGGCAGAGTCTTGTCCAAGTTATAATTGTCTCTTTAGGAAAAGAAAAACTAACAAAACTTCCCATTTGATATTGATCAATTCATTTGATTAATTCAATTCAAAATCATTTGATGTTGATTCCTACTTACGTACATATTCAGAAGAGGAGCTAGACAATGGGACGAGACCAAAGCTGGCCCAAAGTGACTTGTTATGTCCAGAAAAGCGGCTCAAAGACATCTGACTAAACACTTTATTTTAAAACTTCCCTTATAAAGGTGTTAGCATAAAATTTTCCCCCCAAAAAATGTTTCTTAGTTTATTACAATGTGAGTGCCATTATTTTCCCTTAGAATTATTTTCTATTCATTATCACCAACATCAATACAAAAATAACAGTCGTAAGAGCTAATATTCATTCAGCATTTGCTCAATTAATGTACTTAACATGTGTTCATCCATCATGTCATTATTGAGACCAAAGAGAACAAGAGCTATTATTAACTCAGCTTTAAAGAACAAGAAGATTTATGCAAATACAGTAAATTTCCCAAGATTTCATAACTAGTAGCCAATATTAACTATTTTCTTCTGTATGTCAAAGTAGTATCTTCTAGAAAAATACATACCACAGGGATCTCTCTAACCTGTCTATGATTTTATTTGCAAGGCCTAGCAGAATGCTAAGTACACAGTCATTGCTAAATACATATTTGTTCAATGTAGCTAACATTTGAAATTCTTTTTGCATGGGCCTTAGGCTGTAGGAGCTAGTTTAATATGATGAATATGTTTGGAGTTAGGACTAGAACAAAAACAGTGCATCTTTAATATAGATAAAAAGAGCTCTGAAAAACACAGGAAATGAATTAAGTATTTTAGCAGTGACAGACATGTGGTAAAAAATTCCATTCAGCTCAACAAACATTTAATGAATACTTGTTATGGGTCTGACATTGCACCCAGTGCTTTGGCTTAGGAGAAGGAAAAGTCCATAAAGGCTTACTTTCATTTTAAACTTCTATATTAAATACTTCTATATTAAACATGCAAATGTATGAGTATGATACAATATCATAACTGCCATCACTATGACTTAAAAATGTTACAGAATTACAAATAAGGTAGAATTCTTTTTTTTAAAGTATTTTTTCTTTTAAAAATTTATTTTATTTTTCCAGTGTTCTAAGATTCATTGTTTATGTAACATACCCAGTGCTCCATGCAATATGTGCCCTCCTTACTACCCACCACCAGGCTCACCCATTCCCCCACCCTTTCCTCCCCTCCAAAACTCTCAGTTTGTTTCTTGGAGTCTACAGTCTCTGGTGGTTTTTCTCCCCCTCTGATTTCCCCCAACTCACTTTTCCTTTCCTTCTCCCAATGTCCTCCATGTTATTCCTTATGCTCCACAAGTAAGTGAAACCATGTGATTATTGACTTTCTCTGCTTGACTTATTTCACTCAGCATAATCTCCTCCAGTCCCATTGATGTTGATACAAAAGTTGGTTATTCATCCTTTCTGATGGCTGTGTAATATTCCATTGTATATATGGACCATATCTTTATCCATTCATCTGTTGAAGGGCATCTTGGATCTTTCCAAGGTAGAACTCATTTGATCAGAATGGGTAAGATGATTTGCAAAGCCACAGAATGGAGGAACGATTAAATAGGAAGACATGAAATAGACAAGAGGATTTGGGATGATATTCCACTTAAAAGGAACAGCATGAGTTTGTTTCCAAAAAAATTTAAAAGTTCATGATTTGGCTGTGGAGCACAGAATTGTGTGGCAAGAGCTCAATATAGAGTATCTGTTTTAGTATTGCAAATGGAATCCTGTGAACACACTATAAGTAGTTAAGATTTAAATACTATAATTTGTGTATTAGAAAGTCAACAGTGGAAGGCATGGGCAGGTCAAACGGGGAGAGGGAGGTTAGAGATAAAAAACCACTTGCTGATATCAGTAGGGTGGGCTGCATGAGAGGGGATAGGAAAGGTAAGCAACATTGATGCCTCTTATCTAAACAAAGAGAAAGAGGGATGATTCAAATAAAATTAGAAATGAAAGAAGAAACATTACAACTGGTGCCAGAAAAATACAAAAAATCCTGAGAATACTATCATACACCAACAAAATGAATGACCTCTGAAAGATGTCTTCATTTATATTCATTTATACAGTGCGTGGGGCTATTTACACACTACAGTGATAGACTTCTGTAGTTGCGACAGAGACCATATGGCCCATAATGCTTAAAATATTTAATGTCTGCTCTTTCTAGAAAAAAAGTTGTCAAACTTTGCTATAAAGAATTATAACTGAGGGGGGAAAGTTCTGTAATTAATAAAGGCTTAATTTAGATTTTATTTGTCCTCCAGAAGGACATTCTAAATTGTTTCCCAGTGTACATGAGAATCATTGTGCCAAATTTTTAAATGTCACTTGTAAATAAATATGGTATGTCTTAGATGTTTGGTCTATTTGTAAACTATGAAGTTAAGTTGACACAGTTTCATGGATGCTGGCAGAAAACATGAGATTCTTGGGTCAGAGACAAAGGACTTCATTTTATAGCAGAGAACGTTGTTTGTGCTGGTCGTCCTTGCCCCTCAAGTTCCATGAGGTACTGTGGATTCCCCAGGTGGATACTGTGTACAAAGAGTTTGTATTACAGCTGAAGATCCCAAACTTAGGGAATCCCAATCATTTATAATGAGCTACAACTTACCTAGACCCTCTTTCCGATGGGAGATCTTTATTACTCTGGAAAGCAAAACAACTCTCCCCCTGCTCTAGAGGATGGCACACTTCTGTCTTATCTTTCCAGGCTGACTACTATAAAAACATTGTCAAAAGATTATCTGGAGCAAAACTGTAGCTGTCAGTGCCTCTGATCTTAAGACATGTGGAAACTTGACAGACTTGTGGAGAATTGTCTCCTGATAGCAATCAAATAAAAAATATTTTAATTGCATTTCTAAGCAAATTGGTTTTGGTATGCACATAATCACGTTTTATATTTTTCTCCCAACGTTTTGAATTACCCTGTGTGTTGATGAGTGGTCTTAAGTGCTTATATAACTTTACACAAGCACTAACACATTTGACTGAAGTCTTTCCTTTGATGATTCCTTGTGAAAAGAACTTTCTAGAAGGTTATTGAAGGCAAAAATACAAAGAGAACATTTCATAGAAAAAAAGCCCATTGAAATAAAAGATTCATTCTTAATTTGTTAAAGCAATTCAAGCAAAATTCAACACTGAAAAAGATGTAAATGCCTCCTTGGCTAAAAGATGTTGCCATCAAGTCGATGCAGATTTTTCCAGACCATACCACCTACATTGGGATCACAGTGGCCTCCTTTATGCATCTTGGTGAACCCCCAACACAGCCTGCTTATCACTGCCGCTATTTGGTTCTATATGTATTTTGTCTCAGTTGTGATGCTGGAGGAAATACACACTGTGACATCACGCCATTCTTCCTGATAAAAACATTAGTTTTGAAACATAGATTTTGACATCTCTAATAATCTTTTATGTTGCTTACAAGACCTTAATAACAAGTTATGACAGTCAGACACTTAACTGCCCATTCAGGGGAGATTTCCACTTTAGTTGCCATAGCAAATAGAGGCTTTGATATTCATGACTATGCTGTGAATTTGTCATGCTTTTGATTCTTTTTTATTTTAGCAATGCTTGTTATGTTTCAAGTATTCTACAGAAGATACACAATTATCTTTAACTGTGTGTAGGAGACAATAAAAGTGAAAACATAATAAAATGTCAAATACATTCATCTGACTCTAATAATTACTTGTGCTCTGCCTACACAAGCAAATATCAAAGAAAAAGTAATGTTCCATTTCAGTTGGGAAGAAACAAATTAATCAATTTATAAGAAAAGTTTATCTGGAGTTATACCTGTGAATAATGTAAAAATAAAGATACTTCTAAATCTGTTTCATCACTGTACCCAATGACTAGAAAAATGCCTATCATTCAGTAACAGTCAACAACTTTTTTTTTTTTTTAAACTAATGAATACAAACAGAAGTGTTATCAAAGGTCTAGGACCCAGGGTTACATAGCAACAATTATTTCTATTTTTTTTTTCTTCTGAAGACTTTTACAATAAGGCAACTATATACTTTGTGAAATGAGATGAAGAAAACATATCCAAAGGGATTTATTCACAATGGTGTATATACAGCTTATACATATTTACAATTAACATATGACAAAACTAATTTTCTTTAAACTAAAGATACACACACACACACATACACACACACAAATTGAAAGTGAAAAAAAGCATAACCCACTTTTCAACATGTGCTGAGAAGTTAGACTTGGTCTACTTTTTCTTAAGTTTCTTTTGTTCTTTTAATCTTGTACTCTCACTCTCACTGATGCTTTAATAATCAGCTATTTAAATTTTTTCTCTAATTCATTATTTTACTTTAATAAAGATTAATTTTTTTAAAATTTTCCCACGATAAGGGCACCTGGGTAGCTCAGTGGGTTAAGCCTATGCCTTCAGCTCAGGTCGTGATCTCAGGGTCCTCGGATCAAGTTCCACATCAGGCTCTCTGCTTAGCGGGGAGTCTGCTTCCCTCTCTCTCTGCCTGCCACTTTGCCTACTTCATATCTCTCTCTTTGTGTCAAATAAATAAATAAAATCTTTAAAAACAATTTTCCCATGATAATTTTTATATCTTTCTAGTAAAAGTAAAAATTATTTTATACTGTAATTTAATTTCTGCTAAAACTTACCCTGGACATTACAAAGTGAGTGATAAATGTACTTATGTCATAAGTGTTAGTGTAAAACTAAGGTCTTAAGTTTCTCAATGTGTTATTTTGATTAAAATATATGTGAAAGAGAGAGATTTGGGAGGACCTATATTTCCTCCCTCAGAATTCTGCATTTGTTTTTCATTCTTAACATAGAATTAAAATATTTTAAAATTTAGCATGGTATCTAAGTCAAAATGCTTTATCTTTTGACATTTAGGACTATTTGCACAATTTTTGCAATTGCTAACATAAGTAATACTGCAACAGACATCATTGAAAAACACATTTTTTTTCTCCATGTATTTTTTCAAGGTATTTCTTGCAATGAACACCTGTAATTCCCTTCCTCTTTTGCTATTTTAGTCATTCATTGTTATGTTCATTTGTTTGTTTTTTATCTAGAAATTATGTCCTTCTTGCCTAGAGCTTTTTCTTGTATTATTTTTGTGATGATTTTCTTCAATCTGTTTTTGCATTCCAGAAATTCTACAATAAGATAGTGAAAATTCTAGACTAATTCTTTATTTTTCCTTTTATTTCCCATGTTGACTTTTTCTCTCCAACTTTTCACTTTAAATAAAACCCTCTGATGAATTTTAATATTTTTGGTACCGACTTTCCATTTACACTACTTTCTGTGGAGTGTTTCTTTTATATGTATTGCTTTTATTTCCTGGAATCAGTGTCTTGTCTTATTTTTTTAAAGAATATACACTGCCACTTGTTAATTTTTCTTTTGGAAATTGTCCTTTGTTTTCTTAATTGCCTTGGTCTTTTGTACATTCTCTTTTCTTTCTGCATTTGTTTTGGCCTGCATTTTTCACCAATGGCCACATACAATGGTAGATTACCTGTGGCTTCCACTTAATGCATAAGAGAGAATACCAAAATCCTCTTTATGGTACTCCTTGTGCATGTTTGACATCTAATGATCTTCATCTAGTGACTGCTATGTGGTATTGATCTAGATACTTATTTAGAGTATTGTATATGTCATTATCAGTTAGTCTGTTCTTCCTAGTCATCTCTTTCCCACAAAGAAACTTTCCAACATCCTTTATAACCTGGCTACTACGATTTTGGAAACTGTGTTGAAGAAAGTTTTGTGGTCTCCCCAGCCATTAACTCAGGTTTGGGTTAATCCTTCCATTTTCAGTAGACAAACTTTCAAGCCTTTGTGTTGAGTGTTCAGAATTTACATACTAATTGTTTAAGCATTGATTTTACTCCAGTCTTATGTTGTGATGAAAAAGTATGAGTTTTATGGCTAGCAAAATATGATAAAACAACCTGGATGGCTAACTGATGTGGGAGTGTGTACACATGCCATTTCTTATTGGATGTCTACCCTTTTATTTTTTGTTACTGTTTACATAGAATTGCAGAGATATTCATATATGTACATGTATTCTTTTCATTGAGTTTAACTAAAATATACTTATTTTGGTCTATAAATATATTTGTGTTGCCCCAACATAGCAAGACCCAAGAGATAGTTGTGCATTTTGATGTTAAGAGGAGACAGTGTTACAATAAACATTTAAACAATTACTGGTTTTAGGGAGCATCACAATTTTCCAAGTCCTTTCTTTGTGCTTCATTATCAATCCATAAGCAATCTGGAGGAAAGCCTTTAAAGAATGTCCCAAACCTCTGCTTAGAAAAAGTTGTGTAGAATGACAGAAATACATATTTCTGTACCAGTATCAGATGATGAGATTTTAGGAGAAATGTTTTTTTTAAAAATCTGTGGGTTGTGTTCCTTAGGAAGTTTTAGGAATATAGAAAGTAATATTGCATTAGAAAATCCATACAAAGTGAAGCAATATTCTTCAAAATTATTTGTATTTCTCAAAATACTAATAAAAAACAGAACCAAAATATGAAAACAAGGAAGAAACCATGCCCAAGGGTTGAAAAAAATCAATAGGAAGACAGAAAGAGACCATGTAATCTGGTGAATATGATACTGAACTAGCAAATGTTCTCCTTCCCAATAAATAAATAAATAAATAAGATTTAAGAATCACTGCTCAAACAGGAGTTGGTAAATGGCTTGGAAAGGGAAAACAATGATGCCAGTTTAACATTTTAAAATTATTTTGGACGTGAAATATGTGCCTTCAAATTATTTTCAAAACTAACATGTTTGAACAGATTGCATATTCAGGCCAAATAAAACTGAAATTATATGTCTGTGAATAAGAACTTGATGAAAACAATTACATTTTCCTGGATTTTTTTAAAACAACAGTTTTACATTTGGGGGACATAAAGCTTGATTTCCCTATCTATATGGTAGAGAAATTGCACAACGATCAGGTTAAAGAGTAATTAAATAAGAATTTTATTTGCAGAGAAACAGCTCACAGAATGAGAAGAGTACTAATTGCTAAATCCATGATATAAGAAATTAATTAAATGAGGATATTTCCCAAGAGCAAAAATAACGTATGAGATGTGCAGAAGAAGCCCTTTAGGGCTTAAACTCTACTATTTACTACACAGCTGTTGGTAATAATAGATGAGTTTGAAGTTGCGCTATTGCAAGTGGACCACAACAGACTACACTGGTTTTGTGTGTTATTTCTTCCTCTTGACTCAGGCGAGAGTTCAGCAATGTCTTCAAGGAATATAGATAGGTATCAAAAATCATCAGAGTTGACCAGATAAACCCATTGTAGGAACAAAATGGATCTATTTTGACAGCTCCCTAGTTCCTGAACAATTTTCAACAACATAATTTTGACAGTGTGGGAATTGAATCCCCACATATGAGAAATACAGCTGTGGAGAGATTATTTTAAAAAGTAAAAGGCATACGATCATATTGTGTTTGTAGATTATTTCATGCTACTTATATTCAATAAAGCAAGATTCTGGATTCACTCGACCATGTAAGAGTAGAATATGGTTTCTGGTGAAAGATTAGTACCTTGCTGTAGTATATAATAAAGATATTAAAGAAATAAGGTGGTTTTTTTCCTACAGAAACAGACTCTGCTGCTCTAGGTATTTATAAAATAATTTCAACCAAATAGAAATGAAATTGCCTGGAACAGGTCAGTAAATATTAATAATAATAAGTTTTTTTCTTATTATCAGACACGGCACCATGCCCTCAAAATTTTCTTTTTGAGAAAATTCTGCCAGCATCCCAATGAAGAGGGTGCTATAATCATGCCTAATTTCTTCATGAGGGTTGTTTGTGGTTGTGAAACTAAGTGTCAGCTCTTTGATCTAAACTTGAGTTGACTGATTCTAGAACAAATGGCTTTAAATCATGCAGGTATTGGGAAACCTTTACTGTAAAGGGTCAAAGAGTAACTCTCTTAACATGAGCTGGACAGATGGTCTATGTCACAAATATTCTGCAATTGTAGCGAGAAACAGCCATACATAACACACAATGGAATTAACCTAGCCCTTCAATATCCAATACAGAAAAAAAAATTCTGGTTTTGAGTAGGGGCAGATTTGACCTGATGGCCATTTGTCAACTTCTATACAGTATCGTTACTCTTCTTCTGGTTCTAAGTCATACATGAGCATAACGATATCTTCTTAGAGTATCTCTACAGAGAACAGTGAAATTAAAAAATATTACCTTGCAATATCAAGATATGTAGAAAAGCAAACTTGGCAATTTGAGACAAAATGTGTTTTGATATTTAAAACAAATAAATAGGCAAATATACAAACCTGGGTTTAATTCAAGCTCTGTAGTTCCTTCACGTTACTTAAGTTCTATAACCCTCAAATTCCCTATACATTGGAGGTTAATCTACCTTGGAGAATTGTTGTGAATAACAAATTATTCTGTAAAATTCATTCTCTGCATTACTCATTCAATAAATGTGACACTTTGCCCCATCTAAAGGGTTAATAAAATCTATTATCACTATATTTGTTTCAAATATGTTTTAATTGTTAATACAGATAGTTGTTTTTCATACTAAAAAGTTTGTTTCTATCAAGTAAACATTAAAATTTATTTCTCCACTTACAGTGACTTGATACAAAATACATTTCAGGTGTTACACATCAGTTATCTTGTTAAGAAATGTCTGGATAATCAGAGAAATTGTAAATGTGTACATATAAATGTAAATTTTTGATTCAGATTCAACTATCAATGTTCAGACACCAAATCAAAAGATTCCATAATCATATTGTTATCAACATATATGAATAATAGCACACTTTACATAGGTATCATTTCTACTATAAATGCAATATAAATACCTTGTAGACCACGTAGAATATTGCAAAAGTTATAAAGAAAAGTAATTTTAGGGGCACCTGGGTGGCTCAGTGGGTTAAAGCCTCTGCTTTCGGCTCAGGTCATGATCCCGGGGCCCTGGGGTCGAGCTCCACATAGGGATCTCTGCTCTGCAGGAAGCCTGCTTCCTCCTCTCTCTCTGCCTGCCTCTCTGCCTACTTGTGACCTCTGTCTGTCAAATAAATATATAAAATCTTTAAAACGAAAGTAATTGTATAAAGGCCACATCTAGAAAGAACTTTAGTTTTTTTTATAAATTTAGTTTCAAAATTTCCATATATGTATATTTGTCTGCACGCAAGCACATGCGCATGTATCTGTGGTTTGTGTGAGATGTATGAGTATATGTGTGTGCTTCAGTACAGCCAGGCATATGCTTATATCCATTTTAAAATGCATTTTATATATTTTAAAACAAATCGCTAAAAGTTTGAACTTTCTTCTTTTAACATTATTAAAATTTTTGGACATTGAAGGAACATGTAAACTAAAGAAATGTTGAAAGGCAATAGGTAAAATTCTCCCTCGAAGATCAAGGCTGCAGTATAATTAAACTCAGAGATAAGAAAGAAGGAGTTTTAAAACTAAGTGACAAAAACACCAGCTGCTTATGTTAAAGGCTCTCACTCTGGGTGTTGCGAAGAAAACGTGTACATCTCTAAGTAAGAAATGGAAATGCACAGGATTTCACTGACTTTGGAAATGTTTTGACTCAGTTGGGAATGAGATTAATGACTCTGTGAAATCAAAGCATGCCACAGAATCCAGCTGGGTACTGACTCAGCTGATTAACCAACAGAGCCGAAGAAATGGCATATAGTTGAGTTATGATTGCTTGCCTTCACAGCCATAAAAAATAACAAGAATAAATGTTCAAACTCATACACTGGCAAAAGGATTTGAGGTTAAAAAAAAAATGGTGTCCCATTGATCAATGGAACAGAATAGAGAGCCCAGAAATAGACCCTCAACTCAATGGTCAACTAATCTTCGACAAAGCAGGAAAGAATGGCCAATGGAAAAAGTCTCTTCAACAAATGGTGCTGGGAAAATTGGACAGCCACATGCAGAGGAATGAAACTGGACCATTTCCTTATACCACACATGAAAATAGACTCAAAATGGATGAAGGACCTCAATGTGAGAAAGGAATCCATCAAAATCCTTGAGGAGAACACAGGCAGCAACCTCTTTGACCTCAGCCGCAGCAACATCTTCCTAGGAACATCGGCAAAGGCAAGGGAAGCAAGGGCAAAAATGAACTATTGGGATTTCATCAAGATCAAAAGCTTTTGCACAGCAAAGGAAACAGTTAACAAAACCAAAAGACAACTGACAGAATGGGAGAAGATATTTGCAAACAACATATCAGATAAAGGGCTAATATCCAAAATCTATAAGGAACTTAGTAAACTCAACACCCAAAGAACAAACAATCCAATCAAGAAATGGGCAGAGGACATGAACAGACATTTCTGCAAAGAAGACATCCAGATGGCCAACAGACACATGAAAAAGTGCTCCACATCACTCGGCATCAGGGAAATACAAATCAAAACCACAATGAGATTTCACCTCACACCAGTCAGAATGGCTAAAATTAACAAGTCAGGAAATGACAGATGCTGGCGAGGATGCGGAGAAAGGGGAACCCTCCTCCACTGTTGGTGGGAATGCAAGCTGGTGCAACCACTCTGGAAAACAGCATGGAGGTTCCTCAAAATGTTGAAAATAAAACTACCCTATGACCCAGCAATCACAGTACTGGGTATTTACCCTAAAGATACAATCATAGTGATCCGAAAGGGCACATGTACCCGAATGTTTATAGCAGCAATGTCTACAATAGCCAAACTATGGAAAGAACCTAGATGTCCACCAACAGATGAATGGATAAAGAAGATGTGGTATATATACACAATGGAATACTATGCAGCCATCAAAAGAAATGAAATCTTGCCATTTGCGACGACATGGATGGAACTAGAGGGGATCATGCTTAGTGAAATAAGTCAATCAGAGAAAGACAACTATCATATGATCTCCCTGATATGAGGACGTGGAGATGCAACATGGGGTGTTAGGGGGATAGGAGAAGAATAAATGAAACAAGATGGGATTGGGAGGGAGACAAACCATAAATGACTCTTAATCTCACAAAACAAACTGGGGGTTGCTGGGGGGAGATGGGGTTGGGAGAGGGGGAGGGGGTTATGGATCTTGGGGAGGGTATGTGCTATTGTGAGTGCTGTGAAGTGTGTAAACCTGGTGATTCACAGACCTGTACCCCTGGGGATAAAAATACATTATATGTTTATTAAAAAAAAAAGAAAGGATGAATACCCAACTTTTGTAGCAACATGGACGGGACTGGAAGTGATTATGCTGAGTGAAATAAGTCAAGCAGAGAGAGTCAAGTATCATATGGTTTCACTTATTTGTGGAGCATCACAAATGACATGGAGGACATTGGGAGATGGATAGGAGAAGGAAGTTGAGGGAAATTGGAAGGGGAGGTGAACCATAAGAGACTATGGACTCTGAAAAACAACCTGAGGGTTTTGAAGGGGCGGGGGTGGGAGGTTGGGGGAACCAGGTGGTGGGTAATAGGGAGGGCACGTATTGCATGGAGCACTGGGTGTTGTACAAAAACAATGAATACTGTTACGCTGAAAAAAATAAATAAATAAATTTAAAAGTCATCTAAAAAATAAAAAATAAATAAATTAACTAACTTTTAAAAAGTAAAAAAAAATGGTGTCTGAATGCATGAATGTATGAATCAAGCTCAGGCAATATTAAATGTTCATTTGTAAGACTGTGTGTGTGTGTGCATATGTTCTTGTGTGTGTGTGTGTGAGAGAGACAGAGAACATGAAGTTATGTAGATTTGAGTATCTCCATGTGGTATTGTGCACATAGAAATGAAGTATTTTCTATGTAATAAAGGTTTCCCTCAATAGGCATACTTTTTTTTCCCTATACTATTATTGGATGTTAAAACAGAGTGAAAAAAATTTTGACTTCCATTGATTGGAAGTTAGTCTTTCAAAATCAGATCACTTTTTAATATAACCAAATTGGAATTACAAAATAATAAAAAAGACTTGAGAACCTTTCATTCAATAAACAGAAGACACATCATTGGTCATGCTATATGATTTTTGAAAATCGATAGCTGTTCTATTCCTTTTGCTGAGGATAGCATTGTGGGGATACTTGTAATTTGTTCATCCTCTTCACTAGGGAAAGAAGGAATGACTTGGGCAAAATCTCTCAATCACTTTCTTGTAACCAGGCCTGTGGTAAGCACATAAACGTTATTTCCAATCAGAATGGCAACAGAGAGTCTTTATGTGACATGATCTTAGCTATTTATGCAGAATTCTGTAGGTATAGCTCATTGAAGAATATTCAATTTACTCTGTAATTAATGTAATTAATGACATATAAAAGGATATTCTATAAAATTACTCATTCTGTGTCATATATCCTCAGGCATTGCTCAAAATAAACCCAATATGGTTAATCTTAATGTGAGAGAAGGAAGATTTCATGGTGTCAGAGCACTCCAAAGGAAAGAATACTTAGTTGTTGCCATCCAGTTTCCTGTATCGTTGAAATTACTAATAAAATTTGTGACTGTATACAACTTCCAATTTGCGTGAGTCTGATTTGATCATTGAACCTTTATTTGTTATGAAAAATCAGCACTATGTACATGAGTGTCTTTTCAACTCATGATTCTTAGTGGTTAAGACACTTTTTTTTTTTTTTTATAAGAAAATACAGAGGATGGAAAAACGTGATGAGAAATAGATGCCTGGATGGTCCCTACGCATTCTTTGTGTGAGGTGCTGAAAGGGGACAAGGCCTACCCAAGGAATTTGGAGAAACGTCAATTTCCCCTTGAGAAGTAGCTGTCTGGATTGAAATGGAAAGTAGCACATGGAAAGTGAGCAAAAACTCTTATCCTCTGTGTGTTGCTGGCAGCCCAGGTATAAGCTTGTAGTTCAGTTTCTAAAGATAAATTTGGTGTAATGAGAGAGAAAAAAAAAAAATAAGCCATGTTTTCCCGGTTAATAGAAGTCCCATGCTTCCTTAGCCACCATGGACAGTATATGAAATCACAAAGTGGGTCGGTTAAGATCATCAATTATCTGAAAGATTATGCATGTGAAGGTTACGGCTAGTTAACTAAAATAAACAAAATGAAACAAAACAAACAAACAAACAAAAAACCCTTCAAGTGTGTAAAACTGGCAATTCACAGACCTGTACCCCTGGGGATAAAAAATACATTATATGTTCATAAAAAAATAAAAAATTTAAAATTAAAAAAAAAACGAAACCTTCAAAGTATTCTGTTCGTAGCTGGAACTTTTACAGAGAAATGCCCCTAGAAGTTTGTGATGATTTGCTTCCAAGCATTGATCAGAATATATGTCAGAAAATCAAATCTGAACCAGGAAATTCGCATGTAAATATCTCACTAAATTCATGATAGTGATTTAATCATCCACACCATTCGTGCTTTGGTCCCCCTTTCATATTCCCAGCCCAGGAGGCACAGAGTCAAGTTGAAAGACACTTCACTGATCAAAACCCTTTAGCAGCTCCCATGCTGTAACCTAGTAAGTAACTTATTTATTACGTTGATTTACTTATTTGTTTCCTTTCTGGAATGTAAGCTTCAAGATAGGTAAGTTTAGTTTCTTTAGTTCATTATTATGTTTCAAATGTCTCAAATGGTAGTTGAAATTTAGTAGTTATTCAATATTTGCAGAATGTTTATACATTAATGACTGATGATTCCAGTTAAGGTGTTTAGAATAAATTTGGTTAATAAAAGTATAATCAATAGTAAGGAGACTATAATACCTTATGTAATACAAATATTTACAGATATATTCATTGTTCAATCTTACAGTAAATAATTAAATTTTTGAGAAAGATTTGCAAACATATTCTATTATCCTTGTATGTGCTAACCATTTTTTTGACGTCTTAAAGTAAATTTTGATTGCATCAAGTAAAATTAAAGTATGTGCATATTTTGAATATTTAATTATACTAAATTATTAATTAAATGTTTAATATTCAATAGCTTTAAAGTAAGAAAAACATAATATTCTATTATTCCATGTGCTTTCAATTATATCAATTAACTGACATATGATGCAAACAATTTGTGAATTATTTTTTAATTGTAATTACAACTCTCTGGGAATGATTTTACAATGGGTTTAATGCCAGAGGGTTGTTTGTTTTCTCAGCAGCATATATTAAATTTGAAGTTAATCGTGATGTTTATACTGACTAATTTATTTTAAGAAAGAGATTCATAGGCACAAATTGTCTTGAAATTCAATTTATTTAGCATAGATTAAATACCTTCAGCATATTGTCTTTGGTTGGAATTCTTCTATGATTCCTGGGGGTATATTAGTAGAAAACACTGAGTAAATTTCATTTGAATCACACTTTTTTAGAAGAATGGTCTGTAAATTTTAAGACAATATCCCTCTCATTCCATGCAGTTCTGTGATCACCTATTAGATGGGATGGAGGAGTCTACCGTGTCACATTGCAAACAATGTTAATAAAAAGAGATAGCAGATGGCATGAATAAATATTATGTCAGCCACATTCACTTCAAGGTTACATATTTTGTGGTAGACGTTTAAGGTTTTCTTCTATTTACAAATATATCTGAAAACCAAAATTCTAATCCGAAAGGGACAGGAAAGGACTAGAATAGGAATTCTTACATTTGTGTTTGCCTTTTGCTGACTTTGTGCCTTTATCCATTAAGGACTATCATTATTAATCCCTTTGCAATTGTTGATCAGTGATGATTCCTCCAATTCCAGCTGAGTAGAACAAGTAAAAGCTTTTTTTTAATGTTTGGCACCATCTTTTCCTTTGTCTTAATAGTCACTAATTCGAACAGTCTCTGATTGTGTTTGGTATTTTGTGCAGGAGTATGTTCCTCTGTGGTCTTAGCATTGTTTTGAAAACGTTTTTTCCACCCTCTCCTATCATGCAAAGGCTTTTCTTCCTCCAATCCTAGGATTGGTAACGGATCAGTAACGGAGTTTGCCTCTAAAACTAAAGATTTGCTGCCTTAGGAACTGCACAGGCTCAATTATCTTCTCAATTTTCAATCATTTCCTAATTTGTCTAAACAAAGAAAAGATGAATTTACAACCCCATTCTCCAATGTTTCTTAAATAAGTAGGCATAGATTAATGCCATGCTATCTTCAATATCGAATATTTGAATGGAATGTTTTGTTTTGTTTTATTTGTAAAAGCTGTTTCGGTTTTTAAAGGTCTCCTCTACATGTCATGATGTGCACCTATAAAATTGCCCTGGGATGGAAAAATAATTTTTAGGGAGGAGAAAAATTTGATATTTATAGGAACATCTCTAGTGGCCATTTATTAATAAGTAATGGAACCTGAGAAAAATCAGGGATGACTTTTTTTGATTAAAAAATAGTAAAAACTTGTGTTTGAGGAAAAAGCTAATTCATTAGAGCCACAATGGAATAGCTGAAGCCACGTCTGCAATAAGTTGCTATAGTAAATTTCAGGAGGGAGTTTGAAGCATATGCTGTCGTTTGCTAGGGCTGACATAGAATATCAGAGACTGCGTCGTCTAAGCAACAAAAATTTCTTTTCTCACAGTTCTGGAGACTTGAAATCCAAAATCAGTGTTCCAACAGGGCTGGTTTCCTCTGGCATCTCTCTACTGGCTTGAGATCATCACCTTCTTGCTGCTGCTTCACGAGGCTGTCTGTCCCTCTGTGTCTGGGCGCCCTGCGCCTCTCAGCGTGTCCTAATCTCCTCGTCTTCTTTAGGCACCGGTTGGATTGGATTAGGGTCTCTGAGTGTCATTTTACCTTGATCACCACTTGAAAGGTCCTGTGTCTAAGGCAGTCAGATTCTAAGGTGCAGGAGGGATAGGGCTTTAACATGAGAATTTGGTGGGGGGCTCATTTCAACCCATAACACACAGGGGAGCCTGTGATCACTCCCATGAGTGTCTCTTCTTTAATTATGCCTTCTTTTCTTCTTTTCCTGCTGCAGTTTGGAAAATACTGAAGTTACGTTGGTCTTGTACGTGTGTCTCCTTCTCAGTTGTTTTCTATTGGCTTCCTATGATAAGAATTTAGTCAGTAATTTCCTTTTCATATTATTTTCCCTCTTTTCCTACTTGTGATTTGAAATACAGCCTTTTCACATCTGGTGAGTAATAATTCGCGAAGACTTTTCAGATACCTCACCTATGACCCCTTGGTTTCTGGGAAGTTGTTCTATACCTAGATTGTCATATGTAGCCATGAAATACTAATATTTTCTCCTTAAAAATCACCACTTGATGCTCTAGTCACCTTCATTAATTTCATAATAACCCTGATGTGAATGTTTCTCTCTGTTCATTCTTGTTTGGTGTTCAATCTCTATCAGCTTCCTCCGGAAAGGACCATACAAACAAGATTCTTAGAGTTTTTGTGTCAACCTAACAGTTCATCTGTAGCCTTTACACATGGAAATAGTTTCTCCAACACATAACATATCTTTTCTCCTGTCTTTTAACTATTACTCCATTACTTACTCTCCTGACACTGTTGTTGAAAGTCAGATGACAATCTAATTTTTATTTCTCTTGGGCTGAATTAATCATTGTATCTGAATGCCTCAAAGAATTATGATTTTGTTTTCTTAAATTGTAGGATATTTGCAAAAGATATGTATTTATATTGTTTGATTTTCATCATTTTCTCCAATGTATGCTGTATGATTCTTTCAATAAGTAGTTTCTAGTTGTTTTTTTCCTGAATGTTTTTATTGAATTAAAATATATATAGTTTACTCTTTCCCATATTTTTTGTTTTCTTCTTTAGAAACTTTTATCTTACATATGTTCTTTCTTCTTACATATATTGTTCACGTTCTACATCTGTTATGTCCTTTTGAGCATTTTTAATTAATTGTCATTTCCCCCCTAATTTTTTTTTAAAGATTTAACCTATTTATTTACTTGACAGAGAGATCACGAGTAGGCAGAGAGGCAGGCAGAGAGAAAGGAGGAAGCAGGCTCCTCGCTGAGCAGAGAGCCTGACGCGGGGCTCGATCCCAGGACCCTGGGATCATGACCTAACCGAAGGCAAAGGCTTTAACCCACTGAGACACCCAGGTGACCCTCCCCACTAATTTTTAAAATACTCCTCTTTTACTTTATATTTTTTAAGTCAATATATGTGATGCTATCCTTCCATGTTGTTTAGTCTTTATTTCTAAAATAGTTTATTTTGTTTCTATTTTTTTACTTCAACCATTTATCCATCTTTCTGACTCGAATTTGTGTTGTTGTTTATAATTATTATAATTATTATTTTCCCTTAATTTTTGTTTTTTTCTCCTTTTCTTTACATTTTTATTTAATTCCAGTTAATTAACATATAGTATAATGTTGGTTTCTGGAGTCAAATTTAGCGATGAGTACAGCGTGTTGTATGCAAGTGTTTTGTTTACTTTTAAGGTTATACTGAACTTACTGGTGGTGGTCACAATAGCTTTTCTAATATCATGGCTCTAGAACTCACTTTCTCTTCTTTAATATTTGTGAAATGATTTTTTTTTTAATGCCCCCCTTCTCTTTGAGATCCACCAGGTCTTTGGCTGTCCTCACCTGTTGGAGACCAAGCTGGTCCTCTCAAAATTCATGTTGAAATCCTGACCTTCAGTGGGACCATATTGGGAGGTAATCAAGTTTATTTAGATGAAGTCAGAAAGGTGTGGTCATCACGATAGGGTAAGTGCAATCAGAGCAATAGGAAAAGGGGGAGGTCACCAGGAAAGCTCATGGGAAGACACAGTAAGAAGATGGCCATCAGCAAACTAGGAAGAGAGCTCTCTCCAGAAGGTGACCATATTGGCACTCTGATCTCAGCCTCCAGAACTATGAGAAAATAACTTCCTGTTGTTTAAGCCTGTCTGTCTATGGTATTTTGTGATGGCAGTCCAAGCAGGTGAAGACACCGGGTGGACCTGGGCCTTCTTTTTTCATTGCTTTTATTTTCTTTGTCCTGCTAAATTTGGAATCCATTCTCTGAGACCTTGGAGGTAATATTCTGTTTGTTATTTTTCTAAAGTTCATAAGGCTTAGGTAGTATGAAACCTTCGTGCTTATTTATGAATTTGATTATACAAAAAAAAAATCTTATTTCAAAAATGAAGAAAACTGTTTCTGTTTCAACTGTTATTTGCACGTTAGTCAGCCACATGTGACAGGAATTAGTACTGGTGATTGGCGGTTCCCCTATTCTTAGTGCTACTTTCTATTATTTTGGGGGGTATAAGTTAGCAGGTTTCCTCACAAATTTACCATACTTAGGAAAGTTATTACATAAAGTTGTAGGGATTGCCATTGCAAAAGTCAGATATAAAGTTGTTTTTCTGTCAGGGGAATCTTTGACTTACAAAACAAAGCCAACGACTTCTGAGTGTCTAGCACTAGATCTATGCATATATTCCAGTCGGATTATTTTATGGGCTTTATAAATGGAGATTTTTCTCTCAAGAGTATGGAGTGACTTTAAAGTGTGTAGACTACTGGACTTGCCGAACTATTTCTGGTATCCATCACCAGCAGTTGCATATAATGTACAGATTCTTAGGTGGGAAAGTGAGCTGTGGTGTTAGCCAGTGGTCGAAGAAATGGAAAAGATGTGTGAGGCTAAAAAACACATTGAATGATTTATTTTTATGGATTTAGTTCCCAATTTCAAAGACTTTGAACCTTGACAGAAGAGTTTTAAGTAAGAATCTAGGCTTTGAAAAACATGAGTTAGCCATAGCTTTGACTGTATCATTAACCAAAGTAAATATACTCTCAAACAGTTGTAATGGGTGACTTCAGAATAAATATTAGAAAATTTTAGCTTATTCAGAAATGAGAGTTTCTTTATTGTTCTGGTTTTCTTTCTCTCTTTCTCTCTCTCTTTTTTTTAATTGATTGACGTAACAGAAAAAAGAAGCACAGGCTATTAATGGACTCTCTTGGGAAAGAGCCTTGACTATTTAGGAAGAATAAACAGAAGACATATTTTACTGCCTCTTATTAGTGCAGACTATGTGGTCTTAGAACAGTTTCCAAAGTATTAATTTTCTCCTCTTTGCGATTTAAGATTCTTTGATTTGACAAATTTAATAGGCCCTTACGCATGTCTGAAAACACACTTGCAGGACACTTGAACTGCAAAGTCGGCTAAGTGTCTGAATGTTGTTTTTGGCTCAGGTCATGATCTGAAGGTATTGAGATGGAGCCTCACATTGGTCTCCAAACGAACTCTGCCTGAAATTCTCTTTCCCTCTTCCCCAGCCACTCCCCCAAATAAGTAAATCTTTAAAAAATAAAAAAATGCTTTTGCAATTTTATAGCAGATGACATCATTTAAAATTTTTAATGTCAACATTGAAACATAATCTTACCAGCATATTAAAAGCATTTCATATATCAAATTGAACTTGCCACCTTAATTTTTGTTTTACTAAATGCTAATCTACTTTTTACAGAGAAGGATGTATGAATACAAATCAGTATTTTGTGACCTGGTGTGTTTGGACAATTTATTTTTATTAAGTATCATCTGCTTAGAAATAATCTAGGTAACCAAAATTGCCCATTAATTCACTTGTATTAAGTTAGTCAATAAAAGTCTATTTAGTTGACATTACAGAACATCACAATTTCTGTTGATACTAGAATTTCATCATAGAAATGACATTCAAAAATTTACTTAGAAAGTTTAATTTCTGTTAAGTAAAAGTGATTTGCAGGTAGTGTAGTCCAAAAGAGCCTATCCTTTATAATAATAGAATACTATTAAGCACAAAAGTTTTTATTATTGTAACCTGGAATATTTGGGGGGAAAAGGTAACCATAAACTCAGAGTTTAAACTTATTTTATTTCTCAAAAGAAAACACAGCATTCAGAAGTGTTAAGTGACTTTTCAGAGCCAGCCCCCAAATAGGGACCAGAGCTCAGATTCAAAGCCCAGCTAACTGGCTCCAAGCTGAAATTTCTTTGGGCTGCACTGCGGGGCCCCTGCCACACCCATTCTCTGGTCATCTCTGTGTTGCGGGTATGAGAGCTGGAGTCAGAAGGCCGAGCATCACCTGTTCGCCCTCAGCTGTGAACTTGCACGTTGAGCAAATCTAAACTTTTTGGCCACTCAAAGCATTTCAGGAATATCCATGAAAGCGCTCCAAGTATTAATCTTGGGATTACAAACAACTTTTAACAAGTAGGTATATTTAAAAATAGGGAATCTGTGAACAATGTGGATGGATAATAGACAAGTAGATAGATAGACTGAGACACAGCAACATGGATATAGTTCTGAAACAATACATTACTTTTTCTTTCAAGCAGTATTCTACGACTTTGTATACAAATTAAATCAATACAAATTAAATTAATACAAATTAAATCAATTACAAAAAGGTATTTTCATTGTCTTCAATACACAGTTTATCCTATTTTTATTATATATTGTACTTTCATGCTTAACTGAGTATATTTTCTTCTTTTAATTATTGCTTAATTATGGATTTGGAGAAATGCAAGCGAATAATGGTAGTCGTGATGGTTAAGAGCCACAACTGAGCATTGGCTACTTCCCAGGACTTGCCATAAGTGGTTTACGTGCATTTGGTAAGCCAACACAACAGCTCATGAAGTAAGGCCTTACCATATCCATTTTCCAGATAGAGACACCATAGCACGGAAAGGTAAGCACATTTTTCATGGGTGTGTACTTTGTAAATGGCGGGCATGGAATACAAACCCAGGAAAGGCTCCAAAGCAGTTTTCTTTTCTTTCTTTTTCTTTCTCTCTCATCCTTCCTTCCTTCTTTCCTTTCTCCTTCCTTCCTTCCTCTCTCTCTCTGCCTTCCTTCCTCCCTCCCTCCTCCCTCCCTCCCTTCCTTTCTTTCTTTCTTTCTTTTCTTTTCTGAGACTGAAGTGTACCTGACACACAATGTTGTATTACTTATAGATGTACAACACAGTGGTTCAACGCCTCTGTACATTCTATTATGCTCACCGCAAGTGTAGCTATTATCATCTGTCACCATACAATGCCATTATAATATCAATGACTAGATTCCCTGTGCTGTACCCTTTATCCTCAGGACTCATTCCATAACTGGAAGCCGTTTCTCCCTGTCCCCTGCTTCGATGTTGCCCATCCATACCCACACCCCCACAACAACCATCGGTTCCTGCTCTGTATTTATGGGTCTGTTTCTGCTTTTTGTTTGTTTCTTTGTTTATTCACTTGTTTTGTTTTTCAGATTCTACACATAAGTAAAATTATCCAGTATTTGTCTTTCTCTGACTTATTTCATTTGATATAATACTCTAAGTCAAGGCGAGCTTTTAACTGTTCACCCTGATACATCACAAGCAGTGAAGTCTGTGATAACTCAGCCAGCAACAGTCACTGTGGGAGGAGTCTGGCCTTCCAACCCCGAGACTTCGGATCCGTCATTTGCCTTCTTTAGACCTTAGTTTTCTCATGTAAATTTTTATACCTGATATGGTCTGAGTGAACTTTAAGTTCCTATCTAGCTATAATATTCTACACACGTGTATCTCTGTTACACTGTCAGTTCTTTAATTTAGACCTTCTTAAACCTACCTTGAATACTTGGAGTCACTAAGAAAAAAAAATCCTAAATAATTGAACGTCTAAGGGTGCGAGGAACTGTTATCACTACTCAATTCCTAACAAACTAATAAAGTTTCCAAAATGCAAAAAATACAAACAATACAGAGCTGCAACCTGATGAAAGAAGATTGGGATGAAAAGAAATCATGTAGTATTTCCTTTAGTGATACAAGAGGACTTTGCTTCTTTGTCTTTTCCTTCTTTTTTTTGGTCCTTCTTGTCTCCCTCTCCCTCCTCTTCCTGCCCCCCCCACTCCTTCTTCCCCTTCCTCTTCTCTTCCTTTCTGTCTCCCTCTGCTTCTCCCTCCTCTTCCCCCTCACATGAGAGAAATTCTAGTGAAAATTACAGGGATAGACCTAGAACTGAGAAGTCAGGCCAACAATTCACTTGATACAGGTGAAATCAGAAGTAGATGAGTAGAATATAAGAACTTAAGAAACTAATTTAACCCAGAGCAAAATCTACCACATACTATAGTTGTTTCTTTTTACATCCCCATGGTTTCGTGTAACAAAGTAAAGTTTTTGACACATTAATTTTTGGGTTTATTGAATCAGATTTATTTGTATGTTCAATTATTTATTTATAGCTTCCCATACTTTTCCTAAATTTGCCAATAATATTGAAACTAAGTGCTTTTTAGTGCCTAGAAATAAAGTATATTTTTGAAGAGGTTTTTTTTAAATAGGACTTAGAAACTGGGCATAACTTAGTTTCTCCTAATTGTTTACATATCATTATAACTGCATTGGACATTTTAACTTACCTAACATTTGTACATAGATGAACGATTCCAATCCAATATGTTTTATGTAACATGCTTAAATTATTTAATATTTTCAAAGAAAATACATAAATACAAGTCTAGAAAGTAGAAAATTTGTTTTCTTCCTCACAGTTAAGTGAATTAGAATGTAACGTAGAATGTAAATGTTTAATGCTAGTAACTCCTGAATTAATATTATCCTTTGATTAATTTTTAAAGATTTATTTATTTGAGAGAGAGAGAGCATGTGTGAGCAGGGGGAGGGGCAGAGGGAGAGGGAGAGAATCCCAAGCAGACTCCCCACTGAACCTCATGTGGGGCTCTATCTCATAACCCTAAGACATGAACCAAAATTAAGAGTTAGATGCTTACCTGACTAAGCCACCCAGGTACCCCTATTATTATTTGATTATTAATAATTTTGAGTATTTCACACATTATCCTAATCTTTTCTATTGTTTATTTATATTCTTTGATATCTATTTCATAGCCAACATGAAATAAACAAGAAAATGTAGATTGTTATCTAAATGAACATTGCATAATTTTGGTTTCCATAAGAAGCATAAGCATTTTAATCACAAATGAAATAATATGGCTTATCAGTTCTGTTTTCCATTTAGTTTCTGAAATCAAAATATGAGAGGAAACAAGCAAACATTGAGTACTGGGAATTTTTCTTAAACAGCTGTATATAATGACTAAAAGTTACTCGCAGGGTTTTAAAGCAATTTATCAACCACTAAAATGTCCCTAAGCAGTTAATTATCGAGGACAGTTATTTCTCTAGCAAAAGATGCCTCATTAGACTGACAAGAGATGGATGGTCTCATTAGACACGTCCTTGTTTTGAGCGCTACCTGCCAACTTTTGTCTCCTTTGTCAGAAATGTTAATGGCAAGTAGAAATTTTGCACAATAAGGACTGTCTCTGTTATTTTATTTAAGATTTGGACTATCACAGTTTAGAGAATAAAACTGTTTATGGTCTAAAGAAAGAACATTTATTTGAAAATTCACACTGATTAGAGAGAAGGACAAATTATATTTAAGGCTTTAAAAAAATATCACCCACAAATACTTTGTTGTTGTTGTTAACACTACAAAATTGTTAAAGTCTTCTTTGTCCTCTTGCCTTCTTAAGAGCCAGGCTGAAGGTTTTGGGGAAGAGTTTAATTACTGCTGGTGTCTTGTTCTAGTTGTTTCTCAGAGGAACTAGGATTCTTTCTGGGAATCTTATAAATGTTGGATACATTGCTATTTCTCACAGGTCTCTCAGGCTTTGTCCATTTTTTTTTCATTCTGTTTTCTTGCTGTTAGATTGGATGGAGTCTATTGATTTCTCTTCGAATTTACAGCTTCCATCCTCTATTATCTCAGTCTACTATTGAGCCCATCCAGTGAGTTTTTGATCTTGTTATTGTATTTTTTAGTTTTACAATTTCCATTAAGTTTTTTTATCACTTCCGTTTCTTTGTTGAAAATTTAGAATTTTTGTTTTTAATAGAAATTATTTCCATGGCAGTTGCTTTAAAATCCTGTTCAGATAATTCCAACATCTGATTCCTCTCACTGTTATTAGTTGATTGTCTATTCTTGTCCAAACTTAATGTTACTGGTTACTCCTGTCTTTTATTTAACAGAGAGTCACATAGTTTAGGTTTGGCATGTAGACACTGACCTACACTTTGGGGTTCAAGCTCTCATGGCAATTTAATTTTTACAGCATTTGTGGTAATATTTTGGTTTGATCTTTCTGTTTTCCTCTTCTCATGCTGCCTGAACTGTCTGTCCCCTCCTGATGTTATCGTACAGGGAAGAACAGTTTCCCCAGCCAGACCATCCGGTGCCTCCGAATGTCTGAAGAAGCTCTTTCCTGTGGAGATGAGGCATGCTTCCTGGGCTGGTTCTTCCTGTGGTGGGGCTCTCCTTGGCATTGCCATCCACTGCCCTGTATCTCTGTATTGGAGAGGCAAATCCCAGGCCTGTGGTGGCAACTAAGGAGCTTTTGCCCCTGACGGCCAATTGAACTAAGATACCCCTTTCCACAGTTCTAAGCCACACAGTATCCCTGGGTGGAAGAGAGTACTCTAATATTCAGTACTGCAACCGTGGTGATGAAAGACAGCTTCCTAGCCAAGTAATTTTTGCAGTGGGATGCCCCTTGCCAATGCGCCCTACCCTGTGATGCCCATTAAGGGGGAAGTGGAGGTTGGGACCTCAGGCTGGGTGGGAAGCCATGCGCCTCCTTGCGGCTGGCCCTCAGTGGTGTTTCCCCTTGCTTTCCCTTTCCTGTTCTAAAGCACCCAGCTAATGGTGTTGGCTGGACTCCCATTTATTCTGGAAAAGGAACAAACTTACTCAGTCTCCTTTTGCTAAATTGAGATTCAGGAAATACCAGGACAGAGTCTCCTTCCTCTTTTGTGAGGAAGGGTTTATAGTTGTGCTCAGGGAGGGAGAGGTGAGTTCATGGGATCTTGTCTGGATCAAAAGAACTTTATTTTTACAAGATTTAAAATATGAATAAATGTTTTTAGATAACCCACTAGCACCCTTCCTAAAATCATGCCAATACCTTCTATAGAGAGAGTGAAAACAACATAGAACAAGGAGCAACATTTTATGAGTCTATAAACATCAGAGTCTATTCCTTAACCATGGATTTCAAAGTTTTTCCTTGAGCATCTCACTAAATTCAAAGCTGCACCCCAACGGACTCAGGGGTGAAACCCATACATCAGTGTACCTATCAGGGTAGCACCAGGAACTGTCTTCTAACTCACGACAGCAAGTCCGTGTTTCACCAGTTATGTGATAAAATCTAAGGATAACAAAAGGGATAACAATAAAGGAGGAATTTACAGCTGGCTCTTTTTCAATAAGTTCTAGAAGCTCATAGGATCCAACCCATAGTTTTGGAAAGCTGCTTTCTAGTAGTTCCAGAAATCCTCCTGATTTACTAGTTAATCTATGTAGTTTAAACAGTAACCACCTTCTTCTCCTATTGGAAGGTATTATAATAAAATACTATTACATTTTTATATTTATTTTCTCATTGAGCTATGATAAATGTAAATTAAGTAAATAGAGGGCAGTAACTTTTTTTTTACTTGATTGTGTGTGTGTGTGTGTGTGTGTGTGTGTGTGTCTGAGCTACCTCTGGTAGCTCAAGACAAATGTAGCATTCCCTCTTTCCTCATGCCCCTTTCATTCTATCCCTACTCCCACCAAAGTGGCCTTTATTCTGACTCTAAAAGAAGTCTTATATAAATGATATCATACAATTCATAC
Organism: Meles meles; assembly: GCF_922984935.1. Taxonomy (NCBI): domain Eukaryota; kingdom Metazoa; phylum Chordata; class Mammalia; order Carnivora; family Mustelidae; genus Meles; species Meles meles. Next base: position 86,887,585 of record NC_060077.1, on the reverse strand, counting down.
TCGTTGTGTCTTGTTTGTTTCACTCAACTTGATATATGCGGAGTAATCCATATTTTTGCTCACATTAACAATTCTTTTTATCTGAGTAGTTATCTATTGTAAGAATATGAAATGATTCAAAGATCCATACTTTATTTTTTTGTTGTTTTTTAATCCATATTCTATGTTATGGATATTTGAGTTTCTGATTTTAGCTGTGATTACCCATGAATATTACTTACAATGGGTAAGAGCATAGTCAATGGGGCTCTGAAATTCAGTGCACCACCTGTGTCATAACTGTAAGGGTTATTCTATAATGTATTATATATATCTATATATATTATATATATAGATAGATATATATATCTATAATGTGTGCGCGCACACACACACACACACGCTTCTACATGGTGCTTAAAAAATAATATACCGTCAATAAATATCTTACTTTTTTTTCTTCTTTTTCTGCTTACTTCAGAGGTTTCTAAAATAAAAGTTCTATGTATTATGTATCTTAGAGGTTCCAAGAACAGCTTGGATGTACCATACCAGAAATAATGCTATTCTACATTTATGTGTGGAATCTATAATCTGCAAGATTTTATTAAAAGTCAAATGATTCTTTCTTATAAAGCTGAACAGAGTCCTATGAAACAGTCCAACAGTGCCACGCCTAGAGTTTTCACGCAACTGAGATGCAAACTTATGTCCACACATCAGCCTGAACACGAATGTTTATTGCAGCTTTATTCATAATTGCCAAGAACCAGAAGCATGTATGGTGTCTGTGAATAGGTGAGCTGATAAACCAATTGGGGTAAAGCCATACAGCGGAATAATTTTCAGTGATCAAAAAAATTAGCTCTCAAGCCATGCAAGATAAAGGGGCACCTTAAGTCCATATTGTGAAGTAAAATAAGCTGGTCTGGGTAGACTACATACTATATAACTCCAGTAGTACAGTGAAACTGTAGAGCTAGTAAAATGTCAGTGGTCGCTGGGGGCTCAGGAGAAGGGGAGGAGGGATGAGCACTGGGAATTTTTAATGCAGTAAAACTATTTTTATGACATTATAGTGGTGGAAACATGACATTATGCATCTGTCAGAACCCGTAGAACTTTGTAACACAAAGAGTGAACTCTCCTGCAAATTAAGGACTTTTGTCAATAACAACACTGTAGTATTGGTTACTCAATTGCAGTAAGTGTATCATGCTAATGGAAGATAGAGAAAACTGGTGGAGAGAGAAGTATGAGAATTCTCTATACTATTCCTGGTCAACTTTTCCAAAACTAAAAGCTTAAAACTGCTTTTAAGGTGCCTATTAGTACAAATATGAAATGACAGTGTAGACGTGCATGGTTGCCCTTCACTGTGGGAATGAGGACTTAAATCATTAACATAATCTATCTCTAGGCATGGAGAATGAAATGTTACTGAAAATGTCTATAAGGAAAATACTATTTGGACCCAAATGCAATTTGGTATAGAAAATGTTGTCCACCTCAGAGCACACTATTTGTAAATGTGTAGTACGAACGTACTACATACCGTATAACTGTCAACATATTTATGCTTTTAACTACATAAAAATGCTGGGGGTTATCTTTTCTTTTCTTTTTTTGTAGTAATCAAGATCACTTTACAATTATTAGAGCTCCTTGAGCCCATAGCTACTTATTAGGGATGGAGCAATAATATCAACTTCTTACAATTTAATTTCACCTTTTAAGTAAAGATTTTGCTTGTCTTATCTAAAATTACCTTTTTTTTTTCCAAGTAAATGCATGCTTTGTGGAACAAAAACTTTATATCATGACATTGTTATTGTTCGCGTAGTATTTTAAGATAACTAGATTAAAGTGGTTTTTAGTGTATTGGTCATTACTATTATTAACGTTTACTTGATGATTCCTAAGTTTTCACGATGACACATAGACAGTAACTTTCTTGTTTACCTTATCTAGACCGTCAGGCTGTGACAGTGAGAATGGGGAGGGATAGGTGACAGCTGGCGCTAACATTCCTGATAACTGGATGGCCCTAAGTATAATCAGATTTTTAAGTAAAGCTATAAGGAAAGTATCCCTGAAACAACTAAAAAACCTATTTTTTGTAACTTACTGTATCTTTACCACTCTTCAAAGTGTATGGGGGACACAAAAGAAGTGTTGCTATGAGAGGAGAAGCTTATGAGTCTCCACATACATGTGAAATTGAGAAAATTTACTGAACAATAATTAGCACCCATAATGTGCATCATAAAGGGAGTCAATTTTGTGAAATGTGCAGTACTGTCTCTAATAAATCCTAAGAGAAACCAAAGAACAGAGAAATGTGTGTGACCCAGAAATAATTCTGGAAGATTTGTGTTACGCCTGAGGTGAATGTGAGAGCCATAGATGTCCACATCTTTCCCTTAAATATTCAACAATTTCATCCTGGGGGAATTCCATGCTACTGATGTGTCTTTATTCAAGACCTGTCTTTATCTTCTCCCCACATTAATATTTTTCTCCTCTCTCTCCCTCTCTCTCTTTCTCTCCTTCCTTCGGTCCCTTCTTCCTTCTTTAAATAAATAAATAAATAAAATATCCTATTCCTGTGAAAGCAAATAGATTTCTAAGTAATTAGGATTGCTATTCCTCCCTTTTTTTTTTAAGCATTTCACATCTTTAAATATCTGATCCTCTATGATACCGTAATTCATGTGTTCGTCTACTCTTACCGGTGACTGTGTTCATAGACATGGAAACCGAAGGATAATATGTCAAAATGCATCAGGCTCTACTCCCGATTAATGCTTTTTGCATTTATTTCTACAACTCATCAAGGATTCACAGTTCCCAAACTTTTTGACAATAGTGCACTTGATGTCAAACATCTGGAGGTCCAACCCAGTTTCATTGTCTATTGGTGGAAAATAAGTCAAAATTAAGTATTGTGGAATAAGCAATATTGTTGATTTCTGAATGTATCTGCTTTCATTTCTCTTTGAATTTTAAATCAGATTTATTAGAAAAAGGATCCTAAAAATTGTAGTTTAAGCATTTATCAATACATAGGGTTAAACAGATTTAAATGAATCAACCTAAGTTTAATGAAATCATCAGTATATCATATAGCAAAATTTCAAAAAAGTCACAAAAATTCAAAACTATGGCAAAACCAAGAGAAAAGTTACTCTATACTATTAGCAACTCTTTTCCAAGTTTATGAAAATTATTGCTGTCCTTCCTATATTTGTGTCCATATGTAGTTTTGATGTGGTTTTCTGATATGGCTAGATATTGCATGGCAGTGAGCCATTTTGACTATCTAATTTTAATATTGTGTTTTAACAACTCATGGACAGTCTTTAGTTATATTTAAATTCAGGGTGAGAAATTACATAAATATTCACTCATTCATAAGAATTGAAACAGTCACTTCTTTTTTTGTTGTTTTTGTTTGTTTGTTTGTTTTTGGTTTGTTTGTTTTTCAAAGAATTTATTTATTTGAGAGAGAGAGCAGAGAGGGAGAAGCAGACTCTCCACTGAGCAGGGAGCCTGACGTGGTGCTAGATCCCAGGACTGCAGGATTGTGACCTGAGCCGAAAGCAGACACCTAACTGACTGAGCCACCCAGGTGCCCCAAAACAGTCACTTCTTATGCTATAACTAAGTTGGCCATGATATACAGAAACCATTGGGTCTTTTTATAAATGATACATCGAAGGCAAGATTAAATGTGGCATGGGGAAACACTCCATGATTTGACCATTTGACATCTTCCTTTTCATCTTGTGACTCTGTTCAATATCATTTTTCTCAGAACTAAAACCAGTTAGTTTTTTCTGTGCATTATTCTATTTGTACTCTTTTAAACTTGTTTGTGCTATTTCCTGTTCCTTGAATATCTCTCCCAACTTTCTTTATATAAATAACTCAAACTTTAGTACTTGTCTATCCAACTCTGTCTTGTCTAAGAGCCTTTCGTGTCCTCTTTCTTTGAACTATATGAAACTTTGCAATTCACCACAGTCCCCTGTGGATAACATTTGGGATCTTAGTATATTCAAATGGTTTGGTCACTTTGTTTGAGTCCACAATCTTCTTTGCTTTTACTCTAACTTCTCATCCCACTCTATCCCTGTCAATGTGTCTTAGATATATTTTTGAAGCTCAAACATACAGATAATAATGAAAAGTAAATTCAAGGACTTGGAGGTTCTAGTGATTTTTAAAAATTAGATATTAGCCTTGTGGTAAATTATAAATTATTTCATCTGCTCTAAGAAGTAAAAAGTAGTTTTCAAACCTTTACCATTTTTGTTCTTACACTTGATGTTGAATTTTTGAATCAATGCAAGGATTTTTTTTAATATGTATTCATTTTACACAATTTCATTTTGCTTCATTGCAAAGGCAATTTCAACACTTAGTTTCACCACACTAGATGATTTGAAACTTTTACTCTTTAATATAGAAACAGGATAGAAAAGATACTTGAGAAATCATAAAAGCTATCCTTATTGTTTCAAAGACAGTCAACTTTCATCTCATTTAATGGTGTTCCATGACGATTTTTGCAGATAAATGATTTTAGAAGGGCATTCCCTTTGAAATATGAGATTACAATTTACTTAACATTATTTTGCTGGGATATCAAACACCAGTCATTCTTCCTTTATTAATTTGAATCTTTTTTTCCTAATTGATAGCATGTAAACTTACGTTGAGAAAAAAGATAATTAGGGATCTTCTCCCCTATGAAACAATGACTCTGAAAATGTTTCTCTCACTTCTATTTTGTGAGGGATTGAAAAGATCTGTTAACATTGGTTGAAGAGAAATGTCACTGACAATCCCAAACCCGAGCCAGGAGCATTGTGTTTCATATCATAGAAGCTGCTGGATTATCCTAAATCTGGTGGGGCATGCTCATTGCAATCCTAGGAAGCTATAACAATCCAAAGGAAATAATTTTTAGACATGCATACAGCTACAAGAGCTTTCTAACTTCAGTGTTATCAGAGTCAGGTATGGTTACACTTTCCATCCAAACTGCAGTTTTCATTGATAACATTGGTGATGATTCAGGCTCGTGCAAAACAGACAGTTTAGTAGTGGCAAAGAGCACTCCTTTTGCAACCAGGATTATCTTATTTATTTTTTGATTTAACTTTGTAATTAAAGTAAAACTTCTCAATCACAGTTTGGTCTAATTCTAGAACAGCTTGAGAAGAAAAGCCCTCATTCCCTGTTCCCCGCTCTCAACCAGAGATCATGATGGGTTTACCTTAACGCAGACATGGCTTAGCCTTCCCTCTGAGCATGAAGGTTTAACTCCACCATCTGTCTGACTTTTTGCAATTAGAATAAAGAAATGTTTTTACTTGTAGAAAGTATTCAGCATAATTATTCCAAGTGATTTTCCTTTTCGGATCATTGTTTAGTATGCATTAACAGATGTATTTCTTCCTTTTTAATTTAGAAGTAATAGTTGAACCATTATTAGTGACAGAGGCAAGAGTGTATTTTCAAGTTACTGCTCTTAGATCAATAATACAGAATTTCTCTCAAAATATACAAAGGTGGTTATTTAAGCAGTTAATGGTTTTATTATTTTTTTTTCTCACTGTAACTATTTACTCTCTCATCTGCCTCTTTGAACATTGACTTTTCTTGTTCAATTTCTATAATCGTGTTTTAGTATCATTTGCTTTCAAGGATGATTAAAAAATTAAATGAATACTATACAGTTTTTTTTTGTTTCTTGTGGGGTTTCTTGGCAGTGAAGGGTGTAAAGATGTATATAACTGTGAAGCTAATTTCTTCTCCTTGTCATAGGTTGGCCAGCTAGAGAGATTTCTCCTGAGTAAATGTAGTAAAGAAATGGAAGAAAAGAAAATTTCATCATCATTAAGGAAAAATAGCGTCGCTTCCTATCTTTTCTCTGACTCATTAAGAATGCCTTTCTCCCATTCATTTTTAAATCTTCTAGTTTAACTCCCTTAAAGTCTTTACTGGGTGCACTATTAAAAACTAATATATGCAGGTTACTTATTTAGTCAAGCTTGAGGGGACAAAGGGGTTTGCATTTCCCAAGTCTATATTATATGCCAATAAGAATTTTTTTGTCATCATGGGAGAGTCTATGGCTAGATCTTAGACAACGACTGGTATCAATTGCGTAGGCACAGTTAAACTGGAGAAGAGTGACAGAATTTTTGTTTCAAAGGTGAGCTTGAGGGATGCCTGGGAGGCTCAGTTGGTTAAGTGCCTGCCTTTGGCTCAGGTCATGATCCCAAAGTCCTGGGATGGAGTCCCGCATCCGGCTTCTTTCTCAGCGAGGAGCCCACTTTGCCCTCTGCCTGCTGCTCCCCCTGCTTGTGCTCTCTCTGTTTGTCTCTGACAAATAAATATATAAAATCTTTAAAAAGAAAAAAACCGCGAACTTGATTATTTTTAATGCTACCTTTAAACTGTGCTAAAACCATGGTAAATTTATAGAAATCAACAATTTGATTAAGTATAATATTTCGCATATTATAAAATACTTAAATTACATTGTATATTATATAGAATTCTTTATTATGTAGAATTCACAAAAATGATTCTAAGTGTTCCACACCATGGCATAACATTTCCATTGTAAATGTTTTAAATGATTTTCTTTTAAAGGTTATTTATTTATTTATTTGAGAGAGAGAGAGAGAGCATGCATGCGCCCATCATGAGTGTGCCTGTAAGCAGGCAGAGAGTGGCAGAAAGGAAGGGAAAGGAAGATGGAAAGAATCCCAAGCAGACTCCCATGCTGAGCACAGAACCCTCCCACTCAATCCCAGGAACATGAGATCATGACCTGAGATGAAATCCAGAGTCCACCTCTTAACTCACTGAGCCACACAGGCACCCCTAAATGATTTTTCTTTGTAAGGAATTTAAAGCTTTGTGGACATTTTCTAAAAAAATTTATGCTAACCCAATATATGAAGGCCAATAGAATGATGAAATAGAATATCAACTTCTATTAATTCCCATATTCCATGATTGATATTAATATTTATCCAGCTTGCTAGCTGAAAATATTTATGTTTGGGGGCACCTGGGTGTCTCAGTGGGTTAAAGCCTCTGCCTTGGGCTCAGGTCATGATCCCAGGGTCATGGGATCAACCCCCACATTGGGCTCTCTGCTCAGCAGGGAGCCTGCTTCCCCATCTCTCTCTCTGCCTGCCTCTCTGCCTACTTGTGATCTCTGTCTATCAAATAAATAAATAAAATCTTTAAGAAAAAAATACTTATATTTCAAAGTAGCATTTATAGAAATAAGGACAGAAGGAGTTTTCTGAGTTTTTAACCTCAGTCACTTATAGACAAAAAAAATTATAATTAACTAAAAAATGTGAAAATAGAATACTTAACAAAATACAATATATTTTCACCACAAAACATAGACCCAGTTGTCGGGGAGACTATTTCTTGGGCTTTTTTAGAAAAATTTTAAAAGATTTTATTTATTTATTTGACGGAGAGAGAAAGCAGAAGCAGGAAGAGTGACAGGCTCCCCACTGAGCAAGGAGCCTGATGGGGGACCCGATCCCAGAATCCTGGGATCACGACCTGAGCCAAAGGCAAACGCTTAACAACTGAGCCACCCGAGGCATCCCTAGAATCTCATTTTTAAACAATGCAATGAATAGGACCCTACCCAAAAGCAATACAAAAACGTGCTATTAAGTAGCACATTGAATATATCTATGATGAATATTTAGAAAATAATTTTAAACATGTATAACATGTATTCAAGTGTTCGTTAAACTATTTGAAAGGGAAATGTTTTCCTTGAGAGTAAATATTTTCTGTAGGCAAAATATAAAGCAAATCATTTGAATTTGTGCATGTGCTTAATGAATTTGGATAGGGTTTTCTAAAGAGCAGTTTTTAATTTAAATGCCAAAGTGGTTTTCCTTAATACCAGTGGAGTCATTTAGCATGCATTAATTAAATATTCATATATAAAGCACTTATCATTTTCAAGCATGATCATGACTACAGAAATTGATACTTAATATAGGGCTATTGTCTATAAGTGTAAGAGAAAGTTGGTTATAAAATGGTTATTATGTTAATTATAAAATTATTATTATATTAATAAGAAGCAATGTGTAGCCTGAAGAATTAGGGAAACATTAACTCAGGGGAATAACAAAAAGTTCCGGAAGTGAAGAGATTTGGCTGAATCCTGGGGGATGAATGAGAGTTAGTTCACTGATAGACAAGCCCTCCATGGTGGTGGTGGGTTGGGAGGAGGTCGCTACTGCTGCAAAATAAATTACCACAAAGATCGTTAAGCAGCACTAGTTATTATGTCAGACTTCTGTAGAACAGAGGTCTGGGCAGGCTCTGATGGATTCTCCGTTTCAGGTCACACAAGACTGATGTCAAATATCAGCCAGGCAGAACTCTTTTCTGGAAGGCTTTTTTTTTTTTTTCTTTTTTGGAGATTTTATTTATTTATTTGACAGAGAGAGACACAGAGGGAGAGGGAACACAGCAAAGGAGTGGGAAGTGAGAGGGAGTAACAGGCTTCCCGCGGAGAAGGGAGTCCGATGCAGGGCTTGATCCCAGGACCTTGGGATCATGACCTGAGCCAAAGGCAAATGCTTAATGACTGAGTCACCCAGGAACCCCTGGAAGAAGAGTCTGATTTCAGGCTTTTTGGGTTGTTGGCGGTACCTAGGTCCTTGTGACTCTAAGGCTGAGGCTGCTCACAACTCCTAGAGGCCATAGTTCAGTTCTTGAACGTGTTCTCTCCATCTTCAAGCCAGCTGTGCTGGCTTGATTTTTTTTTTTTTTTTTTTTTTTTAATGCTTTGAATATCTCTGACTTTCCTTGCTATGACCAGTTTGGGGGGGGGGGGAGGTTATCTGCTTTTAAAGAACATTTGCAATTAGATTAAGTCCACCTGATAATCCCTCTTTGACCAATTCAATGTCAACTGATTAATAACTTTAAGTACATCTTCAGAATCCTTTTGGCCATGTTCCATAATCATGGGCATTACACCTAGGGCAAAAGTCATGGGCATCTTAAAATTCTGCTTAACACACAGGAGAAACCCAGAAAGTGCAAAGATTAAAAGACCAACATTGCAAGTTTAGTTGAAGAGCCATAAATAACTTGTTGAGCATCCTTCAGAATTTATTCATTAGGGATGATGAGGCTGTGGAGAGACAAAAGGAGAATCTAAATTTGGAAAGAAGTAAACAACGCTTGAGGGCTCTCTGTACTTTATAACGGGCCCCAGGTTAATCTGCAGGTGGACATGAGCCATAAGCACAGGTCAGTGAGTGAGATCGTCCAAGACGAAGGGTCTAAAACAACTCTGCCTTTTTTTTTTTTTAGATGTAATTAATTTATTTATTTGAAAGGTGGGGGGAGGGGGAGTGCACACCAGTGGTGGGAGAGGCCAGAGGAAGAGGGAGAAACAGGCTCTCCACTGAGCAGGGATCCCCCTGTGGGGTCAATCTGAGGACCCCAGGATCATGACCTGAGCCAAAGGCAGTTGCTTAACTGACTGAGACTCTAAGGTGTCCCTAAAACAACTCCACTTTTATTGGTGAATAATGCCAAACTTGAGATCAAAGAAGAGAAGCACACAATCTATTTTGTTTATCTCTTTTAATCAATTTTTAAAAGATCAAATTAATATACACAGAACAAAACGTGGGTTTAAGATAATCAAAGCATCCAGCTAATTTAAGGGAATTAAACATTAAGAAAGCATACCACTTTGCAGGACACTGAAAACAGGTGTATGTGATATAGTATTGGCAAGTATATGAATTAATTAATAAACAAAAATGAATTAATCAATCAATGAATAGATTAAGCTAGCAAGGACGTGAGCAAATAAGAAATTCATTAATCATTAATAATTCCAATTACAATGTAGGGGTTTTTCCATACCACCAAAGCAATTCTAAACTACTAGCTGAATGTTCTACAATTCAATCCAGTCTGACACTGTCTGCCGGAGATCACAGAGGCTCTCACAGGTTGAGATGCCACCAGAGTCCCCTTCCTCCCCCTTCAGATTCCATTTTAATTTCAGGCTGACTCCTGTTCTACGGACTGATTAGCTACAGATCAGAGGTTCCAGTGACCCGTTCTTGGGCTTAATTTTCTAAAGAGACAGAGAACTCAGAGAAATGTTTTACTTGCTAGATTACTGGTTTACTACAGAAGGTTATCACTCAGAACAGGCAAAGAGAAGAGAGGCATGGGGCACGGTATGGGGGAGGGCACAGATCTTCCATCATCTCTGAGCAGGACAGCCTCTGGATCTCCATGTGTTCACCAACCCAGAGCTCTCTGAATACCATCCTTTTGGGGCTTCTGGAGGTGTCATTGCATAGGCATTATTTCATTTATTTTTATTTATTTTTTCAATTAATTTTTTCAATTATTAGCCACTGGTAATTGATTCAACGAGCCCCTCTCCCCTCCCTAGAAGTGAGAAGTGTAGGACTGAAAGTTCTAACCCTCTAATTATTGGTTAGCTTTGGCAACCAGTCCCCATCCAAAAGTGACCTCATTGACATAAAACAGGTGCTTTTGTAGGTTTTATCACTTCTAAAATTCCAAGGGTTTTAGGATCTCAGCCAGGAAGTGGGATGGAGACCAACATACGTTTTTGTTGTTGTTGTTATAAATCATGATATCACAGTCATGAAGAATGGAAGTGGTCCCAGAGTAGAATGAGCAAATAAACTGTTTGCTTTAAAAGCAGAAGAGTTTATACACCTTAGTTTATGTATTTAAACCTGATGTCAATATGCAAAAACAATTCATTAATAAAGACATTTATTATTTTTAGATACTTAACATATATTTGGACCACAAAAATGACAGTAAAAACTAATAAATTATTACAACTGACTTTTTAAAAAAACCAATATGATCCCTAGGCTGTTAGGTATGGGCAAATGCTGAAATTACAATTGATCCAAGCATTTAGAAAATTCACTCATAATATTATTGGGAGAAATTAAAAACATGTTTGTTGCATAAAGATATAAGTGGTCTAAGGACTTGCTTGAACTTCTGAAACAAAGAATGTTAATCATTAGATCTACTTAAACATAGGCTGTAAGATCAAAAGTAATTCAGCATTATAAAGTATTATGGTTTATTCTCATAAAGTATCAATAGTATTGATTAGTTAGGGTAAATAAGTTCTTATTATATAATGAATGCTTTGTCCTCAGGGGGAGGACAGAGGGAGAGAGAATCCTCAAGCAGACTTTCCACCCCACTTGCTGAGCGTGGAACCCTATGCAGGGCTCCATCCCAGGACCCCAAGATATGGCTTGAAGGGAAATCAAGAATCAGTTGCTCAACTGACTGAGTCACCCAGGTGCCCCCTGGCAACAGGGTTCTAATTAACATTATATAGACAAGTTACAATTATGTTCTCACTCACTACAATGTGTTAATGGGGATAAGTGCAAATTCCAGTACTGTGGTTTAGAAAAGAGTAAATTCACAACAAGAGTATGAAAAGAACATGTACAAATTGCATTATTTTTGATTTGTTGAAAATCATGAAAATTTTTTAGGTTTCCATATGGTTCATTGCTTCATTAGCCATCTTCACGTTTCTCTAAATGACTCTCAGGGCATTACCTGTCCACCCTTCATAAAATCACAAATGTTTCTTTCCCCATTCCAATACAAGTTTCCATCCACCTTCTTTGGATAATTTTTTCAATAAGTTTATCACCGTAAATAATTATAAAGTGCATATATTAATCACTTTTATCACCCACCTCACTCACATCAACAAACCAGAACATATTTCATTAGTGCAGAAATTTGTGTTTTGGTTTACATTGATGGGCACATAGTGGAAGTGAAGAAAATATTAACTGAGTGATAAAGAAGGAATGAATTAAAAAAAATATTTGGTTGCATTTGCCATAAAGTAAGACATTCATAAATAGTATAAGCCAAAAAAAGAGAAATATTACATAATGAACAACTCAAAGAAGTAATTCTGTTTATATTTGAGATCTGATTTGGCAGAAAACATATATTACACCTTATTTTAAGCACTTAGTGGCTAGAAATATGACAGAGTCATTAAATTATTATAGCTGGTTAGAGGCCAAAATTATAGAAATTAAGTAGAAATGTTCACATTGTTTGTTTTGCCATTATACAAAGAGAAATCTTTAGAGTTTGAGAGTTTTTTGGAAATGGGAAGAATTGCTTTAGGACAGTTACTATCCCCTTTCACTGATATTGTTTGGAAAATCATTTATTTGACATTATTTCAATGGGCTTCATTCACAGATCTACCTGTGCTTTCAAACCTTAAGATTCTCTAGGACAAAAAAGTCTATAGCTAAGAATAAAGTGTAAAAATCATGATCAAGTCTCAGAATATATAGTATAAATGGCTGTTTAAGCATTACAATGGAATTGTTGTAATAACACTAATGTGATTATAATTTTCAAGTGTGAGAAAATAACATTTAACAACATAATAAAAAATGAATATCTACTTACCATAGGTGTTTTCTGAAATAACTATTTGAACACTCTCAGAAACACGTTAAAAGAAATGAGCAGTATGCATACTGTTACCCAATGATCCAAAAGCAAAATAGCAACAGGGCTAAACAGGTTTTTTTCTCACTAAAATGGTTTCCACCTTCATTTATAAAATATGCACATTTTGTTCTAATTTGCTAAACTTTTCATAAAATTATACTATGTTCAATTAAAATGAGAACATGTTAGGAAGAGAGATAAAAATAGAAATTAAGACAGTAGGTTTCTAGTCAAGATTTAATTTTTAGTGTAAGACTGTGAAAAATTAACTCCCATGGAATTCATAATCTTACTTGGTAAAGTGAAAAGTTCAGGCTATATATGTCTAGGATTCCTCCTGCCTCTTGGAAGATTTGCACAATAAACATAATAAAATAAGTATACAGCTACAATATTGTGATTTATAGAAATATGTATATAGTCTTCATCCAAGGTTCCTAGTTCACAGCTCCCAAACCCTTGGCATTTCCTGAGTAAGAAGAGCGAGGGGTCATGATATTTGGTCTCTTGTGCTCAGTTCCTGAAGTTGATTGAGAGCCACAACTATGAAATGGGTGTCTTGTTATTCCCAATATGCCCTTTCCACCGTAACTGGATATATGACAATGAAATGACTTTGGATAAGGATAGGGGCTGGTCGCCAGGGGAATCAGCCAAGAATAGAGGGTTGGAACTTTCAAGGGCACCATCTGATTTCTGAGGATAGGAAGGGGCTTAGAAATCCAATCAATCACCAATGGCCAATGAGTTAAACAATCATGCCTATTTAATGAAGTCTCCATAAAAAAAAAAAGAAAGAAAGAAAGAGAAAAGAAAACAAAGGTAGAGTTTCAAAGAGCTTCTGTGTTGGGGAACCATACCCCTACAGGTCACTGTATTGGGTCCTAATATCCATAGGACAGAAGCTCCTTTGTTCGGTACCTTACCCTAGGTATCGCTTCAATTGGCTGTTCATTCCTTTCCTTTAATATCCTTTGTAATAAACTGGTAATCTAGTGAGAAAGTAGGTTTTCTGATTTTTGTGATCTGTTCTGGAAAATTAATTAAACCCAAAGAGGGGGTTGTGGAAACTTCAGATTTATAGCCAGTGAATCAACAGTAGAGGTAACAACCAAGTTTGCATTTGGCACATTAGACGGAGAAGAGGGCAGTCTTTGTGGGACGGAGCACTTTACCTGTGGACTCGCGTGCTACCTCTGGGTACATAGTATCAGGACTGACTTGAATTGTAGGACACCCAGTTGGTGTTTCTAGCATTTTTGGTGGTGTGTGTATGTGGGTGTGTGTGTAGGGGGTCCTCTGTTTATATTGGAATTGGGTACAGAACCCAAAATAACAGCCAACTTTTCTGAACCTCATTTTATAAATCTATAAATTTATGGGGTTCGAGTAAAATAATCCCTGAAGTATGTATCAATTCCATAGCTGAGAAAGCAACTGAGTCTTTGTAATATTTACACACTTTGGGTTTTGACAGTGGATTATCAATCATTTTGAAGGCTTTTATAATTTGATTCTTATAAAATGACAGAATTTTGGAGTGCTAATAACACACCCATAACTTCAAACACTGTTATTTAATTTGTATGATCTATAAGAAAATAGTCTTAATAGAAGATGCAGTTATGGGGCACCTGGATGGCTTGGCAGGTTAAGTTACTGACTCTTGTTTCAGCTCAGGTCATGATCTCAGGGTCCAAGGTCAAGCCCGGGTTGGGGCTCTGCACCCAGCAGGGAGTCTGCTTGAGATTCTCTCTCGCTCTCACTCAGCCCTTTCCTGTCCCGTCCTCAGCTCACGCACACTATTACTTTCTCTAAATAAATACACAAACCTTACAAATTAAAAAAAATAAATAAATAAAGGATAACAAATACAGACATGGTTGTTTGACAGTAAATTATGCAAATTGGGGAAACAAATTTTATTCCGTGTCTGTTACAGATAAAATTCCATGCTAAGTGCTTTCAATTCTTTGTACTGTCTTCAGGACAGTGTAGTGAGGTGGGCGTACGTACGGCACACTTACTAGAGGGGGAAACCTAGAAATTTAATCACTCGATTTCATACATAATGTGAGCATATTATAAATGGAAATTAAATCTAAACTTTAGATTCCAAAACCTATTGAAGAGAATTGATTTACTCTAATCTTTCTTTAATCAGAATAGATTAAAAAGTTGATTTTATGGGTGCCTGGGTGGCTCAGTCATTAAGTGTCTGCCTTTGGCTCAGGTCATGATCCCAGGGTCTTGGGATCGAGCCCCTCATCGGGTTCCCTGCTCTGCAGGAAGCCTGCTTCTCCTTCTCCTACTCCCTACATGTCATTTACACATTCTTCCAAATCTATAGACTATACAGACCCCTAAGGTAATATATGGACTTTGGGTGATTATGATGTGTCAAAGCAGGTTCATCTTTGTTAATTAAAAAAAATAAAATAATACAGTACCATCTAGGGGAGCCTGAGTGGCTTAGCCAGTTAAGCGTCTGCCTTTGGCTTAGGTCATGATCTGAGGGTCCAGATCTGGGCTCTCTGCTCCATAGGGAGCCTGCATCTCCCTCTCCTTCTGCCTGCCACTCTGTCTGCTTGGGCTCTTTCTCTCAACTGAATAAAATCTTTTAAAGAAATACCATCTATTGAATGATGTTAATGGGAGAGACTATGCATGTGTTGGGGAGGACAGTGCTATATGGGAAGTCTCTCAATCTTATTGTGAACCTAAAAATGCTTTAAAGTGTAAAAAAGGTTTATTTAAAAAAATAATTCTTGATGAACTTATTACCAAAAAATAGAATATATTTTTTGAAATATGTTAAAAAATATATAAAACCTACCCTAAACATGCCTACGAGGTATACATTTATTTTTATAACAGAAAATAAAACAGTTAATTCAGAACTAAGCAAAATAAAACAAAACAAATTTTCTCTCTTGTTTCTTTCAAGATTAAAAACAAATCATCCACTTTCGAAGTATTTATTGACTACTGGTCTGTCATTCACCAACAGCAACAGAGAAATTGCAGGACATAAACATGCCTTGAATTTTTGCTCGTGTCACATTGGCGAGGTTCTCATTGACCAACCCAGGGCCCAAGGCAGAGCCTGTAATCTGTGTGTGTGGATATTCGCCTACGGGTGTGGATAAAGGGAGGAAATTAATGGCAAGCAGTTTGCAAACAACTTACCACAGTTGCGTACAAAACCTGAAGAGGGCTACAGAACTCTATACATTTTGAAAAGTGTTTTTATGTGGACTTGAAGAAACCTCACAGATGTTCGAGGCTCAGCAACCTTCAGGAGTTTAAATCCTTGCATTCATCTGCTTTCATTTTTTTTTTTTTTTTCCCTTTCCTGGGTCTCCAGAACACTTAACCACTATCTGTTCGCCAGGTCAGATTAGCGTGTCGCCAATGTTATAGGTCAATGTGACCTTTCGTAAAATGGAAATATGTTATCGTGGAAAGCGGAAGAGTCAACATTGCCTTGAGGCGAGACAGTGAAGCTATTGCTAACCTGACCCGAAGTCGGCAAAGCTGTATTAATTCTCCTGACTGATGAAAGGAAACATTCATCAAATCATTGCCACACACACAGGCTTTTTCTTTGCTCCAAGTGTCCAGCATCTACCATCGTTCCTTTGTTTTCTGCAGAGGTCGGTGGGTGGACCACAGAAAGTTTGGCCTCTTCATGCCATTTCTGCATTTAAGTGAAATACAGGAGAGGCTAGACAGTGCAATCTAAGTCCCTGGGGGTTAACTCTCCTGGGAGTGATCTTTGACCCAT
Source organism: Meles meles (assembly GCF_922984935.1). NCBI lineage: Eukaryota > Metazoa > Chordata > Mammalia > Carnivora > Mustelidae > Meles > Meles meles. Next base: position 86,871,213 of record NC_060077.1, on the reverse strand, counting down.
GGGAAATAAAAGATGGTGGGGAACTCAGCGGTTAAGTTCTGTTCCCTTTCTCCTTCCCATCACTCTTCTGAGAGGTGGTATATGGATGGAGCGTGTCGGAAGACATCCTTTGAGGCAAAAAGACACATCTGTGTTTCTGTTCACACCTTGAGAAGTGGTAGACTCCATGGTAACAAATCACCTTGCATTTCTTCCATCATTCCCTGCCTCATTTTTCTTTGTCCTCACTCTCATTGACCTGAATTTTCATCTCTCAAATAAAGCATTAGTGATTTATCTTTGCCTCAGGCTGCGTTTCCTGGATCCTTGGGATATTGTCAATTTAAAAAATGTGAAAGCTGAGAAGAGACCAAAGGTTGCCCAATAATTATGTCTCCATGTCACAGGCATGGCATGTTTTTGGTTCAAAATGGATTTCCTTTTTGTCTTTCACAGAGTTCAAGAACTGGCCATCTGTTGTATGAGACATACTTTCCTTTACCACAAATATGTTATTGATACTCAACTCCTTAAGCCCATTTCACCTACTCCTGCTCTGTGCTGAATCCTGTCACATCACCATTCCAGACTTTCCTCTTTGCAGTCCAGAAAAGCCTTGCATGCCTTCAAAATTTTTTCTGAGTCAGTGGAAGCAACAATTGACATGAATTAGTCAGATAGGTTAAGCAAGAAAAAGTTCAAAACGGTTCAAAGAACTTATAGACAGGTGGAGGTTGATTGCTTACAAGACACACATATATTAATGAACAACTTGAAACTGGGTAATTTCATATTTATTTTAATTATTAATAATCAAAAATTGTGTTTTTTATTTTCTGACTTGGGTGGCACTTAATAGGACAGAAAATATCTGTTATTTACCATATGAGTAGAAAGAAAAAAAAGCAGATTATTCAACTATATAATGTATTATTGGATCTGATTTTGGTCTAAGTTAGTGGAACCACAGTTGTATCTATTGCCCAGACTATCTCTTAGTCATGAATTATCAAATACTTTCTTGTATATACAGTTGATCCTTGAACAACATGGGGGGTTAGGGGTGCTATCCCCACACAATAAAAAAATAGGAGTATAACTTTTGAGTCTCCCAGAAACTCAACCACTAGTAGCCTACTGTTGACAGAAACCTTATCAATACCAGAGCCAATTAACACGCATTTCGTGTGTTACATGCATTATATACTGTATTCTTAAAAGAAAGTAAATGAGAGAAAAAAGTAAAAAATATCATTTTCAAGGAAAATATATTTACAGTACTATGTGATTAAAACAAAATCCACAGATAAAAGGACACATGCAGTCCAAATCCATGTTGTTCAAGGGCGAACTGTGCCGTGAAATATGAATAAAAACTGGTGAATCAAATTGTGTCAGACCACCCTGCTGTGCAAACTGCCACTTTTAAACAGCTTTATTGATGAGTAATTGACATATAATAAACTATGTACATTCAAAGTAATCAATTTGATAAATTTTACATACGTATGCACCTGAAAACCATCATCACAATCAAAATAATGAATTTAGTACTCACTGCCCCAAGTTTCCTAATGCCACTTTGTACCCCTCCATGAGAATCATAATCCCCCCAAATAGGAAACCAATGAGGTACTTTATTAGTTTGCATTTTCTAGAATTTTCTATAAATGGAAAAACAGCCCATATATTCTTTTTGCGTGGAGTCTTTCCCAAAGTAAAATTATTTTCAGATTTATCCATATTGTTGCCTATACCAGTCGTTCATTTTTCAAAGTCTGAATAGCGTTCCATTGTATGAATACGCCATACATTTTTTATCCATTCCTGGGTTACAGAATTTCAGAGTAATTCCATCTTTCTAGTATAACAAATGAAACTGCGATGAACATTTGTTTGCAGATCTGTGTATGGAAATATTTATTTCCCTTGGGTAGAAACCTAGGAGTGGAATTGCCAGATCGTATGGTAGATGGTCTTGTCTTTTCTAAGAAACTAACAAATGTTTTCCAAATTGGTGTAACAATTTACCTTTCTGCCGCCAGCCTTGACTGAACATAAACAGTTAACACATATTTTGTATATTCTATGTATTATGTGCTGCATTCTCAAAATAAGATAAGCTGGAAAAAATAAAGGATTAATACAAAATATATAGAAGGTTATTTTCAAGAGAAAGTACATTTCCAGTACTGTACTGTATTTATCAGAAACCATCTGTGTATCAATGGACCCGCACGGTTCAAGCCTGTGTAGAGGGACAAGCTGTAAGCTCTGTTACCTTTGCAGCACTGCGCTTGGGGGATAGTTTTTGTTTTCTGTCTTTTGTTTTAAGAGTAGGGAGGAAGGATGTTAGCTCTAACTATTTCACATAGTCTAAGTGATTGCTGGCTTCCAAAGGCGACAAGGTTATCCTGTTCTGAGCGATGGCTCTCTTGATTCTCTTTAAATTCAGTTATTCCCACTCTGGGCAAATTCTAACTCTGGCAGAAGGAGGGAAGAAGGAAGAACAATTCCGCAGCAGAGTCCGACAGAATTGCCCCGTCAGCAAGGCGATTCACAAAAGGACAAGGATTATGACCATCCACAGTAGCTCATTTCCAGTTTGCCTTTTGGGGAGCAGTGCCAGAAAATATGAGGGAAACAGACGAATGGCCACAGGCTTTATTCCCTACACCGATGTCAATAAACACTGGGGAAAGTAACATGTGCAAGCTCTGTAAGGACTCTGAAGCATGTGACCATCCTTTCTTGACATGTTTTCTTTTTTTTTTTCTTATCGATTTGAATATTAGAGGGACAATCTACCCTAATTTCTTCCCAGAATTTTCACCGAATTTTGACCCAGTTAGTTATGAATAGCTCTGCTTTAAATAATGCTTTGCTCAATTTAACATTTTCTCACTATACGGTGGGGTCTATCATCAGAGAAATCAGGAGGGCTTCACGGCAGTTTCAGCTTTCTTTAAAAATCCTCACATCGTCTGGGCCAGGTGGTGACTGTCTTTTGCTTATCACATTTTTTTTTAAAGATTTTATTTATTTATTTGACAGAGAGAGAGATCACAAGTAGGCAGAGAGGCAGGCAGAGAGAGAGAGGAGGAAGCAGGCTCCCTGCGGAGCAGAGAGCCCGATGCAGGGCTTGATCCCAGGACCCTGAGACCATGACCTGAGCCGAAGGCAGCAGCTTAATCCACTGAGCCACCCAGGCGCCCCACATTTTTTTTTTTTAATAAAAGACAGAATGCAAGGTTATTTGTTTTCCCCTATTTTAGAGACATGAAAAATGAGAGTCAATGAATACCATCAGCTCTTTGCTGCCCTTCATTTTATATTTATCTTCCATGATTGTAGGGAGTCATAATTGTAGAAAGTCATAATGATGGTGCTTGAAAAGACTTCTGCTGTTAAATTTAACCAAACAGAAATGTCGCACCCCAGTAAAGGACAGGGAAGAAAGAATTTATGTAACAGAAATTTTGGCAAAAACGGGTTGAACAATTCTCTCCTTTCTAAGGCAGAGCCCTATCAGGCAGAGCCCTATGTCACTCTCATTAGGAGGCTTTCCACTAGAGGATTATTAGTTCTGACAAGGGTTTTCCCTTCTATTTCAGAGACAGAATTAAACCTGTGGAAAGCATATATATATTCTTTCTGTGCACAGAGAAGAAAAAATATTTTCTACCAAAAATTCAGTTTGTGACATGCTTTCAAGGCACAATTTGAAGAATGTGAGAATGCAGTGGTCATTGACAATGTATCTGTTCCAGGCTGCTGGCCACCATCTGGGTATCGTGTTACGGATCCTTGCTGCCACCATCTGTGTATCGTGTTATGGATCCTTGTTCTTCACACTCTATATGCCATTTTGTATTTCTTAAATCCCTTGAGACGTACGGTATGTATCACTTTCAAACAAGATTTTTTTTTTTTCTGTTTGTTCCTTCTGGACACTTTCTTCCAAAGTGCTGTTGACTCTTTACTCATGGAATATCAGATTTATTTTATGAAGACTCAAAAATCAACATTTGAACCTTGTAAAGTTTAGCTGTGCCATACTGAAGCAAACACACTTAAATCCTTTATTCCGATTCCTTATTTTGAGCTAAAGCTGGGTGGTTATGTGCAGCGGAAACAGAGGAGGGAGAGGAGGACAGCAGTTGGAGAGAAAATTAGTTGGGGAAATAAATGGTATTAATTGAATAACTTTGAAGTAATTTAAATAGTTTGTGCCCCACTGTATATTTTATTTAATCAACCCAGCGACTCTATGAGCAAGGTAAATGTCAGACACCAAATCTTACCAAGAAGAAAAGAGAAGCTCCGTTCAGTCTGGTAACTGACCCAGAGTCATCAACAAGTTAATAGCAGAACAGGGATTTGCACATAGCTTAATTCGTGCAAGCTACCTTCCACCATGCGCCACCACATCAAGCGTTGCTATAGTTCTCCAAGATTTACATTCGTTACCTTCTGCTACCACATTTCGTTTGGCCCCTCCCCACCATCAACCTCCCAAAATAAAGATCCGAGGAGTGGTTGAGCGTAAATTTATAGTAAACACCATTTTGTACCAATTTCTTTTTTCTTTTTTCCAAAGATTTACTTATTTATTTATTTGACACACCGAGAGACATCACAAGTAGGCAGAGTGGCAGGTAGAGAGAGGCAGGGGGAAGCAGGCTCCCCACTGAGCAGAGAGCCCGATGTGGGGTTTGATCCCAGGACCCTGGGATCATAACCTGAGCTGAAGGCAGAGACTTTAACCCACTGAGCCACCCAGGTGCCCCCCATTTTGTACCAATTTCTTAATTTTGCTCTTTATGCATGCCACCAGCATTCTGAGAAATTTCTTTTAACAGAGCAATTCCTGTACTCATCCAAAATATAGGATATGAAATATTATAAAACAGTAGAAGATCAGTAGAGTTTTAACCAGCTTAAGAAAACAGAAGTGGATTTCCTCATATTATAGGCTATGTAGTTAAGTTTTGGAACAAGCTTTTGATAATGGAAAAGTACTTACAGATGTGATTTCTATAATATGCTAGAATAGTTTAGTCTAGGAACACTGCCTTATTAAATCTTTGGCTCATAGCTAAAATTTTTACATCTTTTTTTTCCTTCTTTTTTTTTTTTTTTTCCTCTGTAGAGTACCCTGTGCTATGGCCCAGACTCTCTGAACCTGGTATTGTAGAGAGAGCATAAGGAGAATTCCATCTCCCCTTGTACAGAGCAGGACTCCCGTCCCAAGCTCCCGCAGGTACCGGGACCCAGCCCCTAAGCAGCTCTAGAACTGGGAGGGCCAAGAGAACTAGTAACGACTGAAAACAGAGGCTAATCTGCCTGACCTGTCAAGAAAGTGCAGGAACCTGCCGTACCGGGGAGAAGGCGGGCTTATCACGTAGGATTACAACACCGGTGTGTCTGGGAGTTTTCATAATTCAATAGGTCATTATTTAGGCAGCCGGTGTAGTAATAAGATAGATGTAGACTGAGCCAACTCCGGTCTTCTAGTTATTCTGACCCAAATTCTTCAAAGTCTTTCCAATTCTCTAACACTTCATCTGACCCAAGAGCAAATCTTGGCATACTTCCTTTAAACTATACCCAGAATTTAACTACCTGTCCCTACTCCCCACATACCAATCTACCCCAAGACTTATTTTCTAGCCAAAGCAATCACAATAATTTTTCACTACTCCAATGCTTGACATTCATGCAGATTAGAGTTTATTTACTTATTTTTAATATGTCAAACATGACCCTCTGTGCTTCTCTGGTCTTTTTCTGTTCTACTATAATGAATTTTAATTAACAGTCACCTTAGAAGATGTTATGCCATATTTTGCCCAAGTTGTTGTGATATGGAGATTTCCATTTCATGAAAGAAGAAACTTTTTAAAAAGCTTCCCTAAAATGCACAACTCAAGGCACTGAAAGTACATTATATAATAATTCCCTGTTTAAAATAAAGTTTCCCCTCAGCCTGTTTACAATTATAATAACGTTTGTTGATTCATAAGACACTTCTCCCACTTCACAGAATAGTATTCTTTATTCCTGAAGACTTTTACAGTATCCACTCTTTCTCATAATTTTTTAACATTTCAAAGAATCACTTAGATAATTATTTTGCAAACAATTAATAGAAATTATTTATTTTCCTTTAGGTCGGGACCAATTTTTTCTTGTTTATGAGTGAAGAAACTTGCGATACTCATCAGAAACTTAATTCAGATTGAGATTAGTGACTCCTTGTAGTGTTTAAGGGAGAAAAAGTGAAAAAAAACCCACTAAAAACTGGCTAAATAATATAAATAGATTAACTAATAAAGTTTTAATGAAAGCAGGTGAGACCAAAATTTTTCCACAGTTCAGAAATTAGAAGAATGTGTAAAGGCAGGAGAGATGAGCTGAGATTTTTGCGTAAATTAAGACTCCGGCAGACGGTGACATCATGTCACCACAGTAGCCGAGTGGAGTGTGTATAGAAAGGAACAGATTAACACGGCACACTGTAGTATCACATAGCAGAAACTGGTAGAGATGTGTTTATAGATACAGGAGTCTAGGGAAAAGCCTTGGGTGCCTGAAATTCTCTGAAAAGGAAAAGAAGAAGCGAGTTATAGAAGGACAGAATCCAAACAAAGACCTGTCCAGGGATCAGCCCCTTTCTGAGAATTTTTGAAAAATTCTTGTTTTGGTCACATGAAGAGTCTAGTTTCTGGATAAAAATATTCACCAGCATTTACCAGGTAGCAAAATGAGTTTTCTGTGCCAGGTAGATATTGGCTAAGAGTTTCCTCAGTTCTGGGCACCCAGGTGGCTCCATTGGTTAAGTGTCTGACTCCTGGAGATTTCCGCCGAGGTCATGACGTCAGGATTGTGAGATGGAGCCCCACGTCAATCTCTGCACCCTGCTTGAGATTGTGTCTTTCCCTTTACCCCTCCCCCACTTCCTTCTCTTATAAAAGAGTTTCCTCTCTTTTTCACTATCTAGGCGGAGCCTGGACCAAATATCACTGTTCTCCATCCGCTGCGCCCAGCACCACAAGTAGCCCCAAGTGCTGGCCTTGTTTGGTCCCCCTGACTGCAGTAACGGGAGGGTCCTGCCCAAGACATAAGTGCGAGCTTTCAAAATTTAAGACAATCAGGGCGCCTGGGTGGCTCAGTGGGTTAAAGCCTCTGCCTTCGGCTCGGGTCATGATCTCAGGGTCCTGGAATCGAGTCCCGCATCGGGCTCTGCTCAGCAGGGAGCCTGCTTCTCCATCTCTCTCTGCCTGTCTCTCTGCCTGCTTGTGATCTCTCTCGGTCAAATAAATAAATAAAATCTTTAAAAAAAATTAAGACAATCATAACGATTCACCATAAATTATTTGATATTCAGTGTTAGAAGTTAAAAAACCTCTGATCTCAGATGCATTTCTAATATTTTATATTCAAGTGGCTAGAATTTTAAACGAGGAGCAGGACCTGTGTCTCTGTTCCCTGTTTGTTTTGGTTTTTTTTTTTCCTCATGAAAATTCAACCACTATGATTTCTGTCAGCTGTCCCTTATGAATGCAGCATGACATTCTTGCCAATCAGCGGGGAATGAGAAGTAAAGTATTAATTTTATAAAGTACTCCGTAATCTTTGCATGGTACTTTGGAGGAGATTATAAATATCATTAACACTATTAAATTAGATGCTTCATTTTACAGTTGTAGTTAATTACATATTGACAAAATTATCACGGCTGGGTATTTTAAACATCACCCCTGATGTACAGTTCATATAATTTTATGCAGCTTATTAGCCTTTCAAAACAGTTTCCCCTCCTTATTAACATTACTAATATTAGTTACAAATACTTGCAAGTGTTTAAAAAAAAACAACAACAACTCTTATAGCCTCCTGCTGTTAAAGAAAAACCAGTTACAATATTTGGGAAGGAGCCAGTAAACTTTGGCTCATGTTGCTTTGATCCCTCAGATGCACATAGATAAAACTTCCGAGAGCAAAAACAATTCCAGAAATGTCTCACCTTGAAAAATCTTCAAATATATCAAATATAGATAAAAATGTGCGTGCGAGTGTGATTTCCCCCGGAACACAGCACACAGTTCATTAATTATTTGCCATATTATGGGTATGACTTATTCATAATAATCCAAAATGACTAGGTTACTGCAAATCTTCCAGTCTCATAGATAGTGCTATATTAGCCACTTGTGGAAATGTCATGGTTTTATTACATATACATGAACGGGAACTAAATATAGTTTTCGCAGGGGTTTTTTGGTTGTTTTTTTAAGTAGCTTTCCAAGGAGGCAGTGTGTCTTACAGAGTGCTCTCTGAACAGGATGGCAGGGTGTAGACATGTGCTTCTGAGCCAAAATAGATGAAAAAGAAAAGCAGATGAATGTTTGTGTATAAGATATGCCACATGCGATGTACCAGTGTTAAGACTTATTTGTCTCAAGCAGAAACTTACGCATAATTTGTGTTTGGTACCTAGATTTTTCTAAGTGGAGTTTGCTGAGTTCAGCTGGTCGGTGCGTTGAGTCTCTGGGGCCCGAATTCACAACAAAACAGCTTTAGGTCTCTCTTGGATTTGAATAAATCTAAGAACGAATGAACCCTTTGTGTATACATTTACTGGAAAGTAAATTTAAAGTAGGGAACAGGGGGAGGTTGCAAGTTGACTACCAAATGCTCAAACATGCGTGTATTTGAGTACGGTCGAATGCGTGCCACCAAAAGCAATCCCGTGTCCAGAAGTAGGGGGATTTCTCACCAAGGACCCGATGACAGCGTGGAGCTGGGCTGGGAGGTGAGCCCAGGCACAGGAATTCCTTTTGCAACTGTAAATTCTGTTAGCTGCGTGCCAAACACGATGAGAACACTAACTTTCTTCATAAGCAAACATCACCATTCCACGTTTTACATATCTCTTAGGTCAGCACGTAAATCTGTGACATGAGATGCAAAAACTCCCTGCCTACTTCAAAACTCTTCCCAATGACTTACCCTTCACCTTAACACCATGACTAGCTGTGACCCATTTTTCTTTAACTTGACTGAAGTCTCCTGGGTACATTTTCAGGGCCTTATAGTTCAACTTTACTTTCTGTTTACCCTTTCCATTGTTTTTAAAGCAACTGTCCTGCATTTATCATCTAGTTTATGAATTTAATGCTTGCCATCTACTGCATTATTCTAACATCAGGCATCAGCATCGTGCTCCTGGGGCTGATGGAGAGCCTGGCAGGTCTTTGTCGCTTTATAATCTGTGAGCAGATTAGTCCTGCTTTCAGGTTTCAGCTCGGCTTGTCGGCTTTGTGGAGTTGGAGCTTGGGTGTTTGCCCACCTGACTTCACGGTGGGCCGGGTCTTGGGCATGAAGCAGGCCCTCCGGATGGGGTTCTGTCCCCTGAGTACCCGAAGACTGAAAGAGATCTCACTCCACCTTTTATAAACTCAAGTAAGGTCTCAGAACTCAGGGAATGACTGTCTCTTGGAGAAAAACATCACTACATTGGGGGTCCTTTAATTTCTCATCTGAAGTTCCTTATGTACAAGACACCTGAACGCTTTGCTCATTTCCCTTCTTTCCAGCTTAGCCCTCCACCTTACCAGAGCTCAGAATCCCTGCTCCCCAGAGCAGTGGAACTCTAGCTCATCTTAAGATATCTTCCCCACTGTAAAATTTTAAGTCCATTGAGTCCTCATGGTTTCGATAACTCTCTATTGCTTTTCAACACATGCTCTTTGTAATTTGTCCTGGTTCAGTTAATGTAGAGGAGACATGGGCCTCCAGCAACTGCCTGGTCTCCTTCTCAAAAGTGGAACTCCTCTCTTTCTGCTCTTCATTATAATAATGTAATTTCAAAGGTAAGATAATATATATATCGGAAAGTTGCTTTCATGTATGCTCTCAGATGATATCACATAGAATTTAAATCTACTCATATAATCAAGTTGAAAGCTCCACCAAAAAGTAAATAAGTATGAAACCACTGAACAGCCTAGGTCTGCTTCCTTTAGAGGGACGCGTATATTTAAACCAAAGGAAAGAGCCAGCCATTTGGTAGAACTAGTAAAGATCTGAGAATTTTTTGTCAGTTGATCTGGGAACACCGTGTAGATGTGTTCATTTAACCACCAATCATTTCACCAATGTGAAACTTATATATATATTTTTAAAGAGCAGGGAAATGAAGAAGTGATAACTTTACATAGACCATCTAAATGGTAATTACGACAGGGTAATACTTATCAAATGAAGAGAATCAAGAGATGATCATTTCAACAATTGCACATTCATGAAAATATATTCTGTTCCATGAAAATACGTATGAACTATAAGGGAACAGCATTAATTTTCTTGCATGCACACACAAGTAGAATATGCCAGATAATACTGTCTATTAAAAATAAATTCCTCATGCTTCATTTGAGAATCAATAAGTATTTTCACTGAAGTTAAATCAGACTCTTTTTAACTTTTAAAAGTGCATACAAGGTACCGAATATTCATGGAAGAGAAAACCATGAATACAGGTAACTAGGGAAAAAAGACTATTCAGAAAATACAAACTATAAGGAGATAAATTAAGGGAACCTGGTAGCTCAATAGGTTAAATGTCCACTTCGTGATTTCGGCTCAGATCATGATCTCTGGGTTATGAGATCAAGCCCCGTGTTGGGCTCAGCCGTGGGTTTGGAGCCTGCTTAGGATTCTCTATCTCCCTCTCTGTCTGCCCCCCCATCCTGCCTCCCGTTTAAACAAACAAACCAACAAACAGTAACTAAATTGAATCTTCTGATTATCTCTCATTTTAAGAAGAGTAATAGTTTTAAGTGAAATAAATTAATTTATGTCTTTCATAAATTAATGATCTCTGAAATATCAGATATTTGTTGATATTGAATATCTGGGTGATTTAGCAAGACCACTTCTAAACATTTATTTAAAATAGATCAAGAGTAAGTTGTAAAGTCACGTAGTTCAGGGAGCACTGGATGTTGTGCATAAACTATGAATCTTGGAACCTACATCAAAAACTAATGATGTATTATATGGTGACTAACACAACACAATTGAAAAAAAAAGCAAACTGTAATATGCCTTAAACACTGTGAAGCAAACATATCAACTTTCATCTCCAACTTAATATTTAATAAAGTTCAAAGACCAAAGGCAATTATTTTAGTAGACTATAAGGATATTTACGAGCAATTAGAAGCAACAAAATTACTTATTACAAAAGATGCATTTTACAAATATCATCCAAACAATGCAGAGGAACTGTGTGGCAATGGTATGTTTTTGAAACTGAAAACCATCTGCTATAAAACCCTGCAGTTTTAATCTGTGTGCAGGTGCAAGAGAAGCCCTTTGTCTTGTCAGTTTAGCACAGAATTCCTTTCTTTGAAGTTTTGTATGTAAATGAATTGAGAAAAAAAATCAGGTGATAATTATTCTGAAAAAGTAGGCTGTGATTTCATTTAAAGATTTAAAAAACTCTACTTTTATAAAAGTACTTGCTAAAGAAACTTTTCCACTATAGGGGCACCTGGGTGGTTCAGTTGGTTAAGTGTCTGGCTCTTGATTTTATCTCCAGTCATGATCTCAGGGTTGTGGGATGGAGCCCGGAGTTAGCTCCACACTGAGCATGGAACGTGGTTGGGATTTCCTCTCCCCTCACCATCTCTCTCTCTCTTTCTCTCTTTAAAAAAAAATAAAAAAAAAATCTCTCCACTGCATTCTGATGTTGTTTAGATATTTATACAATGGAAAGAAGAAACTATAATAATCTGAAATAGCAGGTTCTATAATTTTTATACAAGAAAGATCTTTGTAAACTATAGGATATTTTACTAAATTTTATCTTTCTGAAGACACTTATCAAAGGAGTACAGAATTTGGAAAAACTCGTGCTTTTTAAAACAGATTAAAAGGCTTGCCAACAAAGTAGCTTCCTTTGAAATATAAAGGACTTGAAATAACCATTATCGACCTTGTGTGATTGTTGAATTCTCACCAAAAAAAACCCGCCACTATTTGGTGCCTGTTTATTTATTTTCTTACTAAAGGTAACAAAAGATTGTTGCCTAGGAGAATTAGCATGCAAAGTTAATATAAATTCAAAGCAAATCCAATAGCCATTCATTTGTTAAATGATTTATTAGTCGATTATGTATATGGCATTGAGCTGGATGCTGAGTTGAGAATGTTTTCATCTTAAGTTTTTTTTTATTTTAATTCCAGTATAGTTGACTTACAGTGTTATATTAGTTTTGGGTGTACAATATAGCCATCCAACAATCTTATATATTACTCAGCGTTCATCACGCTAAGAGCACTCTTTAATTCCTGTCACCTGTTTCTCCCGTCTCCCCACCCACCTCTTCTCTGGTGGCCATCAGTTCGTTCTCTATAGTTATGAGTCTGTTTCTCAGTTTGTCTCTCTCTCTCTCTTTCTTTCTTTTTTTTTTTCCCTTCCTTTACTCCTGTTTTTTTTTCTTAAATTCCATGAATGAAATTATATGATATTTGTCTTTTTCTGACTGGCTTATCTCACTTAACATTATACTCCCTGGTTCCACCCATGATTACGCAAATGGCAAGATTTCATTCCTCCTTATGGTTGAAAAATATTCCATTGTGTATATGTATAAATCGACACACACACACACACACACACACACACACACACACACACATCACCTCTTCTTCATCCATTCATCAATCGATGGACACTTGGGCTGCTTCCATAATCTGGCGGTTGTAAATCATGCTGTAATAAACAGAAGGGAGCGTGTGACACTCTGAATTAATGTTTTTGTATTAGAGGGTTAAATACCCAGTAGTAGGATTACTGGATCATAGAATAGTCCTATTTTTAACTTTCTGAGGAAACTCCATACTGTTTTCCACAGTGACCGTGCCAGTTTGCATTACCAACAACAGGCCTGAGTGTTCCTTTTCCTCTACATCCTCGCCAACACTTGGTGTTTCTTGTGTTTTTGATTTTAGCCATTCTCACAGGTGTGGCATGGTATCTCATCAAGGTTTTGACTTGCATTTCCCTGATGGTGTGTGATGTTGAGCATTTTTTCATGGTCTTTTGGCCATCTGGATGTCTTCTTTGGAGAATGTCCATGTCTTTTCCCATTTTTTAATTGTATTTGTTGGGGGTGCTAAATTGTATCACTTTTTAAATATATTTTGGATACTAATCCTTTATAGGATATGTCATTCACAAATATCTTCTCCCATTCTGTAGGCTGACTTTTAGTTTTGTTGATTGATTCCTTTGCTGTGCAGAAGAATTTATTTTTATTTTTATTTTTCAATGTAGTCCCAATAGTTTATTTTTGCTTTCATTTCCCTTGTCTCAAGAGACATATCTAGACAAATGTTCCTATGGCAAATGTCAGAGAAATTACTGTCTATGCTCTTTTCTAGGCTTTTTATGGTTTCAGGTCTCACATATAGGTCTTTAATCCATTTTGAGTTTATTTTGGGGTATGGTGTAAGCAAGTGGTCTCTGTTCATTCTTTGGTATGCAGCTGTCCAGTTTTTCTAACACCATTTGTTGAAGAGATTTTTCTTATTGTATATTCTTTTTTCCTCTGTTGAAGATTAATCAACCATATAGTTATAGGTTTATTTCTTGGTTTTCTATTCTGTTCTGTTGATCCATGTGTCTATTTTTGTGCCAGTACCATACTGTCTTGATTACTACAGCTTTGTTATATAACTAGAATTCTAGAACTATGATATCTCCAGTTTTGCTTTTTTTTTTTTTTCCCCTCAAGATTTCTCTGGCTATCAATGTCTTTTGTGGTTCCATACAGCTTTTAGGAGCGGTTGTTCTAATGCTGTGAAAAATACTATTGGTATTTTGATAGGGATTGCATTAAATCTGTCGATTGCTTTGAGTAGTATGGATGTTTTAACAATATTTATTCTTCCAACACAAGAGCATGGAATGCCTTTCCATTTCTTTGTGTCATCTTCAATTACTTTCTTCAGTGTTTTATAGTTTTCAGAGTACAGGTCTTTCACCTCTTTGGTCAAGTTTATTGCTAGGTATTTTATTATTTTTGGTGCAATTGTAAATGGGATTGTTTCCTTAATTTCCCTTTCTGCTCTTCATTATTGGTGTATAGAAATGCAACAGATTTCTATACCTTGATTTTACATCCTGTGATGTCCAAATTTACTTACCAATTCTAATTTTTTTTGGCAGAGTCTTTAGGGTTTTCTCTATATAGTATCATGTCTTCTGCAAAGAGTGAAAGTCTAACTTCTTTCTTGCTAATTTGGATGCCTTTATTTCTTTTTGTTGTCTGATTGCAGTGGTTAGAGCTTCTGGTACTATGTTGACTAGATATCATTGTCTTGTTCCTGCTCTTAGGGGAGAAGCTAAAAGTTGATGTTTGCTGTGGGTTTTTCATAGAAGGCCTTTACTATGTTGACATATGCTCAAAAGCGGCCTTTTTCATACTTTAATCAAAGTAGTCTCGGGTTGATTGACTTCGGTGTTATAATCCATGGTTGTCCTTGTGATATTAACAATCTGTCTGCATCTTAGAGCCCCACTGGCCTCCATCTTAGTTGTGTTTTCAGGTATGTTTCACCTGAGAGCAAAATGACCACAGAGGACCACCGGTCATCTCATTCTACCAGCCTGACAAGCCAGTATGTATTAGTGTCCTAGAATGTCACAACAAATTATACACATTCAAAATCTTAAAACTATAGAAATTTATTCTCTTACGGTTTTGCAGGATGGGAGTCTGAAAACAAGGGGAAGCTGGGTTGGTTCCTTTCAAGGCTCTGGAGGAGAATCTGTTCTGAACCTCTGTCCTTGTCTGGTGACTAGTAGAATTCCTTGGGACTCTTGACTTATAGCTACATCACCTCCATCTCTAGCCCCGTCTCCATATGTCCTCCTTTGGATGTGTGTCTCAAGTTTCTCCTTCTTTTCTCTTCTAAGGATACCAGCCACTGGATTTAGGGCCCACTCTAAATCCAGGACCAGTCATATCAAGGTCTTTAATCATGTCTGCAAAGACTCTGTCTTCAAGTAAAAGCCCATGAACAGGTACCAGGACTTAGAATTTGGCATCTTTCTATTCTATTATTCAAACTATTACATAGTAAGGACACTATTCAACCTATTACATAATAAGACAGAAATGCTTTTTTATCTCAGTGGTTCTGCAAACATGCAGGGCGTGCATGTCATTTGTTACCTAACCTGTCTGGGTCAAAAGCTTAGCCAGGAATCAATCATAGTGGCCAGGGCAAAAAGTGTATTTATTGGCCTGGCTTGGGTTTCTGCCCACCCCTGAGGCCAGAATGCAGGCTCTGCCTCTTCTTCATACCTTGTGAACTGAGGAGAGAGGAGTCATTCATCAAACAGAACTGGATTGTTCCCACAATACAGAACACTTGGCTAAATTGCAAAAGCCAGTATAATACTCCTATCTTCAGATAAACAGTATTTGCTAGATAAATGAATTGTCGCAAATTATAATAAGTCAGGAAAACATAATTTTATTATAGAACAACTTGGGCACAACAACATAGAAAGAGTTTCATTTGCTCCCACATTTGCAGCATTGTGTCCTTGGTACTTTAAACATGACTTCATTGCATGCTATAATTATACCTCAGTTTAAAAATAATGTTAGGTCTTATTTTTATAGCATTATTATATGAGCACACTAATAATGAAAATCCTCAAGTCATTCCAAAATAATTAGAACTAAAGGTACAAATCACATTTTTATAGCTGATACTTTACATTTTCAAATATATGTTAAAATCAGTAAGTCAAATTTTCTTTCTGAAAACACAGCTGAGAAATCATAGAGAAAAAGTTGAATGTTCTAAAAAAACACTCAATTTTCTTTGGTTGTATTTTTGTAAAAAAAACGAACCATTAAATTAAAAAGGGTAGATAGACTTGCATGTTTTCTCATCCATGTCCAACATATTCTGTGTAATTCTTTTTGGAATATTTCCTTGACTCTGTGTTCTTAATAACACTAGTGTTATTCTGAATAATATACAAAAGAATGATTATCATTAGCCACTTAGTCAAATCTCCACAAGCAGTCTTTAGGGATGTATGGTTGGCACAATGGCTACTGAAAGTCCTGAAGATGATGATAGTCAGAATTCTAAGATGATCTCTAAAACCCTCACTTCCTGGCACACACTTCCAATTCCTCTCCATCTTCAGGGCGGAAGAACCTGTGATTGATGGGCTGTCACGCCTGTGATGAGGTCATTCCATATATGGCAAAGCAGATATAATAAAGGCCTCAAATCAGTTGATTTGAGTTAATCCAAAAGAAGATTTCTTTAGGTGGGCCTGGTGTAATCAGATAAAAACACAAGAAAGACTCTGCTCTTCTTAAAGAGGCAGGATTGAAAGCAGCACAGACTCTGTTGTTGGCCCTGGAGAAGCAGTCTGCCATGGATTCTAGAGTCACAAGGACACGATCCCTGCCAACCATCTGTACAAACTTGGAAGCTCATTATTCCCTAAGCTTCTATATGGCACAGGGGTCCAGCTTTGATTTCAGCCTCGTGCAACACTGAGCAGACAACCCAGTTATGCAGTACCCACATCCATGCCATGTAGAAACTGAAATAATAAATGTGTGTTGTTTTAAGCCACTAAATTTGTGGTAATTTGTCATGTTCCGATCGAAAATTAATTCAAAGATAAAATAACAGAAACTATGAATACCATTGTCTGTTTAAGTTACATTTTCTAGATGCACTAAATCCAGAGGACATTTATTTCTGCATTAAAGTCAGAGGGGAATGTTTTGATAATAAATAACATTCCAATATGCTTGATGCCATTCTCGCAGACAGGGTAGACTAGGGCCGTTTTAGCTGCCACGGTGAAGAAAAAACAGGACAGGAGAAATTGGTCTGGGCTATAAATGAGCCATGTGTCTCTTGAATGATCTCTAATTCTAATTAGAGAATAAGTTTTCCATGATGATGTTACCATGTGAATACTCAAAGATAGCTTTCTCACTTTCAACTTTCTATTCCTATTCGATTTTCCATTCATTAAAAAAAAAAAAATGTTGCGTTTGAAAGGAACAGTTTCTTTTTTCCCTAAATTAAGCAACCAAAATTTTTATAGCTTTGAGCATTTATAGTTTAGAGCCTTCTATAAAAAAAATCTCAAATATATATATATATATATACACACACACACACACACATACACACACACCCTCAGAAAAATATTCTAATATGGCTCATATGTATGGAAACTTTTGTATCTCTCTCCTGGTAAAAGCAAATTTATAAACCAATTGATCCAAAGACCCTTCTGTTTCTTATCTCAGGGCCATTATCTTCCCCAATTCTTGATCCACGGCCATTTTGCTCCTGGAAAATGACTCCAAACGTACTCTTCCCTACTCCTCAAACATAGCTTTTCAAGGGGTATGTCCCTCGTGGCCTGGAAAGTAATTGCTTTCTTAATCTCTGTCAATCTCATGAAGATAAAATGTTACTGCTTGAATAATTCATTCTTTTAAGATTATTTACAATTTAAAAAAGTATTGCAAGAAGTGTCTCTTTACCCAAAGGAAAAAATCCTTTAACCGTGGAAATTTTAGAACTGACAGGCTGGTTTTTAGCATTGTTGCTTCAAACCATATCCCTCAGACTGACGTCTATGAAGTTCAAGTTCATGTAATACTAGTCCTTTCCATATCCAAAGAGGTCTCAATTCAGTACAGGTTTGCTTTTTTCAATTTCTAAATGTGCCTCCTTGTAAGTTTCATCACTGAAGTCCACAGTATTCCTTAGGAACTTTTTTTTTTTTATTGCATTTTCAGTCACCTTGAACACTTTCTTCATCATTCCCAAGGTTGAGAAGCCCATTCTTGGAACTTCATTAGTTTGATTTCCAATCCTGTCATTATTTTTAATGGCTCCCTGAAATTGTCTCTAAATTGCACACGTTTTCTCATAGTCATGAATCACAGACTTTGGCATACATTTTCGAAATGTGATGATATTGTGTATAAGGAATTTTGCATATTAGATTGCACTTTACATGGTAATTACTAACAAATGCATACCTCCAACGGGGACCTCTTGTCTTTAGTCAGTATCCATGTATCCGACTGTCTATTCAACACCTGTTTAGACATTGGCAGGCATCTCAAACCCACGGTGCCCAAGCCAGAATGTTCCTAGTCACACCCTGGCCTGCTTCTCCACAGCCATCAAACCCTTTTGCCACAGACTTCCGCATACCAGCAAAGGAAGGCTCTATTCTTACCACTGCAAAAATGCAAATCCATAGCGCTCTTTACTTTGTTCCTTCCCTGACCTCTCACTGTGAGTCAGAAATTCTGCCATTTTACCTTCCAAAAACACCCGAAATTCTGTTTCCTCTCCTCATTGCTTCAGCGGGAATCAGCCCTTGCTTCTGCTCAGATTTATGGAAGTGGCTTCCGATTGCCTCCCTGCCTCCCACTCTTCCTGCCTTTCCATCTCGTCACGCAGCAAAATTTTTTTTTTAAACATTCCCCTCCCCCAAATCTGTCAATGGCTTTGCTTTAAAGTCACTGATTCAGGGGCCCGTGGGTGGCTCAGTTGTTAAGTGTCTGCCTTTAGCTCAGGTCATGATTCCAGGGTCCTGGGATTGAGCTCCCTGCTCAGTGGGGAGTCTGCTTCCCTTCTGTCCTTCTCCTGCTTTTGTGCCCTCTCTGGCTGTGTCTCCCTCTGTCAAATAAATAAATAAAATCTTAAAAAAAAAAATCACTGATTTAAATGTCTTGCCTATGAATTCTATGATCTGTGTCATTTTGTTTTCTCCTGATGTGTGGCCTTGCTCTCTTTTTTTCTTATTGTTGCTTTTTGCCTATCTATTTTGTATCACATTCCAGAATTGCAACTTTTGCTTTGTTGGATGCTCGATTTTCGTTTTTAATTCCTCTAACTAGATGGGGGCTTTGCTCTGGGATGTGATTAAGCTACTTGAAAATTGTTTGATCATTTTGAGATTTGCTTTTAAGCTCTGTTAAGTGGATGCAGAACAGCCTTTAATCTCAGGATATTTTTCACCTGTGACTCAGAGACGTCTCTTTCTCTTCTCCCTGAGGGACTTAATTCCCTCTGCATACAGATTCTTCTCCATGATTGAAGGTACAGAGACCATTCTCAGCACCAGTGAGCTCCCAAAATTGTCCCTCCTGCCTCCATCTGGTGGCTCCTTTTCTGGCTGTGGTGATTTCTTTTCTCACGTCACTGAAACCCTCAGTTAGGGATTCTGTGGAGGCCTACTCTCCCTGGGGTTCCTCCTCTCCTGCGTTTCAGGCAGTGGTTCCAACACCTGAACGCTGAACTCTGATCCTTCAATTTAGATTCTGGAGTCTGTTGGCTTACCCCCCTCTGCTCTATGTTCTGGAAACTTTTTCCAGGAAATAAGGAGGACACTTGTGGGGTCAGTCGCGTGATTACTTTCTCTTTGGGATCACTGTCCTGTACTGCTTACTGCTCAGTCTAAAAATTGTTGCTGCCATATATTCTGTCTGGTTGTATAAAGATCGTTTAAGGCAGAGGGTAAATCTGTTCCATTTTGGTTGACGGTGGAAGTCTAGAGGTTTTTTTTTTAATAGAATCAATGTTTGCAGTCTTTTGTTGTGCGGAGGCCAAGAAAAACAAGGCTGTACCCACCTCGAGTCTAGCCCTGACGTAAGTACCCGCCATCTTGACAAAGCAAAAGCTGGCGCCTTGCACCCCCTCTCCACCCGCTCCCCCCCTCAGTAGTATGTGTGAACAAATAGTTAACTTGCAGAAATCACAATCCTGCAAGACAGGAGTCTCCCTTGGTTTATAAATGTTCCAGTGCTAAATCTCACTAACAAGGATGCTTGATAGGAGGAATGTGACATTGCACCAGGAAACTCCCAACTGTCTTCATGTTAGTGCCTCATTGGAGGGAAAAACAGCCTTGGCTTGATAATAACCAGGCCTCCAATATCCTCACAGTCTTCTTTACCCTGATAGCCTTTCTGAACACCCCTTTGTCCTCACCCATCGCTGAGTCTACCCCTACTCTGCCTTTAAAAACTCTGACTGTAACCTGGTTCGGGGTCCAAGTCCCTAGTCCGCTGCATCGGGTATACTTGGGCCCAAGCTTAAGCTTGTCAAATAAATCCTCATGTTGTTACATCGGTGTCGGCTCCTTGGTGGTCTCTCAGACACGAAAACTCGGGCACAGTTGTTGTCTTCTTGTTCTTGCAGGTAGAACTTGTGTCAATAAATCCACTGAATAAACAGAATTATCTAGAATTAATCTCATTGCCCCAAGTCAATTATATTACCTGATTTTTAGAAAGTTTGAGCATAAGAACAATTACCAGCTTTACCTTGATTTTTCTTGTGTGTGTGTGAATGAGAAAGACAGATAGAGACAGAGAGAGAGAGACAGAGGGAGAGATTTTTGTCTATACTCTGTGGTTCTCTTTAGGGAATTGCCTGTCCGGAGTGGAGTGACATCTCAGCTCTAAAGCTTTCTCTGCTTCAGTAACGTTATCTATCATCCGCGGCTAAAACAGTCACGTGTGGCCTTTCATGTAACTTCTCTGCATATGCTTCCAGCTCCATGGTTCGAGTCATTTCCTGGTCCACTTCAACGGCTATGTATTAAGTCTCTCTATACTACGAGGTGTCAATCTCCTTGCTATGTAATTTTTCCTTGTCCTGATGCCTCTGCTGGCACCAATCCAGGAACATTCTGGTGTCTACATATTAGCTTCTGTTCATCAAAGTTAGGACAAATATCAAACCAAAGTCAAGAAACTGAAATTTAAAACAAAGAATGAAGGACTCCTGGGCTGGGTCATTTGGTAAAGCATGGGACTCTTGATGTCTTAATGAGTTGGAAGTTCGAGTCCCTCATTGGATGTAGCAATTACTTGAAAATAAAATCTTAAAGTTTTTTTAATGTAAAAAAAAAGAATGAGGCAAATTTATATTTTGAATATCAATTTTTTGGTATTTTTTTCTATTTAATTGTTTTCTAGGCATGTGTGGAACATTGAAGAAGAGAAAATATTTGTAAAATATTATTCTTCAAAATAAGCCTAAAGGAAATATTTTCTAGTCAAGTAGAATTTTTTTTCACAAGAAAACACATTATAAAGAAAAGCAATAATAATTTTGGCAGTACTTTAATTTTTTCTATTAAAAAATCAATGTTTATAATACATTTTCTATATTCTTTTGGGAAAAAAACAATTTGAAAAGTTTTGGCAAGGCAACAAAATATTTTTAAAAGGATTTTAGGTAATAGTATTACAAAATTGTTCATTTTTAAAATAAAGCATTACTTTTCATTCAATACCTCTGTTTTTCTCTAAATGTAGCCTTCACAATGTCTACTTTTTCTTTTCTCTTAATGTGATGTTCATGTTGCTTCACATAAAGCTACTTCTGCAACTAGTATTAATTTTTTCACATGTATATATCTTAGAACATCTTTACTTATACTAGAAGCCAACTTTTCACATTTTCCCAATAAATTTTTAACTTGTATATTCTTTTAACACTTCACAAAGACATCCACAGTTTTTAGAATAGCAACAAAGAAAGCAGAATGTTTTCATTATCTGTTCTTTATAGACGTAAAAAAATATGTCTTATTACCCTACAGCAACCTAATCACGGTAACTATAACAACGGGAACACTCTCACACACACACACGCACACACGCACACACAAACAGAAACCTCCAAAACCTGTAAGGGAACTAAAATTACCTTCTGCCCTGAGACATTCCTACCAGTGGCTTAGTTAGGCTCATTCTCTAAGTAGAGTTAGGTTTTAGAAATTACAGAATCCGTAGTTCTTTCTCTAGTAATAGGGAAATAGAATAATTTTTTTTCTTTTTGTTCTCTACTGAATAGGCCTCAATGCATATCAATTGTTTATGTCAAGGTAGAGTGAAGTAATAATGGATTTAATAAAGCTTTGGCTCTATGGACACTGACAGCAAAGAGAGACGATATGCCTTACCCGTTCCTTTCTTAACAGAGAATTGTTTGTTTTCTTTAACCAGGAATCAAGTGAATTTCCAAGGCTGTGGGACAGGTCTTATTTTATCTCACTTTTTTTGGTCATGATTTTTTTATATTGTCTGAATTTTATTTTTTTAAATCTCTGTTTCTGCCCTTATTCTAGAAATGTAATTACTTGTGGTTCTTGTCTAGGTTACAGGTGTAGATTATATTCCCAACATTGTATACTACAACTGGCAGAATTTTCCTTCTGAAAATCCCTTACTTACCACCATTTGTTTCTCCTACACATTTTAAAAAACGTTTCTTTATAAATATTCTTTGTTTCCTGTGTTTTTAATAATTACTCGTACTTGAATAAGATGTTTTATTTCTGGAATAGTCATTTGCAAGGGATTCATCTGGGAGGGACCATAGTTTAGGCAGCAGGATTTCTTCTTACAACACACAGTTTCTTCAGCATCTACGTTCTGTGAAGACAGCTGAATTCAGCGCCATCAGGTTGGGCCGGATTCAATGTCATGTCTTCTCGGTCTATGTGGAAGACGCTGTAATTTTTCATTCAGACCAAATTGTGATTTTTTTTCCCTTGAAACCAGCTGGGGCACAACTTTGCCATGTAGTTAGATGCCTCATTTCTGTGTTTTCTTTGTGGGAAGCGAATAGCTAGCATTTTTTACTTTAAAATATCCCGCTTACTAGGGACGAGGGTGTATTTGGGGCTTTGTCTGAGATCTACAGCCATGGATGTTAGCTCGTTCTCCTGTATAATTGTTTTATCTTAATTGTTGTTTAGAAGCTTCCTATTTTTAATTCAGGGTTTCTAATATCGACTTCCTCAGTTTTAACTGTGGGTAAGGATTTCGGCATCCCGTTTTTAGGTCTACTTGTGGGGGATTTAACAGAAAATTTAAAAAAGGAGACACAATCCATTTACTCATCCAGAATTCTTCACCAGTGCTTCAAAAAAACAAAAACAAAAACACAGTGTTTGTCCTTTGCATCACACCCTCTTAACTCTAAGGCTGATCTCTGTGCTCTTTCATGATGAAGACATTGGTCCCCATCCTCTGCAGATATGGAAAACCAGTTCCTGGCATTTCTTCTTCGTTCAAACACGATGTACAACTGGTTACCCAAAGATATCCAGTGATCATTTTCTGGAACGCAGTTCTTTGGGGCAGACATAGGTATATCACTGTTCAAAGTACTTAGAAGAATAATGGAGTCATAATCACTAATTTAAAGGCCAAAGAGTTAAGATAGCACTTCAGGAAGGTCCTGCCACATCTATCACTAAGACATTACTTTTTCTTTCTAGCTTACCTTTTAATACAGCTAGTAAAATTGAAACCTTTTTAAGGCTCATATCGTTTTGCCTAAAAATATTTCTTTTTCGGCCTATATTTCTTTTTCATACAGAACAGGAAAGAATGAATACAAAATACTCTGTCCTTGAGGTTATTTAGAGCTGAACTTTTGACTTTTTCCCAGCATGAACCTGTGAATCTCGTTAGACGAAAAAGACTCAACCCTTGAAGTGATGAAAGCTCAGCAGTGAACCCCACACAGCCCAGGGTCACCCTGCATCCCCTCAGCTGCCGGCAACTTCTCTAAGTTTCCATATAATTATTCAAGACACTGATTCACCTCTTCCAAGTGCTGATGCGGCGTCTTCTCTCTTCTCTCAGAGACTGAGCTTCTGATGGAGCCACAAAGGTTAAAGGGAGTTCACAGAGTGTGGACACCTGTCAGACTTCCTTAGGAGCCCGGTGTCTCTAATTGTGTCTGCTCACGGTAACCTGCGCAGTCCACTGCAAAGAGGGGATACAGAATATATCCTGACTTCCTATTCCTTCACGTTGCTGGCTGAGAGCAACCATAAATGCCATATTTCTTGAGATACCATGGCACCTACGCCATCTTCTCTGTGGTGCTGAGATTTTTCCTACGTAGTAACCATATCCCTCTACCAATGAGGGAATTATTGTTTAATTAATTCAAGGTATGAGATGAATACATTCTGGAGATCTATGTGCAGCATGACAGTTATAACGACTAATACTGCATTGCATACTTAAATTTTGCTGAGGGAATAATCTTAAGTCTTCTCCTGTACGGTGTCCCCTCCTCGGAACCGATGGTAGCTATGTGAGGTGATTAACTTGACCGTGGTAATCATTTCACAATATGGCTGTACATGAAATCATCATGTTGTATACCTTAATAGTTTCATGCTCTACAACCTACCCATATACGACTTTTATTTCTCCATCATATCTCATACAGCTGGGGAAAATATAATTTTTAAATATTTCGAAAATAAGCTATTTTTGAAATAGGTTGTTACGGTTTCATAATTTCATCTGCTGTTATTTATATGTAGGCTTCTGCTACAATTTATCTCAAGAGCATTTTGAATGAGACATTAGAGGCAATAGTGTGTATCATTCCTTTTTTCCTCAATTGTTTTTAAAAGACTTTTAACAGCATGCTTGTTTCGCAGAAAATGAAGACAGCAGTTAGTTTAAAATTTACCATGTATCTTCACCAATAATAAGGAAAGAGAGGAGGTTCAAGGCTTTTCAAATGTGTTTATTATTATTCTTATTATTTTTTAATTTTCACGTATTCCCAATGCTAGAGCAATCATACAGCTTCATTGTGTGAGTTTTTTCTCACTTTTCTTCTTCCTTTCATCTTAATTTACAATTAATTATTTATGGTAGCCCCAGAATGTATACATTTAATTATTTTCATCAAGAGCCCCCACGTTTGTTTTTTTTTTTTCCCTTCCTTATGAATTTTCAGCCACCCCTCATGAGCACATGGAGGTCAGAGACCAAGTAGCCCTGTCTTCTAACAGCTTGGGGAAGGGCGGGGGAAAGTGTGTCGAAAAACGCAAGAGCAGGTTGGACAAGCACAGAACAACACGTATGATCATAATGTACACGATCCAATGTTCCTCGAGGTATGAAAGGAACCAGCACGTTTCCTAACTTAAGTACTTAGTAAAGTAATACAATGTACACAGGAATACAAAGTAAAGGAACACAATACATGGGATATAATGGAGATAATGAACACACCTACAGAATTATTTAGGAGGAGGATATTTCCTTGTGTCTTTTCAACAGTTTTGATGTATCGTCTGTTGGTGGATGAACTAGATGGCTCATACATATTCCCCTGAGCAGCATGAGTTCATAAACTTTTACACAGCTGATATGTGGGAAGTAGTGGTTGGAACAGTTAGATTTTGATCTCGATATTTCTCCCATCGTTAATTACTCTTAGAAGAAAAAAAAAAATGTTGTTTCTCTGTTTCTTCAGAGTTGTTTTTAAACCCTTACATGCTTTAATAAAATAAAGTTCTTAACACTGACACGGCTTCCTTTCTGTACCAAATAATGAATTTTCCAGAGAAATTAGAAAATGTGTATATATATATACACCATGAAGCTTATAGGCACACTATTTAAGTTCCTGAGGAGAATATCTAATAGATATATTGAATTGTCACAAAATAACCTAAGCCTTTTTAAGACCTAGCTATATATATCAATAGCAAACACGGCTGAATAGACCAATTGCTAGTTTTAAAAATCTAATAGAAGGACTACAGAGCTTCAAATTCTTATGAAAACAGAATGATTTAAAAAGTTCTTGTTCAGATGCAAAAGTTTTTTTTTTTAGAACTTGAATATCTAAGGTCGCCTGGGTGGCTGAATGGGTTAAGCTTCTGCCTTCAGCTCAGGTCATGATCTCAGGGTCCTGGGATCCAGCTCCACATCGGGGTCTCTGCCTAACAGGGAGTCTGCTTCCCCCTCTCTTGTGATCTTTCTCTCTCTCTGTCAAATAAATAAATAAAATCTTTAAAAAAAAAAGAGAGAGAACATGAGTATCTAAAATATTATGATTAATTATTGAAATAATTATAAAATATATAATTATATATAAATATATAATTAATATATAAAATAATATGATTAATTATTATATTATAAACCCCCAATAGTTAAGACTTTCTCAAGTGGCATACCATAATTCTTTCACTTATTTTAGTGAGAGGATTTATCTTTCAAATGTCTTAATAATAAAATCAAGTATGTAATCGTTACAAGCAAGCTTGAGATTGGTTCAAAAAAAATACACTTTTTTTTCTGTGTAAGACAATTTGCATTGTAGATTGGAATTAAAATTAAAATTAATTTAATTAATTAATTAAAATTAAGAGAGAAATAAAGAATGAGTTTAATTTTTTAAAAATTCAGATTATATATGTCTATTATGTCTAGGTAAGCCCAATTATAATTTTATCCCAAATGGATTGTTCATTTCTTTCACTGAGCTAGTCACTATGTGCTTGAAATATTTCACGAATTTCTTGTTAACAACTCCTTTATTTTTGTTTCTTTTTGGCCAACACAGCCACATAAGCCAATATTTAGACGGTTAGAATTTAATGACTAAATCAAAAGCTTTGCTATCTGACCCTTAAGAGACAGTTCTATGTTTTTTGGTTGAGTTTCCTCTGTTTATAGGTTTCCTACATTTGGCAGAGAGACATTTACATGTCCATAGGTTTTATGTTCCTTGGCTCTGATGCTCGTGCTCCCTGTGAATGGCGTCCATGCCCTTTCACTTGATTGGTGCACGCAGAAATTACCGGAAGGCTGTGGTGAATCAATCAGACTCATTACCTTCAAGTAACACGTTAGCCTTTTCCACAATTTTTCTGTCTGGAAATGTGATTTGGACCTCTAAAAAAATACATTACCTTCAAAATTTGCAGTGACAAGGATATAAACAGAGAATGTGCTGGTTTTGCAATTGTGTATTTGAACATTATATCTACATAGTTTCCTTTATTGACATCCTAAATATGTCTAGCTTATTTTCCTACTTCCTAGCTTACTTTCCTTACTTCCCTAAATATATATACCCTACTTTCCTTGTATAATAGGATACAAACAAGTATACAACTCTTTGACAGGGTGTTTATATTAATACTTAATTAAAAATTACTAAAAACTGAATTTAGTTTACCTTTAATTTTATGTAAAATGATGCAATTTCATGTAAAATGTTAGGTTTGAGGAAGAAACACAAAAGTTACATTATATATAGTATACCATGAAGTTTCTATGACCTACAGTGAGATGTATAAGAATTTGAGTATTGTGAATTTTTTTAAGGATTTTTTTTAAGGTTTTATTTATTTGACAGAAAGAGAGATCACAAGTAGGCAGAGAGGCAGAAACAGGTTCCCCACTGAGCAGAGAGCCCGACTCAGGGCTAGATCCCAGGACCCTGAGATCATGACCTGAGCTGAAGGTAAAGGCTTAATCCACTGAGCCACCTAGGCACCCCTGAGTATTGTGAATTTTTAAGTTAGTTACTTGCATGTCTTATATCCATAGATATACAAAAAATATTCTGTTAGCCTGAAGAATCTAACTTTTAATCAACTACAAAATGTATCTACTTTGATATTTATGGGACATTGTGATCGTGATCAAAATATAACGTATTAAAATATTTTGGGGAAGATTTACCCTTAATTTACCATAACATCATTCAGGAAGAGGTGATAGGTAGTATATTTTAAATGAAACAAACTAAGGCTAAATTCTCGTGTCCATATTAATTATATTCTAGGGCTATAGTGGGCTGATCACTTAGGTTGTTAATACCTAGAATCTAAAATATTAAATGTTGGCACTAAGGGGCGACAGTGACAGGTAGCAATCTTGCTTGATTTTCTCCCAGTGATTTTGAGAACATTTCACCAAAACTTTCCCTTCACTTTCTGGCATTCCATTTACTTAGAACATTTATTTGTGAGTAGAGGCTCTCAAACTTGAACATGCATTCGAAATACCTGGAGAAAAGAAAAAAGAACCACCTGGAGAAGTTGTTAAAACATATTGTCAGAACCCCCCACCCAGTACCCAGTTTAGCAGTTGTAGAACAGAGCCCAAGAATTTGCATTTTTACCAATTCCCAGGTCTTTTTTTTTTTTTTAAGATCTTATTTAATCATTCCACATGGAGAGGCACAGCGAGAGGGAACACAAGAAGAGGGAGTAGGTGAGGGAGAAGCAGACTTCCCGCTAAGCAGGCAGCCTGACACAGGGCTCGATCCTAGGACCCTGGGATAATGACCTGAACTAAAGGCAGATGCTTAACGACTAAGCCAACCAGGTGCTCCCAATTCCCAGGTCTTGTTGATGTTGCTGATCCAGGGACCACACTCTGTAAAACACTGTTCTGGAGAAGAAAAGGAATTCCATTGACTAAAAGCATAGCTGCAATATAACGGATGCTTGTTATTTTTTTTTTAAAGTTTTTATTTATTTAAGTAATCTCAACACCCAACAAGGGCACAAACTCATGCTCCTAAATCAAGAGTTGCATGCCCTTCTGACTGAGTCAGCCAGACACCCCACTTGTTATTTATTTTTATTAAGTAAATTAATGTATCTGTTAGACATTTGCTTCTTCTAACAACTTCTGTGTGGTGTTTACGCTTTGGGCTCCCCATATGATTGCTTTTGGTAATATATTTTAGCATAACTGTTTTTACTAATGCTTCCCTAGAAAAAGAACTTGTGAGTCCCCTCCTATTAGATACACTAATATTATAGCAGTATAAACACGTTATACAAGTATTACACACAGGGTAGGAAATAAAGAAAAAGGAAAGAGAGAAAGAAACTAAGAAAAGAAAAAAAAAACTCCTACGATCTAACAAGGAAACACAAACATTGTAATCATAATTGATTTTTGACTTTTTTTATATCTCCCTTCAGAACTCTTGAGAGGAAATATTTCGTGATGTCATGGTAGCTCAGATCCACGAGTTGATGGTGTTCACGTCACGGAGACTGGCAAATGCTCCTTCTGCTCTGAGGCTCATTTTACCAGCCTGCCAAGATTGCTGCTGTTGCCTTTGTTGCTTTGCTGTGTATAAATTTGGTTTCATTACAGCCCTTCCCTTCCCTTGGAAAACATGAGGAAGACAGAAAATTGGAGTTACTGACCCTTTACTGTACCTAAAAATTTCCTTTCCCCTAACAATTGTGATGTTATTATTGACCCAATTTATGTTCAGATCTACTGAGTCTTGCATGCGGTTTGTCACAGCCGATATCTCACCAGTCTGACAGCAAGTCTGAAATTCAAAAGTCAGCGTACCATATTATACTCTAAATAATGATCCCAAGCTGAACACCAAAGGCTTTAATACCCCCTTGGCTAATGAAAACAATAAACCCAACTGTAGGTAAATGACAGGTGCACAGCTAGAACCAGGTTGCCTTCTGATCTTTGAAGCTCTCCAGTCTTTTTCACAAAATGATAGATTGTCTTATTTCCATGGTTTTCTTCACGGTGCTTACTTGCCTGATTCGGTTGTTCTGCAAGCAAGCCTTAGCATCACGGAAACTCATCCATAGGTGAAGTCATCATTTACACTCAAAACAGATCCCAAGGTGGTGAAGTTTCTACAAAATCGGTTTTGCAGTACGACTTTGAGACTCAGGAATCATGTTGTACTATGGCAGACTACAGTTTGAAGTGATTAAAAGAAAAAAAAGCTACATCTTACATGTGGCTTCTATTCTTTTATACCCATTATAAAAACAAAACCGAAAAACCTTGATATGGCAATTAGATGTGCAAACAGCTGTCCGGCCGTAGCAAATAGCAAGAATAGTCAGTCAGGGAATCGTTTTTTTTAGGCTAAAGTTCCAGTTTCACAAGAACCACGAACTGACTCATGGATTTTCCCAGCTGTGGAAAGAAGTACTTCTTTTTTTTTTTTTTTTTTTTTTCTGCCAGAAGCCTGTGTTTAGTTATTTTAATCAGTTCTATTTAGTCCTGGAACGAAATTCAAAGCATTGAAGGTATCCGAAAGAAGTACTTCTGCAGAAATTCTCTGAAGGTCAGAAAGCCAACACCCAACCTCCGTCCAGCAGACCTTTTGTCCTACCAGGTAAAGAGATATTTTCAGGATGATTAATCCACAAATGAGTCAGGAAACGTTCGCTGCTGAGGTCCACGTACTCATGGAAGCAAAACTGGGTCCATGATGGTTCTCGTGGACCACATTTCCCCTCTGAACTTTGAGTTTAAAAATACCATGTCAAGGTGCCTGGGTGGTCAGTTAAGCATGTGCCTTCAGCTCAAGTCACCATCTCAGGGTCCTGGGATCAAGTCCAGCGTTGGGCTCCCTGCTTCTCCTTGTCCTTCTCATTTTCTCTCTCTCTCTCTCAATCTCAAATAAATAAATAAATCTTTTTTAAAAAAGTCTTAAAAAAATAAATATCTAAAAAAAAAAATCTTAAAAAAAACAACAACATGTCTTCCATGTTTTATGGTATGTTGGGATGCTAGGAACATTAGAAATCTTGGTTGCTATAAGACCAATACCTGAAGAATATACAAACCTTATTTTATTAGACAGTCCCACTTTTGAATTTACATGTAGTTGCCTCATATAAGATTATCTCTTTCATTAATTACAGAGAATTATAGGCTCTAAGTTTTTGACCTGAGAGTTTTTCCTTGAAAGGGCTGCTAATAATTTCTTTTTGAAAAAAACATAAGGACATTACAAAAGGCAGCTAAAAATCAATATTTATTTTATAGATATTTTGAATTAAATCCTTTTACATGATTAGGTCTGTAAGAAGTTACAGACTTGGCCCTTATTAATTTATTCTTTCTTTTCCTCCTCTTACTTAAATAAATGACTCTTCTGAGTTTTAAACTAACTCTCTACCTTGAAATTTTATTGAGCATTCAGTCATAAAGTTCTACAGCTATGTTAGGTTCATTTTCTATATTTGGTTGATGAAATAGTTTAATATTCTTATATGCCTTTTTTTTTTGTTTTGTTTTGTAAGAATTTAATGTGTAAACAGGAAAATAAGCATTATAGCAACAAAACAGTTTGACCTATTAATACAGCAATTTTAAAGACACTTCACCAACAAGTACTTTTTTATATACAGGAGGCTACCTCTGCATTGAAGTTTAAAACCTTATGGAATAACTAACTTCACAGTCTCAGATTTTAAGCCAGAAGGACAAGATTCATGCTGGTAAAGCAACCTGCAAATACTCCCTGTTCTCACAGTTAGTCTACTTTCAACTTATAAAAAGAGGAAGACAGTGCACTTAAGGCAGATGGCTGGGGGCTCCTGAAGTAAATCCCTGCCCAAAGGGGTTGTCTTACCATCTGCGGACTAAAACTGGAGGCAAAACTGAAAGCTAGGAAAATAAATACCTGCATCTTAAGTGCATTTGACCGATTCACAGGGTCATCTGCAGAGTTATACTGAAGCAGGTAAACAACTGTTGAGATCAGATTTCTATAAATTAAATGGTATTTGGCTAAAGTACTAAGGAAGTGAGAATAAAACATCAATGTTTTATTTAACAATCCTAAGTGACTATTTGCCCATTACAACTAGAAACTTTAAGTTTCTACTTTCAGTTTAGTAGGTTGCTGTTTTAACACGGACTTTCTTTTGTTTTCCATTTAGAATGTTTAAAATTTCCTAGAAGCTTATTTCAATAATTCACATGTGATGGGCACACTGAACTAACAATGGTCTTCACACCCACCTTGAATAATCTGAGGAAGTATTAAAATTGAAAGTGATGTTTTTTCCTGAGAAAGTCATGTTTCAAAATGGCACAAGACATAAATTTTCTCCAGTCCTTCCCTTCAGAACATAAGATGGGAAAATCAGTATAAAATAGTTTGTGAAGACAACATGCTTGTTTTTCAAAACTGCTTGTTTTCAGTCACTTAACGAAGCTACCAGTTTTCAGAGGGTGAGAACCAAGTTTAAGAAGTGATCATTTCTATAAGGTATGAATGAACACACATGGCAAATTTCGGTTAGTGTGTAAGCAATTTTTATAGGAAGTAGTGTACAGGTGGAGAAACTAAGGCACAGAAAACTTAACCAAGCTCATTTTCAAGGTTGAGTCTATAGTAAAGGTAGAAACAGAATCTAGGGCTTTGATTCTCAAGGTTAGAAGGTAATGGGACTATCTTCCCAAAACGGAAAAATAATCTTTATTCTTTTTGGTAGAGAATATTAAGAAATCATTTAAAAATATACGATATGAATTCCCTTGAAAATCTTTGGCATTTGTGTGTCTTTGGATGCTGGGGGGTCTAGGTATTTACTCTGCCAAGATATTAAAAGTCAGGGGAGCCAGTTTTTAATCAAAACAAAAAAGATTAATCTTAACTTTAAAATGACCTGAGTTTTATTCTGCAGTGTTCTGTAAATCAATTGGATAACTGAGTCCTGTGAAATTTAACAATGGCCATGACAACTCACAGATTTTGTACACATGCATTCTGCAGTGAGATTTATACGGCTAGAACTTTATACTTTTGTAAATTACAAATTAGTTATCTAATTTTTCATAAGCCCAACTATTCAAAGATCAAACTTAATGACAGTGAGATGATTATATGTTAAATGGTATTGAGTTGGCTCCAAATTCAAGTATTTTTTAAGTATCCAGGTTTTTGTACGGACTAAGATGTGACCTGGGAAATTCATGAAGTTCAGAGTGGCATTTTTCCCTGTATGTTTTTGATCACAAAACTTCTAATCTCATGAAATATGCAATTGTAAGAGCTCCAGTAGGTTTTTGTAGTCATAATGCAGCACAGAACAGACCATGCAAAAGTAAAAGATAAAGCTATTTTCAAGTTTCTTTGTTTTTAAAGTGCTCTTTGTGCAGTATTATTACATCAACTTCCAGACTACAGAAATTCACTATAATGACTAGTAATAGTTTTACAACAGATCGAGTTCCATAAGAGTAATTTGTTCAAGTATGAATACATAGATTAAAAAATGGAAAAACTCTGGGCACACTGAAATCCCAGTGATACAAGAGAAATCCACTTAAATACATAAGACAGATGACAGGGGTGGTGAGAAGGAAATGTCAGAGTATCAGAGACTGATTGGTAAGGTAAGTAGTATTTAAACTCAAAGTGGTTCTGAGTATTTCGACAGCAAGTATCTGCCCAGCAAAAGAGGAACGAAAATATAATATTCCTTATCAGAAATAGAAAACAAGTCTGTCCAAATGTTCAGAAGTGGTATCATCAAGATATTTTTCAAGAAATCTCATAGCTAATAGGTTGCTTCATCCATGTTGTCGTCACTGTCTGCACCAAAATCATCTCCATCTTCAAAGTATGAATTAATGTAGTCATTTTCCTCTTCTTGCTCTTCTTCATCATACTCCTCTTGTTCTGCAGCATCATCGTCCTCCTCCTCATCGCCTTCTTTACTCTTTTCTTTGCCTCCTTCTTTCTCTTCGTTTTCCTCATCTGATTTTTCACCATCACCTCTCTTTTCCAGTTCCTCAAATTTTTTCAACACATCTGCAGTATTAGTGAGTGAAACGCTTTTGCTTGTATCTTTCACCTTTTCGGATTTCGGGCCTGCTTTTTTGCACTTCTTCCTTGGCATCATTTCTCTGGGGAGTCTTCTCCAATCTGGTATCCATTCCTCTTTGTATACCTTCATGTATCTTTTACTATATCTTTCAATATCTTGTTTTTCTTCAGGTGTTTCTATGTAATAAGGCATTCTTTTCATAGTTTCTCTCAACTCCTGTTTCAAGGCCAGCATATAATCTTCACCCTCTCCTGCTTTCAGTGGCACTGGTTTATAATCAGAAAAGTGGGTAAATTCTGTGAATGTGACCTTCCTTATATGGAAGTAAAGTCTTTGCAGATGTAATCACATTAAGATGAGGTCACAGCGAATCAGGGTGAGCCCTCTTCCAATGACGGGTGTCCTTCTAAGAGGGAAATCTGGGCAGAGACATGCACAGCGGGAAAACACCATATGAAGATGAAGGCAGTGAGTGGAGTGCTGCAGTTACAAGCCAGGAACACCAGACAGTGCCAGGATGTTCTACAAGCTGCTCACTAAGTCTTGAGGCTTGGGTAAAACTGTGCAGCCGAAGTGCCGGCCGGCAAGGAAGGGGTGCAGACAGAAGGCGCGGGCGCTGGGATACCCGTTCCACCTCTGGAGAAGCGCGCTCCGCCCTCCACGCGGTCTCTCTTATATGCCTTTTGATAAAAGTAATTCTTAAACTGCATTTGGAATTAGTAAAGGGGGGGCATTGTTTTTATGAAATTATGTAATTATTTTCTATTCTGTCTTTATTGTCAGTGATTTTTTATTACTTTATTATTCAGTGATAAATTTAGTGGTCACTAATAGTATTTATGCTAGCCAAATTTATTAAATTATTTAACTATTTGCTTTTCCTTCGTTCTCTCTCCACACGCACACACACAAACACATACAAACATGTTCTATGTTCCTGAGATTACCTTTGGCTATATAAATATCAGCTCTTTGTGCCTATATGTATGATTTTAAGAGTTTTATTTGTATTTTTATCATAAGACTTTTTTAGTGTATGTATCTTATTATACCTTGCCTTAAGTTGCTTTGGGAGTAGTACTAATATGTTAATTGTGAATATAAACACCTTGAACTTATGATATTTTTATCACATACATTGGAAACCATAAAGGTATAATATATGTGCTTACATGCATAAATTGGAAGAAACACCCTTTAACTTTTGTTAGTTCTTTTCACCAAGAACTGTGTCCTTTACGTATAGGACAAGTTGTATAACTTGCATACCAAGGAAGGTTGTAATTGTCACAAAAGCTTGGTTTAGTTATGTGGGCTACTAGATGGTGGATAGATCTTCTGAACTTCAATTTTATTTGAGAAATTCTAAAGAGACATTACTAAGAGAGAAAAGAGCTCTAAAAGGTCAGATCTGACCTTTGTGTTGGCTTTGCCGGCAGTTGGCTTGGCACTTATGGTTAGGCTGTTAGGTCTTCATATCTTCCTAATGGACATGGACAGTTTCACTGAACACTGGGGTTGGACAAGACCCTTCTCTGGTGAGAATGAGCAGCATAAAACAAGACACGCCCTTATCGTGACCTACGTGGTGACCATTGCTTCTTTAGCACATAGAGTTCTAACTTCACTTCACTCCACCCCCATTCTAGATCAAGGTATTAAGATAAGAATTGCCCTAGTTGCTGAAAACATCCAATCCTGGCAAAGCCCTACTTCTGTAAATCCTCCCCAAAAGCATCTGCTATAATCCATATCCAAAATATATCCTTTCTAACAGGCTTTGAAGAGCTGCTCTTGTGTTTTGTGCAAAGAGGTATAAAACAGCAGATGCTATGGTGACCAAGTGAAGTTTCTATGGAAGTAAGACAGCCCCGCCACAGAGGGGGACCCTCAGCTCATTAACAGGGTGACCTCTGCCATTTCCTATCTCTGTCAGTTCCATTGAGTGCTGTGACCTCAGCTGGGAGATGAGCTCATGCTAGATTGAGTTTGGTTCTTTACATGAACTCTTAATTTTTTGGCTTGTTTTGTTTGGCTTGATTTCCTAGGAACAGGGTATCTTGGATTGGTTGTTGTGATTATCCAAACAGATTTATATTGTTCCTGGTGAAATTGTTTTCTAACATTCCGCCACCTGATTCTACAGTCCGGTTACATGTTTAGAGTCATGAGGATTGGTTGAGAAGAGGATGAAAAGTCCATACCTAGCGAAAGGATGGGCATAGACCAATTAGGTCTTCACTCGAGACCGGTGGAGGGCTGAGGACTTCAGACGGTCTATCCATATTTTGAAAAACTTTGCTTCATATCATCATTTTAAAACTACATGAGGACTTTTGTTAATATGAATACATTTCTTTTTTTTCCCCATGCTTTTCAAGCTAAAAGAAGCATAATCACACTTAAGGAAAAAAAAAAAAAATCAAAAACATGAATCTGCCTATACCAGTCTATTTGTGTCCAACATTCTAGATTCCAAATTTTTTTTTTTTTTTTTTTTTTTTTTTTTGCTTGCTTTGCTGCACCCAGTATCCACATTTCCTCCTTGTTTAAGATATAGGGCAGTGGTAGCAAAAACTTCTGGACGCTTCGGGTAATTTAGTTCCATGGTGTTCACCACACTTAACGATTCCCCATGCTGGACAGACGCTTCTATTGACAACAAACACTTGACACTTCTCAGATAATTGCTTTACTGCTGCTGAAATATCAGTTGCTTCCTCTCATGAATCATTACCCATCACTTCAGCACTGAACTCAGAACCTCATTCTCTCCCCTGAGGAAGCCCATGATCACCGACCTGTGGTAAGGAAAGCTTCATATCTCCGTGCTCCTTAGATAATTGACTGGAGATGTTTAGTGGGGCAAGCATTATGTAAATATGCAAATATTTGAATTTGACCAGCTTTGGGGCATAGCTCAACATTGGAGAGGAGTAGGTGCAAAGGGTTAGGAACATTTCCAGTGAATGATTTTCATGATTTAGCACAAAACTTAGGTCAGGTAGTAAAGGAAGTGAGAACCCAAAGAGAGTGATAATTAGAGAAATCAAGTTTGTGTCAGTGAATTGGGAGTCTTAAAGTTGACTAATTACTATGTAAGCAGACCAAACTTAATTAACCGGGAGGAGATCAGGTAGAATGTAGAGAAAGGAATCCTTAAAGTTGAGATTTTTAAAAAAATTATAGTTATGGGATGCCTGGGTGGCTCGGTCAGTGAAGTGTCTCCCTTCAGCTTGGGTCATGATCTCAGCGCCCGGGGATTGAGCCCCTGCATCAGGCTCCCTGCTCAGCAGGGAGTCTATTTCTCCCTCTCCCTCTGCTCCTCCGTCTCTCATGCTCTCTTTCTCTCTTGTGTTCTCTCAAATAAATAAGTAAAATCTTTAAAAAAAATTCTAGTTATTAGAAATAGCAAGCCCAAGTGTAACCTTTGGGAAAATATAAGATGTAGGTAATAAGCAAATGGTGGTGAGGACTTCAAGGGTTAAGAGAGCTGATTCATCTTCTACAGAGATGTGGAAATTGAAGTTCTAGGGGAGGGAGTGTTCTCCTGGGTCCAGTCAGCCGTCCGTCTGAAAACAAAGGTCAACTCTTGAAATTGAGAATTTAGAGCAATTTCTTGGTAACTTGAGGAAAGCACAGGGCATGAGCTTGAGAGATAAGGGGATGGAGAATTGTGGCAAAGATAGGGACAGAGAATATAGGAATAATGGTTCCAATGTCAATGCATACTGCAGATGATAGTCAACAATCTGAAGAAATGACCTGGTGGTATCTGAGGTAAAAAGAGAGAATGAAATTAGTCCTAAAGTTCTCTGTAGGCTCATATATAATTAGCATGACAAATAGTACACAATATTTAATTAGAATTGTGAGCCCACTAGATGAATGTATCTCTTTCGGAAAGGCCAGCTTCATTGTAATTTGAGATTCTGTGAAAGCTTACAGGGTAATGGCTCTTCAGCATAGTCAAAAGTTTATGGTGGACCATCAGCTTGGTCTCTAGGTAGAGTGTTGGCCTCCCAGGACCCCTGGCCTCTCAGGACACTGCACACTACTTACAAAAAGATTTGACTCCTCTCTAAACCACGTCATTACATACCTTTGAGTTAGTCATGGAACTTTCCTGATCTCTGTGACTTGTCTATATAATGACACCATGATATAGCAATATAATTCATGATGTATTCTCAATTCTTCAGAACTTATAAAAGAAAGAAGACATTTTTTAAAAAGTGGGGAGAC
The DNA here is from genome assembly GCF_922984935.1 of Meles meles. Taxonomy (NCBI): domain Eukaryota; kingdom Metazoa; phylum Chordata; class Mammalia; order Carnivora; family Mustelidae; genus Meles; species Meles meles. The sequence continues at coordinate 86,833,466 of NC_060077.1, read as the reverse complement.
AAAATAAATTACAGAGTAACTTTACTTCAGGTACAGCATCTTATGCATTGATATACACATTAAAAGCCTATGTAATTCAAAATGGTGGGAACTGGGGTCTGAGAGTGGGGAAAATGAGGAGATGATGGTCAAACAAAGGGTACAGACCTTCAGTTATATGGGCTATGTAACTTCAGGAGATCTAATGTACCATGTGGCAACTGTAGTTAGTAACACCATGTTTATAGTTGAAATTTACTAAGAGCTGATTTTAATGTTCTCACCTTAAACACATACACACACAAGTTGTAACTTCGTGAGTAATGGTATGTTAATTAGATTATGGTAATCACTTCACAACATAATAGGTATATCAAATCATCACACTGTACTCCTTAAATCCATACAATTTTTTATTCGTCAAGTATATTTCAATAAAGCTGCAAAAAAGAAAAAAGAAAAAGAAAATCTAACTTTACATGTAGGTCTATCAAGCCTGGTACAATGTTTCCTACACATGGTGTAACAGAAACAGAACACTTTAAGAGAGAGCTGTTGGAGATGTAAATGCTAAAAGCAACACAAACTGAAAACCTAAATACTTGGCAGGAAAAAGGACGAAAAGGTTATAACGTTAATTATTGTGTGTTAAATTACAATTGGAAGACATCTGGAACTAGGGCGACTTTTTGTATAAAACCAACATTTCCTAAATAATGTTCCTGTCACCACGTTAAAACGAAGAGTTCAAATGCGACTTAAGTTGATTTGAAAAATACAGTTTCATTAAAATTATTTACTCCTATAGATTTTAGAAAATATTATATTAAAATGCTAATTTTAAAGCTTATTTTTTAAGAATATAAAAGCTGATATTTGAAAAAATCAGCTTACATGGAACAACTCATTATCTGAACCTGCCAATAACATTATTTATTGATACCTTTATGTTACCTTATATATTTAAGTCTAAGTCTAGTTTCCATTCTTTTATGATATATCATATATAAATCATGAGCAAGAGAAATATGCGTTGAGATAGAGCAACTAGATTTTCCAAAATCTCATGGGGTACTACTATATGTAGATTTTTCTAAATCATTTTCTCTTACTGTCAATAATGCAGACAATTTTTACAGGTTCTGGAATTGAGTATAGAAAGTATTACCCAATGTAATCCCAAATTTTTGCTTCAAAATTAATAAAATGGGAAAGGCAGTATAACAAGATTAACATGAAGAGTAAATAAGATGATTTATGCAAAGTACTCAATACTCACTACATGCCAACCAGTGTAATTGTTACATATATATATATATATATGTATGTATATATATATATATATATATATCAGCTATTACTGCATAGAATCTAAAGGAAGAGAAATTAATGTACTAGTCAAGAAAGTGAGACTTTATAAGACTGACACTTGGCATTAGTAGCTGAAATAGCTTAGAGAATTTGTGGGATCTCTTTAGATAAATTGTATAGTGAAAAAATTATCTCTTGATTGACCACCATTTGAAATATCAATGTTGACTTAGTTAAGCAAGATAACAGAGTCACTTTCCACACTTCTTTTAAAATTCTTATGATTCTTAGGGAGAGGGAAAAAAATCAGAAAGTCAGGTTGCCTTTAAATAAACTGAAACAGATTTCCGAGGGTCTGGGGGAAAAAAAAAATCACAAATGTCCTCTTTCCAATCTCAATCCTTCCATTCTGCTTTGCAGACCGAGGTAGGTAATTGAGATAACAAAGACTTCGTACTTTAGATTGTTCCTACTTTGAATTTCACTCAGATGTGAACTTGGACAAATCTTTCTGATATTCAGCTTCCTTTTGTAAAATTAAAGCAATAATTTAGGACTACCTTGCAGAGTCAGTGTCCAGATTAAATAAGATATGTAGGAAGTTGCCGTATGACTATCCCATACATGCATCCCTTCTTTCTGTAGAAAACCCCCAAATCAGTTTTTACAACATCAAGTATGCTGTAGAACCGAATAGTTTTTTTCTTTTATTCTGTTTGTTAGGTTCTAAAATTTAGAAATGAACTTGTGTATGCTGTTACATCATGGTGTTTGCCATTTTTAATAGGTCCCATTTGTAAATGGCAACAATGTCTTGTTTAAGTGTAAATGTTTTATGCAAATGTAACTCCATCACTGTATATAGTTGGCACAAATTATTCATTGTTTTGGTACACAGTTCTACATTGCCATAGGGTTTTCAAGATATGGGGTATTCCTGTTGTGGGATCCAGCTGTTTTTAATAATGGAATGTGATTAGATTCTTACTATTCAAAATAACACCGGCTTACTTCAGTACTAGGAAAATACAATCCTGTCCTCCTATTTCATTCTCCATTTATATAATTTATTATTCTTTGAATATAAAAGGTTTGCTTCATTTATCTGAATCTTTAAAAATACTTGGAAATATGTTAAATCAGCAGAATATAAATTTGAATAACTTGTACTAGGAAATTAGATATGTAGAAGAAAATATTTCTCCAAACATTTAAATTTTAGAATGAATTTCAGGAATTCTGAGTGAGATTTGTAAGTAGACAAACCCTCAACTGCAGACTGAAATTCTGCTCTATAATGAGGGCCAACTATGAGTTAAGATTCTTCCCATTTGTAGTAAATGTACTTTGTTCCAATATGTTCTTTTATTTTTTTATTGCTTTTTTAGTTTAAACATTTGTCTAAAACCCTGTTTACATCCTTCTGAGTTACTAAAACTAACACCTTTTGATTGCATGTGCAGGGTTGTGCTCTTTTGATTTGTATGTCTGGCTCTAGACGTGTGAGCAGTCAATGCACAGAGACTAATTGAACATATATCTACTTAAAGAATTAAACACAGGAATCACTTAACAATGCAATCTGATTTACTGTGAATGAGACACATCAATCAGTAACTCCTGACTGGCTCGTAAATACTTCACGTTAATGGTCATATTGCGGACTATTTCCCTGGGGTTGGAGATAGGCAGGTTGACTGAAGTCACAAACTTACACCAAATCAGCTCATATTTTAATAATTTAGAGAATAGAACACTGTGAAATCGTGTCCCTTAATATATTCTGTCTTTTACTTTTACGGAAAGCTTTATTTACACAAGCACTTGATAAAAATATCTGACATATATTGTAAATAAATAAATAATTGTGGACATCAGCAAATATCTATTCGAATTTAGTGTACTTTAAACTTTGTATTTGAAGCATTTGAATCCAGATGTCTCTTTATATTTCGTTGGTGTTTCCGAGTTCCAGCGCTCTCCATCGTCTCCTGAAGCAATTTTTGCTACAGAACTTAAGTCCTAATATCGGTAAATCTATCGGACGTTCAGCCTTCGAATTGCAGTTCCACTTTTGGAGTGTCATAGAGAGTCCCACGTATCATAATTCCAGAAACACAAAACAAATGTTTTAAAGAACATGCAAATGATTTTTCATTCAAAAACAAATACATCGACATGAGAAAAGCTATTGTTCCAAATACCCACCCTCATCGCCCACATTTGTCAGCCTTATCTTCTCTGAATGAACGACAACTGCGTCAGAATGTGGCGAAGATTTATGTTTCCCATTGCTCCAAAGTCATAAATATGCTTTGCTTTGTTATAGTGTCTATGAGCAGTCGAAGCGTTTAAGTGAGGAAAACGACAAATTATTTGATTTGTCAAGTCTTCACTCCCAGCATAAACATCAAACTATATCCTATAAAAAATACTGTTCCTTGTGCTGCTGAGCAACTTTTGCTTTTCTTCAATTTCTAATACATGGTTCTTGAAGTTTCCACAAATTAAGATGTTTTTGCACACAATATTTTGTAAATGGTAGCTGAGCTATATTTTGTTATATTGAATAATTCATATTTTGAAATATATATGCATTTAACTTAATGCTTAAAGAGACAGAAAATCAAAATTTATATCATTTATTTGTATGAGGACATGAAATTATTTTAAAATATTTTCTCAATGAAAGTTTTTTTTTAATTTTTTTTTATTTGTTTATTTACAGCATAACAGTGTTCATTGTTTTGGCATCACACCCAGTGCTCCATGCAGTACGTGCCCTCCCTATGACCCACCACCTGGTTCCTCAACCTCCCACCCCTCCCCCATCAATGAAAGTTTTTTAAAAGAAAGTGGTTCATATGCAATCAATTACAAGTGTTGAATACAGGGGCACCTGAGTGGCTCAGCAGGTTAAGCCTCTGCCTTTGGCTCAGGTCATGATTTCAGGGTCCTGGGATCAAGCCCCGCATTGGGCTCTCTGCTCAGTGGGGAGCCTTCTTCCCCCTCTCTCTCTGCCTCCCTCTCTGCCTACATGTGATCTCTCTCTCTCTCTGTCAAATAAATAAATAAAATCTTAAAAAAAAAAAAAGAGTTGGGGGCGCCTGGGTGGCTCAGTGGGTTAAAGCCTCTGCCTTTCACTCAGGTCATGATCTCAGAGCCCTGGGATCGAGCCCCGCATTGGGCTCTCTGCTTGGTAGGGAGCCTGCTTCCTCCTCTCTCTCTCTCTGCCTGCCTCTCTCCCTACTTGTGATCTCTGTCTGTCAAATAAATAAATAAAATCTTTAAAAAAAAAAAAGAGTTGAATACAAAATATAAATCATTTACTTCTACATCAAAATTTTTTTCCCCAAAACTGAGATTGACAGTGACTCAGAAAACCTGTACTAATATGGCATTACTCTCAATGGAATATGAACTATGGAAAAACTTTGATGACAGTATAATTATTGCTTTTGCTAAACTAAAAGCAGTAAAATACTTTAAAATTTTTATGTATTTATTTGAGAGAGAGCATGAGTGGAGGCAGAGGGAGAGGAACAAACAGGGTCCCCGCGGAGCAGGCATCCCAGGACCCAGGGAACATGACCTCAGTCTATGGCAGACGCTTAACTGACTGAGCCACCTAGACGCCCTGAAAGCAGTAAAATATTTTTGCATAAAAATATAGAATTTGTCACAACTGATGAACATACATTGATACATTATTACCACCCAAAGTCTATAGTTGACCTTATGGTTCACTCTTGGTAACGTACATTCTACAGATTGGGAAAAATGCATAAAGACATACAGCCATCATTATAGGATCATACAGAGTGTCTCCTTTGACTTAGTCCTGAGAACATCTTCTTATTTCCCTAAATAATCTCATGCATAGCCACGACCTCAAAACAATGTAGATAACATGAATTCCAAACATTTCTCCAGCTCCAAACTCCTCACTAAACCTGGACTTTATATATTAAATTATGTTCTTAACATATCCAGTTACCTTCTTAAAATATCTCTTCAAACTCACATATATATCAAACATTAACTTCATGATGTCCTCCCACAATCTTCTTTCCCACTGCTTCCCATCTCCAAATATAAGCAGAGTCTGTCTAGGAAAGACACAAACCTACCACCGTACTTGATGCCACACTTCCATTTTTCCCAGTAATGACTACCTCATCAGCAATTGATATCACTCTTCAATATCTCTGGAGGCTGTCTATTCACCCACTCTACTTTAACCACCCCAAGGTCATGCTACCTGGTCCTCTTAACTGAATTTTCTGCATATGTTTTTGTCCTACTCTAATCTTTCTCTATGGGGCAGCCAGAGTGAGACCTTCTCAATGCAAATATATGTCATTCTCTTTTTTTTAAACTGTTCAGTGGCTTTTCACTACTCTTAGAGTCAAAATCCAAATCCTCAGTATGGTTCCCTTGTATCTGAACTTGTAGTCATTGCCTTTCTGTCCAGCTTCATCAGTTACCGAACATCCTCTATTTCCCACCCAATAGCTACATTTGCATTCTGTCAATTCTTGGAAATGGAAAGCTGTCACAACCCATGGCTCCCACTGCCTCAAATATCTTTTCTCCTTCCTTGCAGAGGAAACACCCCATTCTTTAGATCTCAAATATAATTTCCCCAGAGAAGACTTCTCTGAACTCTTAAGCTGGTTGTATTCTTCTGCTGTATTCTCACCAACTGCTCTACAGTTTTTCTTCATAACAACAATCACAGTTTTATTCATATATCCTTTTAAGAGTTTACATATTCTATCTGTATAGATGGACAGCACATATTTTTGTCCTTACTTTAGTGCATAAAATATCTACTTACTTAATTAAATTTCTTGTAAACTGGCTTCTTACTTCTACAAGTACTTGATTATGGCCAAAATATTTCAAAAATATTTCCAAACAACTCAGTTAAATTTAATAACCTAGCAAACACTAAGATTCCAACATTCTGGCTATTCTAGACTTTGGGGTTTTTATGGTTTGTTTTTTTTTTAAAACCAATTTCATTAGTGCATCTCTTCCCTGTGAATTTATAGAGTTTTCAGGTAAGTTTAATGTTGATAGTCTTGAATAACACATTCTCCCATTGATTTAAGACGCTGCTTCAATGAAGTCACCGTATCTAGAAATGAGAAGTTCTCAGATTTTATTCGCAGAGCATAGAGTTAGCATAGTGATATCTAGTTTGATACTCTTATCAACATCTTAGTCTTTACCTTTTTGCTCATCTCTTTGTAAGTACAACTGAAGATGCATAAAATATGAGCAAATACATTGTTAGTAAAGTCAATGTTCACTAGTTTCCCATTATTTATTTCCTGTCCTCTAGGCTGTAAGCTCTATTGATCCTTACTCTTAGCTGGCATCTAATCTCATAACCTTTAAGACACCAAAAGTGGAGACACTCAAAATCTATGTTGAATTTCAATTCCTTCCAAAAGATTTTCTAAAGAGAACAGCATGAAGTAGCACTTCTATCTCCAGGACTGATAAGTGGTTTCTAGTCTAAGTTCTTGGCAACTCCATGATCCTAAGTCATTCAGCAATTCTGTTCTCTAATTTCCTCGTGCACAAAATACTAAGTTTAATTAATTAATTTCTTGGAGATCTCCCATTTCAACAAGTCATCACTAGAGTCAAGGTAGAAGTCATTACACTGGCATTTCATTGCATACACTGAAATTATTATATGATATTCAAAAATAAATAGAAAACGATCACACAAACATTTAACTTAGATATTCATATATTTAGGTATATATGCGTGTAAGTATACAATGAATAAGGTATGTAATAGTAAGGGAATTATTCTCATCTCATCAAGTGGAAAGAGAAGAGAGAATTAGGTAGATCAGATCATTTCATCTGTAAGTAATACTAATGGCAAAAATCATGCTGATTTGAATAATTTTATTTAAATTATTTAATTATGACATTCTGTTTAGACTTTTACCAAGTTATATTTTCTTAGCATCACTTGAATAACTAATTTAAACTCATCATTGTATTGAGAGAATTATGAGATTTGGCAGAGGAGGCCTATTTTACAATATCCAAATAGTAAAATGAATTCAACAACAACAAAAAAACACATAGTAGTTAATACTGTGCTTTGTTTATAGCTTCAGGATAATGTTCTCGATCGCTATGGTCTATATTGCATATTTTTCATAAACTTGGAAATTAGAGTTAGTTCTTATCCTGAAAAAATCTGAAATTGTCCTCAAAGGAGAGCCTAGAGGCAAAGCCAGGCAAATATTTTCTGCAGCTAGTGCAGAGATACAAATGTGGATCCTGGCAAGAATGAAATATATACACAAGTATAATCTACAAAGTACAAATTGTATAATTTTGGTGAGTTGGGATCCTAGTTAAATGTTCATATTTGTACTTGAAATTGTTCTTTCCTAATGTTAAGGATGAACATAAAAATTATATTAATCCTTAAAATTTTTTCTGTACTCTAGACGAATTAAGAAGCAAATTAAAAACAGAAACTGCTGAATCAGTTATAAAATTTTATAACTTGCAGTTGATAAAAACTGCAAGACTAATTAACTATTACGTAAAAACAAAGATAGTTATGTAAAACAAATGAATTGAAACTATAAGAAAATTTTTTTCTCTCTTCCTTTCTTCTCCACTCTCCCTCTGAATAAATGACTAAATCCTGTTCCGAATTTACTAAGAATAATTGTATGGAAACATTTATGTGCCTTTTTCTGGGAAGACCCATTTGCCTTCACAGATTTTCTGGGTAACAGAGCATCCCTGCCGAGAACAATGAATGAGGACAACATTTTCAAGATGATTTGCCAAACCTGCAAGGCATACTGCCTCAATTTGTGGAACTAAATCTTTTGCTAGCAGAAAAGCAGTAGAGGGAGTCAAGTAGGCCAGATTTAAGGAGTCCACGGAATTGAACTGTAGAGATTTAGTAGTTTCTAAATGTCACAAGGCGCTTTAGTACTTTGTGTTTCAGAAGGGAAATTGGATTAAATAGTAGTTTTGCTGGAGACCTCTGATCTGTTCCCCATAAGCTGTGGTCCTTGAGCTACTTTAATCAAATGTCTGGAGAAGTGTGAGAGTGGGTTAAATGCCCAAGACCCTCAGGGACCACTGAGAATCTCACTTCTGTGGTTTGGGAAGTCCTGCTGAATTATTCAGATTTTATTCCAAAGCAGATTTCCCACCAGTGATAGGACGTCCCATGGGTGTTGGTGTTTTGTCACCGGTAGACTCAGATTCTGTTTCTTAAATAAACTAATTTCTTTCTACTTGGAAAAAAAAAAAAAAAGAAAGAAAGAAAGAAAGAAAGAAAGAAAGAAAGAAAGAAAGAAAGAAAGAAAAGAAAACTTTGGAGTCATATAAGTTTGGAGGGTAGCATCATTTTTGGAAATAGCTGAATGTTTAACTTGGCAATATTGGTTAATCAGCAAAAAATGGAATTTATTTTTCAAACCTCTTAGTAATTAAATCCAACCCCCTCACCACCACCGTCACTGTCTACATCACTCTGTATCACAGCTGGGAGAATTTAAAGAAGTCAAGTATAATTAGTCTGGAGACAGAATAGGTTTTCATTTTAACCCAAGTCTTACTCATTGGAGAAGTGTTTTGACTGTCTAAATTCCATTTTTCTCCATTTAAAAAAATTCTTAGCATTTTACCACGCTTATTCTATTTGTTTTGCTGAACAACTTTTAGAAAAATATTTCCACAGAGAAAAGACAGCCTGAAAGCGCGGTGTAAAAACATGGGCATAAGCTTGGGGAATTCGGAATATTCAAGGCACCCATCAGTCCTATTCTTTCCAAGAGCAACGTCTGTGCTGACACCATCTCTCTCATGCATCCACGGGCTTCACGCACACTCAGTTTGTCTTTGGATGGAGAGCTAGACTGTCCTAGGAGGGAAGAGGAAAAAACATATGTTGCCTAAACTATTATTTTGTCTTTGTTGTTGTTTTTACAGTAGCTTAGTGCACTCTTATTTATGTGCTTCTTTTCCAGGTGAAGAGAAAAATGTAGCTAAAATGTAGTTAGGATAAGTTTATGCAATTTTTTGGTGCTCATTTAATGACATAAACAAAAGACAGAAGTCTATAATGCCATTTTTTTTTCTTGGTGATTCATTATTTTATTTTTATGAGAAATATTCCCTTAGCCATTTCAGTTAGTAGTGTTGGATGAGAATTTTTTAAGATACTAAAAGTCAAAGAAAAATCAAAGCCAGGATTCTTTTTTTTTTCCCAGTGTTCCAAGATTCATTGTTTATGCACCACAGCCAGGGCTCCATGCAACTCGTGCCCTCCTCAATACCCACCACCAGGGGGCGCCTGAGTGGCTCAGTGGGTTAAGCCACTGCCTTCGGCTTAGGTCATGATCTCAGGGTCCTGGGATCGAGCCCCACATGGGGCTCTCTGCTCAGCAGCGAGCCTGCTTCCCTCTCGCTCTCTCTGCCTGCCTCTCTGTCTACTTGTGATTTCTCTCTGTCAAATAAATAAATAAAATCTTTAAAAAAAAAAAATACCCACCACCAGGCTCACCCATCCCCCCACTATCCTCCCCTACAAAACCCATTTAACTAAAAAGGAGACTGAGTTTTTAAAAAAGATTTTATTTATTTGACACAAAGAGAGAGAGAGAGAGAGCACAAGCAGGTGGAGGGAGAGGGAGAAGCAAGCTCCCCACTGAGCTGAGAACCAGATGTGATGTGGCTCGATGCCAGGACCCTGAGATGGTGACCTGATAAAGGCAGTTGCTTAACCAACTGAGCCGCCCAGGCGCCCCAAAGAGACTGATATTTAAAATAATCTTGAAGTTACTATTCATGTTTTGAGATATCTGCAGTCAGGTTTTGGTGACTTCCTTCTGGATGGACAGTTAGCACATTAAGTTACAAAATTATATGAAAATGAAAAGATGATAACTTTGTTATTACAATATCATAGTTCTGGACATTTGCTACTTTTGGTATTAAAATACTAGAAAAATAGGGGCGCCTGGGTGGCTCAGTGGGTTAAGCCTCTGCCTTCATCTCAGGTTATGGTCTCAGGGTCCTGGGATGGAGACCTGCATTGGGCTCTCTGCTCAGCAGGGAATCTGTTTTCCCCTCTCTCTCTGACGCCTCTCTGCACACTTGTGATCTCTCTCTGTGTCAAATAAATAAATAAATCTTTAACAACAAAAAAACACCTAGAAAAATGGAATATGAAGTTACTTTCCTATGTATGTAACTGTACTTCTGCTGAATTTCTAATAATTGATATGCTTTTATACATCTGTTTCCATATTTTCACCTTTTTCTTATGCAAAAGACAGTTCAGTTGCTAATGTTCTTTTTTAAAGAAATCATTTATTTGCATTGAAATTCTTAGCCAATGGGGAAAATCGTTTTATTTTCATTTTTATATACTCAAATTGCTAAAACCAACTAACATTCTAAAAACCAGTGCTTATTGATTTCTTCCAACTTAAATCATTTAAATTTCTCCCAGCCTTAAATAATATGTAATGAATATATATATAATATATAATGAGTATATATAATATATATACTCATATACTCATATATATACTCATATACTCAGTATATATAATATATAATAATATAATATATAATATATAATATAATATATTATATAATATATAATAATATATAATGAGTATATATCTCTGCTAAAATTCAAGCGTACTCTTTAACATCACTGATATTAAAAACATTATCTCTGATTTTCATGTTTTTGTTTAATACTTGGTTTTGAAATTAAGCACACTAAGCACACTATTTTTTATTTTTTATTATTTTTTAAAGATTTTATTTATTTATTTGACACACAGAGAGAGATCACAAGTAGGCAGAGAGGCAGGCAGAGAGAGAGGGGGAAGCAAGCTCCCTGCTGAGCAGAGAGCCTGATGCGGGAGTTGATCCCAGGACCCTGAGATCATGACCTGAGCCGAAGGCAGAGGCTTAACCCACTGAGCCACCCAGGAGCCCTAACCACGCTATTTTTTAAATGCTACATTTGTCTCATCTATATCTAACAATGTATTTATTTATGTATATTTGTATGTTCACACCTACCTATGTATGTATCTACCCATCTGTCTACCCTTTCACCTATCCACTTCTCTGCTACACCATTTGCGACCATGCCTACATTTCGCCCTTATTGCTTCAGCAGACACCTACTAAGAACAAGTTTTACAAAATAACAATGAAATTACTACAGTCAGAAATTTTAAGTCAATAACATTTTAATAATGTAGATATCTGTCTTGATTTGTTTCTCTTTTGTGACATTGACATTATTGATAATCTAGCCCATATTCTGCAAAATTTGATTTGTCTTATTTTTGTTTTTCATGAATGTAATCAGACTAAAATAATTTTTTCTTGGCAGAATACTGTGATATCCTCAGCTTATCTTTCCACAGGAAATACCTGTATTTGGAATAGAATATTCCAATATTTGGTATTTGGAATAGAATACCAAATGGATGATATTGTATTTAATCACATGGCTAGGCTAGTGACTACCAACTTTCTCCATCAGGATGGTAACTTTTCCTTTTCAGGTAAATAATTAAGGATTTTCATCAGTTGATGTTTCCCACTAAAATCAATTACTAAAATGATTTTTTAAATGGAAGATTTCTAATTTTTTTTTCAATGTTCTATAATAAATGACCTACATTCTTCTCTAAAATATCTTCTTCTCCACCCTCTGATCACTGGATTGAGGTAGCTATCTTTCAAGTAAATGTTTTACTTCTCAAAAATTAACTTTAAGCTTCTAACCCTGAGGATTTCAATTTAAACTCTTTTTTATCCCTTCAAAAGAAATGGCCACTATCAACAAGAGAAAGGGATTTCTACACATCTCCCAATGATTTTTCGATTGGGGAATAGGTACCTGTATAGTGTGATTTAGATTTTTATAAGGAATCTGAAAGTTTTCTGAGACAGTGTTGACTTGCATTTATATGGGATGAGATTGCCATTCCAGAAAACTCTATGGGGACTCTCTCAGGTTGAGAGCATCACAAACCTTATTTGAAAAATGAAATGCATAGAATTTATTATCTTGTTATTATGCATATGAATTATTATCTCTTATCTGTGAAGACATAAATATGGATGATACGAAAATACATAAGAAAAGAATTTTGCCACGAGTTTTATATATGTGCATATGTAGCTCCTTTTTCTCAAGGAATTTTGCCCATTTACTACCCTACTATTTCTTAGTGTGTAGAAAACATCTCCCAAATTATAAAACTGAACACTCTATAAAGATATATGCAATTTTAAGATAATGCCTAAGCAGTAAAGGGACAAAGGTACGTAGTGAATATTTATCTCTATGAGCATAAATGTTTGCATATTTTTTTTCCATTTTATTTATTTTTTCAGCGTAACAGTATTCATTGTTTTTGCACAACACCCAGTGCTCCATGCAAAACGTGCCCTCCCTATTACCCACCACCTGTTCCCCCAACCTCCCACCCCTGACCCTTCAAAACCCTCAGGTTGTTTTTCAGAGTCCATAGTCTCTTATGGTTCGCCTCCCCTTCCAAATTTTTTTTTTTTTTTACTAAACATATAATGTATTTTTATCCCCAGGGGTACAGGTCTGTGAATCGCCAGGTTTACACACTTCACAGCACTCACGATAGCACTTACCCTCCCCAATGTCCATAGCCCCCTCCCCCTCTCCCAATCCCACCTCCCCCCAGCAACCCCCAGTTTGTTTTGTGAGATTAAGAGTCATTTATGGTTTGTCTCCCTCCCAATCCCATCTTGTTTCATTTATTCTTCTCCTATCCCCCTAACCCCCCATGTTGCTTCTCATGCAGCTAAACTAACAAAAAATTGGGAAGAATGACAAGAAAAACAGCCTCATACTGCAAAAAACTACTGTGTGAAAAAAATCCATTTTGTGCTCATTCTTCTCATGTTTCAGCAAAATCTAGCAAATTGTCCAAACTGAGGTGAGAAATATGTGTGTCTAAAGCCGTACATTTTGTGTAGCAATGGATTTAAAATAATCGCATTAAAAGTCGTGAAATTTTTGTTGTTATTTTTGTTGTTGGTTGATGATGTCCATGGTAGTTAAATGAATAAAGGCATTGAATAAGAATTTAATGCAACCATTAACTGGTTCCTGTATGCAAATGGTTTCTTCATATACAACTTGGTTTTTCAGTTTTGCAACTGTACTTAAGAATCTAAATATAATCACAGGCCTTTTCATGGCTGTGTTAGCCAACAAGATCAATTACTTTCTTTGGTTCATTGAGTTAGTTTACATTCTGTAAAATTCATACTTTTCAGATGTACAGTTCAGTTTTGGCAAATGTATATAGTCAGTTGTCCATAGTCACAATTAAATATAGAACATTTCCTTCACCCCTAAAGCTTCCCTTGTGTACTCTGTAATCAGTTCTAACCTTACTTCTTGGTAGTCTCTAATAAGATTTGAGTTTATAGAAATGAAATCGGAGTGTGTGGCCTATTGTAGCTGTCTTCTCTTACTTAACAACACTTCAGAGCATGATCTATGTTGTGACATGTATCATAGTTTATTTCTTTTCATTTGCTGACAGCCATTACTTTTTATGGTTTACCAAAATTTATTTATCCATTCGGCAGTTAGTATTACAGAAAAATCAGAGTGAGGTATGTATTTTTGCCTACTTTGGATTTCAGCTGATTGGCAGCAATAGCCGAAGATGTTTCATACTTGGGAAAGGCAGTCTCCTACACAGTCTTTGACCTCTGCTTGACCACAAGAGGATGAGCCATGGACTGAATACTTTCCTACCAAGAGATCAAGAGTTCATACAGCCCGTGCCGGGCTGATCATGGTGTGTGGGAATATCTTCCTTTGTTTCAGACTCAAGGTTTACTCCTTCATTCTACTTAAGTGTGTGTTTGATGGCCCTCAGGCATGCCCCCAGTAGCATCCTTAAATAATAATGCTTTAAAATGTGTAGGAGCATGAACAGATTCTACAATATGCTTTGTGAATAATTTATTACACACCAAAACATGTGTTCTTATGTAGGACATTTACAAATATTTATTAAATACCTAGAATGTACCAGATATTATTTTTGATTTTGGGAAGACAGGTGTGAACAGAACAAAGAAGGAGGTTAAAGTGGTAGCAGGTATGATTAATAAAATAAAGATGGGAAACTGAGATTTGATTAATGAGAAACACTAAGCCACTTAAAAGTCTTGGGAAGAGTATACCAGGCAGAGAAAAGCAGAAAGGCAGTGCTTGATAAGAGGGAGCTAATGTGACTAGGATTAGTAAACCCAGGGATTAGAGACGGACCAATTCATGTACAGTTTTTAGCCAAGTTAAAGTGAGATCTTTTGGACCAAATTAGTCCTAATTCGATGCATACTGAATGCATACAAAGTGCCAAGTATTTTGTGAAATTCTGTGTATATATTAACAGACAAAATACGCTTGGTGCTTATCTTCTTTTGTGGGCTCTACACGGGATTACAAACCCAAGTATTTGACGACAACATAAAAGAAAAATCCGTAAAAACTGTTAAATCAATGAGGAAGTAGATAATTCAATAATTCCATCAAGATCCTAGGTAGAGTTTCAACATTAGGCGGTTGTTTTGATTTTTCATTTCTTTAATTAAACTAAGTTACCAAACTCATATCCAATATACAAGGGCTTACCTCATTTATAGAAATTTTTAGGTAAAATTAATTATAAGTAATTTTCTAAATGAAGTGCTAAGTAATGCGGGGACTAAAAAAAAAAAAAAGACTCATTGTACAAGTTGCTCAGAATCTAAATTAAGTTACAAATTACTTTGGTGATCTTGCTACGTATGGCAAGAGAAAAAAACCAGAAAGCATTAAAATAGTGTGTATAAAATATTAAATTCAGCTTTATTGCATGTCAAAAATACAGAAGAAAATTTAATGCAGTATAAATGACCCATAAACGTACATGTCTGCATTTAGAAAATCCCGGTGATCTCAAAGCCTAAAATCCCTGTCAGCCCATTTAAACTGAATTGACTTGAGATATTGCCACCAAGAGCACCTGGGGACAGAAGGTCATAAAAAAGGAGATTACTCCAGTTTAAATCATGGAGCAATTGCATAGTACATCAGACTGCAACTTTTAAAATTAATTTTTGGTTTATTTATGTATTTGCTTACATTTAGAAAGTAAGAAAAATAGACCAGGATATTCTTTTTTCTCTCATTTCATGTGGATAGTGATCCATTATCTTCTCTTTTCTGTTTAAACAGATTTATTGAACATAAACCTTATATGATGGCCTTGTGGAATTGGGTATTATATGAGGATTTGTTCTGACGTGCACATTAAGTTGACTGAACACACCCGTCATGAAAAAAAATTCTAATGGCTATCACTGCCAAGTTAACCACAGGCTCTGAAAATCCATCTCTGTTCTTTGAGGCCTGTAATAAATATGCTGTATCAATTAATTGTACAGAGAACCCAGCTTTCTTTCAATGAGCTGTATTAGTCATACTACTATGGATTAGAGAAAAAGACTAAGATTTATTGAAGAATATAAGCAGATTTCATTCAGATTCATTGGCTTTCTTTACATTTAAATGGAAATGTATTACAATGGATCCCTATCAAAACATGCCGCCTGTTGATGGATTCAGAAAAAAAAAAAAATTTGGTTACATTATGCTTTCTAAAACACAACTACAAATAGGTTGTAAAGTATTTGCTATGTTTGCTTGCTTTGAGTGGTACCGGGAAAGATGAGTGGTATGAAATCAGGTAAAAGAAAACTGAGTCTGGAGGTCTAGAGGCAGAAGTGTCTGTACAAGTCTAAATCCCCAGGAATTTTTGGACATCACAGGTAGGACTTTGGACATAGACAGTGTCCATGAATGGGGATGTGAGTCAATGTATCTCAATTTCCAGCTAAATTCTTGCTAACTCCTCTCCCATCCTTTTTCTTGTTTAGTTTCTGCTGCAGTATTTTTCCTCCCTCACCTTTTCTGGAGAGCACTATGTGATTATTTCTCTAGTAATGATGTGTATCACACTATCCCAAATTATTTTTTTAAGTTTTTTTTTTTATTATTATTTATTTGACAGACAAAGATCACAAGTAGGCAGAGAGAGAGGCAGAGAGAGAAGAGGGAGCAGGCTCTCTGCCAAGCAGAGAGCCCGATGCGGGGCTCGATCCCAGGACCCTGGGATCATGACCTGAGCCGAAGGCCGAGGCTTAACCCACTGAGCCACCCAGGTGCCCCTATCTCAAATTATTAATGCATATTCTCCTCTGTGTCTTCTGAACTCTGAAAAATCTCATCCAAACAAAATATGCACACATTCTCCCTCTAGGATAGGGACTGAATGTCTTCCTCTCTGTATTTCCAGATGCTTAATTGACATAATGTATAGTATCTATTAGGAGGTATCATAATGTGCTAGTGATATTTATGTGCTATATTGTAGGTAATTGGTAAATTGTGTACCAAATGGCTACAGGACGGATGGCCAATGGATGGGTGGGTTAGTGTATTTTTAACTCTCATAGATTTGATGTTTACATTCTTATAATTTGAATTATAATGCTCACATTTGTTGAAAATATGTTGAAGACCATCTCAAAGACTAAAGGACAAACAACTTGGTAAGACCAAAACAAAATTAATTTACATATGTATTTTATTGTTTATTTTATTTTTTTGGCACAATGACTACTGCAAAATGCACAAAGAATGATCAGCTATGGTGTAATTTCCAAAGTTACACCCTTGTAACTTTGTTTCTGTTCATAGCTTATATTATTTGGGGAGAGGGAATTAAGAAAAAAAACAATTATATGAGTCATATTAGAGCATTTGATTCACTCTTAAATTAGCTAATTATGACTTTTATCTTATCCCATACATGTTTTTATTTTGTTTATGTTCATCACCATTGACTTTTAAATAGCTAGTGCGGAAATAAAAATGATATAATTTACATATATGTTGATGTCTGGTATAGGTAAATTGTATTTTTGTAGAGCTGGCATGGAGAGGATTAATACCAAAATTAGTATTTAATTATTGAGTACTTACTGCACTTTGCACTGTCCCAGGTAATTTAAATATTTAATTTAAATAATAATTGTAATGTGCTAGATAAAAATTGTGTGTGTTAGGTAGTAATATTAATGTCAAAGTCAAATATTTTCAGGAAAATTAAATCAGTTTCTCCAGGTCTCTAAGCTGGTAAACTACAGAGGGACAATCTGACCACATGTGTGTTGACCACTCAGCCAGGAAGCAGTTCAAATTCACCTGCTACCAACAGCAAAACCCAGCTAAGGAAAGGACAGTACAGGAGTTTCTTTGGTCAGATCTGTTGGATTAACTATAACGAAATCGTCTGTTTTAGCTGTTGCACTGGAATTGCTCTTGAAATGTACTGCCAGTAAAATTTATCTCTCATAATACTGGGAAAGAAATAAAAACGTACTATTAAAAAATATTACACTTGTCAGGAGAAAATTCTGGAAGACTTTGATAAGGTTATACGCTCCTTGGAGATACTATCCATGTCCATCTGTATCCGGTCATGATCACGCCATTAGACCTCAGATAATATGTGTCTTGATCTCTCTTGAGGTTAAGCTGTGCCTCTTCGTTATTTCATACCTTTGATAATCTATTATTACAGAGTCTTATGTGTTTTATTTGCTCAGTAGTCTGTAGATTTACTGAGCTTATGCATGATTACTGTTGTATCTCCATCCATATTTGACACCCAGCAAGCTATTATTAAATGTTTACTAAATAGAAAAGGAAGAACCGATTCTGTATGCATTCGAATAGTCATCAGGTGCTGATATTCATAGACAGAAGAGTTGGAAGTAGTCTCGGGTATTTATAAAGCTATCTCTTAAAGATATGGAGCAATAATTTAGGAAATCTACAAGAAACATTTTATTAAACGAGTGCTGGCCTATGACAATATGGGTATGACCTATGCAAGCAAATCTTTGTTTGCTAAGATACCTGTAATGGTAGCAATTGTTGTGGCATAATTTTTAGGAACCTCCTTTAAGGTTTCTGGATTTGTACTTCAACTGTCACCATCCACCAATATAGATCATCTATGAAAATTCGATGACCTTTTTACTTGGAGAAAAAGCATTGCAGAAATCTTTACCATATGATTATATTTTATAAAATATAAGATTAATATATGTGTAAATACATTTTCACATCTATAGAATACATTTATGACCTCGTTCAAAGTATTATATATATGTGTGTGTGTGTGTGTGTATTTTTTTTAAGAGAAGGAAAGAGTCCAAGTGCAAGGAGGGGAGGGGTAGAGGGAGAGAGAATCCCAAGCAGGCTCCATGCCCAGTACAGGGATGGATCTCACGACCCTGAGATCATGACCCGAGCTGAAATCAAGAGTTGGGAGCTTAATGGACTGAGCCACCCAGGCACCCCTTTAACCTATTTTTAGCATGAAAAATGAGACAATGATGCCTTTCTTGAAGTATTTTGAAAATTAATCAGTTAAACAATAAAAAAGAATTAGAAAGTAATTGAAACATGGCAAAACTTCAGTAAGTATTAGCTATTATGAATATTATTCATGTAAAGGAAACTTATCATTAGAGAATATAAGAGAAGGCTTAATCAAACAAATTATATTGGAATGTAAAAAAATTGTGGAAGTGGAATGCTTGACTTCTAATTTTGGGATTTTAATTAAAAACATACAAAGCTATCATGCGGTCAATTAGCTTTTGTGGTTTGAAATTAGTTAAGTAATAACAAGTATTTAGATTTGTAATATAACCATTCCCTGAAGGCTCATTTCTCAAATTCATCCTGGCCTGGTTTTAAATGCTGACTTAATTTATTAAAAATAAGTACAAATTCAAAACTATAGTCACGAATTCAAATTTTTGTATTAAAAGGAAAGCATCCATTTGTGCGACCTCCAAGTCTGAGAATTCTTGTCAACAGTCACTCACTGGTTCTTAGATTCTTAGTACAGGAAACTAATTCAAATCTGAAAGATAAATGTTAAATGGGGAATCAGAATTGTACACTCTGTCTTTAGCAAACCATCGAGCCATAAGTAAATGCTTCATAGTCACAAGCATTTGAAAATTTCTACATATCAAACCTACCAAAAGAATAATATATTCAATATATTCCTAGAATATATAGTAACTTCTCACTCTAAAAATATTGCAACAGAGAATATCTGTTCCTACTTTCTATTCACAGATTACTACAAGCTTAATATGTCTGTCCGAAAAGTTGCCGAAGTAATGAAAGAATGTACGAAAATATATAAGAAGAAAGATGTTCCTAAATGCTGCCTTTTGGAAGGATTAATCTTCCTTGAGTGATTTATTCTATTAAAGTAGTTTACTCAAGATAAGATAGCAGTTATTAAAAAGTGTTATATTGACTGAGGACACTTTTCCTCACATACTTTCCCTTCCTTTCTCAGATAATTAAACACTATCTTGCAAACGCTATATGCTCCTTCGCCGTTAAGCATGTATGAGTAAATTACATTTTCAAGAGACTCTTGCTTCATCCATCTTCTTCTCAAAGTGCTGTTTTGTCACTGTGATCCCTGTCATATTGAAAGCCTGGAAATGCGTTGTTTCTCAAATGAAATCACTGTGTGTCTTTCTACACCTGTGCAGTACCTGTTAGCCAATAACAAATAACGCTCCTGAGGGTTGGAACCTGGTGCCCTTATTCTTCTTGGTCATCTACTCATATGATTTCAAATATCAGGGGTACCAGGACAACTTTGATTTATATTTCTAGACTTGACCCCTTGCCCTCTCTTTCCCTGTGCGTAACGCGGCTGCTAGACTTTTATTGATCATAAACAGGACCAAATTTTCACCTTCCTTTCCCATTTCTCCCTTCTTTCCAATAAATTCTGAAATAATTCGGCTAAACCCCAAACCTCAGAGGCTATGAATCATCTTTTACTCTTCCCAGGCCTTGTTCACCCTGTGGAATCACATACTAAAATGTATTCTCTTCTGAATCCAGCTTTTTTTTTCTCTCGTTTTACTATCCGGTGCTTTATCCAGGTGTGTAGAGACTTGAGCCAACTTATCAAAATATGTCAATGATGACTTTGTTTGGAAGTAACATTAATGGTAAATATTAGGGGCGCCTGAGTGGCTCAGTCAGTTCAGTGTCTGACTCTTGGTTCCAGCTCAGGTCATGATCTCAGGGTGGTGAGATCCAGTCCTGCATTGAGCCGCTGGGGGTAGAGTCCGCTTAAGATTCTCTCTGTTCCTCTGCCCCTTCCTCTCCCACTCCCACACTCTCTCTCAAAAAAAAAAAAAAGAAAGAAATATGAATATCTTGCTCAGGCCATATTATCTCCCTTCCTCAAATTATTCCGCTGCCTCATTTTTACCTCCTTAAATAAAACTCACTTGTGAGATCCAAAAAAGCTTCAATTCATGTCATATGTTTATTACCTATTGAATCGTTTTATCTATTCAGACTCAAGAGCCGCCCTTTTTTCCCTCTCTCACAGGTTTCTTTTTTATCTGAAGATGAATTATTCATTCAGTGCTATTTTTAGGGTCTGCTGTCTTCCAGGCTCTGGGTTAGGCACCAGAAATTACAGACGAAAGAGTTATAGTTACTACTCTCGGAATCTGGTTTTCCTTGGGTGGAGGGGGGCACAGATAAGTGGACAGTTCAGTTTTGTTCACTATGGTAAAGAGCAGAAATGAAGAGATCCGCAAGGAGCCAGGACATGGGTAGCTAGGGCGCAGTGAGGTCATTGAAATACACATTCCCTGAAGAAAAGTTAGAGAAGGACTCTCGAGGTGGGAGAAAACCAGTGCACATGGAGAGGCAGAAAGTAGAGCAAGGTATTTTGAGAACTGTGATGATTTCAGTAACGCCAGAATCAACCCCCTACGGGGGGCACTTTCTATGGAATAAGCCTTTAAAGTAATGTTTCAAATGAGTCTCAGTGTAATCAAAATTTAATAATGATTATTTTTTCCAATTTGTATATAGATTGTTCATTCTCAAGCATGTGTTTACATAATTAAACGAGATTATTCCATGTTAAACATGACCTTTATCCAAGCCAGCATTTACTCGTAGGTTCTTATATTTCTTTTGTGATTATAAAGTTTTAAGGGTCAGATTTTGTATTTGGATTAGGTAAAGGATTCAACAGTATCTAAATTGGCTGTCTGGATTCCTAAGGGTCGGTCAAAAAATTAGCTTATTCATTGCTAAGAAAAGTGAAAGACAGGCAAACTTCTGGCCCATGTGGTTCCCTCAGCCTTTCAACACACTTTCCTTTGACTCAGCTAACCCTTCTCCCCCTTTAAAGTCTCAGGTCACTGATTACCTCCTGAACCTATTTACAAAGTTGTCTGCTGTGCTAAGTGTTCTTTCTCTGTGACCTGAGATGAATCTTTCTTTAACTGTATCATTGTCTTTACATGATAATCTTAAAACAATCTCTATTAAAATTTATCTCTCATACTACATTGTAAGATTCTTAGGTTATTATCTTCTCAAGAGTTTTATTTTCAGAGCCAAGTGCACGGTCTGGTTTACAGCAAGGTCACTTCACCCATGACCTTGTATATTCCCAACAATCAGTGTTTCTGCAGCCACACATTTCATAGATGATGTTAAAAAGTAGAATAGCTTCATGGAAATGAAAACATAATTAGTGTAAACGGCTGTCAGACAGACAGACACACACACAGATACACAAGGAGCAAGTAAGGAGGTTAAAGATTGATTGTATTTAGAGGGTTGGAAATAGGCAGAACACCCCAGATCTAAAGATTCAGGTGTCTCAGCCCAGGGGTTTTGCTGTGCACTTTCCAGGAAGCAACGCACATGTTGGAGATGGGTTGCTTTACATTTGGGTTGTTCCGAAGCAGGGAGAATCTCAAAAAGTTATCTGAACAGGAAATGTTTTTCTCTATGATTACTTAGCTTTGGCGGAATAGGCAATTCCAATCTCAGCTAATTACTTAGGAGACAAAGAATGGCAAGTTGTAGTCTGTGTCTGTCCTTGACAACAGGTTCAGGCAAAAGAGGAATGTCTAAGACTTTTCACAGGCAAACAAGCAAGTCTTATGGGAATCATGCAAGAGAGTGGACAAGAGTCTTCTCCAAGCCAAATGGAGATGGGTCCCTCTTTGTAGTAAGCCATTTTCCAGAAGACATAAAGTTGGGGAATTTTATAAAAAATAAACTAGGGATGTTTCTACACTGTCACTGTTCTCTAAAAGTAAGAATTCAGAAATAGTTAACATTATGTTTAGCTAATTAAACAAGGAGGCCGTTGGATGAGGTGGCTCAAATGTTACAGTGGCCTACCAAAATATAAGCCTGTTGTTAAAAAAGAGAATAGATGCAAAATGGAGTCACTTGAGCTAAGCTTATTTCACCAAACCAAGACTTAATACCTAACATAATTGCAGTTTCAGCCTTTCCCTGGAATGTAATCTTAATGAGTCATTCTGGAATTTCTTGGTCTGCCCTAGAGAGATAATTCACCTCATAGACATGTCCCCTGACAGTCCTCCAAAGAAAGGTGATCTTGTCTAAAACAATTCACTCTTTACTAGTAACTTTTGTGGAGAACAAAGGCAAATGAAATATAGAAAAATTGTTTAAAACTTCCTTAGACCTTAACGCCCACTGACAAGTACTTGAGACAGAGTAAACTTCCTCAAGGAGCTTGGCTGCCTCAACGTTAATACTTTGCTAGAGACAAAAGACAATCTGAGCTTGACATGAGCATGACCTCCAGAATCCTATAAACACTCCCATTGGAGACTTCCTTGATCTCTACCCACCCCCCCAATATATATGTTAGCAATCGTTTTCTAAACATATGGCCCACTGATACACATCTGAAGGGTCTCATGACTCAGGTTTTGCTGGACAGTGGTAAATGACCTTTTTCTAACAGCAGCTAGACCCCCAAGGTCCTGGACACTTCGTTTCCAAATTCCTTACATTATCCCTCACCCCCTTCGAACTTGAAAGTATATAATCAGTCACTCCTCACAATCCCAGTGCAGTTCTTTCTGCCTGTTGGTCCTGTCCCGATGCTTTAATAAAACCAACTTTTACATCAAAGTTGTCTCAAGAATTATTTTTTGACAGTTCTCTCCCAGACCCCAAAATTTCATATCAGTAAGTTCCTTGTTCTGTCTCCCTCTGCCTATATCAGTCTTTATTTTCATTTTTTAGAATTCCTTTCTATTTGTTAGATGGGATGCCACCGGAGTCATCATTTGTTGAATAAAGCCAATTAGAAATTTAAATGTACTCAGGTTATTATTATTTATTTTAACACTGTAAATACCTCAACCTTAGAAAATCAAAACACTAAAGATGACCAATCATAAATAACCACTAGGCTTTCATCTGTAACCAATCCAACCATTTCCTTTCTTAACTTCCCCACTCTATAGAAGTCTCCCCCACCCCCACCCCTTGGGAGAGCGCTCTTAACTACATCTGGTGGGTGTTGTCCAGTTGGAATCAATTCTTGCTCCAATAAATTCTCAAAATTTTTAATATGTCTTAGTTTATCTTTAACAACTGTCACAGCTTACTGAATATGTACAATGAGAGAGTTTCTGGTGTTCGTACTTAATGCTGTTTATTATCAGTTACTCTAATTTATTTATTTTTATCAAATTTGATAACTTTAAATATATTCAGGATTTTTTTTCTGCTAAAAGTCTTTTTTTTCCACAGAAACTCTTTCGTAGTCCTAATTCCATTGCCACCTTTGTTTTTTTTTTTTTTGTCCCAAAATGCCTCTAAATTACAGTAATATATCATTGCTTTCAACAGTTGTGAACTAATTGTTAAGGTCAGAACTATGACTCCAAAAATCTGCTAATATAGGGGGGAAAGTTGATGCTTTTGTTTAATTTCATTAGTAAGCAAGATTTTTTGTGTTCTACATAGAAACTAGGTTAAGTTTTCAGTTTCAAAAGTCTTATAAAATAAATGACCATGTGTTTGATTTACACAGGCAACATAGAAACCATGCACTTTAGAACTGAGGAAAAATGGGACTTGGATTTAATGCTAGAATTTATGCTTCATGTAATTTGTTAGATGTGGGTCAAATTAATGAAATATTTCATAGATATTGTCCTGCTAGAATTCATAAGCATGCTATAATTTTGCACTGGTTACTGTTCTTGAATCTATATTAAAATAACAAAGATACAGTGCTGTGATAGATGGTGCTATAATATTGATTGTTTATAGGCTTACTTTTTCTTTATCGTGTAACCCCAGGGAGTCCTGCCTCCTTTCAAATGCATTATTCTTACCAGTTGGGCAATGGGGATTAACATGAAACAACATCAGATTTCTTCTTAACCTTTCTCTCTAACAAAATGTAGCATTGTTAATAAGACTGAGTTGTGAATTAGGAAAAAAACAATCATTTCTTCTTTATAATAAATTTTCAGAAAAAAAATCTATTGTAATCAACGTACGATAGCCCGATTCTTGGAACTACATATGTAGTAAGAAAGAATGGACAAATTTATGTCTAAAAGTTAATATTTTGTGGATAGAGTATTGTTCTTGATTAAATATCTTTTCAGCATCATTAAAAATCAGCCATAGCAAGAAAAATCTATGCCAAAAAATTATATTATTTTCTTCTTGCTATAGAAATACACACAGAGAGGGGCCTGTTGAACATCTGACTCTTAATTTTGTCTTAGGTTATGATTCAGGGTCCTGAGATGGAGCCCCGTGTTGGGCTCTGTGCTCAGTGCAGAGTTTGCTTGAGATTATCTTTTTCCCTCTTCCTCTGCCCCTACTACCTCTCTCTCTCTCAGATAGATAGATGGATAGAAGGATAAAATCTTAAAAAAAAAAATACGGAGTAACAAAATATGGCAAAAAATACAAAGGAAGTTTTTCCAGTTTTTCACCTGCCTAATTCCAAGACAGGCCTATAAGATTTAACTGTAATCTCTGTGATTGATGACAATTTTTCAAGATCCACAATCCCAAAGACATAGGCAACAAACACAATTCTTAAAAATATAACCAGCTTGGGTGCCTGGATGGCTCAGTCAGTTAAGTGTCTGCCTTTCGCTCAAGTCATGATCCCAGGGTCCTGGGATCAAGCCCCACATCAGGTTTCCTGCTCAGCGGGGAGCCTGCTTCTCCCTCTCTTCTTCTGCCTGCTGTTCCCCCTACTTGTGCTTTCTCCCTCTCTCTGTCAAATAAATTTTAAAAAATCATATATATATATATATATATATATATATATATATATATATAACCAGCTTTCTTCTCCATAATGCTAATTCTAAAAGATGTCTTACTAAAGGATGCTTTGTAGATCTCCAACAGAAATTTTAGAAATATTAAACTTCTATTACTATTCCATACCTTTGTTAAACTCTTGTAAAATCAAAAGTGATGATTGTGAAATTGTTTAAAAATACATGCCTCCTTGCAAGAGTAGGGGAAAAGTGACCATTTTGAAATATGCTCTGAGCATTCTCCAAAACAAAGACCTACTGTCCAGGTGAAAAACTACACCAGAGTCTTATCCCACCCAGAAAGGAGTCTGTTTACCCAATTCCATGCCCTCTAGCCTACCTCTCTTATCTGAGAGGGGAATTGGGAACTAAGTAATACTTGTCAAAG
The DNA here is from genome assembly GCF_922984935.1 of Meles meles. Lineage (NCBI taxonomy): Eukaryota > Metazoa > Chordata > Mammalia > Carnivora > Mustelidae > Meles > Meles meles. The sequence continues at coordinate 86,807,425 of NC_060077.1, read as the reverse complement.
TCAGAGCCCAGGCCATAGACCCACTAAGAACTTAGATTTAATCATAATATTATAGAATGCTTACTCTTACCACCACAATAGCAGAGATCCAGAATTACAAAAGCAGATTAAAGTTTAAATAAATACACGACTCAGAATCTAATTAGGAAGGAGCTGTTAGGGAAACTCAGAGAAAAGAGGGAAGATTAAAAACACTGGAGAAAGGTGACAATTCTGGCATATACATATTAAATATAGCTTCACTCCTTATCAGAAAAAACATAAAACTTACAAAAATATTCTTTTACTTTGGTTCATATTTCCTGATACATCATATCTAGATTTTATTTTTTTTTAAGATTTGATTTATTTATTTGACAGACAGAGATCACAAGTAGGCAGAGGGGCAGACAGAGAGAGAGGAGGAAGCAGTCTCCCCCCCGAGCAGAGAGCCTAATGCGGGGCTCGATCCCAAGACCTGGGACCATGACCTGAGCTGAAGGCAGAGGTGTTAACCCACTGAGCCACCCAGGCGCCCCTCATATCTAGATTTTAACCAAAAATTAGAAGACATGTGAAAAGACTATAGAAAACATGGTCCAAAGGGAAAAAACAAGCATCAGAACCATACACAGATTTGGGATTATGAAACAAAGAATTTAAAATAAAATGAAATAAAATTTAAATGAATTAAAATAATTGATTAATAATTGATAAAAAATAAAATTTTTAATGTGTTAAGGTCTCTAATGAAAAATATAAGAACCATGAAAGAACAGATGGGTAAGGTAAGTAGAGAGTTAAAAACTCTAAAAATCAAAATGAAATGCTTAAAATAAAACACACTGTAACAAAAATGAAGAATAACTTTTATGAGTTCATCAGAGATTGGATACAGTGTAGAAAGAATCAGTGAGCTTATCTAGCAATATTGATAGTAGCATTATTCACCATAGCTAAAAGATGGAAACAACGTAGGTCCATCAATGAATGCATAGATAAGGAAGATGTGCTAGATACATATGCAGTGGAATATTATTCAGCCATAAAAAGAATGAAATTTTGATATATGTTACAATGTGAGTGGACCTTGAAAACATTATGCTAAATGAAATAAGCCAGACATGAAAGAACAAATATTATATGATCCAGTTTATAGGAAACACCTAGATTAGGCAAATTCATAGAGACAGAAAGTAGAATGGAGATTAACAGGAATGGAGGGAATGGGGAGTTTTTTGTAATAGGTACAGAGTTTGTACTAAGGATGTTGAAAAACTTTTTAGGTATATTGTTCAGCATAATTCCCTCTAGTTCCATCCGCATCATTGCAAATGGCAAGATTTCACTTTTTGATGGCTGCATAGTATTCCATTGTGTGTGTGTGTGTGTGTGTGTGTGTGTGTGTGTGTGTGTGTGTGTGTGTATACACATACCACATCTTCTATATCCATTCATCTGTTGATGGACATCTAGGTTCTTTCCATAGTTTGGCTATTGTGGACATTGCTGCTATAAACATTTGGGTGCACGTGCTCCTTCAGATCCTTACATTTGTATCTTTAGGGTAAATACCCAGTAGTGCATTTGCTCATTCATAGGGTAGCTCTATTTTCAACTTTTTGAAGAACATCCAGGCTGTTTTCCAGAATGGCTGCACCAGCTTGCATTCCCACCAACAGTATAGGAGGGTTCCCCTTTCTCCGCATCCTCAAAAGCTTTTGCACAACAGGGGAAACAGTCAACAAAACCAAAAGACAACTGACAGAATGGGAGAATATATTTGCAAACGACATATCAGATAAAGGGCTAGTATCCAAAATCTACAAAGAGCTTAGCAAACTCAACACTCAAAGAACAAATAATCCAATCAAGAAATGGACAGAAGACATGAACAGGAATTTCTGCAAATAGACATCCAGATGGCCAACAGACACATGAAAAAGTGCTCGACATCACTCAGCATCAGGAAAATACAGATCAGAACCACAATGAGACCACCTCACACCATTAGAATGGCTAAAATTAACTAGTCGGGAAACAAAGACAATTATCATATGATCTCTCTGATATGAGGAATTTGAAAAGCAGGGTGAGGGGTTTGGTAGGGAAGGAAAAAATGAAACAAGATGGGATCCGGAGGGAGACAAAACTTTTGTGAGATTTTTAATCTCACAAAACAAACTGAGGGTTGCTGGGTGGTAGGGAGAGGGTGGTTGAGTTATGGACATTGGGGAGGGTATGTGCTATGGTGAGTGCACTGAAATATGTAAGCTTGATGAGTCACTGACCTATATCCCTGGGGCAAATAATACATTATATGTTAATAAAAATAATTTTTAAAAAATTTTTAGGTATAGAGAGTGGTGCTGTTAGATCACTTTGTGAATGTATTTACTGAGATATACACCTACAAATGGTTAGAATGATAAAAAAAATGTTTTTTTATATTTTACCACAATAAAAAAAAAGAACCCATAAACTTGACATTATTTCAATAGAAACTCGCTAAACTGAAAGCGAAACTGGAAACAATTTTTTAAAAAGTACTTAATATCCAAAAACCATGTAAGACTCTCAGGTAGTTTTCCATACATGTAATTGGAACACCAGAAGGAGAAGTAAAAGACTAGAGCAGGAGAAATATTTGCATTTGAAATAATCTAATAATGGCTGGGTTGTTTCCAAAATTAATGATAAACACCAAACTTCATTTCCAGGAATCTTGAAGAATGCCAAGCAGGGTAAACTTCAGACAATGTATACCTGGACATACCATATTCAATTGAAGAAAATCAAAGGCATCTTGAACATCTTGAAGAAGACGGGGTGGGGGGGGCGGAAATATGCCTTGCCTATAGCAGAACTAGGACAGGAATTGCACAGGACATCTCTTTATAAACAATGCAAACAAGAAAAGAAGAAAATAGAGTAAAAATATTTTAAAGTATTGAAGGAAAAAACACCAGCCTGACTCCCTCACGGCAGCTTGTTACCAGGAAATGAAGACTCACCTTCAAGAGGTATTTCCTTCCATTTCCTTTCCCTTCCTTCTGAGATTTAATATTTCTGGAACCTTCAGGAACTGTGTATGCTTTTTCTCTGTGTCAGTAGAGGGTTTGTCCCCCTGTAGTCATTTTCATGACACTTCCTAGTCAAAGGGAGCCTCTTCTGTCGTTAAAGTTGGGTTCTGATTCCTGACACCTACCACTGCAAGGTCCTCTCCACCTTTTGCGATCTTCTATGACTTTCCCTTAGTTGTTCTCAGTTGATTTAGCAAATGGAAAGATGCAAATTTAAATAGTTCTCTCTTCAGGTTTAACTGAAGATACTTGTTGTAGATGTTTCTTTTGTGATTCTGTTCTTTGTGTTGCTTACAATGATTTCATAAGAACCGGGAAGTGTTGTGAGTAAGTCACCTCTGTATTTCTAGTGGGACCAGAATGTCTATGTGGGGGCCAAGAAGGACACCTCATGACAGATTCTGGGCACTCTCAGAGCCATATGACTAGCCAGCTGAGTGGATCACTATTTCCACCTTCCCCAAATGTGAAGGGTTTTGCCTTCTTAAGTGCTCAGCACTCCCTTCCTTCCAGTGAGAAAGAACATACAGGCCTGAACTCAATTCCCATGGCATCACAGACTCTTGTCCTAGACTCTTGTCTTCAGAACTTATCTAATAGTAATTGAGATAAAGTCATGTTCAGAGTGCTGCCTGTTTTCTTCTGGGCTACAATGTCACTCTTACGGAGGAAGGAGTGGTTATCCTGGTAAAACATAGCCATATCCTGTATCCCTGTGAGCAGGAGTCCAGGCTCACCTCCATGCAGAACCCTGAGAAAACAGGGACTTGTGTACCTGCTGACACGTGGACTTCTGATTTCCAGGCTTTGCCCAGCAAGACCGACGGTATTTACCACAATCCCTGTGCAAAATTACTCAAAAGTAGCATGTTTCTATTACATTAATAAATTTATAAAAGGTGTAGCAATCTAAGGCACAATTAAACGTTTAAAGCAACACTAATAAAGCAATAAATCACAATGGGAAATGTATTTCTGGGCACGTTCAGCATAAATTCCAGATTTTATAAAGGCAGAAAACCAGAGGCCAAAAATTACATTGAATTTCTCCTACTTATATTAACAGCTTTGTCACAGGAAAGCCAGGCAGTTATTATTTCTCAGTCTTAAAAATTGTTTTATAACTTCCCCCCCCGAATTAGAAATGTAGAACCCCTAGGCAATAGAAAACCATCTAAATAAAAAAAGAAAACTATTAATTTTCTCAAATGATGATCTCCTTCAGTCTTTATCTTATATACGTCAGCTTAGCATGACTTAGTATTGAATAAGACAGTAACACTGGAATCAAGCAAGTTCAGCTGTGTGCTCCAAAACTTAGCAATAAGGTAGGGGAAGCCTAAAAGAAACATAATAAGTGAGGACGGCACGGCTTTGACATGAATACAGATTAGAAAGACTGATACGATGACAAAGTGAAGGTATATGATTGCTTTCCAAATCTCCAAATATTTCAAATTATCAAAGTCTTCCTAAACTTTGCAGGCTATGAATTACCTAGGAATTAACCAAATATTATAGAGAGCTCTATTTTGAGACAAGTGACAGACGCAGTTGGAATATCGCCAAGAAACTTAACTTGGATCAGGTTTTTGTATTTCTCAGGAAGGTGAATTTTATCTAGATACAATTAAACACGTTTTCATAAATATTTCTGGCAATAACCAAATGCACAGCTTTTGAAAAGTGAGCTTCTGTTTTGATTGATTTTGTTCCTTTTTTTTCGGCAAATATTCAGAGTCTAGAGAACTACCGATTTTGATATGAGAGTATGCTTCCTGTTTTGGCCTGGGAATAGTTCTATGGTTATGTAAATGGATGATCGCTGAAGACACTTTTAATAATAGAAATAAAGGAGTGTTCTTCCCAAAACAAACAGTATAGGTACTCTTAAAATCAAACATAATGTGCTCTCATTATTGCGTATCTAATATGCAGAACACCGATAAAAAAAATCTTTACCTTTGGAGAGTGCATACAGAGACAAAATTGAGCACAATTTTTTGTTCTTTTGCAAATTCACGTAACTGCAAAGTAGTGTGTGGATTTTAAGATCTGCTGAAAGCTTACCCGTGGGCACTTGGAAGAGCCGGCCAGCCCTCAGGGATGAGCAGGTAAAGGCATGGGGGGGGCAGCACACTGCTGTGCCCATGGGCCACTCTCCGTGTATTTTCCCACCTGAATACCGGATGGAAGGATTTTTGCCCTTCCCTCTTGTTTTCTTCCCTGTCTCGGCGCAAAAAGGCAACGGGAACTAGCCCCCTTTGGGCGGGCTTCCCCAGCCACATCCTTCCGATGCTGGTCCTACCCAGTGTGCTTCGTTTCCATCTTGTGTTCCAGAACGTTTAAGAATGGTTCTTACCGTCAGTCATCGATGAAAGCTATTGGATGGAACTAACACTGGTTTTCAGAGCTAGGAAATTGTTCATAGGACTCGGAGGTCGTCACACTCGTGGTCTCAGGGAAAAGCACTTCTGCTCTCGTCAACAAATCGGATACAACTTCCCAGAGAGACTGCGTCACCCGCTCCTTCGCTGGTCCCAACGTCGCATTTCTCGGCCCAAGTCAGCTTCATCCCCTGACCGCATCTTCCCCGTGGTGTGTCAGCCCTAACATGCGTGCCATTAGGAAAAGAACTTTTTTCCTGACTAGTGGACCTGTGTCCTTTAAGTCACGATCATCGTGTCATGAATTGTGACAATGCCAAGAGGAACCAGAAAGGAGTCTTGTCCTCAATAGCTACTTCCCTATTCTCTCTGTTGTGAAGATGGGCTGGGTTGCTGGGGCATTCATGGAAGGTTCTGGATTCCAGATCTCAGTGATCGCTGGCTGTAATCTTCAGTTTCTCCTTCTACAGCCAGAGGCCAACATCACAGCAGCTGAGTAATTCCTTAAGTCCTTTTCATACAAATAGAAATTTCCCTTTATAAAAACCGATGACTTAGCTTGACTTTTTCTCTAGTACACAGACAATATATATTATATAAATGTTATAATATATACATATATCCATGAATATGTGTATACATGTGTATATATTTACCCTTCTCAGTGTGTTTTCAGTTCCCAGGATTCCAAAGAATTCATCTTACATGTATTCATTTCCAATACTCACTCATTACCATGGTGTTACCATGGCAACATCTTATCTGATTACTGTCTGATCAGGCTAACTTTTTTATAGCTATTGTACAGTGATATAGGCCTATCCAACAAAAGGAGTGTGACATTCTATCTTTGTAGGTGCGAATTGCTCCCCATTACCTTCATTCCCCATTAATGTACCCAGTGACACGAATAAACCATATTTCACGGGCGTGGAGACAAAGTGCACAGCTCAGAACTCACCTGGAAACTCTAATCTCTCATCCCCGAATTCCTTTTCCAATCACTTTCTTATGTACGAATTAGGACATATTGAGCTTTCCAATGAATCTTGGAAATATCACAAACGTTTCAAGATCTGTTTTTCACTATTTTTCCTTATAGCATTTTAAAAAACTTTTCTGCAGCAACTCAGGGGCACCTGGGAGGCTCAGTGGGTTAATACCTCTGCCTTAGGCTCAGGTCATGATTCCAGGGTCCTTGGATCCAGCCTTCATCAGGCTTTCTGCTCAGCGGGGAGCCTGCTTCCTCCTCTCTCTCTGCCTGCCTCTCTTCCTACTTGTGATCTCTGTCAAATAAATAAATAAAATCTTTTTAAAAATATCTGCAGTGATTCAGACAGAAACAAAAAAGATCTCAATTCATTTTCCACGTTTTCCATGTCACTTTTGGTCTCCATGAGCCTTGATAGAACAAGTATCACAGAGCTGGTCCCCCACTGTTGTGCTGAAAACATGGGATAGATTCCTTCATTGTCTTCTCCTCATTCCTTTGGCGGCTTTGTTTTTTTTTCCCCCAACCCCATCTGTCTGCAGCCGCTCAGCTGAATTTTTATTCACGTTTTTGGCTCTCCAAATTAGTAATTAAGAGGTTTTGTGTTGCTGTTAGATTAAACTTCAAGCCCAAAACTCTAGTGACCCATCTCTTTCCATCTGCCCCACCCCCAGATGTCCTACTGGAAATAATCTCAGATCCATAAAATCGTGATAACATTTTAAGACTCAGAATGCTAAAAGTTTACTGCATTTATCCATTTATAAATATGAATATAAAATTATTATGCCTGTACATTTGCGGAAGTAAGTCTATATATACACCTTTAAATTTCATTCAGGAGGAACATATAAATAGAAGTACACAGCTATTATTTATGTGCATAATTATGACTCAGGTTATAAAGGGATTGTGACATAGTTAATAAATTGATCTCAGAATTGTACCAATCTCAGAAACAACATGGGCATATACATAACTTTTGTGTTCGTTATTCATGGGGAAAATACTCCACCTGGGGCCAGCAGAGAAAGTTAAAAGGTGACCTAACCAAGGAGCAGTTTCAGAAGAGGAAGTACCCGTGAATGAACCAATGAACCTCACGGTCTCCAGAAATGCAAATGCCCTTGCAGACACTGGATATATATATTAAAAAGTGGCCAGGGATTTTCCCATACTAATGAAAGACAAAACATTACTCCGAAGGCCTTAAAATGTATGTGCATGAAAAGTGGTTGGAGGCGTGTGGACATATATCTGAACAATAAATGTATCACTGTTTTAGAATTTTAACTCGTGCTTCTTTTTTTTTCTTTTTTTTTTTTTGGTTGCTATTTTATCTGCAAATTCCAAACGCCTTGAGATACAACACCAGAGGGGATCTGTCATATTAAGTGATTTAGAAGGTCTGTATTTAAGAAGGAGCTGCAATCAAAAGTAAAAAGGGAAAAATTAATTCAAAACCAACATATGACCCCGCAAAACAGCAAGAGGCAGGATTGCAAGGGGCCACCAGAGGAAGCAATCACCGCGTGTCAGCTAAGTACCGCACCTCCCATAAGCCGGCTGCGTGCATGGCCCAGACTGCCAACCTGCACAACTACTACCGGACCCCTGCTTCCCGTGATGATGCTCCTAGGTGACTGAAGGAAGCTGATGACCTCAGGAACGCTTCAGTTGGCAAAAGTCTCCCTGGGTGCCACTGGGAGGGGGAGGGAGGGCTGAAATAGGCAAAGGGTGTTAAAAGGTACAAACTCCAGTTATACAATAAATGAGCCTATGAGACATACAGTACAGCAGGATCTCTGTAGTTCAATAAGACTGAGTTGCATATTGGAAGTTACTGAGAGTAAAATCTTCAAAGTTCTTATCACCGGAAACAGAATCTGTAACTATATATGGGGACAGATGTTAACTCGACTTCTTGTGCTGATCATTTCACGATATGTACAAATCATTATGCTGTACAACTGAAATTAATATCGTGCTGCAGGTTAATTATAACTTGACAAAAAGCTCCCCAAATTGAGTGCCCCACTGAAGTCACACCCACACCTAACTTCTCAAATGCAGTCCCTTTCCTATATAAAAATACGGTAAGATGGATTTTGCAAGGGGACATTTTTTCTTGTAATCCAATGTATTTATAGCTCTATCCTTTGCAAAATTTTCTAGAATTATTTGAATTGCTACACTTCCTCATTTCTATGAAACTCAGTATTATTTTTATGAAATGGTTCTGTCATTTTCTCTAATACATTACAAGTACTCTGGGGTATTAAAATCAGTTTTGCACGTTACATAATACACAGATTATTGAGCTGGGTTTACCTTATCTTGTTGCTAAAAAGGTCAAATGAAATATCCTCAGCTTTGATGTTATTTGGTATAAGTAGCTCTATTGCACATTAAATTTGAAAAGGTGGCATACTAAAAATTGAGGTAAAAAGATTTCTCTTTCAATGTAAATATATTCATAGACATGTAAATTAGACTTCAAACAGGGATAATAGCATTTCAAACAATGCTTGGCTGACTGTATTGAATACACCCACAGGAGAACAGTTGGCCAATCTTCGTTATTTGCATTATAACATCTCAGGAGAACCCCAATAAAGGAAGTTGCTTTAATAGATATTTACATTAATAAATATCCAGTCAGCGGCTCTCTGCCATCCATGCTTTGTCAGTACATTTCTAATTACTTCATTTTCTTCTCCTTGCTGTTGTTTTGTTAGCCATTTTACAGCACTAATGGTCCCTCTTGAAGTTGCCAAATGTCAAGGCCTTTTGTGGATTTCAGAAACAAGTCATGTTTAGCATTATCAGTAAAATAATGCAAGGAATTTTATTCCGTATAAAGCATACTCAGGGATATTATTAAGATGGCAATGAAACATTTTTGTAAATTCAGGATTTTGAAAAATTTCTTTTAAAGAAATAAATTATCGAAGTCAGCTGAAGAGTGAAAAATGGAATCATGACATTTCAGCCCCAGAATGGGTGCTCATTAGGTATCTGGGGCTTTTCAGGAAACCAAGCTTATAAACTGACTGTTCTTTTGAAACTCTTTTTTTAAAAAAATATTTTATTTATTTATTTTCCAGACAGAGATCACAAGTAGGCAGAGAGGCAGGCGCAGAGAGAAGAGGAAGCAGGCTCTCCGCTGAGCAGAGACCCTGAGATCATGACCTGAGCCGAAGGCAGAGGCTTTAACCCACTGAGCCACCCAGGAGCCCCATAGGTCAGATTTTTTAAATAACTTATTATCCCTGATGCTACTCCTACTTGACAATAGATCTATTAACGATCATTTTATCTGTATTTTTATTAGAAATCAGGGCATTTAAGAATTTTAGCTTTTTTTATCAAGATAGTGTTGTCTAGTTTCAGTTACTTCCATTTAATAAAATTTAGAGACTATGATTTATTGCCATTTGCAGGGCACCAAAACTGAATTTAAAGACAAAAATTTAATAATACTGCCCGGTTCTAAACCTTTTACAGGGAGTTGAATCTAATATCAGTCCTCTAAGTAAATTTACTTTAAAACTCACATCCTCTTGACAGGTAGGTTTTCTTTCATATTGATCTTTTGGGAATATATAAAGGTCAAAACAACATTTGTATATTAAAACATATACAACAAACCACAGAAAATATAAAATGAGTCATCAATACAGAACACAAATATTTCTTTTATTATTGATGAATGTTTATCTAAATTGGAATTCCGAAGACAAACCAATCCCTTTCAAGTAAAGAACAGACTGCTTCTATCCCCCATCAGGGATAACCTAACACTTTCAGGTAAAAGGAACTGCCCATTTCCTGGGCTTAATCTCTCTTACTCCATGGGATTAAATTATTGAGCTCTCCTTCTCAGTTAAATCAATGACTCTCAGAAGCCATAATTTATCAGAAAAACAGGCAAATAAAAAAGCTCATTTAATATTTTTTGAAAGGTAATAGAAAAAGGTACTTAGAAAAATCTTGATTGTAAAGTCATTCTTGGTTGCTTTATACGTTGCCTAGCCAGTTAACCAGTTAGAGGTGGAAATTTGTCGTTTTTGCCCTTTTTATCCTCTGTGAAAACATTAGATTTTCAGATAACAGCATTAACGGTTTTTTTTTCCTTTTCAACTTTGTCCCAGGGTCTTACTCCGTGTCATGTTTATTGCGCAAATACATTTACTCTAATGCCTTCTGACAGCCTGGTTTCCCACGCTGCTGGGTCTGTGACCTGTGTAGCCAGAATGGGAATTGATTGGCAGGCCGACCTGGTGTCTCATTCAGGACGAGTGTCTTCCTCCGGGTTCCCCCAACAAAGCTGGCCTTGGCCCTACATGCAGAGGCTCTTCTCTGAATCTGTTCTGCACTGACATCCAGAGAAAAGGGAAAATAACGGATGAGAAGACAAACAAGAGCAAGGACAAAAAGAAAAAAAAGTAAAACTTGTATCCGAATGGACTGTGAGTTTAAGAAAGGAAAAGTGTAGATTTTAAAAAAGGTGAGTAAATTTCTCCTTGACCCCATCCCTCAAAATGTGAGGAAGCAAGGACCAAACCTCTGATTTTGGTCTGTCACTCTGTTCACTTAGTAGTATTGAAAAGAATGATAGTTACTTATTTGTGATCAAGAGTTTCAAAAGAACATGGGGTGCCTGGGTGGCTCAGTGGGTTAAAGCCTCTGCCTTTGGCTCCGGTCATGATCCCCGGGTCCTGGGATCAAGCCCCACATCGGGCTCTCTGCTCCGCGGGGAGCCTGATTCCTCCTCTCTCTCTGCCTGCTTCTCTGCCTAGTTGTGATTTCTCTCTGTCAAATAAATAAAATACTTAAAAAAAAAATCTGACCAGTAATTAAGGCTCAAATTTCTCCCAAAATTGAAATTAAATATGAAATCTTTTAGAGAACTTTTTTATTTTCAAAGCAGTTTTAAAATTTAGTTTATAAAAATTCGTGGTTTACTAATTTTCTTACTGTTTTGAGGCATACAATAAATATTGGAAAGTCTTCAAATTTCTTAAGGCATTCAATTATTTAATGCAGCACCAAAGATCAGGAAGTGTTTATTAAAAATACAATATATCTTTCAAAGATTTATTTATCTATTTATTTATTTGGGGGTGGCAGAGAGAGAGAGCAGGAGAGAGAGAATCCGAAGCAGACTCCACAGGGATGGCAGATCCCATTGGCCTTGATCTCATGTCCCTGAGATCATGACCTGAGTAGAAACCAAGAGTCGGTTGCTTAACTGACTGAGCCACCAAGGTGTCCTCGAAAGTCCAATACTTTTTAAACCATAATGGAATATCTAGCAAATACTTGTGATGTAAGTTAAAAAGGTAGCTGTCGCTAGGAGATTTAACATTAATTTTTGAGTATAATCTATGTAAATTATTTATATAATTGTTCATGTCTATTTTGATAAGCATAGATTCTCAAATAATCATATTTTGCAGTAGTAATTATAATTAAAAATGATTGGCCGGAGGTAACATTGGTCAAAGAATATACTTGCAAATATTTTTAGATATGATATCTTTGAAGGATTTTAATTTTCCTCTTCCCTTAATTATTTTTAATTTCCAATCACCCATTTTTTTAAGATTTTATTTATTTATTTGACAGACAGAGATCACAAGTAGGCAGAGAGGCAGGCAGAGAGAGAAGAAGGGAAGGAGGCTCCCTGCCAAGCCGAGAGCCTGACATAGGGCTCGATCCCAGGATCCTGGGATCATGACCTGAGCTGAAGGCAGAGGCTTTAACCCACTGAGCCACCCAGGCACCCACAATCATCCATTTTTTAATTAAGTTCTTATGCATGAAAACACAGACAAATACAGGAACTATACTAAAGGCACCTATCTTTCAGCTAATGCACATTATTCTCTGCACATGGTGGTGATTTCTTAAATTCTTTCGTCGATAGAAAAATGTGAAAGAGCCAGTACCCTTGCAAGAGATAATGCAGTGTTAACATAGTGTTGACATAATTTTAATATAGTTGGAAACATGCTCAAGCTAAGTTACAAACATTTGTTTATATAATTTTTGAAGTCCGATTTTGGGAAAATCAATGACAGAGGAGTACAAGACATTAAGTATAAGTGGAGAAGGAGTTTATTCATTGATTCTCTTACTCAACCAGGTTTTCCATCACCTTGTGCCACGTAGTAATATAGGTAAGGTGGATAATGCCGCTGTGCAAAAAAAAAAAAAAAAAAAAGCAAAATTTTCCTTCAAGGAATTTATATTCTCGTGAGTGATGACAGAATAAAGAATATCTATAAAAGCATGTGAAGGAAATAAATGTCTGAGTAAACTTCACTTGATGCAATAAATAGCATGTTTATAGTCTTATCTATTTAAATCTACATGTTGTTTGATAGATGATTCTCAACTGTAAGATATGCGATGATAATAAAAGCAAGATAGTTTAGAATATTGGGAAAGTATGATTCAAACACAATTACTGAGTCGTAGACCTGCTTTGAAGATCAGGGAGGACCCCTGACGTCCCAGCTTAATGAGAAGGCGCTTGAATCAGTAGATAAGCTCCTGGAAGCTGTGATTAGAAAGAAGCATGCATGCAACCAATTGGCTTCTTACAAAGGAATTGATTTCAAACCTAGATTCTGAGTTTAGTGTGGACTTTTATGCATATTGCACATCAGAAGGAGAGACGTTGGTTTCATTCACCTAAACTATTTCTGACCAAATTCAAGGCTTATGGGTTTTAAGTGTTTAGGAATTCAAATCCAATCTCACACTGTAACTCTCACTTCAATTGCATAGTGAATAAAACATCATAAGAAAGTCACTGTCTTTGGAATAATTGCTGAATTTTTGTTGATGACAATGAAGTCATTACTGTGAAGGTATGGTAGGAGAACTAATTTTCATTAAATTTCACATATGGAATAGTGAATTATAGAACTTATGAAGAGTTCAAAAAATGATAGGCAGGGGCGCCTGGGTGGCTCAGTGGGTTAAAGCTTCTGCCTTTCGCTCAGGTCATGATCCCAGGGTCCTGGAATCGAGCCCCGCATCGGGCTCTCTGCTCAGCAGGGAGCCTGCTTCCCTTCCTCTCTCTGCCTGCCTCTCTGCCTACTTGTGATCTCTGTCTGTCAAATAAATAAATAAAATCTTTAAAAAAAATGATAGGCACTATTCTAACTACATTTTCATTTTCTGTAAAGAAGGTAAAATAAAAGAAACAACAATAAGTCACAGCCAATGGACAACAAAGAAAGCTGTTAATATTGTACTCGATGTCCAAAAGACAAATCACTGAGCTAACTTCTTCCTTAAGCACGCTGAGTTCTACTTTTACCAAGAGCATTGTGAGATTTGGGTATGACTCTGTTGTATTTCCTTTTAGAAATGTCATTGTTTCCGGCAGTCCAAAATATGCACATGAAATCAGGAATTCACTAAAAATGAATGGGATCATCTAGGTTCATGGATGCCACTTGTCATGTCTCCTTGGCCTATTAGAGCTGTCTCCAACATAATACATCAGTTTCATGTAAAGCCATTTCTTAGACTCCTGAAAAAGCCTTTTCCTCACTATTGTCATCGGTCATAGATGAAAACAGTGCGTGGTATGCGGTGAGTGCCACTTGATACTGGAGCATAAAGTCCTTTAAACATATGATTGGCTTTAGTGGTCATACCAGTGATGGACTGTGTGTACTGAACCAAATAAATGGTGTGTTGCCTTATACTGCCTGGCCAAGACGCTCATCTATACTCTGTCTCTACTTCAACTCTTGACTTTTTCAGCACGGCACAGTAGAACTACAGGGTGTTAAACAGTAATAGGGTTCTTTTGAAATACACACAAGCAGTGAGTTATAGTAACAACCATTTGGATATATAGCTAGAGCACTGAAGACTAGTAGTTGTTTCTACAGCAATAATATTCCCTTAAAATTTTACCGGAAGAAGAAAAAAAGACAAATTTTTGTACTCTACTTCTGAAGTTTGTATATGCTTTCAGTGTTAAAAAAAAAAAGGTGTTAAATATAAATGAAAGTGATAGTTCACATTCTTACAGAAGTTTATATTTTCCAAATTGTCTTAGCATTGCTACTTTGTCTTACAATTTTATTATCTCTTAGATTGCTTAAAAAAAAAAAAAAAAACTAATGACCTAAGAATGCTTCAAACAATTCAATTATAAAGAAAAATATTTTCTTTGATCACTTCCAAACCATATTTGTGTGCTTCGGGCTGCAAGTTTTCTACTCCTGTCTGATCTTGAAGTCTCTCACAGTTAGCATCACTGTTTGTAACGCTTACAATATGGATAGAGCAGATGAGATTATTGTTATTTTGTGTAGTGAAGGTTCCTGAGGTTCAGGAAGGGTAGATGATCCGTCCTGCGTAACTAGCCAAGCTGAGACAAGAGCAACGTCTATGGCACTTACTTTTTACCATACTGTCTGATGAAATCTACAAACTGAATATCTAGGGACTGAAGAGTTACTGTTTCCATGTTACAGGCTGGGTTTCCACAGCACCCAAATCAGTTACTTTGATACGTCCCCCAAAAGTGATGGAGTCATTGCCAGCCATAATAATCAGTGACATTTTGTTATTACAATTAAAAACCTATACTCGTACAGACAGAGCAGTACGGAAAGTGTTAATGATGATAAACTGGAGAAGCCATTATTTTCCAATTAATGAAGGAAATTCTTATCAATGCCGTCTGAAGAAATGGCCCCAAACTATTCTTGTGCATTTTACAGAGAAGGTATTTTGCTTTGACTTTACAAACGTACAATTACACATTTGCCATTTGATTCCCTTCTCAAGTTTTGGCAGAACAAACTGGATAAGCAATCGTAACAACAAATAAAAGGTAATGGCAGGATATGATATTAGAAAAGGTTTCAGGAGTGCCTGGGTGGCTCAGTCAGTTAAGTGTCTGACTCTTGATTTTGGTTTAGGTCATGATCTCAGGGTCACGAGATCGAGCCTGGCAAGGGGGCCCTGCGCTGGGCATGGATCCTGCTTAAGATACACTCTCTCCCTTTCCTGCTGCCTCTCCCTCCTTCATTCCCATCCCTCTACCCCAGCAAGATTGCGGGTGTATGAATGCTCTCACATGCACTCTCCCTCTCTCAATAATTAAATAATTAAATAATGAATAAGAAGAAAATTTTCGATTGGTGTTTAATTATCAAAAGGGAAAGCCTAAGTGACAAACATTTATAAAAATCTACTCTCATTAGTGGAAATAGACTGTGATACATTTCAGTGGATGTGGATCCATTTCTAGTGGATGCAAAATTTCTAGTGTCACTTTGTCAACTTGCATTCACAGCAAAGAATTTCAAAGGTGGTCACAAAGCCCTTTCTGAGGAATACTCAATGGGTTTGTAATTGGAAGTCGTGCAACAAAGCTTGAACAAGAGACAGAGATAAAAACAGAAGGAAATAGATAAAATATTACCTGGTGACTTGGTTGAAGGAAAAAATAGGAAAAATATGCATTATATCAAAAGAAAGTCTAATGTATTTGAGAAAAGTATATTTTGTATATTCAATCTAATATCAGCATCTGTTTGTTTCTGGAAAGCGTAAAATAATGAGAAGACAAATTCAGAAGTACGTTTTGCTGTTCATTAAGTCATCATAGGAAGCCAGGTTTATTATTGTTTAGGAAAAGGTAGTTCTATGAAGATATTGTGATTGCCCTGGGAGATTGAAAGGTCAGACTGAAATAGATGAGAAAATTCTGTTCTCACTTTTGTATTCCTAATGCATTCAGATCAATAGATTCAGGTGAATGGTTCGTAGAGGGTTCAAATTAGCAAGTGCTATCAGGGACCCATCAGCATTATTTTAGCAATTGAAAGAATGGAGAAAATTATAAGCTGAAACCTGAAACATATTATGTACCATTTAACAGATTAATGAAAGGTGATGCCGAGACGATGGTGTTGCTGATGGCAACGCCAATAAAAACATTCACAAATTGTTTCTTTTATGAAGCACTTTGGCAAAAAGCATTTTCTTTTAACCTCACCACAACCAAACTGTCTTGACAAGAAATTCTTTCCTTCTTCCACCTCTCTCGCTAAGTGCACATCATTCCCTTTGCCCATTGTTAAGTGAAAAGATAGTTTCCTAAAAATCATCTGTCGGTCTCTTTACATGCTTACAGAAGATTTGATTTTGAGTTGTAACCAACATTTCTTTCAGAGAAGCAAATTACTTCTGAGCAATTTTAACTACCTCCTGAGAGGATTTACAAACTAATGGAAGGTGTTAGTATGATGCAATATACTGGTTTCTGGAAACCAAGAAAGTTTGTCTCCAAATACTGACAGCCAAGTTGAAACAGATGGTTTAAATACCTCCATACACAATGACTGAACGAGTGTAAATGTCGTTGAGAGGAACACCCAGTGTTAGTGTTTGATACACTGCTCATCAGGCTGGGTACAGAAGGGTCAAGCGTTAACCACACCAACGACATCCCTCCGTCAAACACCGTAGAATGAGTTACTGATGATGTGTGGTTCACCTTTGCCTGTTGAAGATCCCAGCTTTGACCTCCTCAACAACTTGTTGTCTAATGCGTTAGAATATGTCTCCTCATCATTGCAGCAATGTTTGTTTAAAGGGTATTTTGTTTAAAGGGTATTTTAAAGAACTTGCAGAACCCAGTCCCTAAATGAGAGTGCCAAGAAATCATGTAGAAAAAATATTTACATTTTTTGATGATAAACAGAGCAGATATTTCAGCATTTTACAAAGTAAACGAACTTCTGTGCTGTACTATGAGCTCAGACATCCAGCCTGGCGTTTAATAAAAAACCATAGTTAGGGCGCCTGGGTGGCTCAGTGGTTTAGGCCGCTGCCTTCGGCTCAGGTCATGATCTCAGGGTCCTGGGATCGAGTCCCACATCGGGCTCTCTGCTCGGCAGGGAGCCTGCTTCCCTCTCACTCTCTCTGCCTGCCTCTCTGCCTACTTGTGATCTCTGTCAAATAAATAAATAAAATTTAAAAAAAAAAACAAAAAAACCATAGTTAATATTTACTAATGCGTTCCTAACATCGGCCATACTACACAGTACTTTATAATGATTATTTCCTTTTACAGGCACATAAAACCTAACCTAAACTGTGCATGACTTCATATGCCCATTGTACACATAACTTAAATCATTTATACTTCTCCAGGATTACGGTGCTAGGTAGTAGACTATCCAACATTTGAATCCATAGTTCTTTGGGTATCACTCAGAATAAAGCCATATAATCTACTTACCTACTACAGGTATCTCAAACTAAACATTTTTGCTTCTGTGTTTCTGTATCTCAGAAATTTTAGGACCACTTTAAATTCCACTTTCAATAGTAATGCCACATAACTTGGAAATGTGTGCTCTCAATCTTATTATCCAAACCCTAAAATTATAAATGCTCAGACAGGTTTGAAAAACATCAGTTTTGTCTAAAAACACTTTCCGTCAGGAAACTTATTTCTACCATCTTCCTGCCAGGTAGCTACCTGGCCTCTCTTGAACAGGGTCAATAAATTATCATCCGAGACAGTGGTTGCTCCTTCAAAAGTTGTTGCAATTACTGTGGTCATGTTAAATTGAAATGTCTGTATGAACATCTCCTACAGGTGCCCTTATTGGAACCTCATTAAAAAAATCTCATTTCTTTTGCTGTAAGAGTATTTTAAGTAACTGAGAAAAGTATTTTTCCAGTTGTAACACTTTGGGTCTGTTTAACTTCACTCATCTTAGGCTGTTTTATATCCCTTGGCCACTGTGATCATTTTCTAACGTGCTTTTTGCAGAGTGAGCACAGTGCAAAGAAGTGAACAGTGTTTGGACCAAGATAGTTCCTTGATCTTAAACTATGACGTCAAAAAAGGACACGCACTTCATCCCCCACGCTGCCAGGCAGCATGGATTGTGAAATGAATAGATTTGCCGTCAGAAAATCTGATTCACATTTCTCTCCACTTCTTATTAGATGTGTGACCTTATTAGATGTGTGATCTTCTCCGAGTTTTATGATTTTCGCCCTGAATCGCTTTGAATTTTATACATGGACTATTTCATGGTGTTGCTATTAATTCCTTTTAAAAATTACTCATATATCACACGTAAGCAGAATATCTTACATAATATTTCTCTTTTGACAAAAGGTTTGGGTGAGACAGTGTATCAGATGACAGTTTGGTGGGATGATCCTGTCATCTCAACTTTTATTTATTTATTTATTTTTTTCTGTTAGTACTTTAAAGTCCAATGGACTACCTCATGTGAACTTTCTGGAGAACAATCTTAGTGTGGGTATTCAAGTTTAAGCCGGTGTCATGGTGCTGCAGCCAATGACTACCATTAATAGACATGCAGCCAAACACATTTGAGTTTACCGACATGGGAAGATCAAGCCAACCGGTGCCTCCGTCAGAGGACGTTGGAAAAACTGGCCTACAGGATTTGGTGATCTAGGAAGTGTTCACAGATACAAGGATTTGTGCTCAGGAATTGGGGTTAATTTTATGATTGAATGTCTTAATAATTTCATCTTAATGGTTGGAAGAAGAAAAAGGGATGGAAGCTGTGATTCTTCAAGAAACCACTCTTACTCATATTAGTAGGGAAAAATTTTATTGCCTACATTCAGACACGGATACAGAAGTAATCTTGTCCTTGTTTTGTTTCAACATGCTCACATAGTACTTTTGTCTGTGCTGATAGTCTGTGAAATTGTTTATGTTCCGCAGAAGAACACCAAGGTCTAGTTACGAGTGTGAGACTAGCTCCTGGGTGAACGGTCTTTCACATGTTATGTTACCCTTTTGGGCCGAAAGCATACAAAGTTAGATTGGAACACCTAGACCCCCGAGATCATTTTGAAAGATTTTGCTGACCATGCTTTCTTAAAATTTAATTTTGTTTTTTGTATTTAAGCTACTTTATTATAATTGTTTAATTGTACCTACTTCTAGAAATTATAAAGTTATGGAAAAATGATCTGATTACATATCAATGTCAAATATTAGGGATTATTTTGTGAGGTTCTCACTTGGAAATAGTGCCACACTACTTATTTTTATAATTTTATAGTATGTAATATTAAAAGAACATTATCTAGAGTTTAGAGGTTTATATACTTTTTAAATTTCAAGTTCATATTTAAATTCTAGTTTGTTAACAGATACAGTAGTTAGTTAATGTATATGGTAAACTTGTTTCAGATGTAGAATTTAGTGGTTCATCACTTACATATATAGAGAATGCTTCTTATATTTGAATGAAAACAAGTCCTTTCTTTCCCCTTTCCTTTTTCTTTTCTTTTTTTTTTTCAGAATGAGTTACTGAATCATCTGACATGACAATATCTATGCAAAATCATTTATGAGTTTGGAAAAGATAAATCAGTCAACTTCAATACAGTGACTACCAGAAACAAAATGGCCATTCGTCTTTGAAATAGACTCTAAAGCTACGAGCTTAGATTACTTAATTCTCCCAAAGAAATTTCCCAGCTGGGTCTTTTTGTTGGTTGGTTGGTTTTTGTTTTGTTTGTTTAGCTTCCTCATGAGCTGTGTTCCACTTCGCTTATAGTATTTAAATAGTTAAAAAAATTACTATGTCTGAAGTTTCCATTTGGGTAGCTGAGAGGAATCCAAAGCTTTTATGAATGTTCAAGACCAACTGATCAGCCGGGATTTGGGAGGAGTTGTGTTTTCATATGAAACAGAGACTTAAAGGAGTACAGACTCCATAGGAAATGGAAGCATAATTCATTTCAACTGAAATAATTCCCTTCAGGTGAGAAAAATGTTTGACTGCAGATAAACAATTCCAGCATAGAAGACTGGAGTGCCTTTGAATAGAACACACTGTTTACTGTAGCAAGAAAAGCCCTAATACAGTTCTCATTCCTGATGGGCTGAATTTCGCTGGCAGTGTTTTAATGACATCTGAACCCTTCTGAAATATTTCTAAGAATTCTCAGCTTTAAATCTCTTGATGGAGTGGATCTCTAGGAGTCAGGAGGAAGTTATACTTTTCTTTGGATGTGACAAATATGAATCTTTGAATCAACTCCTCAGAATTTTACTCTACCTGATAAGGTCCTTTTCAATGGTGTCCATCGAAGGAGAGTTTCTCTCTGATGTCATTTCTGGAAGTCCAATATCCCTTTGTCAGTTAAATTAAAAAAAAAATGCATTTTAAATCTGTTAGTGATACTGTGGTATTTACCTCTTGTGGCATTTAGTCATATTAGTCCAAATGAGATAGAACATAAGATTCAGGGAGTAAAATTTCCAAATATACGGAGCATTCTCTTGTTAACTTATAAAAAATTAACTTATTAAAAAAAAACTTCTTAACTTAAAAAAAGATAGCTTGTGGATCCTTAATGGGTTGATCTTTTTTTTTAAATATTTTATTTATTTGACAGAGAGAAATCACAAGCAGGCAGAGAGGCAGGCAGAGAGAGAGGAGGAAGCAGGCTCCCTGCGGAGCAGAGAGCCCGATGCAGGGCTCCATCCCAGGACCCTGGGATCATGACCCGAGCCCAAGGCAGAGGCTTTAACCCACTGAGCCACCCAGGCGCCCCTAATGGGATTGATCTTAACATAACTGAATGCAATGACAGTGGTTGCGCCCCAGGAAGCTTAAGGGTTTCTGAAAATTTCGTACTTAATTGTCTGATGAGCTATATTTACTTTTTGTGATGTTTGTGGGTGATAAGGTTGGTGGACTTCCTAAATAAAGAATATAGCTTTAGACAGCTATTTGAAATTAGTAGTCATAAGATTTGGGTCCCTGTTATTGTTCCAAAACTAGGCAAATATTTCCCCATCATTATTGTTACGGCTCTCCATAAAGGCAAAGCCTTCACCCATCCTGAAAAGAAGCGACAATCACCAGAATATACTGTTGACTTATTTAGAGGGTTACAGTAGGGCTTTGTATTTTGGATTTCTATCCACGTCCTCCCTTTGTAGCAGAAGGAAAATAAAATTACATTAGTGAGAGAAAAGAGCATACTATGTAAGAGAATATCTATTCTTAATCTCAAGTTACATTTATTCATAAACTCATTCTTTTTTTTTTTAAATTTTTATTTATTTATTTATTTGACAGAGAGATAGAGAGCACAAGTAGGCAGAGCGGCAGTGGGGGGAGAGGGAGAAGCAGACTCCCCACCGAGCAGGGAGTCTGATGTGGGGCTCGATCCCAGCACTCAGGGATCATGACCTGAGCTGAAGGAGGAGGCTTCACTGACTGAGCCACCCAGGCGCCCCCATAAACTCATTCTTAATCTCAAGTTTTATTTATTCTTAAACTCATCACCAAAATAGGATACTTTTCATATGAAAGATTTTCAGGTGTCTATTCCAACTCTAGAATTCTCTGATATCAGGAAAATATTGGTTCTGCCAGTATCAGAGAGAGAAATAGGTCATTTGATGTTACATTTGATAGGAACGCTTTTATTCTATGCAGTTATTGTACTCCAAATACTTTTCTACTGAAAATCAGAATATTAAATCAGATATTTAAAAGACCCTATAGTTTATTTTACTTCCTATACTGCTGTTTTGCTTTATTTCCCCCCTGAATACAATAGGCCAATCATCCAGTGACTTTGTGAATTAATATTCTATGACATCAAGGATTGCGGGGGAAAAAAAACTTGAGGAATCTAAAATGTTCATTTACATACACAAAATTTAATTTTACTACTAATATTTTACTGTAAGAGACCACCTAAAAGTAATTATTACTTTTTACTTCAAATATAAATATATAGCCCATTTTCCTTAGAAAACAATGGCATATATTTTTCAACTAGTCTTGTTGCTGTCGAGAATAAGAACATTTTAAGGTTAGTATATCACACAAACACTAATGCTCTGAATCTTAGTGGGTTTCATTAACTGGGTACTAAAAATAAAGTAACCTTTTGCTGAAGAGAGCAAATCAAATAAGTTTTTTTGTTTCCCTCCTCTCTACTACAAGCTTGAAGAATATCCCAATTAGTTTCAGTAGGTAACTGTATGGACTGTATTTGTCCCCCCGGAATTTGTATGTTTAAGCTCTAACGCTCAGTGAGACTTTGCTTTGAGACAGGGCCTTTAAGAAGGTAATTAAGAGATAAATAAGGTCATCAACGTAGGGTCTGATCCAATAGAATCGGTGTCCTTATAGGATGAGGAAGAGACACCAGGGAGGTGTGGGCATAGAGGAAAGGCCACGTGAGGACGCGGTGATAGGTGGCCATCCACAAGTCCCGGACAAAAGACTTGGAAGAAACCAACCCTGCCAATACCTGCATCTTAGAACTCCAGCCACCACAACTGTGAGAAATGAATTTTGTTGTTTAAGCCTCCCATTCTGTTGTGTTTTGTTATGAAACCCCTTGCAACTGATATAATGCATATGTCAAATTGTATAGAAACTATCTATGTGCCGTATATGTAATAAAATGATTGATTTTCTTGCAATTTTGAAGTTTTTTCTCACTTTGATTTTTCATTCATCCATAAGCTCATGAAGTTTAAAATGATGTAATAGGCCCATCACAAGTCTGCTGGTCTGCTGAAAAAGGAGCATGCATCACTCTCAGACACTAGTAATAGGAATACTTTTGTCAAAATATTAATTATGTACATATTAAGCACTTTTGCAGGTGGATAAAGTATTGAATGCTAACTGGACAAAATGGCCAAGAGAAATTATTAAGACAATGCTTTTCCTGCCTTCGCTCCCAGAGAAGTACCTTAAAATCCTTGTTTTAAAGAAAGCAACAGCCTGCAGTACGCCCATAATTCCATACTAATTCCCATAAATGCAGTCTTTGCTATTGCCAAATGGTTCAGCATTTGCTCTGGGCCAACTATGCCAGGGAGAACCCTGAAAATATCACAACTATATGATTTAACAGGGTAAATCAGTGAGTAGATAGGTTCAATTTATTAGAGGTACATTAATATTATACAGTAAAGGTGTATATGTGCACAACAAAGAGGCTTCTTAGCATGTGCTCCAAGTTCCAATTTTTGTTTGGTTTTGTACTTTACAGTGGCAGGATATGGGCTCAAATACTGAATGAAGGATGGCAACCACGTTTGCATCTATAGGCTTTAGTCCAAAATAATAAAAAATAGGCTTATAGCATATTTCTCAATTATCTTACACACTTTTCCCCTCCAAATCCCAATGATTCCATAAAGATACAATAGTGAGGGCTTCAAAACAGGGCACACACACACACACACACACACACACAGGTATTGGTATCTCCTGAGTATTAGGTCATGCAAAGTTTATTCAAGAAATCAGACATGTTCACCTTTAAAGAGAGTGTGGTTACGGGGCGCCTGGGTGGCTCAGTGGGTTAAAGCCTCTGCCTTCGGCTCAGGTCATGATCTCCGGGTTCTGGGATCGAGCCCCGCATCGGGCTCTCTGCTCCGCAGGGAGCCTGCTTCCTCCTCTCTCTCTGCCTGCCTCTCTGCCTAGTTGTGATTTCTCTCTGGTAAATAAATAAAATATTTAAAAAAAATTAAAAAAATATAAAGAGAGTGTGGTTAGAAATGTGAATATGAAGAGATTATGCTGAGCAAAATAAGTCAAGCAGAGAGAGTCAAGTATCATATGGTCTCACTTATTTGTGGAGCATAACAAATAACATGGAGGACATGGGGAGATGGAGAGGAGAAGGGAGTTGAGGGAAACTTGAAGGGGAGATGAACTATGAGAGACTATGGACCCTGAAAAACAACCAGAGGGTTTTGAAGGGGGGGGGGGGTGGGGAGTGGTGGAAGGTTGAGGAACCAGGTGGTGGGTAATAGGGAGGGCACGTACTGCATGGAGCACTGGGTATTGTGCAAAAACAATGAACACTGTTATGCTGTAAATAAACAAATAAAAAAAATTAAAAAAAAAGAAATGTGAATAAAATATAAATTAATTCAATTCACTATAGAAGAATGAGAATAGAGAATGTCATAGACCAATATTAACATAGATGACCACGTTATACATAATTAGACTGGTTTTTTTTTTTTTTAATTTTTATTCCAGAAAGAGCTGCTGGTATGGTAGTGTGGGGGAGAAAATACCATTCATTTGTACGGATTTTTGTACTAAAAAGATCGAAAACAGCAACCTGTAACTTATTCCTATTTGCACAAAGCTGGATAGCCTGAAGGCCAAAAGGCATGTTAGGAAGAACAAGGTGTCAAAAATTTAAAAATTCAAGCAGAGAGAGTCAGTTATATGGTTTCACTTACTTGTGGAGCGTAAGGAATAACATGGAGGACATTAGGAGATGGAGAGAAGGGAGTTGGGGGAAATCGGAGGGAGAGGAACCATGAGAGACTGTGGACTCTGAGAAACAAACTGAGGGTTTGGGAGGGGAGGGGGGTGGGGGGTTGGGTGAACCTGGTGGGAGGTATTAAGGAGGGCATGGATTGCATGGAACACTGGGTGTGGGGCATGAAAAATGAATCTTGGAACACTAAAAAAATAAAATAAAATAAAAATAAAAAGTGATTTTTATTAAAAAAAGGAATTTAAAAATGCAATTTAAAAAAAAAATAGTGTTGCCATAATGAAACCATTTCCAGGAGAAAGTGTTTATTTCTAAAGTTAACCTTGATACAAAGATAAAGATTCTACCCTTGAAGTGTTAGACTTTGAAGGACAAAATTACCTTTAAATCAAGGGGCGCCTGGGTGGCTCTGGGGCGCCTGGGTGGCTCAGTGGGTTAAGCCGCTGCCTTCGGCTCAGGTCATGATCTCAGGGTCCTGGGATCGAGTCCCGCATCGGGCTCTCTGCTCAGCAGGGAACCTGCTTCCCTCTCTCTCTCTCTCTCTCTCTGCCTGCCTCTCTATCTACTTGTGATCTCTGTCTGTCAAATAAATAAATAAAATCTTTAAAAAAAAAAAAAATAAATCTTATTTAGAAGCCATGAGAGGACCTAGTGAAGAATTTGACCATCATCATAATCTTTTGGTACGTAAGAAAAAGCAAGAACGTGCCAGGAGATACTACCTGTGAGAAGGCACTGAAGGCTTCTGCTATGATTAAATTTAGTTATTCCTGCTACTTGGAAAAGAGAAGTGTTTCTCCCCATTAATTTTAACAACAAGAAAGAACATTCCATGACATATTTGTCACATTCTGAAGTAAAAATAGATGCACACCATTGCTTTATACACCCACCAGCACCCAGCCCTGACAGTTTGACTGTGCTGGCGTCTCCTCACCACGGAGCACCGGGCTATGTTGGATCACAAACAGAAACAAGGCCTCCTTTTCTCCGTAGGGTGCTTCAGTGCTTGGCAATTAACTGACTGAATCTGGCAGGGCTAATAGACCAAATTATTGTTCCTTGTTTTCTGCTGCTTTATTATCACTGCTCATCAAATCTGACTACGATCCAGCTCTCTGGGTTGTTGCTATTGATTTCATTTGTGTGAAAAGACCAGTCCAGGCGAAATGTTTTTAGTGATGGGAAGAAAAGAGGAACTTCCTCTTGGCTTTCTGGAACTTTTCCTGTGCCAAATTAGAAGGCCAGTGCTTTGGCCCCAAGATATAAATAGAGTGGCAAGGAACAGATTCATAAAAAAATTAAGCTACGAAAACAGGACATTTTTGCTGTCAAGATGTACCTGCTGTTATGAACACATGTTGTGTCTCCCGTGCCTCTGGTACACCGTAGTAGTGCGAAATAAGTCGGTACAAAGCAGACATATGCAGAATTCTCTGGATTTTGACTGCAGAGAACAATTCTTCAATCTGACCATACACTGTGGCATTTTGTATACTTTCTGCTCCTTGACTTGGATGCATATAAAATGCTTATTCATTAAACATGTATCTTGAGTCTTTAGTTTGGAATTATTCTTGCCCTCGAGTAGGTCAGGGGATCTGGTGGGGAAAATAAGCAAGTCTATACATATTTACTATGAGGCTTGTAAAGATGATAGAAGAGGGAATATTAGGAAGAAAATAAGGAGACAAGGCAGATGCAGAAGGCTCATCGTCCTCTGTGTATCTCAGGCTCTTGCGAGGTCATGTAACAGAAGTAACAGAAGTAACTACCTGCTATGAGATGCGCACAGAACGGGTAGGGACAGGGAAATACATGCAGCTCAGGGAAGACAGTTCCTTCATTCAGTGCATCAAAAATAGTTAATCGAGGGTCAACTTTCTGCTAGAAACTGCAGTTTTCAATGTGATGTCTCTTACAATAAGGATCGAAAAGGAAGAATGGTGTGAGGCTCCAGCGCACACCTCTTGCACAGGGGAAGGGCTGTGGCCACTGTGCGGTCACACTGCTAAGCCCCTTTCTCTGCATCCACTCCTTCATTCCGACGTGGACTCTGCCTCCGTGTCACACTCAGCCTCATGCTTTATAGTCTTTCCATAAAATATTAGAGTTCTTATAAAGAGCCTTGGAGAGAACTCTCTTCACTTTTAAATTCTATTTTCTTAAATTTTAATTTTTTGATAGAAAAAAAAAACCCTGCACCTATTTAATGCATTTGATTTACATTCGGACATATGCGTAGACTACTGATATCAAAACTGCAGTCAAGGTCATAAACGTATCCATTATCTCCAGAAGTTTCCTTGGGTCCCGTGTGTGCGTGTGTGCTTGTGTATGTGGTTAGAATACTGAACACGAGGTCTACCCTTCTATATTTTTAAGTGCACCATACAGTATTGGGAACTACAGGCACAATGCTGTACCGATCATTCAGTCTTAGTAAAGGACATCCTATGATTTGTGACAACATGGGTGAGCTTAGAGGACATTACGCTAAGTGACATAAGCCAGTCTCAGAACAGACACTGCAAAATTACATTTTTATGTGGGATCTAAAATTTCAAACACATAGAAACTAGACAGGTATTGTTAGCAGGTTACAGTCATACAAGATTCCACTCATCTACTCGAATTATTTTACTCAGCTCTCTTTAATACACACTGAAATGAGGTTTGATGATACTCAGAAGAATTTCTTAATGAAATATCTAAATAAAAAATGGGTTAGAAAGCAACTAATTACATTTAAAAAAGCTTATTTACTCAAACGGTAAATGTCATTCAAGGTGGAAGAATTTAATACCATTTTATTATTTTTTATTCTTCTAATACCATTTTAATTAAAATCATAAGCAAAATAAGGATGGAAGAAATTAAACAATTGTAATAGGAAAACAAATGCAAAATTTCAAAGAGTAGGCAAATCTATTTCGTTGATCTTGTACTAATACAGAGAGCACAATTGGAAAAAAAAAGACTTTTTACAAACCCAGTAATATTTGATAAAATAAGTTGGTGAGAAAACTGAATACAAAATAAATATTTTAAAAAATCAGTTTTCTTAATAATAATAATAATAATAATAGTAATGACAACAATCATAAAAACGAACATTCAATTCACAATAACAAATAAAAATATAAGAGTAAATCTGGGATTTTTTCTCAGACCATATACATTGAAATTCTAACATGTTACAAAGAATTCTATATAATAAAAACAACAAAGTTTTAGATGTAAATGTAAGAAACTGGAACTAAAATCAGGGGTTGAAAAGATCTCTTTAACTGAAGTTACATTAAATCACTTCATATAACAAAAGTGACTATAAAAAGTTAATAGACAAAATGGCTGACTTGGGAGAAAATAATCGATGATTACTATTTTTAATATACAAAGAGCTCCGAAAAACACAAAACTGTGTAAATAATGTTAATAAAAAATTCAAAATAGAAAACAAATTATGAGAATATGTGGAAAATGGTCATAATAATTAATAACCAATGAATGCAAAATGAATGGCCATAAGCGCCTTCACTTTCGCCCCATCAGATCAACAAAATTATGTACAATAATGTTAATTTCAGGGAAATTTTAGTTTTTCATTGCTGGAGAAAACATGAAATAGAGTTTTTATAGGAAACAATCTGTAAGTTACCATAATCTTAAATATATATACTCACCCTTTGAGTCACAAATGTCACTCTTCACTTTAAAATAAAAATATTAATATATTAGAATATATATAAAAGGATGTTATTGAGTAGCAACAAAAACCCAAGTAAATTTAATATCAATGAGCTGCAAAGTGGATAAATTATTATAAACTTATATTAAGCTACTTGAAAGTGAATTTTATCTCCAAAGTTGTCTTGTAGGGATTTCCATGGTGTACAATGGAATATTAAATTATAATAATGTGGGGCGCCTGGGTGGCTCAGTGGTTTAAGCTGCTGCCTTCGGCTCAGGTCATGATCTCAGGGTCCTGGGATCGAGTCCCGCATCGGGCTCTCTGCTTGGCAGGGAGCCTGCTTCCCCCTCACTCTCTCTGCCTGCCTCTCTGCCTACTTGTGATCTCTCTCTGTCAAATAAATAAATAAAATCTTTAAAAAATAAAAAAATAAATTATAATAATGTGATCTATTTTTCTAAAACAATGAAAACAATCATATATATGTTTTCACTTGTTTTTATATTATCATAAAAAAACAAAAGAATTTTTCTTAAGACTTAATTTATTTGAGAGAGAGGGCATAAGCGGGGAGTGGAGGGGAAGGGGAGGGGCAGAGGGAGAGGGAGAAGCAGACCCCTCACTGAGCGCAGAGCCCGATGTGGGGCTCAATCCCTGAGATCATGACCTGAGTTGAAGGCAGACATTTAACTGAATAAACCACTCAGGCATCCCAAAAATTTTTAATAAAATCCTAAAATAATGGTGAGAGTTTTATGTAAGAGGAAAGGGAAGGGAAGGGGGAGAACAAGAAATGATCATAAGTAAAAAGGATGCTTAATCTCCTTCTTCCTATCTTGGTGTAGAATGCTATGTCAGCCACCTTGAGAATTAGAAAATGCCAAGAGAACAAGAGCTATACTACCCTGATACCACGCACTGTGTACATCACCACCACCTGCCGCTAACGCCCAGTGTGCTAGTTACATGACGAAAAAATTACATTGCCCCCGATTTAATTAAATATTCCTGGCTGATGTATATCCAAAGTTAAATTACCGAATCAGTAATGAGATTTAAATATAAATGTATAGCAAATATTGACTTTCAATTTTCCTTCCTAGTAATATCCTTACATGGTTTTGGTATCAGTATCACGCAGGCCTCACAGAACTAGTTGGACATTGTACCATTTTGGTTTTTCAATTCTCTGGAATTGTTTCTAAGATGCGTAATTTTTCTTCTTCCAGTGTTTGAAGAAATTGAGAAATCTTTTGAGCTTTGTATTTTCATGCGAAAGTTTATTAAATATGGATTCAGTTCCTAGAAGATGTGTCATAATTATGTCAGTCGAATCAATTTTTGAGTTAAACTGGGTATTATATTTTCAGGGAATTTTTCAACTTCAAACTTTTTAAAAACTTTGGTATCAATTTATCAGATTGTTCTCTTTTTACCTTTTGTTATCTCCAGGATTACTAGTAATGACTATTTTTTTAAATTCATGATGCTTATGATTTCTACTTTCCTCTATTTATTTATTTCTCACTTAGGATGTTGTACTATGAACTTTATTAATCTTGTGAAATTATCTTAACTTGGATGTGTTGTTCCTCTGTTGGTTATTGCTTTCTATTTCATTGCATTGAATTTAAGCTGGTCTTCTCAAGATTGTTGCTTGGTCTTTAATTGGAAGACTTTCTTTCCCATCCATCATATGTATTCGAGGCTATAGATTTCCTTCTTAGCATGACTCAAAGTGCACCCACATATATTAGTAGGTTATCAGATAGCATGACGTGTACACATTTGATTCACTGGAATTTGTTGACAAGGACAAATTTCCGGTATTCGTAAATCCTATATTTTGGCTGCTTCTATTAATATATGAGATATACACGCAAAATATCCCAACAGTAAAAATAAATAAATAAATAAATGAATGAATGAATGAATAATATCCCAATGGTGAGTATGGTTTCGCTATTCTTCCTTTCCTTCTGTCAAAGTTTTAATATACCTTAAGTTTATGTCATTAGCCTCGTGCACATGTAGAATATACATTTAAGCTAATTTGGGGGGAGCTGCTCTATTTGTGGTTCATCTTTTACTGTGAATGCACAGTCTTTCAAGGATCCAGCCTTTAGTTCTAGCATGTTTCACAGGTTTCTCTCTTCTTCACTGGGTCCTAAAGTCAACTGCGGACTACAGACCCAGAAGATTGCCAAATACTCAGTGTAGTTTTGTCAGCCTTCCGTCCACAGTTTTTGGATAAACAAGATTTTTCAGTGGCAAAAGCAGCATTAAACATTGCTCTCCCATATCTGGTCCTTCCTTCGTCTCTGGATCTTGACCCCTCATAGCATCACTGCTTGCCAAGTCCAATGATTTTTCTCATAATATTTTGTTTGACTTATCTAGTTTTTTACATTAGGGGTTTGATTTCAGTCCCAGTAAGGTATTCTCATAGTATGTGTCAGTCAGAAGTTGATTTTAAGGTTGTTTCCAGATTGAAATGAGAAGTTATCTTTCTA
This sequence comes from Meles meles, assembly GCF_922984935.1. Taxonomy (NCBI): domain Eukaryota; kingdom Metazoa; phylum Chordata; class Mammalia; order Carnivora; family Mustelidae; genus Meles; species Meles meles. The sequence continues at coordinate 86,776,439 of NC_060077.1, read as the reverse complement.
AAGTCTGGAAAAATAATTTAATAGAAAACTGTCCTTTTTTAAATCCCCAAAGTGTGGGGGGGGATTAAAATTCACTGTGTTGTACAAAACAAACAAAAACCCCAAATAAACAAAAACGATTCTTTCCTTTTTAGAAACTCAGATTTTCTTCTGAACTGTTTTTTTTAAAGATTTTATTTATTTATTTGACAGACAGAGATCACAAGTAGGCAGAGAGGCAGGCAGAGAGAGAGGGGGAAGCAGGCTCCCCGCTGATCAGAGAGCCCAATACTGGGGTCAATCCCAGGACCCCGGGATCATGACCTGAGCCGAAGGCAGAGGCTTTAACCCACTGAGCCACCCAGGCACCCCGCTGATCAGAGAGCCCAATACTGGGGTCAATCCCAGGACCCCGGGATCATGACCTGAGCCGAAGGCAGAGGCTTTAACCCACTGAGCCACCCAGGCACCCCTCTTCTGCACTGTTTTAAAGGAAGCTTGACATTTGCTATATAAGTTTCTTCAAGTTATTTGCATGCTTTGTTTAAAATACTCAGTGAAAATTCATTACACTATACAAGTCTGCTTCAAATTTTTATCATCAAGTATGCATTTTTGAGAGAGTTAATAAGAATTACTATTACAGGGGCGCCTGGGTGGCTCAGTGGATTAAGCCGCTGCCTTCGGCTCTGGTCATGATCTCAGGGTCCTGGGATCGAGCCCCGCATCGGGCTCTCTGCTCTGCGGGGAGCCTACTTCCTCTTCTCTCTCTGCCTGCCTCTCTGCCTACTTGTGATCGCTCTCTCTGTCAAATAAATAAAAATCTTAAAAAAAATAAAATTAAATTAAAAAAAGAATTACTATTACAGAGGCATTGAATCAACAGGAGTTAGGATCATTTTTAAAAGGAGCTCATCTTCTCCTGATATGTAAATTCGGAATACCTTATCTGAGCATGCTCTTCCGTGTTAATGCCTTTATTACAACTGGACGGAAACTGTATTTTCCCCTAAAACCTGTTGCCTCACATTCTTCACAGCAGCTGAAACCAGCATATGTTAAAACAATGAGGCCTGAGCACCTCTGGGCTTTCATATGCCGGCATAAAGAAAAGGAATGTTAATGTCCAAAATAAAGAAACATTAAAAATCCAGATACTTCGGAGTAATATTCCTCACTACTTCAAGGTTGAAAGTCATCATTCAATGTTATTTATGGATCTCAGACTTGAATAATAAGTGTGATTTCTCTGCATTTTTGCAAGAAAAACACATGCCCAAATTTGTTAGAAGCATTTGCTTTTTTATTTACGCATTCACTTCATTCTACATATAATTTGAGTACCAAGCATGTGTTAGCGTGCCATTGCCAGATATGGAAACTGCAACATTTGGTTAAAAAACTGTGCATTTATAGATTCAACTGCTAAAATAAATTATCACTTTACTTCAAATTACTTTTTAAAGTACATTAGATATTTATATTTACATTATTTATCGCATATTTGTCACCTAAACATTATGTCTTTATGGTAAATGCTTATCAGAATACAAATTTCTAGAGGCAAAAACTTGAGAACAAATTTAATATACATATGTATATATAGCTAACCCTATGCCATGTAGATTTCCTGAAAGTTGATAATTTTTTAGGGATAAATTGATGATATCAATGAAGTTTAAGACAGAAGAAATTATGAAAGCTATATTTTAAGATGCTATTTAAATATGTGATTAAGTGAATGTTATTTAAATAATAAGATTAAATAAAAACATTATAGATAATACCATACATTAGCCATCAAGGAATTGGCACCTTTATTTGTCCCAAGTGGACAAAAAAAATTCCACCACAAGCGTAGGTTCATTTGCATTCTTAGAGTTGAGATACACAAAAAAATAAAGGAAGCACGACAATCCTCAGAGAAGTTCTTTAAAATACAGGGAAAACTTTTTACGAAGTATGCTTGGAATAATAAGCAGCTTTGACAGGTTGCCATTCTTCATTAATTAAAATAATCTCAACCTTAGTCCTCCAGTCTACTGATCAATCATTTAATTTCATATGAGTAAAGCGACTAATTCAAGAATATGCTCTGTGGGGCGCCTGGGTTGCTCAGTGGGTTAAGCCTTTGCCTTCGGCTCAGGTCATGATCTCAGGGTCCTGGGATCGAGTCCCACATCGGGCTCTCTGCTCAGCAGAGAGCCTGCTTCTCCCCACCCCCTCTCTCTGCCTGCCTCTCTGCCTACTTGTGATCTCTGTCTGTCAAATAAATAAATAAAATCTTTAAAAAAAAACAAACAAGAATATGCTCTGTATGCATGAACATAAGCAATATAGATTTAAAGCTAGAATATTTTAACCCAAATATTTTAGTCATTTTCCCTGAAAAAAGGAAGATAGGATTTAGACTGTTACTTAGAAATGAAATGAATATAGCATGGAAATATATTTTTAAACAGTGATCAACAAGGCCAGATTCCCAAGAGTCAGAGGTGTACTTAGAAGTCTCTCTGTAGTAATTATTTCAGAAATCATTCTCAAAGAGTGTGCACGTGTGTGTGTGTGTGTGTGTGTGTGTACTTGGGTGTTAATATTTAATGCTGCTCGTTTGGCTTTCTCTTTTTATATATACTCTCTTCCCTTATTATTTTCTCCTTGTTTCAATATCCATATCTATTATCTTTTGTTGATTATTTATAAAACAAATCATTCACAATGTAAAAAATTACATATTTGGAAATCACAGTTTAAGTAAAATAAAAGCATGCATTTTTTTTTCTATGTAAACTACAAGAAAGTAATTGCCTTTCCTTTTTTTGCCAACCACATAATAGGATGATTTGTTTAAATTTAAGTTTCGCTTTAGATAATAGCAGTTGTGTGCGCGCTTCGGCAGCACATATAGATAATAGCAGTTGTAATGTACTCATTTATATAGTTAAGCAGACTATATGTACATTATTCTACACCTGAAAATGTTTATGGATTTTTCTAGTGATAATTGTTATTATTTTATATTATTATGTACATTACAGAAACTGTGCTCCTTCTTTTTTGTATTTAAGGGACTGAACAATATTAAAAGACTGTCATTCAGGAAACTCTTTTTTGCTTTTGACTTTAAAAGAATATATTCCTGTTTACTAAAAATAACTTGAGTTTATTTCCTTATGCTGAAGGAAATCCGTGTTGGCAAAGCTTAATGTTTCATAATTAATTTTTCTATTTTCCCTATCCACTTAAAGATTATTAACACATTTAAAAAGATTGCATTTAATCTGCTTAGATAATCCATAAATCTGGTGGCAATTTTCAAGTTAATACCTGGCAATATACTTACAATTTTCTTTACTTCAGGTACGAGTCATTAATATGATTACTGTAGCACTCATGAATTATACATTATTTTGATGATTCAGTCATGTTTAAGCTTAGTGACAAATGTCAGCTTCAGATGGCGGTGTCCTACATTTTTCTTCCTGTCCACGGTTTCTTAAGGAAAAAAAAAAAAAATAGACCTTATAAAACCATGGCAATGAAAGTGCAACTCTGAAACTAATTTAAAAAATGTACAGGTTACTTTGTTGAGTTTTATGTGTACAGTTTGTAGTCATTTGGGGAGAAATGGGGAATTTATTTATTTTTAGGTGTATTTAGATATATAGGCATTACTTTTCCAGTATGTTATTGAGAATCTGTATATCAATATCTTTTGTTATAATATTTATTATAATATAATTATAATTTACTCTTAAAATTCCTATTTCTCTAATAGTTACATTCTAAAGTCCAGACTGCGAGACTGTGATTTCAGTCTGACACCCCCTAACTTTTCATCCTAATCGTATCTACTTTCCTTGACACATCTTTGCTTACGACATTCCAAATCACTTCTGATTTTTTAAGCCAGCTGTATTTTTAAAAATATTGTTGTAGCTCTTGCTGTTTCCTTTACAGTAGTTAAAAATTTCCTTTATCACCTTAAATTATAGTTCAAATGCCACTTCCACTCCAATCTCTTTCATACTAACAAGTCCTTTCTAAAAAAAATTGATCACACTTCTAATGTTTAGACATGCTCTGTAATCATACAGATAATAAAACACCCATCACGTATATATTCTTATAGTTATATGTCCAGCTACCTCTCTGAAGACATAAACCAATGTTTTATATAATAACATAGTTAGGGTATAAAGCATAATAAAGGTAGAGAAAATGTCTTATCAATATGCATGTACACGTTTATATGTACATAGCCAGGGTTTATCAATGTAGTATTCCCTCAGCAGTAATAAATCAAACACTTCCAGGAAGTCAGGAAGCATAACATCTTTTCTAAACCGAAGTTGTATCTATTTCACTGCAGTATTTTCAGGGATAATATGTGAACTGTAGAGCATGGCTGTTTACACTTGAGAAATGTACCTGCCTCAGTATATGATGGGAACTTTTCAGTGCCAGAAATATACAAGACAGCAAAGACTAATACAAAGAAGGGTACTAAATACAAAGAAGGGTACCTTGTGTTTTTGAGTATTCCTGTGTAAGTTTACAAATTACCATTTTATTTTTTCCAGTTTTATTGAAATATAATTGACATATAACATATGCAAGTTTAAGGTGCATAACATGATTCGATACTCATATACACTGAGAAATGATCTAGCGTACAGCACAGTGAATATAGTAAAAAAAAGTATTATATACTTAAAGATGCTAACGAATAGATCTTAAATGTTATTACTAAACCCATACAAAATGAAAATAATATGAAGTGAGGGAGGTATTAACTAACCTAACCATAGTAACCATCATACTTATTGTCACACTGTTCTCCTTATATTTTTGGGGGAATGCACCAGCCCAGCTCTTAGAAATGAGAAGCTGATGGAAATACTCAAGTTCATCTTCAATATAAACTTTTTTCTATTTTGTCAAATATGGATCTTTTTTTTTTTTAAAGATTTTATTTATTTATTTGTCAGAGAGAGAGAGACAGAGAGAGAGATCACAAGTAGGCAGAGAGGCAGGCAGAGGCAGAGGGAGAAGCAGGCTCCCTGCTGAGCAAGGAGCCCGATATGGGACTCTGATCCCAGGACGCTGGGATCATGACCTGAGCCAAAGGCAGCCGCTTAACCAACTGAGCCACCCAGGCGTCCCAAATATATATCTTTTAATTTCAAAATAATAGCTCTATCAGTTTCCTCTGGGGACACCGGAAACACATTCAGGTTTTTTTTTTACATGTAAATGTCTTGCAAATATTTATCAACCATAATGGCATTATTTCCTCTAACCCCAATGTCCTTAGTTTCTTCTCCTGTGTTCTTTTTTATATAAGAATTTTGAATCGTCCCACATGATGATTATTCTCTGGATGTGGTGTTGAGTCTCTAAGCACCTCTTAAAATGCAGTTTTCTGAACAAACAAAAATAGAATACTTGAGTTTTAGTTTGAAGTGGTCTAGAACTTCTGCCTCTCCACTGACTGTAATCTATCCTCTGCTTTCTGCCACTTCACTACAAGTGTTTTTGTTTTCTTCTTTAGTGCCCACATCTAATACAGAATCTAATGGATTTTTCTCCAGAGCAACGATTGTTACTTCACTTTCCTGGGGCAATGACAAGGTTAGTTACCCTTATATTTTTGCTTCCCTATCATTCTGATAATGACACTCTCTTGGTCTTCCTGCTGTTATAATTTCTTTGTGTTTTTCCTCGCATGCTCCTGTTTCTTTTTTTTTTGCCCTCTCTTTAACGGTGCTCTTTGGGTTTCATTCTCTATTCTCTTCGGTTATTTATCTGCATACTTTTATACACTCTTTCTTAAAGGAAATCCAACCATGTCAATGGTTCTACTTCATCTAACGGTCCTACACTGGTCTTTCAGAACCCTATTTTCAACCATTTATCAACTATTTCCTACTGATTCTTCAAAGAATTTTAAATCATATATAATTTTCCCCTGAATGATTGTCATTTATTCCAAAAAGGAAAATGTGCGCAGCCTTGGGGCAGAAAGGAATCCGTGCCCTTTTTCACTCAGAAATGTAAAGGTCAAGAGAAGGAAGATTTTCCCCAGATACAGCGTGTGAACAAATGTGAATCCCTTTAAATATAAACCAGCATAACGTATCCAGGGTAACCATTCAATATGGGAAAACTGGCAGACTCAAGAAAGAGAAGACCTGTTACCGGAGGAGACTGGGTCCATGGTGCATGCCTCTTGGGGGTACAGGAGAGAGAACTATCAACAATTGACTGGAGAGCCTTCCAATCCTGGGTGGTTTCTGCGTTTGGCATTTCACTTATATAATAGTTCACTTGCATATTCTTTTTCTGTGATTTTTTTTTGTGATTTTGTTTTTAACATTTATATTGTTAAACCGTGTTGAAAATTTAAGTAAAAACGTCTACCTTTTTCTAACACCAATTTCAAAAATTCTATCCTTAACCATTAATATTTTACAATGTAATAAATTCATATATGTATATATTATAATACATATAGATAGTGTGTGTATTGTGTTATAAACAAAGTGCCCTCCTTTTACATTCTCTTTAATTGTTCAAATTTCCAACTGACCATGCAATCAAGGATTTATTATTATTACCTTCTCCATTATGCTTTACTGCAATACTTAATAAAATGGGAGTTTTATTCAGAGCAGAGAAATCGGTCACACTTTGCAATTCTAGCAGGCATTAGCTTCTGGAAGTCTGAACTATCAGATGAGAGATTTGCCTTGCGATTGCTTCTGCCTTTTACTACTGTTGCCCTTAACAGTCTAATCCTTTCCAGCAGGAGCAGTGATGCTTGAAACATGGGCTCCCAAATTTAAGTCTCTTGTTTTATTATTTCTTTTAGAATTTGTTTATTTATTTATGTATTTTTATTTATTTAAGAGCAAGAGGGTGAAAGCAAGGAGGGCAGAGTGTGGGGAGAAAGGGACAAGCAGACGCCCTCTGAGTGCAGAGTCTAATACGGATCTCCGTCTCAGGACGCCGGGACCATGACCTGAACTGAAACCAAGAGTTGGACACTTAACCGACTGAGCCACCCAGGCACCCCTCCTTCTCTTTTTAAAGTATAAGTTCAATCATCTCCTCATAATTGTTCCTACCTAAATATCAGCCAACAGGGAGCATGTGATCCATATATATATATATATATATATATATTTTTTTTTTTTTAAAGATTTTATCCATCCATTTGACACAGAGAGAGACCACAAGTAGGCCGAGAAGCAGGCAGAGAGGGAGCCAGAAGCAGGCTCCCTGCTGAGCAGAGAGCCCAATTCGGGGCTCGATCCCAGGACCCTGACATCATGACCTAAGCTGAAGGCAGGCAGTTAAGCCACTGAGCCACCTAGGTGTTCTATGATCCATATTATCATGGTGAGGAGAAATGGTAAATTTTGGACTCATCTAAATCAGAATCCTACTAAAAAAGAGCCTATAGAAAATACTTCTGTAAAGTATGGGGAATAATGTAGCATTTTTTCACTTTGAAACACAGGGAAATCTAGTTTATCCGTGGTTGTAAATGCTCTGGTGGATCAGACTGAGGTATGTATCTCCCTTCCTACCACGTCAATAAACTTTGAACAGAATGGGGTCAAGTTGTTGAGATTAATACACGGATTGCACTGTGAGTGGTGAAGATAACTGCCAGTCTCGGTTATAAATAGAACACAGAAAAGAGAGTAAAAGGTTGAAAGATATGATTCTGATACATGCTCAATTGAACATTGAAATTTAATTTTGTTCTTTCCTGAAGATTTCAATAAAATGAAAACAATGGGACAAAGAGACATAAGTTCATAAAATCAAACTGGATTAGTTCTGCATCTCTAACAAGGTCAAGTTCTGATACCAGTGGAGAGACCGAAGTCAGATATCTGTTTACCAAATTTTTGTTTTCTTTCCATTCAAAAGTTTATAATGAAGAGAAAACATTTGACATTTATTGATTTGGTCAAATTTACTGCATGTCATTTGTGCATATGGGTACGCTCCTACATATACACACAGACTTTCCCTAGAGCATGGAAATTTTTAACCCTCCAACCAGATAAGATTCTGACAACTGTCCCAGAGGGTTGGAAGCTACTCTTGCAGAAGGCAGTGGCATTTACGGTGCTGAGACTAAGGAGAGAAGGTAATCACAATTCAGTGTTGTGTGTCGGTGTACATAAAAAATTTTACGTGCTAGATCTATGAGATTAAGAACAGAACTAATAGCCCATTTCTTCCTTAATGGAAATATTAAATATTATTTTCATTAAAAAAAATCTAGTGGTCCCTTCTAACATATTTTAAATGTTTTCTAATATTCAGGACCAAGGAATATACCCTTGAGAATATAAAGCCAAAAGTATACTTGATATTAAAGTTGATATAATGGTCATGAGAGTTTTATTTCCTTTTGTTACCAGACTTAAAATAGGGTATTATACTTATTAGTTAATGAAGTAATTGATTAATGTAATTTTATGCTAGACATTACTTACATTTAAGTGATGTCTTTTAGCAGGGAATTATGTAGTATGCTTTCATGTAACATATTGTAATACTTTGATATGTTGTATATTATGTTCTAATTATTTTAATCATAGTCATTTCGATGTAGGCATTTCACATTTTTATATTATGTATTTCACCTAATATTAATTAACATTCAAGCTCAGAAGAGGCAGTAAACTTTGGTGGGATGAAAGGAAGTGAAAGCATATAGAATCTAGTTGATAAACTCCAGAGGGGAAAAGAAAAAATCTATGAATTTGGATTTACATTTTCTTTCCTTTTCTACTCAGTTCTGGAGAGCAGGTTTGCCCTTTTCTTATACAAAACCATGAGCTAGTTTGTGTTTACTTCATAAGCAACAGTATTTTAATAGAGCAAATAAAAAAATCTTATCAGATATTAGAATATTTTTGAATTGGAAATGGTCAACATTTGTATTTTTCTGCCAATGCTATTTATAAAATACAACTATAAAATATTTTCTGTATCTGACTCATACATTTACTTAAATGTGCTTTGCCCAACACCCTCTCATCTGGGCTCATACAAATAAGGCAGTAGAGAATATGGAATTCATATGCAAACATTTAATGTTGATAAGCCAGTGAATAAAGAATCAACAATGACCAGACCATGGCCATATTTAATGCACCGATGTAAATAAACCTTGGCCAGACATTATCTTCATAGACCCTCATAACCACAGGATGAGTTAGGGAGTTCTAGTCCCTCATTTTACAAATGAAGAAATTTTAACGACAACGGAACAGGTTTTAGAAGGTCGCTCAATCTGATACCCTGGCTTTTCTGCTCTCCTCTCACATTGCTTTCCCATGGTAAACAATTTCATCCATGAGGAAACACACCACACACATAGACACACATTTAATCCTAAACAGTATACATGTGATGTGGCTTCATCAAAGATCGATAAAACAAATAGCAAATAGATTTTCATTGTGTGTTGCAGTTTGTTTTATTGATCTCATGTCTCAAGCTTGATTGGGCCCCTTTGCCACTGTAGCACACCACCGTTCCCAATCCAGTTCACTGGAGGCCTTTTCTTCTCCAGGACAGTAGGAGACTGAAGCCCTACACAGCAAATTGAGCCTTCTGAGGACATTGGTAGGGTTTAAATAATTAAAAATAAATCACCAACAGGGGCACCTGGGTGGCTCCATGGGTTAAACCTCTGCCTTCGGCTCAGGTCATGATCTCAGGGTCCTCCGATTGAGCCCCGCATTGGGCTCTCTGTTCCACGGGGAGCCTGCTTCCCCCTCTCTCTCTGCCTCCTCTCTGTCTAGCTGTGATCTCTGTGTCAAATAAATAAATAAAATCTTTAAAAATCAATCAATCAATCACTAACAATCATAAAAGTTATGATTAGTTAGTTAGACTAGTCAGAGAAGAGCAGTACTGTAACTTCTGTACTTCTTGAGAAACTGAGACAGAAGTTAAAGCTCTGCTTTCTTTCATGTGGTCCCTTCTTTCATGTGGTCCCTTCCAGAATGTGTGACAGAATTCAGAAGTTAGATTTCCAGACCAAGATCAAACTTGCTTTTCTTCCCGTGGCATCATCTGTATTTCTTTAAATTCGAAACACGTATTTGAGACTGAAACACACAGTCCAAAATATACCTTCACCACGTGAGAACAATGCTGTCTAAAAATAGCAGGAAGTCAGTAGCCGTGGGCAGCACTGACCAGTTCCTGAGCAGGTGCACTGCAGACCGGCAGGGCCAGTCACTCCGTGGCGCCCAAGTGAGCCCAACTCACTGAGACTTCAGAGTTCCAGGATATGCTAATCATGACTCAGATGGGCAGATCACATTTTATGCCATCTTTTAGACCTAAAATATATATGTCTTGGTATGAGAGATCTGAAATAGAGGTTTTATGTTCCATCATATGTTTATTGGCTTTGCCTCACTAAGCTTGCAGTTATCCGAACCTGGCTGGCTGATCAATGTCTGATTTCTCGCTGGTTACATGTAATTCAGGTGAATGTGCACATTAGATTTAATCAAGATATTGTAAATATATGATGCTTCTATAACAGGAAAGAAATGACACAAATCAACTTTGTAAATCTATTCAAATTGTAGTAATGTGAGTTTGTGTCTCTGTTTTTAAAAACCCTCAGGTTTTCCTGGTAGTAATGGGCAGCCCAAAAGGTAGGAAGTTTCATTCAGCTCAGATTTATCATCTCGAATGATAATGGTTTACTTATTGGTAGTTTTATGAAACCTCCTAGGTATTCAAGACGTGAGAATCTCTCAATGGTAGATCTCAATTCCCCCGTCCTGACTCTCCTACACAGGATCTGTTCTGAAAGAAAAATATGTCTTCTTATTTTCCATTGTCGGCAATGCTCACAAGTAAGTGTTAAGGAGTAAACACTCTGATCAAAATGGAACTGCAGACGAATTAGTTCCCAAAGAGTTCTTAGTCTTAGTTAACCATCCATTTTGCCCTTTAGAGCAATCACTGAAATACCTTATATGATCCTAGGAGTCTTCGGTCATAAGGGAGAGAACAAATATTTCTTAGTACAAAAATGATACACATGAAGTACATCTCTAGATAAGACAAAGTATTTAACCTGGGTACCTAGCAGAATTCTAAAGCATGAATGATTCCTCTACTACCTAACCAAAATTAAAAAAAAAAAACAAAAAACCCTGGCCATTTAAAAATGAACTATAAAACAATAATACTGTCATATAGTTTCTCAATAACAACCCCCTCGGTCACACTTTGACATGAGACCCCTGTTTATGGCTGAAATTTTCCCTCCAAACCCCATTTTCTTACCTCTCAGTTTCCTTGTGGGAAAATACACCATTTTTTCACTATAAAACTAAAAGGGTTTGAAAATACATGCTGATCTTTAAAAGGACAAACCTGATTTGGGCAGAAAAACAGAAAAGAATGTGGATTTAATGGAGAGAAATTTTACACTTAATTTCAGCCATAAAACAGACAAACAGGTAAGTATACAACACATTACCACCACAGAAGGCTTATTTTTGTGCTTTTCCAGTTAACGTACCCCTTGAAAGGCAAACAGTAAGGATTCTATCTGCTAGTTTATCGAACATCCTATTAATAAAATAATAGTGAATGTTCTATTCTGCACCTGGCTTCTCCAGCTCAATAATATATTAACGAGATTTATCCATGTGACTGTATATTTCAGTATTTTATTTCTCATTTTGGTGCAATATTCAATTATATCAGTAAGTAAAAATTGTATTCTTTTTACATTTCTTTTCCTTGACTTTTTGTTTGGGTGATGACCTCCGGTACCATGCCAAATAGAAAAGGTGACTGTGATCATCAGAGTTTCCCAACCAACGGGAACATTATTATTTTAGCATTATAATAACCCTTAGCTATTATTTTGATATTTTAGACCAATTTAATAAAGTTCATTTCCATTTGGTAGTAGATGAAAAATTTAGTATGAAGTGTTGAATATCCTTACATTTTTTCTGCTTCTACTGACATGATCAGATATCTTTTCCTATATATTGAATGATTTTTTTCTGTAAAAGCAATAGTATGTTCCTGAAACAAACTTAATTAATCATAATAGATTCATTATATATACACTGGATGAATTTTTTTCCTAAGAGCTTTTGGTTTAAAAATTTTAGAAATACAGACCTATAGTTTTCTTTTTTCTTTTTTTCCGTTTTTTTTTTCTTTTCTTTTTTTTTTTCTCCCCAGCTAACTTTTCCTGTAGTATCTCACTGAATCTGCGCAAGTGTCCTCAGGGAAAGATATTGTTCTTACTTTTTCTTTACTGTAATTACTTGGCAGGTCTTGCTATCAATATTATTCTATATTCCTTATTTAAAAAGTGGGAAAATCCTATCTCTTTACTTATTCTCTGAAAATCTGTTTTCAAGTTTGGCTTTTTTTTTTTTTTTAAGTTTTAGAAAAATTCATCTGTGATATCAGCTTGACTTAGAGTTTTTTCAAGGGCATGCAAAAAATTACTAAATCAATTTACACAATATCTTAAGCTATTCATGTAACACATTTTTCATTTTCATTGAGTAAGATCTTCTCCCTTCAGTTTTTTTTCCATTTGTCCCATTTATCCTCTTATTCCTGTTATTTCTCTTTAAAATAACTTTTTAAAAAATTAATCACATATTTTTATTATTTCATATTTCTCTTTTATTATCATCTTAATTATACAGGGGATAGAGCCCCCCAGTGAACACTGCTTTGAGCCTGCTCTGGGCTCTGTGCTTAGCACAAGAGTCTGTTTTAGATTCTCTCTGTCCCTTTCCTGCTGCCCCTCATCCTGCTCACCCACATGGTCTCTCTGTCTCTCAAATAAATCAATAAAAGTCTTTAAACCTGTAACTAAGGCAGCAGACCTGGAGACAGGAAGATCATCTTGAGTCTCTAGTGGTCCCCGTCTAATCATATAACTTCTTAAAAGCGGTAGAGGAAGGCAGGTAAATGTTTCAGAGGGGAATGACTAGAGAAGACGTCGACCCACAGTTGCAGGCTGGAAGATGGAAGAAGGCAGGCATGGGCCAAGGTTTAGATTTAGATCTAAGTATTTTTTTGTTGGGAGTAAATGGTATTGAGGTAAATGATATTGATTTTTCATAAATTCTACTTGTTCGTTGTTGGTATGTAGGAATGCAATTGACTTCTGCCTGGTAACCTCATTATCTTGCAACATTACTGTAATGTTTTATTTTCCTAGAGTTTCTTTGTTCATAGCCTATATAGCTAATCATGTCATCTGAAAACAAAGACAGCTTTGTATCTTCCTCTCCAATCAGCATACATTTCCATTTCTTGCCTGTTGCATTAGCGAGGACTTCCAGTACAGTGTTTAAAAAGAGGGATGAGGTGTACCTGGGTGGCTCAGTGGGTTAAAGCCTCTGCCTTTGGCTCAGACCATGATCCCAGGTCCTGGGATCTAGCCCTGCATCAGGCCCTCTGCTCAGCAGGGAGCCTGCATCCTCCTTTCTCTCTGCCTGCTTCTCTGCCTAGTTGTGATCTCTATCTCTCAAATAAATAAATTTTAAAAATCTTTAAAAAATAAATAAAATAAAAAGAAGGATGAAAGCTGATCTTAGTGGAAAGCTTTGTTTACTATTTAGTATTACAGCTATGCACTCATAGCTACATATAATTTATTTGCTTTATTTAGGACAGAAGGGCAAGCCAAACCATCCCCTTTTGTAATTAGTGAAATATAAATGAAGTCTAGAAATATTCTGAGGGTCCTTTATGAACAAAGATTCATAGAAGAATAACTGAAGTTTGGACAGTCTTTTGGCTTAAGTACTTTCAAAATGGTATAACCGTGATTATAGATCTTCATTATAAATAATTAAAAAGAGCCTGTTTACCTAAAATTATCACTACTTATGTTAATAATGTTAATTTGAGAGGCTCTGTATATATATTATATGATCATTAATTTGCCATGCTTCATACTGTAGCTGATATTCCCCTCTACTCCTTAGTAGAGAAGTACGTATCTGAGTGCATCATTGTATCTGATAGATACTGTCTCACTGTAAAAAGTTTTCAGTTAAACTTTAGAGGAGTAATTCTGAGAGCATACAGATCTATATACCTAGTAAGGAATTCTTTACTATTATTTTTGAAATTATAAATAGTGTTGAAAAAGTAAGAAATTATTAGTAAGCCATATCGAATAATCTATTATCCATTGTTGAGTAAAATTAGAAATTTTAAAAGGTAAGAGTGGCTTTGATCATCTTAATATTGTGAAATGCATGCTATAAAATGTGTAGAACATGACACGATTATGAAACAAGAGTCAAAGCATGAAATATTAATGAAATTGGGGATATTTGAGAAATATAGCACAAGTTTTAAGAAAAACAGACTAAAAATTGGGGACCTGAGTGGTTCAGCCGGTTAAGTGTCTGCCTTAGGCTCCAGTCAGGATCCCAGGGTCCTGAGATGGAGCCCCATGTCGGGCTCCCTGCTCTGTGGAAACTCTGTTTCTCCCTCTGCCCCTGCTGTTCCCCCTGCCTGTGTTGTCTCCCTTGCTCACTCTCTCTCAAATAAATAAATCTCTAAAAAAAAAAAAAGAGTAAAAATTAAATGCAAAATAAAATATACATACAAACACACATTGATTTGGGGGCAAGTAAACTGAGAAAAAGTCACTTTCTCTTAATATCAACATGATTGAAACAGACATTTAAGAGAACCTTCAGACAGGATAACAAATGGGAAACAAACAGCACTGCCAGGAAGTGTTTAATGTTATGTAGAAAATGTTTTGATATGCAAGACTCTACTGAGTGAGGGATGTCCTTTTGAAGGGCAGGCTCAATATGAAAGAGTCTCTCCTGCAGGAGAGGAGTCCACAGAAAGCTCTCCACAGTCCTGCGGTGCAAACAGAATGCAGGGACAGCTGGGCCTCATGGGGGGGGGGGAAGGGGGGGTGGGGGCGTGTGTAGAGGTAGAGTCAGAAAGTCGCAAGACTGGGCAAACCGAGCCATAGAGATTTCCTGATTTTCAGTGATAGACAGCGAGCATCTAGCTGAGAACCTTGAAAAAATAATTACCCTGCTAAGAAAGAATGAAGAATGTCCTGGAATGAATAATAATGACTGATTAAATCTGTAAGAAATAAAGTAACAAACTCTCCTCAAAATTTCACAAACTATGGAAAAATAAGAGAAAAAGTTAGAACCAGAACAAAGCAGAATGTGGCAATGACCTTAATCACAGCTACATAGGGTCTTTTTTTCTCAATAAAACGTGAGAAATAAGAACTGGGAATTATCCAGACATCATAGACTGCCAATAATGGGCTGCCGCATGCAAAATTCCCTCAATGAAAAGACTGTATGCTTCATTTCATAGTTAGAGTTAAATCATCCTCAAGTAATCCTTTTGTTGATTTCCTAAAGTCCAAATGTGGAAATAAGATCTCCTACTGAGACTGTTTCTGATAAGCTGCACTCAAACTGTGAACCAGCCTCCCAGGGGCCAACTCTGTGAAAGATGGAGAAAAAGACAAAAGACATCAGGTGTTCAGGTTTCCACTGCAATTCAGCTAGAGTCGCATGCATCGGACTGGACTGGTAGCTGAAATCGGAGCAAAAATTTGCCTCTTCAAAAAACTTCCAAATAAGAAGAATACATTGAAAACCAGTGTGACAATTCATATCCGTATCGTATTATGTGAAGATATGAGTCTCACAGTGAAAGTCTGGGTTTCAGACTGGTCATGCCAGAAACACCAGCTAATTTACTGCCCTTTTTTATTTTCCGGGGTCTCCACTAGTCATTTTGAGATGCCACATATTAGGCAAACAGAACAAACCAACTTAATTTGCACTTAATTTATGGACCTAATGCTAGATTGATATATCTAAACACATATTCCATAATGTTTGCTATTATATAAGTTGCATATGGTTCCAAACTCTCATTAGGTCAGTTTTCCCCTCCTCTTATGGACAGCACATCTATGCATCATTTGTTATGGTCTTTATTTCTTATGTCAAACTGCATGACAATCTAACCAGGCTTTGCAGTTACTGAAGTTGGCAAAAATGCTTTTTTACAAATATCTACATTTTATTTCAAAATAATGTGATACGTAAGTTTTTAAATGTGCAACTTTGTATATAAGTGATACAAATTTACATTAAAATCACTTTTAATTAAGGGGCGCCTGGGTGGCTCAGTTGGTTAAGTGACTGCCTTCGCCTTCGGCTCAGGTCATGATCCCGGCGTCCTGGGATCGAGTCCCACATCAGGCTCCCTGCTCCTTGGAGAGTTTGCTTCTCACTCTGCCTTTCTTCCCTCTCATTCTCTCTCTCTCAAATAAATAAAAAAAAACTTTAAAAAAAATCACTTTTAATTAAGATACAACTTGCATACAATTACTCAATCCATTTTAAGTATATAATTTGTTACTGTGGCTCTCTCTAACATTCACATACATATATATGGATATACACACACATACACACATATCAAATGACAATAGAATTAAAATATAAAAAAGAACCACTTATAGTTTTATAGATGATCATTTCCCCATCCACATCCCAGATTTCTGTCACTCTAGAATTGGCTTTTCCTGAATATTGTATATTATGTAGCATGTCATCTTTCATGTCTGACATCTTTTCCTTGTTGTTGCATGTATCTATGATTCATTCTGTTTATTGCTGGGTAGCATTCCATCATATGGAAATGCCATAGTTTGTTTATCCACTGATATATAGACATCCGGACGGTTTCCAGTTTTGGCAGTGATGAGTACACATACTGTGAACATTTGTGTTCAAGTTTTTGGGGACATACGCTTTCTTTTCTCTTGAGTAAATACCTAGGAATACAATTACTGGGATGTATGGTAAGCATACGGTAACTTTACAAGAAACTGCCAAATATATTTAACATGGCTGTACTACTTTGCATTCCCAGGAGCAATCTATGATATTTCCATTTGCCTCACATTCTTGTCTACACTTGGTATTGCCAGGGTATTTAATTTAGCCATTCTGGTGGGTATATGGTGATGGTTTCATTTGCATCCTCGTAATAATTCTTTATGAAAAGCATCATTTCATGTGCTTAATTGGAATTTATGTGTCTTCTCTGATGAATCTGTACAAGCCTTTTTTTTTAAATATTTTATTTATTTGATAGAAATCACAGCTAGGCAGAGAGGCAGGCAGAGAGAGAGGAGGAAGCAGGCTCCCTGCTGAGCAGAGAGCCCGATGTGGGGCTCGATCCCAGGACCCTGGGATCATGACCTGAGCTGAAGGCAGAGGCTTTAACCCACTGAGCCAACCAGGTGCCCCCTGTACAAGCCTTTTATCCAAGTTTTTCATTGGTTTGTTTCCTTATTATTGAGTTGTAAGAATGCTTTGCTTTCCAAATGCAAGATATTCATCATATATATTTTGCAAATGTTTTCTCCCAGGTGTGGTTTGCCTTTATATTTTCTTTCCCCCTTTTTTAAAAGATTTTATTTATTGGAGAGAGGGAGAGCACGAGCGAGTGAGCACAAGCAGGGAGAGCTGCAGGCAGAGGAGAAGCAGACTCCTCGCTGAGCAGGGAGCCTGATGCTGGACTCAGTCCCAGGACCCCGGGATCATGACCTGAGGCAGAGCCAATTTTTAACCAACTGAGCCACCTAGGTGCCCTACCCTTATATTTTCTAAATAGAATCTTTCAAAATATTTTTGTAAATTTGTAATTTGATGGAGTCTAATTTATTAAGTTTTTAGTTCTATAGTTTGCTCTTTTCTTTTTAAAGAAATCTTTGCCTCACTCAACCTCACAAGTATTTGTTCTTTTTAATTCTAGAATTTTTAAAGTTTTAACTTTAAACTACAAGAGATTATATGCAAATGTAAAAGTAGTGAATAGAGGAGTTGTAAGTCACACTGTCTGGGATAAATCCTCTCCGGCCACATCAATCACCCTACATTGTCTGTTCTGTAAATGGTTCTGCTTTCTAGATTTCAGTGCTCTCATTGGTGAAATAGAGATGATACTAGCTAGCACTGAAAACGTGTAATTGTTTTATGATTATACAATGTATGAAAAACTTGGCATGATGACTGAGTCATACCTTAGCACACTTTACCACTATCACCTGTTATTATTTTTTCATTATTAGCATTAACTCCTTAATACTAAAGATGCTTTTTAGGAAAGTGCCTTTATGGGAGGCACCTGGCAGGCACAGTCAGGAGAACATGCAACCCTTGATCTTGGAATTGTAAATTCAAGCCCCACATTAGATGGAGAGATTATTTAAAAATAAAATTTAAAAAAAATGTGCCTTCACTGAACATGAAAAAGGAAGGAATTAAGAAAGACTTCACCAAACAGGATATATAGTGTGTCCAACAAAATCATCAGTCCCCCCACCAAGGTAAACAAACAGAAATGCTAATTATACAACAATTGAGGTAGAGAAGGTATTTTTCAAAAATTATATATGAATCAACATGTGGTCTATTCAACTACATCTAATATCTTCTGATAGACTGATGGCTATTTGTCAGTTAGAAACACAGATGTTATTATGGTTCACATGCATGTTAACAAAGACCAGACTGGAAACTTTTAGTATATGATGCTAAAGAACACCCAATAGACACTAGGTACTCTTCTAAACACTTCATGTGCTCATTGATTTAATCCTCACAAGAATCCTATAAGGTGGACAGACATTAGTATCCACAGTTAGCTAAAGGGAAAATGGGGCAGAGAGATTGTCTAAATTGACCCTGGCTTCTTTAATGTGAAACTGGTAGGTGAGTTTAAGAGATACAGCTCCAGAGTCCATGTTCTTCATACCTACATCATGCCAACTAACCATTGCCATGACAAGGCATGGACCCTGGGTAAATGCCCCAAAGACCTGTGGGAGAATCCTTCAGGAACCTGGGCAAGCAGGGAGACCAACTGAGAAATTTTGAGGACCGGATATTAAGTAACCTAAAGGTAGATCTGCAGTTCCTTTTACACAAGCGATATTGCGGTGGTTTGTGCTGATGTCTGTAACGTATTATTGTGGACCAGTAAGGGCTGGCCTTCTAGGAAGCGAGGGTACTATTCCCTGCCCTAGTGGTGTCAGGCAACTTCAGCAAAGGGATGGATATCTCTTGTAAGCAGAAACCTTAAGGACTGGTATGTGCTTTGCCGTGTTTAGTTTTGCCCCATCTCTGACTAGAGTCCGCTTTCTCAGGCTGCTTCTGGAATAAAACATGGGAGCGTAACCACAGCTGAGGCATAAAGGGGCACAGTGTGAACTAGAGATTAGTTCTATTTTTCTAAGCTGCCTGTAATTTGTCACTGGTTACCACAGCATAATATAGTCTATCCGAATTGACAGAGTCGCCCCCTTAATATTTTTAATTTAAAGTAAGATTTAACTCACTAAACGAGTACTTGTCATGATCCCTGAATGATGTTCTCTAAGCTGGCCCGGCAGAGAGTTTGATAGTGAATGCAGCGGCATACTTAAGAGGGGGGTTGGCATTCCACAGTTGTGAACGAACAGGTAAAGAAAATATGCATATAGAGACAATGGAACGTTATTTGGCCCTAAAAAAGAAGGAAATCTTGCCACTTGAGACAAGATGCGTGAATCTAGAGATAGATAAGGGAATAAAGTCAGTTACAGAAAGACAAATTCTGAATGATTTAACTTCTTTGAGGTACCTAAAATAGTTAAGTTCATGGGATCAGAGAATAGAATGGTGGTTGCCAGGGGCTTGGAGAAGGGGGAAATGGGAAATTGTTTTTCAAAGAGTATAGAGTTTTTATTATGCAAGTTGAATAAATTCTAGAGACCTGCTGTCCAACATAGCACCTGTGGTTCACAACATGTTTAAATTTTGTGCACTTAAAAATATCATGTACCAGGGTGGCGCATGTGTTAAGCGTCTGCCTTCTGCTCAGGTCATGATCCCAGGGTCCTGGGATCAAGTCCCACATCAGGATCCCTGCTCCACGGGAAGCCTGCTTCTCCCTCTCCCACCCCCCCTGCTTGTGCTACCTCTCTTGCTGTCTCTCTCCTTCTGCCAAATAAATAAATAAATAAATAATCTTTTTAAAAAAAATCATGTACCTTAAGATCTATCAAGATGATAGATCTCATGCTAAGTCTGCCTACTGAAAAAATAGTGAAGAGCTACAAACTTCAAGTTATGTACAAAGTTCAAGGTACAAAGGTACAAAGTTCAAGTTATGAAATAGATAAGTCATAGAGATTAAAAAGTACAGCCTAAGAAATATAGTAAATAATATTATGATAATGTTGCATGGTGATAGTTAAAATTTTGAGCATTGCATAATGCACAGAATTGTCAAGTCTCTATGTTACGCACCGTAAACTAATAGAACACTGCATGCTAATGTACTTCAATAATAATTGGAAAAACAAAAAAGGAAAGCAAGGAAATTTTTGGAGGTGATAGATAATACCTTGATTGTGGTGATGATATCATGATGTATCCATATGTCAAAATTCATCACGATATATATGTGTTCATTCTTATATATCAATTATACATCAGTAAAGCTAAAAAAAAAAAAAAGAAAAAGAAAAAGAAAAAGAAAAAGGCAGATCTTCAATATTCTGAGATTTCCCTGGAGTTGAGCTAGTAATCCAACATATAACCTTTCATGGTTAACTCATCTTTTCACTGAGGGAAAACAAACTAGAAATGTTTCTGGAAGCACTTCTAATTTTTATTATATTCCCCAAATCAAAATTATATATGATTGACAGCCTCAATATTAATTGCCATATTGTCTCAAAAACCATAAAGATGCATACATATTAGGCCAGAGGTTTTGCAAGTCTTGTTAGCACTATTATAGGGAACGAGTTGTACATTTCAGGTATTTTCTTGCCCTTTTAGTACATCAGGAAGAACTCACATATTTATGACAAAACATCGCAAAGAACTCCTGAAATGCACTTTTTCAATTAAGAGAATAACATCAGTAAAATCCATGAAACCAGAAACATGTTCAAGAATTAACCTTATAAATATTTCCATCTTAGCTCTTACTCAGTAAACATGTGATGTGGAATCATTTCCCATGTAGAATGCTACTGCAAACCAAGATCAATATATAAAAACAAAGGAACTTGTGGCTATCCTTCCAAAGTTAAGGGTAATCTGAGCATCATATACATATCAGTGAAAATAAGTGAAATGAGACACCATGTTGTGCTTATTATCAATCTACTTCACAGATTAAACTTTTAAAGCACAGGGTGAGAGATCACGTGGGGAGCATGGCTATCTGGAATGTTCGCTGTCGGTATGATCCCAATTTGTAGAGAAAACCGTGGCACAGAGTTCATTTAGAAATGAGCCAATCGATGGTGCTGTAAAATTAGTTACATGCAACAGAGCCAGAGGGAGAATGTCCTCGCATTCTCTTAGAAAACGTTTCTGCAGATTAATGATCAAAGAGAGTCTGAGTAGAGATGCTGAAGCTTGAGCCTTCTGCCAAGTTCAAGTGACAGTAATAATGGACAGTGTCAAAAACTTAGGATTAGTTGCATTAGAGGAACTGGTTTATACTCATTAATATCTCCATGCTTATGATCTCAGTCTTTAAATTGAAGGAGGACAAAGAAATAATAGTTTACTTCCCCCATGAACATCAAATAGACATAAGCGGCACTCAAAAAAATTAAGTATAAATTTATCACAACTTTGAAGTAAAATGTTTTCTTCACTCTTAGGACAGCAAAGGCACACATGCAAAAGACTGGTTTTTACATTCAAACCCTTCAACCAGAGGAGTTTTATGTCGGAGCTCTGAATTGTTCCCTCAACTGTAATACTAACCCCAACTTTAACATCACACAAAACCCTGTTAATTTCATTTTCAAGAAATAAGGACATTATTGACTGCTATTCACTGCACATAAACATTTACAAATTGTGTTTTTGTTTTCAAATACACACTCCTTTCTTAAGTCTCTTACCAATAATTTGACTGTGAAGAGGTAGATGTACGAAAGTGCATTTTCATTTCAGTTTAAATTAGTGTATAGTTTGTTTACTGTTTTCCATTCGCCTTTTATCTCCCTATGCAGATTGTAACACCAGTGCTTGAAAAGAACTGTAAAAACCATTTCACTATATTTTTATACTGTAAACGTTTCATTTGAAATGTATTGGCCCAATGAATTTAACAGTTATGTGCCAGCAGGTGGAATGTTTTTTTGAAAATGATTTCCAGTTTCTAATTCTCTGCTCAGCCAGGAGGAGTATCTACAGTGATGTTCTGAGCCTAAACGGAAAGAACACTAGGTTTCCTTTTATGAATCATTTGAAAACACATTCATAGTCCTCTCCATTTACACTAAAAATATTTCCCAGCTAGGGTTACCAAGGAGACTCTGGTGGGTACTTCTCACCTGGTCTCCTCTAATTGGTGTCCGGGGATTGTGATTTATAGCTTAGGAATGAGACGCACAAAAAGCACCAAAAAATGCACAATGAATCCTTTTCTGCCTGTGGTACACAGGGAGGGTGACTATGTATCGTGCTTTGGTCTCTGTTTATAAGAAACTATTGGATCTCTTCCCTTCTCCTCACTTCATCACCCACAAATCTTCTAATTCATGTGCTGCTTTTGCATTTATTTTACAACTGTGGAACTGAAAATATTTTCATCAAAACATCACAAAATTTTTCATGCTCCATGTGGAATTAATTCTCATTGAACAAAGTTTCCTGTGAAAGGCCAAGGATTAGCCTGGAGAGATTAATTTTCAGTCTCAACCACATACTCTAAGTCAATCTGTACAAGTTATGTTGAATCTGAATGACACCACAATGCGTAGTGGACGTGGGGGGCATGTTTGTAAGAGTGCCAAGAATGACATTGATCTCTCAGGTTATACTCTTTTTTTTTTTTTTAAGATTTATTTATTTATTTGACACAGAGAAATCACAAGTAGGCAGAGAGGCAGGCAGAGAAAGAGGGGGAAGCAGGCTCCCGCTGAGAAGAGACACCAATGTGGGGCTCAATCTCAAGACCCTGAGACTATGACCCAAGCAGAAGGCAGAGGCTTAACCCACTGAGCCACCCAGGCACCCCTCAGGTTATACTCTTAATTGTAAGTATACTTAGAATTATTTCAAAAGGTAAGAAATGAATAGGCTTCTATTACAGGTTCTTTAATTCAAGAAAGATTTAGAATCTGCACTTGAAATCTTCTTATAAATTCCGAATCATGCTACTGTTCACAGAGGAATTCATTTGGAAGATCATTCAGAAATGCAAGCTGGTGATGGATTTGGGGTGATTCTCACTGACTCATTATGAGAAAAGGTGGTCTGAAACACCAGAATCCAGCAATGGTCTTGATTTCCAGATATTTTATTCTAATTGCAAAAGCCATAGTGATTTGTAAACTTTGGCTACCATGCAATTTATAATAAATGTGCTACTGAGAAGTATTTAATGCAAATCAAATTTTGAGAACTTAAATAGCATTTTAGATGCACTCTATTTAGTGGAAATGTGCACTGATTCGTTTTGAAAGTGATCACTCATTGCCTTGTTCATATTTTCAGGAAATCCAGGTTTAAATTTGTCGTGATTTGAATAACTTTTTATCTTACTTTGTGTTTGTAATCATTCATTCATCCACCTAGCCATTCGAATGTCTTAAGAGCATCTACTCTTTGTTAGGTACCAAATTAGAAATAGGAGAGATGACTGATCATAAATTATAGTCCCCATATATCATAACACTTCATTCCTTTCAATAACTGTTTGATGTAATTTTAAATAAACAAACAAGCATTCACTTCTGTGGAGATCATCTAAAAGTGAATTATAAAAGAACTTTAGTCTTTTGTCATTTACTAATGGTTAAAAACAAAGTAATAATTTTTAAAAATCTATGCTCATTCAGACTTAGCGATCACTTTAAAAATCATTTATGTTATTGCTGGAAAAAGTTGTCACTGCAATTTTCTAAATAAAGCAAAGTCAAAGATAAAAGGAGAATAATCCCAACTTGTTGAAAGCTGTACTTTCCAGACAATGGCCCTGAAGACTCACAGTAGGGAAAAGTTGTCTACAACCTGTTTTCTGAAACATGGCAAAAAGAAGGAAAACATCAAAGGTATCGTTCAAGGACTAATTTTATTTATTCTGTGTGTTGCACTTGGTAAAATATATACTATACTATATGTGTCAACACTTTCTCATTTCCTAGAGGTGGAGAAAATGTCCCCGATTTGTATAAAATGACAAAATTCCTCCATGTCCTTGGCTTAAAGCCTTAATAATGTTTTTATCTCTTCAATAAGTTCAATACATACCTGTCATGGTGTAGAGGTGTGGAGCTTTTCTTTTTGTTTGTCTAATAACATTAATTTACCAGCAAGGAGAAAAACATGCTTTGACTTACCAAGGGATAGATAATAGATGGATAGATGAAAGAGAGCAAGAGAGAGAGATCATCCTTAAGTAAAGAGACACAATCATATATATTCTATCTTCAAATATATTGTAGTCATAGGCAATATCCAACATCGTCAATATTGAATTAGTTATTTCCTTATTTTTAGGTATTAAGCTTTTATTATAGCAACAATATCTTTAAAAGATATAATAGCAGTAACTGGTTGTTCATATTCTTTTTCACAGGGAATTAGAGGATTAGAATGTAATTATTTGTCCAATACTAATGCCTAAACTGAAATTTTACTCCTATCCATTCTAAAATGATTGCATGTGTTCTTGCATATATAACCATGATTTATTGTGTTTTAAAGAAAGAGACCGTGCTCACGTCGGAGGCGGAAGAAGCAGAGAGAGAGAGAGAGAGAGAGGGAGAGAGAACCTTAAGCAGGCTCCGTGCCCAGTGACGAGCCTGATATGGGGCTTGATCCCAGTACCCTGAGATCATGACCTGAGTCAAAATCACGAGTCAGACGTTTAACTGACTGAGCCATCAGGCATCCGTTAACCATGAATATTTCTGAAAACAGTAATACATCTGCACACATAGAGAAAAATATTTACAGAGTTTAAGTGATTTCCATAAGAATATAGAGAGCATGTTGGCAACTGACTCTAATACTGCTTATCCAGGTCTAGCAAATATGGAAGCAAATATCATAATTTTTCTCCTTCCTATCCATCCTCAAAGTCCAGCACATTTTAGCACAGTTCATTGGAGAGGGAAGATTCAATATAGTGTTAATTATGGAAATTTTTCTTTTAAAAACAAACTCGGAAATAATGCAAACCAGAGTTTAACACTTTAAACATTTTACACTAAAACTTAAAGGATAATCATATTTATTTTTCTATATAACCCACAGGTTCTCAGAGCTTTTTTCCCCTACTTTATCTTCCAGGTAAGAAAATTTTTTCTTTCTTTTTTCTTTTTGAAAATTTTCTTCAAAAATCAACAATAGAATTTCAGATCATTTTGCATCCAAACTATGATCAGAATTGCCCATTCAGTGATTTTTCTCTTATTTCTTTATTTTACTTTTGCAGAATAGCCATCAGCTATTAAGAAAAGCTGACTTTTTGGAGAATAAAATGTGTTTTAATGCCTGTAGTTCAATTGTGTTTTTATATATCTAAGTCATGTAAAGAATAGAATATATTTTCTCTCATATGCAATCCAGTGATCTCTTATTTTTAGTATACCAGCATAATTACATTCCATTTCCTTTACTAGTAATTTAATTTAAGATAACCTGAAATTTTAAATCCAATAATTATGGAAAAGCCTAAGAAAGACATACATCTCTCATCAAGATGGCTATTACAGTGACTTCAGTGTTACAAACTTACCAGCAGATTTTCCCTGAAACACGAAATACAGCGTTAGCAGTTGTAATCATTGATTCAAAGTGAGCTGGAATTGCAGGTAAGCTATTCTGTACTCACAAGGGACAATATGATTTAAATTCCATATAGATAGAAAGATAAATCTAAAACATTACTCTATAGCAAAATTAATTATTATTCCATTGGGAGCTTTCAGGGCCCATATTTCTACATTACATTAATTTAGCTATACATATAAATATTTCAAACTACTGAAAATTAGATTTAAAATTATGGAATATCTTATGGCCAAACTATAAACCAAGAAGAAAAATGAGAGAGGCAGATGTGCTATTTTGAAATGTATCCACTGAGTTTCTGCCCATGTCCCTCTCCGCCCTACACCTTCTCCTCCTCCTCCCTCCCCCTTTGCCCTCTCTACCCAAGCAAACAGGGTAGAAAATATTGCGTCCACGTGCTCTTTTGGGAAAAAAAAGCACACAAAAAAATAAACATTTTTTGGATAACTTTATGTACTTCATTTTAACAATGATCTAATAAAATAACCATAATAACCATTTGGCTTCCCAGTATAATATTTTTTAATACTTCTCTAAAAATATATAATGCAATATAAAGATTGGAAGGCACCTCAGAAATCAATGAAAAGAAGAGTAATAATTTTCTATAAGTAGTGTTATAAATGTCAGTTCATGAATATTGAAGCTTCAGATTTACAACTAGGAAAATTATATTACCTGTATAACCCTAATTAAACGACTTTAAGCAAATATATACATACACCATGAATATACATACTTTTGTTATATTTTGTCAGAATTAAAAATAATTCTATTTTTTGATGAAGTTATAAACTTTAATTCATAAAAAATATATCTGACCTCAAAGCCTTATGGTGACAACTTTTTTTTCCTGAGAAAATATTGAATATAATTTCTTTGTACAGTAGAATAAAATATCATATCAGGCTAAATTTCACTTGCTCTAATTCATTAAATTATTTATAATTCTGGAAGGAATTATTGTTCACCTATCTTGTACCAGAAATTTTTGTAGGTTCTGGGACTATTGCAGGACACGAAGCAGTCACAGACCCCCCTCATGGAGTTTCTCTTCTAATGTAGGAAGAGAAAATAAACACGGCAAAGTAGTTCTGTGTTCTCTTAGAAGGTGATAAGATTTCAGGAGGAAAACAAGGCATTGTGACGAAGAATGTCATGGGAACTGCTGCGGCGGTGGGATTGTTACTATTTTAAAGAAAGCAGTAGGAGTTGGTCTCACTGGGCAGGTGATATTTGAACAAAGACTGGAGTGCGCGTGTGAGCAAACTGTTTGGAGTTGGGAACATAGTTTTCAGGGCAGGCTAATATGCGCAAAACCTTGAAAAGAGAGCCCACTTTCTATGTCCTGCAGAATAGACGGGGAGGAGAGTGGAAGTGAAAGTGGGGAAGGTGACAGCTTTTCGTCCAGAAAGGATAGGAAGATATTGAAGGCTTAGAGGGAAGGAGTGACATCCTCATGTATCCTTCATTTCAGTAAGGTGATGCTGGATTCTGGTTTAAGAAGATACTGTAGGCTTTACTGAATTCCTGTACAAGTTCTAGCAGTTTTGGAGTGGAGTCTTTTGGGTTTTCCACATATAGTATCATATCATCTGCGAAGAGTGTCAGGATATAAAATCAATGCACAGAAATCAGTTGCATTTCTGTACACCAACAACAAGACTGAAGAAAGAGAAATTAAGGAGTCAATCCCATTCACAATTGTACCCAAAACTATAAGATACCTAGGAATAAACCTAACCAAAGAGACTAAGAATCTATACACAGAAAATTATAAAGTACTCATGAAAGAAATTGAGGAAGACACAAAAACATGGAAAAATGTTCCATGCTCCTGGATTGGAAGAATAAATATTGTGAAAATGTCTATGCTACCTAAAGCAATCTACACATTTAATGCAATCCCTATCAAAATACCATCCATTTTTTTCAAAGAAATGGAACAAATAATCCTAAAATTTATATGGAACCAGAAAAGACCTCGAATAGCCAAAGGAATATTGAAGAACAAAGCCAAAGTTGGTGGCATCACAATTCCGGACTTCAAGCTCTATTACAAAGCTGTCATCATCAAGACAGCATGGTACTGGCACAAAAACAGACACATAGATCAGTGGAACAGAATAGAGAGCCCAGAAATCAACCCCCAACTCTATGGCCAACTCATCTTCGACAAAGCAGGAAAGAATGTCCAATGGAAAAAAGACAGCCTCTTCAATAAATGGTGCTGGGAAAATTGGACAGCCACATGCAGAAAAATGAAATTGGACCACTTCCTTACACCACACACGAAAATAGACTCCAAATGGATGAAGGACCTCAATGTGAGAAAGGAATCCATCAAAATCCTTGAGGAGAATGCAGGCAGCAACCTCTTCGACCTCAGCCGCAGCAACATCTTCCTAGGAACAACGGCAAAGGCAAGGGAAGCAAGGGCAAAAATGAACTATTGGGATTTCATCAAGATCAAAAGCTTTTGCACAGCAAAGGAAACAGTTAACAAAACCAAAAGACAGCTGACAGAATGGGAGAAGATATTTGCAAACGACATATCAGATAAAGGGCTAGTCTCCAAAATCTATAAGGAACTTAGCAAACTCAACACCCAAAGAACAAACAATCCAATCAAGAAATGGGCAGAGGACATGAACAGACATTTCTGCAAAGAAGACATCCAGATGGCCAACAGACACATGAAAAAGTGCTCCACATCACTCGGCATCAGGGAAATACAAATCAAAACCACAATGAGATATCACCTCACACCAGTCAGAATGGCTAAAATTAACAAGTCAGGAAATGACAGATGCTGGAGAGGATGTGGAGAAAGGGGAACCCTCCTCCACTGTTGGTGGGAATGCAAGCTGGTGCAACCACTCTGGAAAACAGCATGGAGGTTCCTCAAAATGTTGAAAATAGAACTACCCTATGACCCAGCAATTGCACTACTGGGTATTTACCCTAAAGATACAAACATAGTGATCCGAAGGGGCACGTGTACCCGAATGTTTATAGCAGCAATGTCTACAATAGCCAGACTATGGAAAGAACCTAGATGTCCATGAACAGATGAATGGATCAAGAAGATGTGGTATATATACACAATGGAATACTATGCAGCCATCAAAAGAAATGAAATCTTGCCATTTGCGACGACGTGGATGGAACTAGAGCGTATCATGCTTAGTGAAATAAGTCAATCGGAGAAAGACAACTATCATATGATCTCCCTGATATGAGGACATGGAGAAGCAACATGGGGGGGTAGGGGGATATGAGAAGAATAAATGAAACAAGATGGGATTGGGAGGGAGACAAACCATAAATGACTCTTAATCTCACAAAACAAACTGGGGGTTGCTGGGGGGAGGTGGGATTGGGAGAGGGGGAGCGGGCTATGGACATTGGGGAGGGGAGGCGAACCATAAGAGACTATGGACTCTGAAAAACAACCTGAGGGTTTTGAAGGGTCAGGGGTGGGAGGTTGGGGGAACAGGTGGTGGGTAATGGGGAGGGCACGTTTTGCATGGAGCACTGGGTGTTGTGCAAAAAGAATGAATATTGTTACGCTGAAAAAAAAATAAAATGGAAAAAAAAAAAAAAGAAGATACTGTAGGCTTGGTGGTTTGGTGGTTGCAAGGAAGTCAGATTCTAAATGTGTTGAAGTTTGAGCCAAGAGGATTTATTGATCAAATACATTTGGATGCAAAAGAGAAAAGCTAGGAATGACCTCATTTGGCTTTTCCTTGTGAAGAAAGGGAAGCATACCAACTACATCAAGTCAGAGCAAGGAGACTGGGAATTTAGCTGTGATATAGTAAGATTAGGATGCCCATAGGATGAACAGGGGGTGATCTCACATTAGCAGCAGACACAGGGTGCTGGAGGGAACAGGACTGACACAAACTTGGGTTGGATTTCATGCCATACTCCTAGATGACATCCTCAAGATGGTACACGTAGATACCGAAGAGGAGTGACCAAGACTGAGCTTGGGAAATCTCCCAAAGTTAGTGAATTAGGAGAAAGCAGAGGGCAGCGGCCAAAGAATGCATGTGAACAATGGTGACTTACGAAGGCCACCAAGAAAGCATCTGGTCTAGGAAGCGTCTTTAGGAGAATGAAATGATCAATGATCATGGTTCAAAAATGCCGATAAGTTTGTAAGAGGAAAAATCTCTTTCTTCCCAGATTTAGTCATGTATCTGTCACCAGGGGTCTTTGCAAGACCTGTTTCAGGGCAAGGATGGCAGTACAAGCCTGACTATGTGGTTTCATAGGAACTGGGAGACATGTTAGAGAGTAAAGGGAAACCTAGATAAAGGTGGATCCCAAAGGGCGTCAAGGAGAGGAGGTTCCTGTTTCCACGGAAAGGTAAGAGCATATGTAAATGCTGGTAAAAAGGATCCAGAAGAGAGAGAAGCCGGGATGCAGGTGATGGGGAACGACAGCTGGAGTGATGCCATTGTCTGTGTGCAGTGTGACACACGCATTTTTTTGCAGAGGGAGGTCCCCAACACATAAATGAATGGAAAAGAAGTACTTAGCTGTTCAGGGAAAAAGTGCCCTGGAGCCTTTATAAATGTGTGTTTTAATTAGTTCAATACCTGAAGTCTTTTACATTAAATAACATCCATAGTTTGTCCCGTTCTGTCCTTGTACATGTACCCTCCCTGCCTCCACTTTCCCTCCCTGCACCGCCTTCTTCTGAAAAGAGCAGATGTTATATGGGCACGGATGCAGACACACGGGGAGCTGTGGGTTTGGAACGCTGTGGACGTTTTTGTGTGATAACTGGAATTGTCTTAGTGAAATGAGAAACAAGGTTATCACCTGGTGATGGGGGTGGTGAGGAAAGGGGAAGGGATGTGAGCAAGGAGGAAGGGTGAGGAAGGCAGAAGGGATGTGGGAACACTGAGGGAGAAGAGAATTGGTGAAGCAGCCATTTAGGAAATGGGAAAGCAAATACAACTGGGAATCATAAAGACAATGTCAGTACAGCAAGTAGCAGCAACCTGATGTTTCTGGGTTTTATTTTTCTCTAGCCGAGTATGGGTAGAGGTGCAGAAAAGCAGAATGGGCACAGAACTGGAATATAATGAGAGATGTTTCTCCCCAAGACAGTAGGAGGAAGTCATAGGACGACAAACCTGTTAACTATTGTTATGCAAATAAGTGAACATCCACTTTGTCTATGATGTTCTTTTATTTTGAAAGCTATGTATGTTATCTAGCTCAACTTTTTTTTTTTTTAATTTATTTGACAGAGAGAGAGATCACAAGCAGGCAGAGAGAGAGAGAAACAGGCTCCCCACTGAGCAGAGATCTGGCTCAACTTTTTAAATCATATTACCTACAGGTTTATTTAAAAAACATTTTATCTTTATAATATTGAATGTAGGAAAGGGAGTTTTTCAGAATACATAAATAAAAAAAATTTTTTTTAAAGATTTTATTTATTTATTTGACAGACAGAGATCACAAGTAGTCAGAGAGGCAGGCAGAGAGAGAGAGAGAGAGAGAGGAGGAAGCAGGCTCCCCGCGGAGCAGAGAGCCCGATGCGGGGCTTGATCCCAGGACCCCGAGATCATGACCTGAGCCGAAGGCAGCGGCTTAATCCACTGAACCACCCAGGCGCCCCCATAAATAAAATTTTTAAAAATGTTTTGTTATTTAGGAACAATATGTGACCCTGATAAAGACGGTGCTTTACTTTGATCAAGACGAAGTCATTTAGAATTTTGGAACGCTGAAAAAAGAAAAAGATGACGTCATTTACAGTGAATCATCAATATTTTGATATTTTGTTCTTTTATATGTGTGCAGGTGAGAATACATAATAAAGTTGTTTCTTTTTCTATTCTCAGCTGTTGAGAAAATACAAATTTGAGTAAGAGTAAATACAGTAAATCCCCTCTTATAATTATGCCAACATTATAAGAAGCAGAGTAAATAAATGATAACAAATGACTTTACATAAGAGAACTATTTCTGGAGCAAGTTTCAGAAAAGCAGAGGTACTTGGATTTAAAATCTGAGCATATTAACTGAAAAATAATTAGTTAGTTTCTGAGTCCAGAAGTAAGGAGGGGAACTGGGTCCCTGGAAAAAACTGCCATATTCATTTCCTAGAACTACTTGAGGAAACAAGTAATTGGATTTGAATTACAAAATGGTACCTGTGCACATTTTAGTGGTATTAAATATACATTGAATCCTTCTTGGCCATTCCCATTTTCCTTTCAAGTTTTATACAGGTCCAAAGTTTTCTGCACTTAAGATCATTTCTTTATGCAAAACTAACTCCATTTCCATACTTTCTTAACTTTTAAAAAGTTTTTCTTTATTTATTTGAGAGAGAGTGTGCAAGAGAGAGAACATGGGGGGCAGAGGAAGAGGGAGAAGCAGACTCCCCACTGATCAAGACCCTAGGATCATGACTTGAGCTGAAGGCAGATACTTAGCCAACTGATCCCCCCAGGCACGTCTCCACACTTTCTTTCATTGGCCTGCATCCATTGCATTTGTAGCAAGCAGGGAAAGTGAGGTTACTTTCTAATTGTTCTGGAGTGAGTACTAGTGTATGGTGTTCATTAAATTGAAAAAAAAAAGTTATTTTTATTGTTACTGAAAAAAGTAAGGCTGAAAAATTATAACCTCATAATCTTAAGGAAAATTAATTAAGCATGTTAAATAGAAGTTAAACGTGGAGGGGAAATTGTCTCTGTCTGCCACATTTACATCATAAATATCCTGGCCTCAATTTATTTCTGAGGCTATGTCTGCACAAAGAAAGATTAGGATATTATCTGGGAAAAACTGACATATCAAATTTCAATGAATATTACTGCAACAAAAATTTTTCGGAATAATATGCATTTACTGTTGGTAAACGATTGCCATGATGTTTCCACCAAATAATTGAATGCAGCAACACCAAGTATTCCAACAATAATATTACTGTCAAAACACTATGATAGGATCTGTTCATATTCATTTCCTGATACAGATTTTACTGATTTATACATTGTCTACACACTACTAATTCAAATATAGTTCATGTTTTAGCTAATTTTGTTGATTTGTTGGTAGGAACAAATATAGTGTGCGTGTGTGTGTGTTTGTGTGTGCGCACGCGTGTGTGTGTACATATCTACCTGTATATATGCATACACCTATACACACGCGCACACACTCTTAGAGGACTATACATACTACATGCATGGTATGGAATTTAATTCTCAAAGATTTCGTTGGTTGTTTGTTTTTTCTGAACCAATGTTCACTGATAATAATATATTTAAACTATGCAGTTTAAGCTTATTTTTATAGTTAATAGTCTTGCTGCTTATTTATTATTCATGATTCTCTTTTGGGTTCAGAAAAAAATGTCTGTTTTAAGTGTTCTACTAATGTTTCCCTCCACAAAGAAAATTTAAATCACTTTTAATACTAGTAAGTGGAAAATCTCTTTTAAAACATTTCCTTTTAAAATTGAGATATCCTGGGGCACCTAGGTGGCTCAGTGGGTTAAAGCCTCTGCCTTCAGCTCAGGTAATGATCCTGGGGTCCTGGGATAGAGCCCTGCATCGGGCTCTCTGCTCAGCAGGGAGCCTGCTTCCTCCTCCTTCTCTCTCTGCCTGCCTCTCTGCCTAGTTGTGATCTCTGTCTGTCAAATAAATAAAAATTTCTAAAAAATAATAATAATAAATAAATAAATAAAATTGAGATATCCTATAAACTTGCATCTTGTAAACAGTTATATTTCTCATATACCAGCATAAACAACTTTTAGAAGATTTATAAATGAAATCAATACACAGCAAATATTCTTTCTTCTTTCCAAGACATCTATGGTATGATATGGAATATTGAAAAGTGAGAACAAGCTGAATGAACATTAGCTTTTCTTATAGAAGAAAATATATTATATATCACTATCGTAAGAAAGTTTTTAACATGAATTATTTCAGAAATTGCCAAACTACTTTTAAGAAAGAAAAAGAACATTCCCTGGGTGCAAATAAGTACGGGGTAAAGTTCACATTATCTAATGGGCCTATGTATTTAATAATTTAATGACTAATTAACAAAGTTGACGGGCACCTGGGTGGATCAGTGGGTTAAGCATCTGCCTTCATCTTGGGTCATGATCCCAGGGTCCTGGTATTGAGCCTCACATCAGGCTCTCTGCTCAGCAGGGAGCCTGCTTTTCTCTCTCCCTAAGCCTGCTGCTTCCCCTGCTTATGCTCTCTCTCTGTGAAAAAATAAATAAAATATTAAAAAAAAAAAGTTTACATAAGCTGTAGGTTAAAATTTCACCACAAAGCACAAAATCACTAATTGCAAAGTCAAATGCCTTTCCCTCAGCTGAAATAAAATATGTGCAGGAAATGTTGGTTTTAAAGGTAAGGTTTTCTTTAACAGTATAGACACTGCTATAGTCTGCTTTGACCTAAAGATTTGTGGCCCCCCAAATTCCTCAGGCATCACCTAATGCCCAAGGTGACTGTTATTAAGACATGGGACCTTTAGGAGGTGCTTCGGTGGTGAAGGCAGAACCCCCATGGTGAGATTATTGCCCCTTTGGAAGGCACCTAGCAGAGATCCTTGTTCTTTCCACTCTGCGGACGTATCAAGAAGTTGATACGTCAGCAGTCTGCAACCCAGAAAAGGGACTTCATAGAACCAAGCCATGCAGGCACCTTGATCTTGGACTTCCCAGCCTCCAGAACTGTGAGCAATAAATTCCTGCTGTCTATAAATCATGCAGTTTGTGGTTATTTTGTTATACCAGCCCGAATGGACTAAGATACCATCTTTGGTTTTGCTTATCCGATCTCATTTAGGGATTAATATTATTTAGTACGAATTTTAAATAATCTTAATCTAACACTACGGTAAAACCATCATTTCCATACTGCACATTTTAAAAAGTACATTTTAAAATATTTTGCTAGCAGCGCCTGGGTGGCTCAGTCAGTAAAGCCTCTGCCTTCAGCTCAGGTCATGATCCCAGAGTCCTGGGACTGAGCCCTGCACCGGGCTCCCTGCTCACCGGGAAGCCTGCTTCTGCCACTCCTCCTGTATGTGCGCTCTCCCTCCGTCAAATAAACAAAATCTTTAAAAAATATATTTTCAACCAAATATTAGTAATAACCCAAATGAAAACATCATGTGAGAATATTGAGAAGAATTGAGTTACATGCATGTGTGTATTACACAATCCAAAACAACATGAAGGCATCTTCTGCTTTTATTCTTTAAAGAACATAATTGATTTCATAGCTTTCCAGAATTGTAGATGCCAATTTGTACCACTTGTTCTCATATAAATTGGGAAGAGCGTCCTCTTTCTTCACAGATATTGGACTTCTTTGTAACCTTTCAGGGCTCTAGAACTGAAGTCCATGTAATTGCTACCAGACAAGAGGAGAGACTCTGGAAATTGTGCAGCTAGTGAATTTCTTCGTGTTGCCATCAACATAGGTAGGAGAGGTTATTAAACTGAGCAGTGGCTACTGCCCCTGATTGATACCATGTGTCAGATTTTAAATCCTTTCTTATCGAGCCTTGTAATGCATGCATTTCCCAGTCACTGGCTTGTGGGATATTAGGTGAGTTATATTCACCTGGGGTTATTTTATCATTGCTCAGAGGCTCCATTCTTTACTTTTTGCTTCCTGTTTTATTTTAAATCTCACAAATAAAGGTAAGCATTTTTACTTACCATGAAATATTAATCACTGGTGTTTCCAATAAAGCCTTTACCAAAAGTGATGTTCACATGAACCTGGGTGAAAATGCTTCTTAAATAACATTAGTTTTTCAAATTATACTTATTTTATTTAAAGAAATAACCTTTAATTATTTTTTATCAAATTAAAAAAATTCCTATTGACTTTATAGGAATCAAAGAGTCCATTTTTAAGGTAACTTCTAATATTAGGGCTATTCAGCAACCCATATATATTTGAGAATCTAGTACAGAGAAGTAGAGAAGGAAGATATGCCACATTCCAGAAGAAATGGACAGCGGAGTTTTGCAAAACGCATTTGAGAGAGATTTATTTCTGGTATATTCACTCTTCAACAGTTTGGGGAATTCTGCAGGAGTGTACTTTAATTCAAAGACCAAATGCTGTCAAAATTGTAGTGAAATTAAATCGTATTAGGTGTTCTTTCCCTATTCCCTATTCTTCCTCATATTAACATATGCAAATTATCTCCCCACCCCAGGTTCCCACCCCTCCACTTACACGGGAGAAACCAGTAAGAGTCCATGCCAGATGATTTGTAGGGCGCCAATTCCAAGGCTTTAGGAAACATTTTGTTGCAAGGTGTAATTCACAGCCTCCCAATTCCACATCTTTATAGAAAAGCAGTTCTCATTTTCAAACAAAATAACAGTTGCACTCTGAATGCTTTTGAAGCAGCACGCCAGGTGAACTGAAACAATTCGTGAAAAGAGAAGTGGAAAAGGGAAAAACTTTATAGAATAGCTTTAACATGTCTCAATATTTTAGAAGTAATAGGGGTTAACTGGCAAGCATGCCAACATTATACAGACTATATGAGGTCTCCACCTGAACACTTAATCCATCCCCTTCATTACCTGGGAAAGATTTAAACCCATTGTCTTTCTTTTTTGACTAGAACTCCTCTGTGCTATTATATTTCTTCTCTGCTCATCTCTTTCTACTTTTTGGTATCTCCTCATGGTAGCATTTGTTTGCAAATGCTTCATTTCACAGATGACCTTTTCTGTTTTGTTTGTTGGTTGGTTTATCTGTTTTTTTATTTTTATGAAATATTTTATTTCTTTATTAGAGAGAGAGGGAGCATGAGCAGGGTGAGGGGCAGGGGGAGAGGCAGGCTCCCCACTGGGCAGGGAGCCCAGTTGCAGGGCTCAATCCAGGACTCTGGGATCATGACCTGAGCCGAAGGCAGATGCTTAGCCTACTGAGCCACCTAGGCACCCTACAGATGACTTTTTTTATGTTAGCACAATTAAATTATTTAAAACATTGTAAATTCAATTAAAGACTAGTCTATTTTAAAAGTTAGATATGCATTTACAGACTCGTTCATAAATACATATATGTGTGATTGTATTCATACAAAAAATGTGAAATGTTATATTTCAGTCGCCAGTAGGTATCTTGGGACAGTGGGTATACAATTTTGTATATAAGCCTCATGCAACAAATTTTAGATGGCCCTGACTTCTGTTGGTGCTAAAGTAACGAGCACTCAGTGGAAACCACACCTGGAATTCTAAATGTAAACCTTTTCTCCAGCGACCCACGTGTGGTCCGATCTTTTTTGTGATGGTGGGCAGGAGCCACAGGACCCACTCAGCCAGCGACCGTAAGAGTCAACAACCAATACACTGACAACCATGTTCGCTTACACAACCACTGTTTCTTGCTCTGCGTACAATGTTCAATGAATTATGTGAGAGAATCAACATTTTATCATCACATGGGCTTTGTGCAAGACGACTGAGTCCAACGCTGGGCTACTGTGAGTGTTCTGAGTATATTTAAGGTAGGCGAGGCTAAGCTCTGACGTTTGGTAGAGTATATGTATCGAAGTGTTTTTGCTTTAGATATTTTCCACTTATGATAGGTCTATCAGAACATAACCCCGTCATAACTCAAGGAAGACCTATACCACAAACTGGTCAGCTGAAGACAACAGAAATGTGTTTTCTCACAGTTCTGGGGGTCAGATGTTCAAAATCAAAGATGGCAGCAGGGACCCACTCCCGAGATGGTTTTAAGGGAGAATCCTTTTTTGCCTCTTCTAGCTTGTGATGGCTCCTGGCAGTCATCAGCTTATAGTAGTATAAGTTATAGTTATAGTATAGTTATAGTATTAACTCCCATCTCTGCCTGCCTCTGTACATGGCCTTCTCTTTGTGTCTCTGTGTCCTCTCTTACTCTTCTAGGGGCACCAGTCATTAGATTTAAAGGCCACTCTACTACTGGATGACTTCATCTAGAGATCTTTGTCTTAATTCTGTCTTCAAAGGCCCTATCTCCTAATAAGGTGGCATCCAGAGGGTTCTGGTGAATTTGAATTAGAAGAGGGGAACATTCATTAACCCAGTATGGTGGGATTACTCTTGCCTTTAGTTTTCTTATTTGTGTGCTAAGGTATTTCTTTTTTCTATGTATATGTATTGTCTTTATAATCAGAAATTTGAAGATTTGTAATTTTTTTTTGGAAAAATTTATCATCAGTCGTGGGTATTAAAAGAATAGAAACAGATGGACATTGGAACTGGAGAGACCAATTGGTATTATACGGAGCTCTGGATGGTTGAGTCATCTTCAGGGATGTTATCTCTCTTTTTCTGGGGTGCTGTATCCTAGGACATTGAGACCAGCGTATTACTGATCATTAACAGTGTTACCTGTTCAAATTACTTGCTCTTAAAAATCCCCTAGATGGTAGTCTCTGAAGTCAGCATGATATTTAATTAGTTCATGACTGTGTTTACAGTACAAAACATGTGTACTGGACACATATTTAGTGAATAATTTAATGAATAAATGCCTTTGAAAGGACATTTTGCCTAAACTTTTCTGTAATTTCCTAACTCATTTTGGCAACTTCAAATGTTCTGCCTTTCTGTATATTTCAGTCAGTTACTCACCTGCTTCCTGCATGCCTTCTGCCGTTTCTTATTTCTGATTTCTCCCCTAATAGTTCATACACTTTTGAGGGTACTTTGTAATTCAATATAGCAATTTATCTTAGTTTTCTAGTCACACAGATTTGTTTTTAATGTGTATTGAATATAAATAATAAATTATATTCCTTAACCTACAGTCTGCACTAGGATGCACTGAAAACTTTCAAAAATTTAACTGGTAAACCAAGGGTGATTTCAGAAAGAGAGAGAGAAAAAAAAAAGACAGAACAACATGTATGGTTGTCTTAAAATAATACAAGTAGCCATTATGGGTCTCTAAATTATTTGGTCAAAGGAAATTTTACAGGACAGAATTTTGACACCAAAACAACTTCTACTGATCAACTGTGGTCTGACTATTAAATTTGAATTATTTCATCCTATGAAAATTCCTACTGTGATAATCTCTGGGGTACTTTAAAAATTACTCTTATGTTTATAGGTAAAAAAACAAAAGCAAAAACAAAACCCTTTCCATCTTTTCAAAGAAACCAAAGGGGCGAGAGAGAAAGGAATAAGTGAAGAAATTAACCAGAAATTGTGGCCCTTGTCCAGATTTTATTAACCCGCAATCACTTACTGAAACATTATCCTTTTACAATCCCACAGGTTCAACACTTAAGTTAATATTCGACTTCTCTTTCTTTCCACCTTCCATATTTTAAAGTGCTAAGACTCATTAAACCTTAAAATGCTTTTGTATCCAGGAAACCTTAAGAAATAGAACAATCAAAGCAGGCTCCTTAGAAGTTAATTTCAAAAGACATTAACATATTTCAGAAAAGTGTGCATTAGGTTGAACTTGTTCAAACTCTTCTTATGTATCCCCTCAGATCTCTTCCTTCTCCTTCTTTTCTTTGTTTTGTAATAACATTGCCAAGTTTGGGTGTGAGTTTTACTATAGGCTCATGAAACAAATAAGATCCTTCTTCCACCTTCTTCATTCACTGACAGAATTTATGTAATATTCGTGCCATATTTACTTTAAATGTCTAAACCTGGAGTTTTCTTTCTGGAGGGAATTTGAAAAATCATTTTTTTTTTATATAAGGTCACTAGTATTTTCTATCTTATGTTATGTCAAATTAGAAAATACGTATTTCAAAAAATTGTCTATATGATCTAAGATGTCCACTTTATCTAGTAATTGGTGGAATCAAGTTTTTCATAATATCCCCTTTCTTAGCTTTCAAATCTGCAGTAATCACCACACTTTCCTGCCTGTTATTTGTTTATGTATCCAGCATATAATTGATCTTGCTTTTTAAAATTCATTATGGCAATATTTAATTGTAGTATTTGATATTTGATGTAGTTATCAGTATAGTTAGATTTAGATCTACCATTTAACTATTTATGTTCCTTTTGCTAATCTGTTTTCTGTTCCTCTTTTGCTGCATTGTTTTAGATTAAGTGGATATTAAAAAAAATTTTTTTGAAGATTTTATTCATTTATTTGACAAAGAGAGACAGTGAGAGAGAGAGAGCACAAGCCAGGGGAGTAGGAGAGAGAGAAGCAGGCTTCCCACCAAACATCCCGCCTGATGTGGAGCTCAATTCCAGTACCCTGGGATCATGACCTGAGCAGAAGACAGATGCATAACAACTGAGCCACCTAGGTACCCTGACTCTTTAAAATTCTAAATAATGTATCTATTGACTTTCAGTTCTACATTTGTGTATTATATCATGGTGGTTACTCTATAGATTAAAACATACATCCTTGATTTTGCATAATCGACTTACAGTTAACATTGTGTCAGTTAATGGGAAATGTAGAAACCTTATAACCATATAGGGTTATCTATTTATTCTTCTATGAAAAATTTATACGTATTACATCTATTTACTTTATCATTATTAGACAATGCTACAGTTTTCATTTTAAACAATTTTAAGAGCAGAGGTTCATAAAACCTGGTAAAGTCAAATGGTCTCCTCTGGAGCACCAGATAATCTTAAATAGGTGATTATCAAAATTTTCTGTGGGACAATATTTAGGACCAGTTGGTTGTAATTTTGAGCAAGTATCAGCGGGGGAACTTTTCTTAGCTACCAGTGTTTACTATTGTTGCATGTCTTCTTTTTAAACAAAGTAATCCTGGGAAGTTCAGAAAAGTGAAATGAGAGAACCTGTGAGTACCTCTAAATGGGTTTTTAACAATTGTTTCACACCACAGATTTTGATAATGTACTAGTGACAGTGTGTTTATTTTTGCTTGGTTTGAAGCATTCAACAATCAGAATGCTATGGCATTCAGAGTCTGAAAACTATTTTTTTTTTTCCCTCTAAGTGGGGCATTGCAATTTGTTTATCCAGTGATAGGGAAACCCAATTTACTGGGACACTTTTTCTTGAATTATGCCTATGCCAGCCTTACTCCTTACTCCAAGACTGTACTTTCCTTATTAACCCCCTCTCCCAAATGCTGATAGGTCAGTATGGCTGCCTGTTTGGTTTGGTTTCAGCCAAGTTCATCTACAAGTGCAGATGCAGTGAGAAGAGCTGGATTTATCTACAAGACAGGTTTTTTAAGAGTAGTACTACAATGAAAAGTGTGTGTATATATATATATGTTTCAAAAAATTCCTAGAAAATTTAAAAAATGATACATTATTCCAGTAAATTATCTTGTGATAAATGGAATATTATTTGGCACGTGAAACACTAACTCTTCCACAATCTGAAAGTCAAATTAGATCTTTTTTTTTTTTCCAAATTATTTGGGATGTCATTTTGAGATTCTGCATATTTTAAGGCAATAGAATGTAAAATTACAAGCTCACATTGTTACCCCATAGGAAGCATTAACAAAACCTAGTTTGCTGTTCACTGTTAGCTTAGCTCACTTTTTCCATTCTAGCAGAGTTTTGTTTTGTTTTGTTTTATTGTTCCATGATATATTCCACAAAATCTTACAGGTTCTTCCAGGAGCATTTTCTTAGAAAGGCCACCTCCGGAAATTGACTTCTTTATGATCCTGATCTCTGCTCAGGTAATACCTTTGCCAAGGCAATAAGGCCACCCTAACATATTTCTTGCCCACTTACTCTGCAACCAGCTAACCTTCACCAGCCATTTGAAAACAAGCTGTTTAGAATACCACATGCATTCATTATTGCTCTAGCAGAAGAGAAATTGTAAATGAGATTAGTCCTATTATATGGAGAATGTTGTAAATGGATTCTGTTTTACAGCAGGTGGTTCAAATTGTATCCATTCAATTAGCATATGCAGAAACTATTCCTTCAGAAAATTAGCAAACAAAAAGACGTAAATGTGATTGCCTTTTAAGTCTTTAGGTAATTGTCCTTATATTTTAAATAATCTACAAAAAAATAAGCCATAGCATTTGGAGGATTTATTAAGACAAAAAGAAATCTCAGTAAAAAATGACTCATTGTTGTAGTTCAACATTTACAAAGTGTTCACATATTTCCTCAGACTCTTATTCAATATTTATTGACTTAATTAAATTCTAAAAGAGGTTTGAAAGCAGCTTAATTATTCAATAATTAATTCTTTCAACCAATAAAT
Source organism: Meles meles (assembly GCF_922984935.1). Lineage (NCBI taxonomy): Eukaryota > Metazoa > Chordata > Mammalia > Carnivora > Mustelidae > Meles > Meles meles. Next base: position 86,734,270 of record NC_060077.1, on the reverse strand, counting down.
ATTTACTTTGTAACTTGTATATGTAGGCACCATGCTCCCACTAAGGATGCCATGGTGAACCAAACCTATATGCTCCTGGATATCAGTGAGTTATACAAATGGCAGAGCAAAACAAAATAAACACAGCCTGAAAGAGATAAACAGGCCACACATCAGGGAATTAAGATGAGTCTGAGAGTAAATGTAACATCTTTAAATGAATGAGAAACTCTACACGTTTACTAGACAATAAGTAGAGGCTTCATCAGTAATCAATTTGAAAATTTCTATAAAGAAAATATAACATCAATATTTTAGTATACAACATGACTAACATTCAGAAGGAAGCAAAAGTGATACTATAAATTACATTCAATGAAACAGTGATACATACGCTTATTTCTAAAACTTAGAAATAACAACCTGTTCTTATGACACACAAGGAAGAGAAGAAATCAATGAATATATTGATGCAGGCAGGGTCGTCTGACAACCCAAGGGAGGGTCCCACAGGACAAACCAAGAGGGTCCTTGGCTTCACACAGGATGGAATTTGTAAGGACCTATTTTAGCCAGAACGCCTCCTTCCAGCTTAAACAATAACCTTGTTGTTTAACCCTTAAACTGTCCCTGCCCCCCTTCCCTCAGGGGACTTACTCAAAAACAAGTCCCAGAAACCAGTCCCAGGTAACAAAGCCCAAATACGAGGGTGGGTCAGGGCAGGTGGAGACATCCAATTGGTGAGGGGACACATACTGTCTCCCTAGTTACCAAGGAGTATGGGCTCCACCCTTTGGGAGCCTTTTGGGCTCCCAAATTCTGACCAAGGTAATAGGCTGGTTCAAATGTCTATTATAGGGTAGATTGTAATTCAGTTGGTCACTTAGGTGTGACCTAGCAGGACTGTGGAGCTTTCTCTGTGTGTTACAATCTCATTGGCCACCTGTGTGTGGCCAGGCCCAACCACATGGCCTTTGCCCTTAAAAACTAGTCTGTGAAACAGAGAGAGGTCGCCCTCTCTGTAAGAGACGCAGCCCTGGTCAGTCAGCTTGATTCTTGATGGTTGGCACGAAATAAAGCTTTGCTTGACCTTCGCTTTGTATCAGTCTCGCTCCTTTAATCACGGACCCATTATTGGGGGACCTAACAGAAATCGAATGTGAGCCATAGAAAATGAAACAGTTTATTGAATAGCATGAGTGACAGAGACTACCAGATGGAGTGTGTCTTGAAGACTCAGAAAAGAGAAAAAAATGAGTTTTGTTGTTGCTGGGGTATAGGGGTTTTTAAAGAAAAGTGTTGAAGTAGTGGAATATGGAATGTGGAATATGGAAGGTGAGTCAATGGGGCTTATTAGAAAAACAGATGAGATGAAGCCTTTCTAAAATAAAGTCCCATGGACGTCCCTCATTCAGGATCACTTGGGGCTATTTCTTCCTGTTTGGTAGCTAATGGTAGCTATTAACTGTCGGTGGTTATTTAAATTTAAGTTAATTATTTAAAATTAAAAGTAGTTCAAAACTCATCTGCTCAATTGTATTAAACACATTTCAGGTGTTAGGTAAACAGTTCCTTTATCTCGGAAAGTTCTGTTCGCTATTCTGATTGAGGCAATCTCTTTAAACGTGCACTTACAATGTCAAAACGTATGAAGCCCACTAAAAGTTCTAAAAGTGAAACATTTTGGAAATTCTTGTGACTACTGCTGCATCTTTTTCTATTCCTATTTGATTGTTTCCTTTTGTGATCTTTACTTTTCCCTATGGTCTCTGTATTCATTCACTCTTTCCCCTCATTTAGGGTTATCTTTAGTTTTTCTCTTCTTTGAAGCAAACCCTCTGGTTCCGGGTTGTTGTCATTTAATGATTAACTAATACCTTCTCCTTGGCATCAGATGAAACTCTCTCCTGCACATGACTGACTCCAAGGACGTGTATTTTCAGACACGTCAAGCCCAACATTGGTCATAGCTTCCTATAGAACTAAGGTAAATATTAAAATCACATACATTATTAAGACAAATTAGGGAGAGGATTTTAGCTCTGCATAAATTGTACTTCAATCTCAAAAAAAAATTCCTATAAAAATTGTTCTAAGAAAAACAAAAGGGTTTTAACCCTGTGATCCTGCAATTGTATTGCCATTGTAAATACCCACAAGAAATGAATGGATATACTCACCTAAAGTCTTATACAAGAATATTCATTGCAGCATTAATTCACAAGGGTTCAAAATTAATCACAATCCAAATTTTATCAATAGCGAAATGCATGTTGTTTTCATTTTAATATTTTATTTATTTATGAGAGAGAGAAAGTATGGAAGCAGGAGCAGGAGTGGAGGGAGGGGAAGGGGGGGCAAGAGGACAAGCAGACTCCCGCTGAGCAGGGTGCCCCCCCCACCCCCCCAGGCAAGGGGTTTGATCCCAGGACCCTGTGATCATGACCTGAACCAAAGTCAGACACTTAACCGACTGAGCCACCCAGGTGACTCTCTAAGTGTATGTTAAGAGCATAATATGTTCATGCAATGAGGCACTACAAAAACCACAACTAGATGCAAAAATATAGCTAAATTTCCTAATCATAGTGATGATTGACACTAGCCATTAAAAATGCCTGCCAAAGCACTCATATAAATAAGATTCAGAATAGGCATAGCTAATCCCTGTATTACAAGTCAAGGAAATGGTCACATTTAAAAAGATGTGCCTGGGTAGCTCATGGGTTAAGCATCTGCCTTAGGCTCAGGTCATGATCCCACCCTGCATTGGGCTCCCTATTCAGTGGGAGCCTGCTTCTCACTCTCCCACTCCCCTTGCTTGTGCTCTCTCTCTTTGTCAGAAAACAAACAAACAAACAAACAAAAAGGATGGCCTATGGACAAAGGCAAGACAGACTTGGAATTTTTTTGAGTTTGTGCTTACTAACATGTTGAAATAACTCAATGACACATATGATGTGAAAAACAAAGGCAGAAAGAAATGTAGATAAAATTAAATTTCCTATAACCTGCAGCCCATTGACAAGTACTTGAGGCAGGCAGAGTATAACATTCCTCCAGGAATTCCTAACTATCTTAATGTTAATCTTTGCTAGAGGGAAAACAACCTTAGCTTGACAACAGCTGGGCCTCCAGGATCCCGTGAGTCTTCTTTCCCACAAGAAAGTTCTTTTGGAAACCTCCCTTTGTCTTTGCTTCTCCCCAACTCCAAAATATAGAATCAGACATTCCTCTTAACCCCAGGGCAGCCTTTTCTGCCCACGAGGTCCTATCCCTGTGCTTTAATAAAACCGCCTTTTTGCACCAAAGACATTTCAAGAATTCTTTCTTGGCCCTCTGCTCCAGATCTCAACACTTCAAACCACATCACATATATTTCAATGTAAACATAATTCTTCACTTAAAGCAGAAAGGGGATGGAAAAAAGTGCTATGTCATGAGGTTGAAGAAACAACAGACATGTACATGAAAGACTCTAGATACATTTTTATTCATCCTAGAAACTTCCTCTACAAAGGGAAAAAAGTCCTAATTAAATATATTAACCATGCAGAATTTGTTGACTTTGGATATCTATCAGTGAATTGAATAAATGATGGCAGACTGAAACATGCAATGGTGTTTTCTGGAAGGACATTCGGGAGAAAATACAAAACTGAATAAGTCCTCGTTGCATGACTCTTCCTATAAGCTGTGTGAATCCGAGAGGGTATTCTGATTCCAAATGAATCAGAACTCCATGTTTTGCAATGAAGTTGAAACTCCAATGAGGGAAGAACTCCATGTTCGCATATCCTCTTTAGCATCTTGAAGAAGTCAGTTATGATGTCTCAAAGATTAATAGAAAGAAATGAAATTAGAGTAATGGCATTTACTCGGCAGCTGAAGCGAAAGAAAGAGGCAAAAGACACTGGGAAGCAGGAAGAGATTGAGAAAACAGTCAAGGCAACTTTCTGTTCTTTGTTGAAAAGCCATGATTCTGGTAGTTAGAGAAGAAATCTCTTAGACATGACCTGCAACTAGTTGGAGACTTGGATTGAGTGTAGAAAAGTAGGCTGAGTCCAAGCTATGAAGGGCTGATCATCTCGTGCAAAAATGTGTTTAATCTATTCCATTTTCTCATGGGTGTGTTTTAGAGAGTTAATTCTTAATTCTGGTAACAGAAATTCCTTGCTGATTTGAGATGGTAAGATGATGCCTCTGGTTGGTTCTTCTTTAAATAGCAAAATAAATTGATTTGTAAAACTCTTCCCGACCGCTGGTTTTCGGAGAAACAAAAAAAAAATATATTGGGAAGAAGATCTCTGAAATATATCTACTAATTATTGTTTAATTGATGGGACTAAAGGGTGTGCAAATCCTGTGCTGAAAAAATGGTGAGCCATTTCTGTTGCTCCATCCATGTGCCCAGTCACATTTCTGCCAATATATCACATGCCAAAGACCCCAAACCACTTAGCTCAAATTCACAAAGTTAGCAGCTACATGTGCCTAGGGACAGAATCCATGCCCAAATAATGCAAGGAAATTATAAGGTATTTAACAAAGAATAAACATTTAAATCCATGATGTGTTTCATAGTGAAAAAACTGCTAAACTATTTATATATATTCATTTAAAAATATTAAATTACTTGGTTCAATGCAGTGAGCCAGGGACACAGGATATTTACCATAGAGGACATTTAAGATAGTAAGAAATCGCAAACAACAAAATTCAAAAATTTAACAATGACTCTGATATCTTTTATCCATGGAAAACAATGCATGGCTCAGGGGAGTACAGTGTTTCATAAGCAATGGAATCCTCTTCCCAAGGGATTTTGGGCAAGTGTGAGTTTTATAAAACACTGCAAGAGGAAAATGGAAACATCGCCTGATTCCCGAGGACATGTAAGATGTCCTTGGAGGGTGGACAGGTTCTGTTTTTGTTTGTTTGTTTTGAAGATTTTATTTATTCGTTTCTCAGAGAGAGCTAGAAGGAGAGCACAAGCAGGGGGACTGACGGGCAGATAGAGAAGCGGGTCCCCGCTGAGCAGAGAGCTCCATGTGGGGCTCCAGTCCCAGCATCCTGGGATCAGTACCTGAGCCTTACACTCAATCAACTGAGTCACCCAGGTGTCCCTGGCAGGTTCTGTTTTCTAGGCAAGGTAGCAGCTAAAGTGGAGGGATTGTCTGTGTTAGCTTTCCTTGACGGGCGCTTCCCCTTAGAGCAGGCTGACTTCAATTTGCATTTGTGATGTGGACCAGGCCACTGGGGTGGCCTCCATTTTGTGCCTCCATTTCGTCTTGATACACAAATTAACATTATGAGAAAAAAAAACAAAACATGTATCCAAAGGACCAAATAACCAAAGTTCAGATATCCAGCTATGCCATTTTGACCCGTACACCTGCTGTGGTAAGTGGATACTGGAAGGCCAAAAGGTGGAATGAGTTTTCTGAAATATTTCTTCTCACTCTGACAGATGTTTCCTAGCTTAAGCATATGATTACTTTTGTAAAGTTCCATCAAATCGTCTAAGGAAAGAATGGCTAGCATTGCAGAGATAACATATATAATGTTTGATTCTAACACTAGTTAGATGGTTTAACAGTACAATCGTATTTCTATTTAATAGGCTCTTCTTAATTCCACTATAAATTAAATGCATTAATCTAAACAATGCAAATTTCACGACAATTTATGTCCTCACCTGAGAATTCCTAACTCATCATTTCCTAAAACTTTCATATTTATCATGGGTTTTTTTGTTTTCCTCTGTTTCCTGCTCATAGAAATGAAAAGTTAATTAATCACTGATTTTTTTTTTTTACAGGAATTGTATATGACGTTATTCCAGGATGTAATGATTTTGTTTGTTTGTGCCTTCATTTCAATGGAGATTAAGTTTGATTATTTAAAACTCTATAGCTTAATTTATTCTGTGAATCTGATTCTGATGAGAAATTCTAACAAAACAAAATACTTACATTTCAGTAGTCATTTCTAGTTTTATGATGTACTATTTTCAAGTGAATAAAATTTACATTTTAAGTCACAGTAATTATTAAGAATGTTTTGTTTGTCTATTATGGAATAAAATTAACATTAACAACTTCTTATCAGTGTCTATTTATATTTTCTAAAATGACTATGGAGAAAAAGAAAGCCTATTTGATTTTGAGAAAGAAGAAACAATAAGGCAAGAAGAGGAAAACGAAAGAATATTTCATCTTTGTGGAAGTTAATTCCAAATACATATCGTGTTTTCTCTGTGGTTTTCAGACAAAACTAAAATACCTTGTATAAACTAAACTTCAGCCAATCCATGATGTTTTGGTTTACTATGTCAAAATTTGAAGCAGATTAATTGGAAGCAATAGAAAATAATTTTAACCAAGAGATTTCTCAGGTGTTAACCAGTATAAAATTAATGCAAATTAATTTTAAGAAAAAAAATGGTTCATGCATCTGGATGGTATCAGGCCAAGGACTTAAAGGTTTATCATGTAGACATCTTCTTTCCTCATCTGCCTCTAATTTTCCTCAACTGGCATTATTCTTTGATAGTTTTGCCCTCATAGTGGTTATCAGTGGCTTTAGTCTTTATGTACTTTTAGTTTTAATCTTCAGTGTTAAATAATTTTATAGTTAAGAATCTTAGAATAAAGAGCAAGTCTCTTTCTGTGTAACTCCAGTGAACCTTCTGGAGCTAATTCTAAATGGCCTAGCAGTGATTATGTTACCTTGTATAAAGCATTGAAATAAAATGGAATAATTGATTAGCATGGACCTAGCACTTGGTTATTTCAGGGTTTTTTTGTTTTGTTTTATTTTTTAAGATTTGTTTATTTATTTGAGAGGGAGGGGCAAAAGGAGAAGGAGAGATCATCTCAAGCAGACTCTGTCCTGGGTGCGAAGCCTGAGGTAAGGCTCGATCTCATGACCCTGAGATCACAACCTGAGCTAAAGCAAAAGTCATCATTTAACCTACTGCACCACCAAGGCACCCAATATTTTAGTCTTAAATATTATTGGTAAATTAAGCCACTATGGAAAACACAATGGTCCTCAAAATGTTACAAAAAGACCTGCCATATGATCCAGCATATCCCGAGAAAATGAAAACGGGATATCAAAAAGATATCTGCATTCCAATGTCCTTAGGATACTATGCTGAGTGAAATAAGGAAGAGAGAGGAAGACAAATATTACATGGTTATTGCTTATATGCAGAAACTAAACAAAGACAAAAAGAAAAAACCAACAAAAAGTCAAGCGCTTAGAAATGGAGGCTAGAAAAGTGGCTGTCCAAAGCTAAGATGTGGGGCAATAGGGAAATGTTGGTGGCAGGGAACAAACTTTCAGCCTTAATATGAATAAGGTCTGAGGACGACTCTAGCGGATAGCACTGTATTGTGCATTTGAAATACGTTAAAAGAGTAGAAATTAAATGTTCTCTCACACGCACACACAAAATAAATCTATGAGGCGACAGATGGGTCAAGTAGCTTGATGGAGGACCATACATATTATTATTATTATTCCTCCACCTGGGTGAGTAAGGTTGTGCATGAACTACATAGACCAGAAAGGAGACAGGGTCATTAGCAAAAGAAACAAAAAATATTTTTATTATTAGGATAAGAGTGGTCCAAGACAGCAGAGCAACACACTGTTTCAATCTTATCTAAATATATCTTGCAAGTATTATAATATTCAAAAGCATTAATGTTAGTGGTAATTCCCGTTCACTGGCCTGGGTTCTTGAGTTCCACCAGGAAAGAATTCAGAGCCAAACTCTCAAGTAAGCAAGCATTTGATGGTGGTCAGAGTGAAAGTGCACTCAGGTCGGGGGGAGAGGGGGGAGGCCCACAGATGGCGGATGCCCAATGAGTCAGGCTTGCCTTCTCCTTCTATCTTGGCATTGGTTATGGGTGATAACTAGTGTGCTCTCTGTATGAGGTTCTTTCCTATCATCAAAGTGACTCCTTCTACTGGTGTTTGTCCTATCTGGTCCTTGGCAGAACTGTCTTGGCTTCACTGTTCCACGTTGTGTGTGTGTGGGGGGGTGGTTTGCTGGGAAACCAAACCGCTAACTATTATAATGAAGCTGTAGGTTAGTTGGGGGGAAGCAGTTTCAGCAAAGAATGCATGCTTACCCCCAAGGGTCTTTCCTACTTGTTTGGAACTTGCTTTCTACCCTTTTTATCAGTTGGGAAGCATTCATTCCCGCTCCTATCCAACTAACTGCTTACTCTTTCGATTACACGTGTGTGTACATATTTAAAAACAGAGGAAAAGAATTCTATATTTATTCTATATTCTATATTTATCACTTTTTATATATTATAAAAAATATTCTATATTTATCACTTTTGTTCCCTAGGCAGGGAAGACATTTTACCCTCAAAATCACCGGAACACTCTACAGTGGCCATTTGTGTTTAAAAACCTCTGCGTCAATACTCAGCGAACTAGGGGCACCTGGGTGGCTCACTGAATTAAACCTCTGCCTTCAGCTCAGGGCATGATCTCAGGGTCCTGGGATCGAGCCCCACGTCGGGCTCTCTGCTCAGCGGGAGCCTGCTTTCCCTTCCTCTCTCTCTACCTGCCTCTCTGCCTATTTGTGCTCTCTCTGTTAAATAAATAAATATATTAAAAAAAAAAATACTCAGCGAACTACTTAGCGATTTTTACGATGATGTTCCTTTCTGAGCACTACAATTGTAATTCATGCCGGCTACTACCTGCCTCTGCTCAGCCAGAGAGCCGGCCGGTGGTCACAGATTGCTCCCTGACCTCTGTCAACAGCAATCTATGCATGACTGCCTCTAAGTCAAAGTTGATAAGCTAACGCGTTGTTGAGCAGGCCACAGTCACTACGGGCAGATATGGGGGCGTACCAAAGTTAAACAGATATGATCTCTTATTAGCATTTTCAAAAATACTGTAGTAAAATGCACGTGTGTAAAATATATTAGAAATTGAAAACCAGTTCACTAAACTAACCTTTATTGATAAACTATGTGCTCAGAATGTTAGATATAACTCTGTACATCCTTTGTCATTTTCAAGAATGCAGGCTTCTGTTTGGATGGGAAATATTAAATTGAGACTTATTTTAAGACTTTTTTTTTAAACATGATGCTTCTTTTTTTTTTTAAGATTTTATTTATTTATTCAACAGAGAGAGAGAGATCACAAGTAGGCAGAGAGGCAGGCAAAGAGGGGGGAAGGAGGCTCCCTACCAAGCAGAGAGCCCGATGCGGGGCTCGATCCCAGCACCCGGAGATCATAACCTGAGCTGAAGGCAGGGGCTTAACCCACTGAGCCACCTGACACCCCTAAGACTTATTTTAAACACAGTTAAAAACTCCCTTACTACTAAAACACCTCATCTTCTACACTTATCCATTATGTTGTATAAAGAACCCACAAGGAAATCATAAATTGTATAATGAGACAATATTTTTTGTTATTTGTACAATTTAGATCATAGGAATTCAATGATAAACTATATAAAGGTATAAAAAATCATATTGGAGTACTAATAAGTTTGCAAGTAAATAGAACGGTGTATTCTGGAAAAATTATATTTATAAAAATCATTTGCCCTCACAAAAGCAACTTCTGGATGCAATAATATTGCAGTTATGCTATCTATAACAGAAAACAGAAAACCCTGTAAGAAACATAAGAGCTAAAGAAACTTACAAAATATTCACAGTGTTTATTTTCAAGATATATTGGTTGTTTTGTTTTGGTTTTGGTTTTGGTTTTCCCTTCAAGGCAGAAAATACAGGCATGCGTGCATCTCGACAGTGAGTGTGGTAGACCTGTAATCTAGGATGCCAGCAAACTAGGGAACAAGACCATTCAGTTGAAAATAAGAATCTCTAAAATTATTGGAAGTCTGAGGACAAAGAAGGTTTGCAATAGAAATCAGGGAACCCAGAAGACCAAGTTCAAAACAGAGGTGTGGTTATCCCCTTGGGGGTAGTTTTTATGCATTTGAAATGGACCAACAGGACAACAGGACGAACAGCACCACCTGGACCTTGTGATTCTTTCCAGCTACTTCTAGCTGCAGGAGCACAGCCAGAAAATAGCATTTGCGTCAGGGACTTGTGTATATAGTTTTGAGGAATCATGTTAAACACACAATGTGGGATGGTTGTGACCTCACTGAAACAAAGACATCAACTACCTATGGAAGAAATTTCGCCTTCACTGGCAAAAATGCAGGAAAAGAAATAGACATTTTCCCCGCTATCCGAAAGTAGTAGGTTTTTAAGAAACCCTGTGTTAAGCCCAAATGGCTTAAAGCAAAGAAGCAATTACCATTAATTTATATGGAAATTTCTTTTTTTAGCATTTCAGACCCCCAAAATAACCTCTCTTAGGCTTTTCGGATGTCTGTGAACGGATGCATAAAATAAATTGAGATAAAGCCCAGATGCTCACAGACACAGTTCAAAGCTCCTAGCAGCTCGATGTTGAGATGCTGTGTAGTTCTGGGAAAGGGTCTGGAGAATGGCATTCTGCTCCCGGGAGCGCTGCCTCAAACCTGGATGGCGGCAGAACAGACGCTGAAGATATTTGTGCTTTCACCTTTTGTTTGTAAAAAGTCCTCGAGTTTCAGTTAGCGAAAACAGCTACAGACTTTACTAATGTAGGTCTTTTGTAAACTTGACTGGGCATCATGCAGATGTTGGAAAAGCGAGATCTCCAATCATCTCTGATGAACTCCAAGCATTATTCTATTACTATAGAGTTCGATAAGATGTAAAAGTTAAACTAAAGGTTTTCTCTAAAGTAAAAATGGAAGGCAAAACTTGCTTAAAACAAGCAATTTTTGCTTTTTATCTAAATTACCCTACTATTGACTTATTCTAACTCATTGTCCACCAAATACTAGAATATCTTTTTATCTTTAAAGAGAAAAAATTGTTGTCGACATATAAATACATGGCTAGTAATTCGTAAATGTAAGTGTAGAACGCACTTTCAAAGAGCATCTTCAGTAACGTGTATGTGAATAATTATTTTTATGAAAATACAATGAGACATAATATTTGATCGTTCAGTCTATGATTGCATGGACGATATAAGTAAAGGCTTTTGGGGTTATGTAACTCATGTTATAGGCTTGCCTTATTCACACACATGAAGTCTGTAAAGTGCAGAATTAATCCCTGAGGCATGTTAATATGCTTCTTTGACAACTCTTATTAACTGTAACAAGGTATTTAAATTGCAGATACCCTGCTGAGTGAATATTCAAAAGGCCCTTGACAGCTCTACACCTGAATGCCAGATGCTCCTTAACACAGCATTACTTGCTTTATTTTGTGATTTATAAAAGGTTGATTTTGTTTCATATCTTTCTGACATGAGAAAGAGGAAAAACAGGAAGAAGAAAAGAAGGGAGGAAGGAAGGGAGGGAGGAAAGGAAGGCACTCGTATTTCGAGACGCAAATGGTAGCTCCCATCGTAATTACGTTGAGCTGCAAATCTACAGACCAATGCATATCTGAAATATTTAGTGGTGGTTACTCGTAATAATGAATATTGTTTAAACATTGATTGAAAGTAGTTTCATATAATACATATTATTTAATGACCAGCACCTGTCTTCTAAAATTAGGGAAGAGGTTAAAAAGAAAATAAAGTTTCCATATGTGACAATTATGAATTTCAGTACTCTCAAATACAGCATTAAAATTTGCAGTGGAGGGGCGCCTGGGTGGCTCAGTGGGTTAAAGCCTCTGCCTTCGGCTCAGGTCATGATCCCAGGGTCCTGGGATCGAGCCCCACATCGGGCTCTCTGCTCCGTAGGGAGCCTGCTTCATCTTCTCTCTCTGCCTAGTTGTGATTTCTCTCTGTCAAATAAATTAAAATATAAAAAAATAAAATAAAATTTGCAGTGGAGACACTTATGAGTATGAAAACTACTTCCTCCAGAATTCAACCATGGGTTCCTAAAGAAGAGTTTCCTCCAGTTGTAATGAATGTGGAGATCAGAGGGTACCAAGATTGTGTCTCTTGACTAGAAATGAGATAAAGGTCATTCTATTCTTGACCTTTTTGTTTACAGAAATTAGACTCGCAAAGAATTAAACATGAGGCTATTTTGCATTTTCATCTCATTTTTATTTCATGTTTATAGCTATATTTTCAATGTCAATTTTCAGGGCAGCTGCAATTAGTGTAGATATTGTACTTCTTTTTTTTTTCATTTTTAAATACAATACATCATAGACATACATCTCATTTTCAATAGCCCAACTGTTTACAAATGTTTTAAAAATAACTCACTCTAGAATTATAAACTATATTTCAGATGAACCTCACAAGCATTATCCTCAATAAGTGGGTTGTCAAGATTGATATGAAACATAGATGTTGCTTTGAAAATGCATGGAGTGAAAAAAAAAAGTAGAAAATCGGAAACCCGGGCCAAGGACAAGTTGTGTGGTCATTGTGTGCCGTGACTAGGAGTATAAGGAGAACTACTCCAGTTTATCCATCAAAATATCACTCCGAAACAAGCTCTATGTTGAATTGATCATGAACAAATACATTGCAATAATCATTTCCATTTTTACTCTCATCTCATTGATGAATCTTGTCATATTTAAAGGGAAAAGCCTGAATGCAGGGAAGCTCAAGCTTGCCTTTCTAAAATGTCTGGTTTATTCCTTTCTAAAATGTCTGGTTTATTCCTTATATCTGGCTTATTCCTTAAAATTATTTCTTAATTTTGCATTCTGTATCTATTAAATGGTTACCATGTGTCAGGTGCCAAACAAAGCAAGCAAACAAACAAACAAAAAACAAAGAGTGGGGGAAAAAGTAGAAAGTAACTGCCACTATTAAGCCCAGTTTCAGTTAGTGAACATCGAGAACGATGTTTCCTACCATGCATCACAAACAATAATTCAAAACACATACAATGTGTTGTCAAAGAATGGATGTCTGCCACCTATCAGATATTAAAATTTATGTAAGCTGTTCTAGTTTTGTTTGTTTTTTAAGTAATCATTCTAAACTTCTTCATGAACTATCCCCCTTCATCCTACTGGGAATTGGGGAAGGGAAGCAGTCCAAAGGTTATAATCACCCATCATTTGATCTCAGCGTCTTTCTGTTCAATATGACCTCTTTTGGACAATCAGTTACTTGTCGAAAATGTCCTTGTCTCATAACCTCTCCATCATCTGTAAGATGGTATGTTTCTATATCAGGGAGCTTATGTGCTCTAATAGAGGAAGGCTATGGGGTTTCGGCTTCATGTGGTGGAATCTGGATTTTGTATAATCACCACAGGATTGCTCATATGCTTGCCAGAATGGTAACTTCACAAACAGAGCTTATTCCCTGTGGGATCAGCATGGACAAGGGGAGCAGCCGCGCTGAATTCCTTGTGGCTGCAGCATCTTTATGTTGCGTTTCCTCTCCGTCCCTTGCATCCCCTGTTGGCACATCTAGGTTTCCTCGCAAGCACACAGAAGAACTCTTGGACAGATGTGTCTGTTAGCAGAACGGACTAATTTAGGCATCGTATTAACCCCTGCCACTGTGAAGTCAGCTTACATCCATATCCACAACAGTGGAACAGGCTCCTCAAGCCCAGAATTCGCTTTTCAGAATTCCAAACTCAAAAAGGGCAAACCCTCTCTGAATTAAAGGATTTCCGGGCACCTGCCTGGCTCAGTCAGTTAATCATCTGCCTCCTGCTCAGGTCATGATCCTGGGCTCCTGGGATGGAGCCTCACACTGGGCTCCCTGCTCAGTGGGAAGCTTTCTTCTCCCTCTCCCTCTGACCGCATTCCTCCCGCTCTCTCTCTCTCTCTATCTCAAATAAATAAATAAATAAATAACATCTTAAAAAAAAAATTTCCTTCTTTCTCTCCACAGCAGTACAGAGATGATACACACACCTGACATATTTCTTTATCTAATTCTCCCACCTTATGCCTCTCCACAGTTCCCCTAGGGAAAGATCATATTTTGTGAGAGAATGATTCAGGAAGGTTGAATGGTAAAAAAAGAAAACACATCCCCTTTATATAATTTAATCTATGCTTCAATCTCTTTCCCTGGGGAAAAAAAATAGGATTGTAATACTATCCAAATCAAATGGTTGCAATAAGCATTCAATGACACTGTATGTTTAAAGCAAGCAAATGTTTTGTGTTTTATACTTTTATGTTCTTCTCAATAGTACTATTATTTTGATAGAGGAAGATAATAGCTTCCGCATAATTCGTTGCTAGATGCGTCTGACACTATTATTACCTGATCTGTATAGGATTTATCTTAAATGATGTTATTGATTACCTTTCAGTCACTTTTATTCAACAAAACTCTCTAGAACATCCACCATGTAATAAAAACCGTGAACAACAGAGAGACAAATAATGTGGGCAAAAATAAATTATATATGGTTGAAAATGAGAAATCAGCGCAAACAAAATTTACAAGTCATTGTAAACTGGCTCCTTAAATCCAATACCTTCGATATTATTCTTAGAGACAAATACGATTGTGCTCAGTGTAATAGCACAGGGCAGACACAAAATACAGAACAGACGCCCATCCTTGCTCAACTTCGCCGGTCATATTTTGCACATAGATCCTAGCCCAATACATAGCTGTGACAGGGCTTCAGAAGGTGTGAAGAAGGACAACTGACACAATCAGGCTCAGGGCCAAGTGCCAGGGAAAACGAAAGTAAATAATTAGTGCAGGGAAATTTCAAATAGACATGAGAGTGTGCTTGTAGTATTAGATATATTTGGGGATGTGCAAAAGATATATACAGGCACATATCTTCAGTGATCCTGGATACTAGGATTCTATCAAGAGCATAAACGGGTGCTTGAGGGAAATTTTCATAGTGGTATCCTTGGTATTCAACAAAGTAATGTGATTCGGAATTATTTAAATCATTTTGATGGCAGTGATTTTCAAGGAAAACTCAGCAAGATTTTTGAAAGGCTCTAATTTTTGCTTCTAGCTCAGAGTGGTTAAAATTTACCCACTAAAATAACAGTGCAAACACAATAACATTATTTAG
The DNA here is from genome assembly GCF_922984935.1 of Meles meles. Classification (NCBI taxonomy): domain Eukaryota; kingdom Metazoa; phylum Chordata; class Mammalia; order Carnivora; family Mustelidae; genus Meles; species Meles meles. The sequence continues at coordinate 86,719,221 of NC_060077.1, read as the reverse complement.
CCTCGTCTTATTTTCACAGAGTTTTCTGAAGTGGCAGGCAACATTGGTCCTGGTTCTTTCTTCCACCCACTGTGGTACCATGACCCTCCTCCTGCCCCCCTTCTATTTCTCTTTTCTTGTTCCATATTTTTTAAAAGCCTACAAATCTTAGTAAGACATGTGAAAATGGGTTTAAAGGACTGAGGACTATCTCACTTAAACGTGTAGTAACTCCAAGGAAAGCGCTGGAAATTGGTTACATCAAAGAAAAAGACCTAGGGGCAATTCTAGCTGGTGACATGGAATTACTGTGGAAGGACGTGCAGTGACCCTGTCCGGATGACAGATGTGACTGGGAAGAAGAGGAGTGCATTCAGTCTTGCAGGTTTTATACCAAGATAGCCACAGACCCAAGACATCAGGAAAGGCCAGATCCAGAAGAGCAACTTGCAAGGAACAGCGGCTGGGTCTTAGAATTCGGAACGGAGGCATGCCTGGCTGGCTCCATCAGTAGAGCATGCAATGCTTGATCTCAAGTTTGTGGGTTCGAGCCCCATGTTGGGTGGAGAGATTACTTAAAAATAAAAACTTTAAGAAAAAGCTGGGCATGGACAAGATTTGAAAGGAAAGTGATTCTGGAGGTCATGAGGCAAGCAACAGTATTCCTCCATGTTTCTACCAAAGTTAGATCTTAAAAGTTTCATCCTTTTTAAACAATGATTCAACAGGATTAATCTTTTGGAGGAAACACTCCCAAAACACCGATAAATGGATCAAGAGACAAACCGATGGGATCGAGGATAAATAGAAATGAAGAACCAGGAGGTGGTGGGGATGAGGGTGTGGGCGTGGGTTTGGGGGGTGGGTGTGCGTGGGGTGCTTAAAAAAAAAAAAGGAACAGACGTGTATAATGCACACTCCTTGAATTAAAAAGTGACATTGATCTGGAGATAAAACAAGCTCATCCATGTTTTGAAAAAACAACATGGACAAGTCATATACCTAGAGGAAGCGCTGATAACACATGACTTTTGTAATTCCAAGAAACCCATACAAGATTTAAGTAGAAACATCAGATTGCTTTTATTTTTTAAATTTTTAAAAGATTTTTATTTATTTATTTGACAGACAAAGATCACAAGTAGGCAGAGGCAGGCAGAGAGAGGGGAGGGGAAGCAGGCTCCCCGCGGAGCAGAGAGCCCAGTGAGGGGCTCAATCCCAGGACCCAGAGATGATGACCTGAGCCGAAGGCAGAGGCTTTACTCCACTGAGTCACCCAGGTGCCCCGTCAGATTGCTTTTTAAAAATGCATTAAAATCAGGTTTGCCTCAGAATTTCTCTTCACAGTGCTAAACACGGAGATAAGGGAGATGTCCTCAGAGCTCTTAGAAGGGTTTGGTGGGAGTCAGAGAGTCCATGTCAAACCAGTTCCCTGAAATGCATTCCAGTGTGTGCAGATACTCAGAAATCACACACTCGTGGTTCTCCTTAGAAGAAATAATTTAAATATATACTCAGTTGATAAAAGGACAGAACACTTACGGATCAGCATTTGAACATTTCTTTGATTTCAGTCCAGAGATTTTTTTTTTGTTTCTTAAAAAATATATTATTACCTATTGTTCATAATGTATTCATATTTCCTTCATGTTCATTTGATGACCCTTTTCTGTCCCAGAACCCCGTCCAGGATGCCATAGTACATTTAGTTGTTCCGTCTTCTTAAGCTCCTGTGGTCTGTGGCATTTTCTAAACTTCCCTTGCTTCTGATGACCTTGACAGTTCTGAGGAGTACAGCTCAGATGTATTGTAAGATGTCTCTGTACTGAAATTTGTCTGTTTTCTTCATGATTAGGCTGGGTGATAGGTTGGGGTTATAGGACTTGGTCTCATGAGTTTGAAATGGAATATTACTAATTTATTGATGATGTATTTTTTAAGTAACATGATTATTTTCCCCCTTAGCCTGTTAATGATGTAAGGGGCTGTTCAGTGAAGATGCACTAGTTTATTTTGCACTAACAAATTACACAAAACTTTAATACATTGAGCAATAATGGTTTACTTGTCCACATACCACATGTGTGTTATAGTCTGCCCGGAACTTTCCCCCACTTAATATTTATCTCAACTCTGGGATTAGACTGATGTACATTTATTTCTGGTATCCAAAGGAGAGGGAAAAGAGAGCAGAGGTAATCAGGATCAACCTTTTAGAACTTCTACCCAGAAAGATACGTGTCACATCTCATTTTGTTGACCAAAGAAAACCACATAGCTAAGCTTTACTATAAGTGACAGGATAATATAGTCACCACCAGGAAGGAAAAAATGGATATTTTGAACAGTGATAAAAACTACTAGGTGTTTGGGTTTTATCATTTAAGTAGAAGATACATCATGCTATCATATGTAATAAAAACAACTTTATGGAAAGCAAGATGGAAATAATTAACATAAAATAGGAATACTTTTAAACAAAATAAAGAAATACAAATTAGAAAAAAAAGAGACTGAGGGAAATATACTGACCATACCTACAATACGTGTAGTGAAGCAAGATAAAAATATACAGGCATTTAAAAGAAGAATAAGTAGATAAACCAACAAATGTAGACACTTAAGAGACAATAGCCTGAAATTTTCTAAACTAATAATTTAAAAAATCTCTGTAAAATTGGAATTCGTTTAAAGGTAACATTGACAAATTTACGAATGAAGAATTCAAAGTGTGAAGAATTCAAATGGTAAATTCAATAATTATAGAAGAAATTGAAAGTCATCAGAGAATGGTTCTGTTTTCCCCTTTACACTTCTTGTGTACACAGCCTATGATCTTTCCAGAATAAAACTAATTTAACTTCCAATGATTTTTTTTTTTGGCATAGAAAAATAAAGTTAAACAAAGTCAGCTGTAAAGGAGCAATTTTGTCCCTTATAATGAAATCGAAGACTGCACACCACCTCAAGCATTGTTTATTACAGAGCTATATGACACTAAATAGGTACTTTTTCAAAGCAATCAAATGGCAAAGCCAATTTGTGTTGATATATCTCGATAAGCAAAGCAATTTAGTGTTCTTGAAATAAAATATATTTCATACTTATTTAATGAGAGCCACATATTCAAGGGCACAAACAATGATTATGCTACTGCTGGCTCGTTATTGGCCTGTTCCTGAGACCATTTTTTAAACCTGCTTTAATAAAAGCTTTGGATTATAATGAATAACAAAAGGGAGGAATATATATAACACAGGAGGTTATAATACACATAAAAAAAATTCCAAACACAAATCAATTCCAAGTGCCAGTCCTTGTGCTGCCAACTTCAAACAAGGCTGAATACTGTGTCCAATTAAATATAAAACGAATTTTTCTTTTCATCAAAATTATTCACCTGTAAGCCTTATTAATTAATAATTACCTTTTAATTTTACCTTTCACCTATATTCTTTTGAATAATAAAGTAGATTTGGGACCTAATTCTTCAATATGAGTCTTGAGATCTCCGTCAAAAACAAGTTTAAGGGCGCCTGGGTGGCTCAGTGGGTTAAGCCACTGCCTTCGGCTCAGGTCATGATCTCAGGGTCCTGGGATCGAGTCCCACATCGGGCTCTCTGCTCCGCAGGGAGCCTGCTTCCCCCTCTCTCTCTCTGCCTGCCTCTCTGTCTACTTGTGATCTCTCTCTGTCAAATAAATAAATAAAATCTTTAAAAAAACAAAACAAACAAACAAACAAAGAAAAAAAAACAAGTTTAAAAGGTTAGGCAATTGTCTCAAAAGACAAACATGAAATTACCATATGATCCAGCAATCCCACTCCTGGGTATATACCCGTAGTAGTTGAGAGGAGGGATTAGAATCGGTATTTGTACACCAAGTTCACAGCAACATACTTCACAAAACCCAAAAGATGGAAACAGCCCTATTGTCCGTCAACACATAAATGGATAAACAAAATGTGATATATACACACAATGGAATATTATCAGCCTTAAAAAGGAAGGATATTGTGATGCACACTACACCACAGATGAACCTTAAAGACCTTACGCTCAGTGAAAGGAATCAGTCACAAAAAGATAAATATGGTAAGATTCCTCTTCTGTGAGGTTCCTGGAGTAGTCAAAGTCATAGAGGCAGAAAGGAAAATGGTGGTTGCCATGGACCCCAGGCACGAGGGAATGGGGGGCCAGCATTCCGTGGGTGCAGAGATTCAGTTGGGAAGATGAAAAAATTTCTGGAGATGGATGGTGGTGGTGGGACAACAGCGTAAGAAGACTGAAAGCTGCAGAACTGCACACTTACAAGTGACGAAAACGGTAAATTTTATGTTATGCATATATTCCTACAATTTACAAATAAACACCAAATGACAGATCAAAAAATGAAAAAAATATATAAGGAGCTTATGAAAGTTACATGGTAGAAGAGATAAAGAAGGAGGAAAAGACTTTTAGTGGATATAGATCTAGAACAGATTCCCAAATAATGGTCTCACATTTGGCAAGGGCTTTAGATCGTTGTATCAGTCCTTTATCGATCACACCTGCACCCATACACGCACTCACACACAGCAACATGGTAAAAGCTTGTGGTGAGGAGATCATGACTATGCACCATGAGGTTAAGTAATCCTGTAATTGGGTGCCAGGAGGTTAAGCAAGCGTCTGACAACAGTATCACGTGTAGATTTAAAGCATTCATGATTGTAAACGACTGAGACAACAGGGGCATTGTTGGACTCTGAGTGACTGGGTTAGTGACGCAGAATGCGGATCTGCCCATGGCACCCTTCAACTGATCTTGAAGACACGTTTGAAGCGTTTGAATATATATATATATATTTTAAGATTTTATTTATTTATTTGACAGAGAGAGGCACAGCGAGAGAGGGAACACAAGCAGGGAGAGTGGGAGAGGGAGAAGTCTTCCTGCTGAGCAGAGAGCCTGATGCAGGGCTTGATCTCAGGACCCCGGGATCATGACCTGAGCCACCCAGGTGCCCCTGAATATGTTTTTATATAAAATACAAAAGAGGAAAACATATACTTTCCAAGTATATACAATTTTATATATATGACACTTGAAAAATGCACATGTAACCCAGTAGCTTAAGTAGATACCTGGTAAGTCAGGAACACCTCTAAAATGTATTATCTTACAGGAGACCAAGAAACTTGTAGATCTCAGCAGAAAGCAGGATACTGCCTTTTGTTTGGAACTTACCTTATATTAGAGCAAACATACATGTATATTTATTTAGTATGCTTATTATTTGTATTAACCTCAAATATTCATGGTTTCTCTATAATATTGGACCAAACTTGCATGGCATAATATCATTTTTATTTACTTATACTCACTGTGCCTCAAAGACCTCATCTGGCAAACAGAAGTAATGAGTCAGGGTTTCATGGTTACAGAAACAATCTCTCAGCCTCAGAACAATGCCTTGTGCATAGTAAATGCCTTATGAGTGTTGGCGATTATCATTTGCTGCAATTCCCTTTGTACTTTTCATTCTAAAATATCTCTGAAGTAATCTCAATTTGTGAGTTTGGTTTTCTGACTTCAATTACTTTTCACTTTACATTTACATTGAAGCACAAAACAGTAAATATGGAAGCTTTGAATATACCATGAAAAATCAAATATGTCACATTACATACGATATATTAAAAATTTAAGTTTTAAAAGTCTTCCCTATATCTACACTAAATCAAGTTAACAAGTGCTTTTTAAAAAGTTGTTCAATTATCCCTTTTTTAGGAAAAGCCAATTTGGAGTCTAGCCTATATTTTCTGTTTCCCTTTTTGCCCATATATCTTTACTAATATAGATTAATGCTGTAAGAAAAATGACAATAACATCCAGGATTGTAATACTCCTTTCCTATATGAAATTAGAAACTATTTCATATAGGAACTACTTCATATAAACTACATGAAAAATTCCTTCCTTCCCAAAGGATAAAAACAATCTAGATAAAGTCTTCAAATTGAAGCTGTTTTTACTCACCACTGTAAATAATTTTTTTTGAGTTTTTTTTTATTTGTTTATTTATTTACAGCATAACAGTGTTCATTGTTTTGGCATCACACCCAGTGCTCCATGCAGTACATGCCCTCCCTATTACCTACCACCTGGTTCCTCAACCTCCCCCTCCCCCCGCCCCTTCAAAACCCTCTGGTTGTTTTTCAGAGTCCATAGTCTCTCATGGTTCATCTCCCCTTCCAGTTTCCCTCAACACCCTCTCCTCTCCATCTCCCCATGTGCTCCATGTTATTTGTTATGCTCCACAAATAAGTGAGACCATATGATACTTGACTCTCTCTGCTTGACTTATTTCGCTCAGTATCATCTCTTCCAGTCCCGTCCATGTTGCTACAAAAGTTGGATATTCATCCTTTCTGATGGAGGCATAATACTCCATTGTGTATATGGACCACATCTTCCTTATCCATTCATCCGTTGAAGGGCATCTTGGTTCTTTCCACAGTTTGGCGACCGTAGCCATTGCTGCAATAAACATTGGGGTACAGATGGCCCTTCTTTTCACTACATCTGTATCTTTGGGGTAGATACCCAGCAGTGCAATTGCAGGGTCATAGGGAATCTCTATTCTTAATTTCTTCAGGAATCTCCACACTGTTCTCCAAAGTGGCTGCACTAACTTGCATTCCCACCAACAGTGCAAGAGGGTTCCCCTTTCTCCACATCCTCTCCAACACACGTTGTTTCCTGTCTTGCTAATTTTGGCCATTCTAACTGGTGTCAGGTGGTATCTCAATGCGGTTTTAATTTGAATCTCCCTGATGGCTAGTGATGATGAACATTTTTTCATGTGTCTGATAGCCATTTGTATGTCTTCATTGGAGAAGTGTCTGTTCATATCTTCTGCCCATTTTTTTATATGATTATCTGTTTTGTATGTGTTGAGTTTGAGAAGTTCTTTATAGATCCTGGATATCAACCTTTTGTCTGTACTGTCATTTGCAAGTATCTTCTCCCATTCTGTGGGTTGCCTTTTTGTTTTGTTGACTGTTTCCTTTGCTGTGCAGAAGCTTTTGATCTTGATGAAGTCCCAAAAGTTCATTTTCGCTTTTGTTTCCTTGGCCTTTGGAGACATATCTTGAAAGAAGTTGCTGTGGCTGATATCGAAGAGGTTACTGCCTATGTTCTCCTCTAGGATTCTAATAGATTCCTGTCTCACATTGAGGTCTTTTATCCATTTCGAGTTTATCTTTATGTACGGAATAGAGTGGAGAGCCCAGATATGGACCCTCAACTCTATGGTGAAATAATCTTTAACAAAACAGGAAAAAATATTTAATGGAAAAAAGACAGTCTCTTCAATAAATGGTGCTGGGAAAACTGGACAGCGATATGTAGAAGAATGAAACTCGACCACTGTAAATAATTTGACCTACTTTCTATTCTCATTTTTCCTTAGGATTTCGACAGTATATTGTTTTATTTTTGTTTGTTTGTTTTCTAAGATTTTATTTATTCATTGGTGAGAGAGAGAGAGCGAGCATGAGCACACAAGCGGGGGAGGGGCAGAGGAAGAGGGAGAAGCAGGCTCCCCAAAGAGCAGGGAGCCCCATGTGGGGCTCGATTCCAGAACCTGCAATCATGACCTGGGCTGAAGGCAGATACTTAACCAAATGAGTCACCCAAGCACCCTAATACATTGTTTTAAATACTTAACACTTAAAATTAAACCTTCATACCATATGGCATTAAAAGGCAAATTTGCTTGTTCCTATTTAATTTTAACATCCTGTGCAAACTTTATAGTATAGTTCAAACAAAGTATTCTGCAAGGTCCTAGACTTCCAAAAATAAACACTAAAACTGCAGCATCAGTACTTATCACTTTTCACAATTCTTTTAAAAGGCATTGAAATTTCCTTTTGTCACATGGATAATTTCCTTCACAAAGAGCTACTTGAATTTACCCTCAATTGGGAACTCAGATTAGGCATATACCTTTACAAAAGGAAATTATCCTGAACATCCCTTCAGATGGTAACACTTACAGGTCACAGGATGCAGAAAGTTCATTAGTATTATGACAGGATGTGCTTAACAGAGAAAAAAAAGTAAAGATAGGCTTAAACAGAATATAAACTTATTTCTCTCTCATGGCCTGGCTCATAGAGAACACAGGCTCCCATATGGCCTTCCAATCTCAAAGTTACCTCATGTTCTGAGGTGGCTGCTGGTGCTCCAGCCATTATAACTATTTTACAGATAAGGAGAAAAAACTATATGAAAAACAACAAGAAAAGTACAATCAACTACAGTGTTATGCCTCTTTAAATATCTTCTCTGAAATCCTTCATAACACTTCCACTGACTTTTTTTTTTTTTTTAGATTTTTGTTTTATTTATTTGACAGACAGCGATCGCAAGTAGGCAGAGAGGCAGGCAGAGAGAGAGAGAGGCGATGCAGGGCTGGATCCCAGGACCCTGAGATCATGACCTGAGCCGAAAGCAGAGTCTTAACCCAATGAGCCACCCAGGTGTCCCTCAACTGACATTTTAACATCTGGAACTTAATTATGTGGCCCCACGTAGTCGCAAGGAAACTGAAAATGTGGTGTTTTAGTTGAATCATTTTTTTAATACCCTGATCCTAAGGAAAATCTTTATTTTCAAGAGTGTTTTTTTTCTTTAATTGAGATAAAGTTCACAATGCATAAAATAAAGTTTTAAAAGTGTACAACTCATTGGTATTTATTACATCTACAATGCTGTGCAATGATCACCAGCCCCTGTTAATTTCTAACCTTTCTGTCTCTATAGATTTACCTGTTCTAGATAATTCATATAAATTGAATCATACCGTATGCAACCTTTTAGTTATGGCTTCTTTTGCTTTACATAATGTTTTCAAGATTCATCTATGTATCAGTAATTTACTACTCTTATGGATGAATATTATTAAATTGTACTGACTATGCTTTGTTTATTTATCTGTGGATGGATAGTTAGGCTGTTTCTACCTTTGGCTACCTCAAATAATACTGCTATTAGCATTCATGTGTTATACAAGACTTGAACACATGTTTTCAATCCTTATGGGTATATATCCAGCAGTGAAATTGCTGATTTATTTGTTAATTCTATATTTAGCTAGTTTATTCTTTCTCAATAAAATTGGACTCTGGTACTAGAAATGAAGAGCAGAGCAGACTCTGTGGTGACCGGCAATGTCTGCCATAGCAGATATCCCCAGTTCGTTTCTCTGGGGGCACTCGCTCTGCATTTCTTCTTAATCTCTCAGTAGAGATAGAACATGAGTTCTCTTTCCCATCAGTGGACAAAATAATACCCATTGGTCTGACTTTTGTATTCAGAACTCTATAGCATATCGCCCTCTGACCCAGTTATTTATAACGGTGATTTGGTTCCAGAAAACCATATCATTTTCAAACTATTACTGAGCAAGAACCACCATTTAGCTGTAACTCCTTAGTGGCAAAAAACATGGCAGGAAGCAGACGCATTTCCCAAAACACTGCAATCAGCTAAGGCTAAAAGTTTGATCTTGGTTGATTCATAATCTAAATAAGTGATCTTTTTATGAATTACAGTGAATAACAAGAAACAATTAAAAACTTTACAAGCTTTTTTTTTGAAGTTTGAGTTTTTAAAAATAAAACCTCCTTCATAAAATTGTCTTAAGCTGTGCACATAATATAAACTGTATACATTCACATGTACGAACAACCAGGTCACATTATTCTTACTGGTTATAAGTAGTTACAAAGAGGCAGTGTGCTTACTTTCTAGATAGCCAGTGAACAAATTCATCTTCATTAGTTATGTTGTGGTATCAGAGAATAGCAACCCTAAATCTTCAGAAGTATATTCTTCACTTCCTTGTAGTGTATTTTAAAAGCTTGAGCTTTGAGGTCAGGCAATCCGTTGTCCCTTGGGAGCCTGGGTGGCTCAGTCAGTTAAGTGTCTACCTTTGGCTCAGGTCGGGATCCTGGAGTCTTGGGATCCAACTGTGGTTGGGCTCCCTGCTCAGTGAAGAGTTTGTCTCTCCCTCTCCCTCTGCTCCTCTCCACCCCCATTTGTGTTCTCTTTCTCTCAAATAAATAAATAAATAAATAAATAAATAAAATCTTTTTAAAAATCTGTTGCCCCTTTGCATCAAACATAAATTCCTACTCTGAGTATTGGCACTGATTTTTAGGCAATTCATGAATCCTCTGAAACTGTAGAAAAGTGTGTGTGAACATACACATTTTTCCACTGAGAATATCCAGAAGTTTCGCTATGCGTATCTTCCCTCATCTCGAGACATTGGCTTAAAAATTCTTATATTAGGAAATTTATTTAACCTCATAGAACCCCAGGAAATTATAAAGTAGGAAAATCACCAGGGTACAGAAAGAAAATATGAGGCTACACTCTCTGGAAACAAGAATGCTTGGCAAAGGATAGAAGAAAAATGTAAAATCCCTTTCCCTTTCTTTTCCCTCTTGTATATTCTGCTTCAAAATTTTTTTTGAAGATTCTTTCTTTCTTTCTTTTTTTTAAAAGATTTTGTTTATTTATTTGACAGACAGAGATCACAAGTAGGCAGAGAGGCAGGCAGAGAGAGAGGAGGAAGCAGGCTCCCTGCTAAGCAGAGAGCCTGAGGCGGGGCTCAATCCCAGGACCCCGGGATCATGACGTGAGCCAAAGGCAGAGGTTTTAACCCACTGAGCCACCCAGGTGCCCCTGAAGATTTATTTCTTATTTGAGGTGGGGAGGGGAAGAGGGAGCAGACTCCCCTCTAAGCATGGAGTTCGTTGCAGGGCTAGATAACCACTCAACCTACTGAGCCACCCAAGTGCCCCATCCTACTTCCAAATTTAAGATCAAGGTACCCTCCTTCCCTGAAGGCTTTTACCATCATTCCACTTATTCTTGGTGAAGAGTTGATGGAATGGTTGAATAATTGATGGAATGGTTGAACCGTTGATGGAATGGTTGAAGGAGGAGGTTCAATCCTCTTTCCTGGATTCTTACAATCCTCACAGTCAGACTGACACAAAATATAACATCTCTTTACTGCCTACGATTTTTCTCATTCTCAGTAGACTATAAAATTCATGATGGTCAGGAATTTTGTCTTTCTTGAGGGTTTTTTTGTACCCCAAGAACCTAAATTGTTTCCCATTTGCCGTTAGGTGCATAATTAAATATTTTCTGTTAATTTGAATGAATAGTTATAGATTTTGGAGCCACGTTACCACTGTTTTCAGGAGCAGAATTTGTATTTGCTCCTTACCTTGTTCCATAAAGTCGTTATCAATAGTTGCCTATAAATACCTTGGTTAAATGCTCTTCACAAAAGTACTGAAGTTAACTCAAAACCAGAGCCGATAGTTCTATGGCTCCAGAACTCAGAAATTCTGATTTAAAACTCTGGCCATTGAAGAAAAAAAAAAATGAGAGAATCAGCTTTAATGTTTAATTTAATGCTTTGCTAAAAGGTGGCTAGTCAGCAAGCCCAGAGGTCAATAAGCTGTATTAATCTCCACAAATAAATATTGAAAAATAGATGAAAATAGTAAATATGACCAATTAACCAAGGGAAATATTATTATTTTTTCCAGGGTTATATTAACTATCTAAAAATTTGAATGATGCAGTGCTAATATATATGTGTGTGTGCACACATGAACAAACACACACATTTCATTTGGGGAAATCCAGGTTTTGATTACTTTTCTTTTTAAGATTTTTATTTATTCACTTGAGAGAGAGAGAGACAGACAGAGACAGAGAGCACAAGCATAGTGGAGAATGAGAAACAGACTCTCCCCTGAGCCAGGAGCCCAATGTGAGGCTCAGTCCCAGGACCTGGAGATTACAACCTGAGCAGAAGGCAGAGGCTTAACCATCAAAGCCACCCAGGGACCCCTTGATTATGTTTCCTTCACTAGTGAGCTATGTGATTTTTGACAAGCTAGTCAATCCATAGACATGCCAATTTTCTTCCTTCAAAGATGGGCTTAAATATTCGTATTTTCCCAGGTCACTGGGAGGATTGGATATAGTATTTCTCAAGTAATGTTGTTACTCACCTAATGAACATTTCCAAGAAAAACTGGTCCATGTGCTTCATTATGATTTGTTGATTCGATAACTCCAGTCAATATGCTAACTCAGAAGCCACTTTTTCTACACTTTTCCTAGTTCTCCTGACATATTCCTTACAAATGATGAATTAGATTAATAGGTACACATTTGTTAATGGTTCTGCTGTTGAATAAAGTGTGTGTGTGTGTGTGTGTGTGTGTGTGTGTGTGTGTTTCATTTTTCAGGAAATAGTTTCTGCCCATTACCCCTGCAAAAGGATTTTCTGTAATAAATATAATCTATAATAAGAGAAGCAATTGTGTAAATACCGTCCTAATTATTGCTACTTCCATCCACAAGGTGTCATTACCGTCAATAAAGTGCATCCCACAGATCAATCCAGTCTCAACAAGTCCTAATTTCACTGGAACCCATCTTGGACCCTCTGCTTCAAATATAGGAGATTTCGGGAGGCAAACAGTTTCACGCCATCAGTGGCTGTGGACATAGCTCTTAACACTTCAGGAGATATCAAAGTAATGTTCGCATTTCCTTTTTGCACCAACTGTGTCTTAGCCCTCTTCTTTCTGCAATCACTTGCCATTTTCCTATTTATCATTAATTTTTTCCTAAAGTCTCTGGTTCAGCCAAAGGGCTTACTGCATATAACTGTCATCAATATGATTCTTGCCAATGCTTCCCTCTTTGTCCCTTCCCCGTTATGTGAAGTAGGTTTAGATGATCACCAGTTGATAGCACGATCTCCTCCACTGGGCTGGAAAGAAGCTGTACCTATTACATCAATATAGGGTTGAGGAGTTAAAAACAACCACTTCAAACTTCCATTAGGAATTTGGGCAGTTATTTTGAAAGTTATCATCCCTGTGTCATATTAGAAATCAATCCCTTTTCTGGAACTAGTAAATGCAAGCAGGTCCCAGAACTACTATAGGATCAGTCAGAGAAAATTAGATATTGTAGAAGTCAGAAAGAAGTTCCACCACAACCCCACACTCTCTCCTCTATTTTTATCAACAGTAGATGCAGTGATGATATTCCTTTACTTCTGTGCTGATTAAGTTTCAACACACACACACGCAGTTCCTCAAGTCATCATTTTAGAGACGTATTATCCCTCAATCTTGTAAGCATAGTTTTAGTCACTCTCATTTTCAAACAATCCGCTACTTTGTACATGGTAAGATATATGAGAGCTTGTACTGGATACTTTTATAGACTATTATACCCCTGCACCTGCAGTGAAATGAGTTTCTTTGCCTGATGATACTAAAACAGGGATGACAAATTAAACTAATAGTTTGTGTTTCGGTGACGTAGTAATGTTAGAGACATTGGCTTATGTTGGAGAGGATGCAAATCCAAATCCAGAATGAGTCTCTATTCTAGGTAAGACCCACAGGTGTCCATGAAAAGCTTTGCATAACAAACTGGTACAGTCCACCTCCCTCCCCACATTGGACTTGTTAACATCTTTATGGCTTGGCCTGTGATGGAGTTTAATGTCTGCTAGGTCTTTTTTTTTTTTTTTTCCTAGTGAGAAACATAACAATTTAGTAAATTTTCTTGCTTTTGAGGGACACGATACTAAACGTACATTGCTTAAATTCCTCTTCAGTGCTCATTTTATGTGCCCAAAATGCTACTTCGAAAGAGCAGATGCTGACAACACTTGTTGCTTCCAGACCTTGTTACATTCAGATGGAGCATTTTCTCCTTGTATGCCCCACTCAAACGTTTCTTCTATAATGGTTTCCAAATCATAACATCTTTAATAAATATGTCATTTATCCTTTCATCATTCAAGGACCATTGTCCAAACCATAGGGCCGGTACATTTCCTACTGAAAAATAATTAGTATTAGTCAATACTATAGTGTTACTATTATTATAATAATTTATTTCCTCTGAGACTGGAAGAACACCACTAATAATTCTTCCCTTTGAGGAAATTTATCTTTTCTTTTAAAAATTTTGTCAGAATGTGATCACCACCTGGACACAATGCAGTAGCATTCCAGAACAAGTATTGTCCAGCAACCTCCAAACTACTATAAGTAAAATACAATGTCTTTTAAGGATCTCCAAACAATTAAATGAGAGTAGTAGAACCCCTAATTTGGTATATCATTCTTCAAAAATAAAGAAACCCAGTCAGTGTCTGTACCACTTTTTAATATTTTGGTGCTGACCAAAATAAGTTATTTCTCTTTGAGAAATGTCTCCATGGCAACTTGTGCCCAGATTCTTCCTAAAAGATTTACCACACCTTATATGTGCACCACATCTTGCATGTTAGCAAAGTGAAGCAACAATCCCCAGGTAGTGAGTCATATGGTTACTCCACACTTTTAATTCAGTCTTAACTTGATTGTAAGATTGAGATATCATCATTATATCATCAGAAAATGTTTCTAGTACTTTTCCTTTACCAGGTTATAACAATAAGCAAGAGAATATAAATAACTTTGTAGGAACTCAGGAAAAATGTATTCCTGGCCATACTACATGAATGCAAATTTGCTTTGACTTTCTTCTGAGGTCGGAGTTGAAAGACAGCATGAGTCAAATGGATATCAACAGAACACCAGTATTCTTGTTTGTGACATACCTTGATTTACTATCATTTCTAGTGTAGTTGACACCTTTGGAAACACCCAAGATCTGTCACATTTTACATTACAGGCTATACTAGACTAGTGAGTAAACTCTTCAAGTATCTGCTATAACACGTCCTGAGTAAGAGCTGAAAACCCCTTAATCTTCCCATTCCTCTTCAGATAATCGTATTGTTTCAAATTATCTACTTGAGTGGCCCTTGGTAATTCTAAAGGTTCCCACCAGAAATATCCAACCCGAAGGATGGCAATTTTCCCGATGATTTGTATAAAGGAAGCAACGTTCATATATCAAAAGCTTTCAATGAGGAGTTCAGGAAGGAGTATCAAAATGATCATGCATAAATTTCTTTCACAAATTCCTACTCTGGGCCATACTTTCCCTTTAAACTTTCCAGTCAGGGGTGCCTGGGTGCTCTGTGGGTTAAACCTCTGATTCTTGATTTCAGCTTGAGGTCATGATCTCAGGGTCATAAGATTGATCCCCAAGTTAGGCTCCATGGTGCCTGCTTAAGATTCTCTCTCTCTCTCTCTCTCTCTGTCCCTCCTCCACTTACATCCTTCCACCACACCCAGCATGTGTGCTTTCTCCCTCTCTCAAAAAAACCAAACCAAACCAAAACGCAACAGAGCAACAAAACAACAACAACAAAAAAGTCTTCCACAGTGCAATCACTACAACCTTCAAACGTCATCACATTATCCTTTAAACCCCATTACAAATTTAGGGAATGCACATTGGGACAGTATATTACCATCCAGTAATGCTGATTCTTTATGCACCCATGCCATTTTCCACACTAATGTGAATGGTTTTGTACTGAGAAATCTTGGCCACCTCATTGTTCAGAATGGTAGCCCTCTTTTTCATCCTCTACCATCTTCACTGGTTTTGCCTCGAAGAATCCAGATTTACTGTTTACATTTTTCTGAGATTTCTTAGCCAGCAGAATTAATAGGGAACGTTTGCCATGTGGGCACCTAATCTTGGATAACTGGGCCATTAGCGCATCAGTCGCCACATCATTGATGTCCTCCTTTTTCATTCAATTTTCAATCAACCTTCTAAAGATTTCTGCTGGGTTTAATCTTCCTGACGCATTTCCTTCTTTTTTAACTTGAAGGTTTTTTTTTTTTTTTTAACTCAAAAAATGTTTATACCAGTCTCCAGATTTTGCCATATGTCCCTGGGGAACAAAGTCATCTCCGTTTAAGCATCATTGACATAACCAATCTGAAACAGCTTATATTCTCAGCATATTTACATATTTAGAAAGAATAAAGCAGTTTTCCTTCTTCTAATACTTTATTCCAACTCCTTCTTTAATATAGGTTAATAAATTAAGGGGGAAATTAAGGGAATCATTTATCCTACACACATAGTATGAACGTAGTTGCCTTCTGAGGATCCTGTATTAAGTCAAATCCCTTCACCTTTCAATTGTGAGTAGAGCCAGTAAAATTTGCCCTGGTTAAAAATATGTAAAATTTATTGTATCAAGAGTCCTTTGGGGGCTGTTTATGTCTGTCCTCTGATGAGTAAGTTCCTTGAGAGAATAATCCCTAGTCTCTTGGGACTTACCTATTCAGATCTCTTATCTTGATGAGATTTTGAATAATGAGGGGCGGAGTGAGTCACATCTATTACGACCTGATAGGTTTACAAATTCCCATTAGAATAGTATTTTTAACTTCTAACTGGAATTGTAATCTATCCTCCACTAGGCAGATTCAAGCACTTAGGGTAACTGGCTCCATATTGACTTTCACATTAGCCCAAAGCAGCCAAAGAACCAAGTTTTTTGACAGTTTTGTCCTCAGCTTGTATCTTGTTTTTTATCCATTTTACTATTTCCCCAAACAGGGGATTTATCACTTCTACATTCCCTTTTCTTTAATTGATCATAACGCTTGGGCAACCTTAAATCAGGGATGCCTCAAGGGTCAATCTGGCATTAGACATGATTTATTCTCCTTTTTCTTCCCTTTCTTCCTCCCAAACAATGCTTTAGCCATATTTAAATTAAATCTGGAGTTGTTTCAATAATCCTGCCAACTATACTAGTTGCAACAATTATTCCTGTATACTCATACAGGCTCTAGCAAAAGCAAAGGATTCCACACAGCAGAAGAATGAAAGCACTGGCAAATATCAGACAGTCAGAGATATCCAAGCAAAGCTTCCAATATCCTCTCATACTCACCAAGTACATAATTCATTTCTGTTTGTGAACCTCTGATATAGTCATAAAATATATTAGTCTCCAGGAAACTCTAGTCTCATTTAGAGATGGTCTTTTATACCCCTCTGAGGTCAAAGATTTACATTTAAGGTGACTATATTTTATGAGTTCACAACCGTGACCAAAAATTAAAAAAAAAAAAAATCTGGGTGTCAGAGGAGCAGGCAGTATCTAGGAAAACATGGAGAAATACTAATAATGGATCCATCTAAGCATGAACCGTTGAACAAATCTCACAGACTAAGAGAAATTACAATGAGCTGGTAACTCTGTTGCTTGTGTTCCTGAAGCGTAGGACCTCAAGGACGTAGTACTCAACTAAGTTACCCTAAGTAACTATTCTGGCCTACGTTTCTGATAGATACCAGCGCATCATGCAGGAATACCTAGTATTTCCTTTTTCCTACATGGATAAATAGGATATGCATAGATCCGTAAACAACTTGTATGAGATAGAAACACCAGGGAGAAGCTACTGACTTATACCAAGAACAGAAAACACTGCCAAAGGATGAATATCACAAACCGAATTTTTTTTTTAATTAATTAATTTATTTATTTGACAGCCAGAGATCACAAGCAGGCCCAGAGGCAGGCAGAGAGAGAGGGGGAAGCAGGATACCCTCCAAGCAGAGAGCTCTATGGGGGCTGGATCCCAGGACCCTGGGATCACGACCTGAGCCGAAGGCAGAGGCTTTTAACCCACTGAGCCACCCAGGCGCCCAAATCAGGCAGCCACCCAAATGCCCCACAAACAGAATTTTGAATAGACGATATATCTACCATATTAATGAATAGTGATTCAATAACAAATGACATTTTCCATTTGTATTCATAAGAAACAATAGCATGTATTTAATCTCCTTAAGAATTTGGAAATCTGAAGATGTTGACAGAATTAGGAAATGTCAGTTCTGGCAAGTTTAAAATTTTGCTTGAGGTTGGTACTTTTATTTTTCAAAAAATTACTAACTCCTATGATAAATATTCTTTAAAAACCAACTACAATTCAGGCAAGTTGGCTAAAATTGTATATCTAACCTGTTAAAGTCATAAAGAAGTTTCCATTCTAAGAGTTATATATTAAGTATTGACAATTGGACTACATACTACTCATATGTGTATACATATATATGCAGTTTTTGATCAATGTGTTACATTATAATGTTTCTTTTCTTCAAAGATAAAGATTTGAGTCATATAAGTGGGATTCCAAAGAACTTTCCACCATGATCAATCAACTTATATTTATAGCACAACCTAACTACATACAATATATATGAATTATTTGGGACTTCTAGTCTTAATAACACACAGGTGTTAAAGTATATCACAAGAAAACAAATTGACATGTTTCTTGGAAACTCGTGGACCAGTTGGACATATAAGGGAATTTTTCTTATCACTGTATAGTCTGCAGCCCATTTAGAAGATGAGGTATATTTTCATATGTTGAAAGAAGGGTTAAATATAAATTTAACAAATAATTACTTTACACGTTGACTTTCTTATCCTGACAAAGGAGGATATTTTTATCTAAAAGATTGTTATCTAATAAAAAAGAAAGACTTGATATTCAGTAGACGAGGGATACCACCTATGAAGGGCATTCATAGATGACAGAAAGGAAACACTAGGAAAACAAGGGTGCAAAAAGCCTAGGGTGAAACATGAAGACAAGAGTAATTTAAAAAATGGAAATGAATACCCAACTTTTGTATCAACATGGACGGGACTGAAGGAGATTATGCTGAGTGAAATAAGTCAAGCAGAGAAAGTCAATTATTATATGGTTTCACTTACTTGTGGAACATAAAGAATAACAAGGAAGACATTAGGAGAAGGAAAGGAAAAATGAAGAGGGGAAATCAGAGGGTGAGATGAACCATGAGAGACTGTGGACTCCGAGAAACAAACTGAAGATTTTAGAGGGAGGGTAGTTGGGGGATGAGTGAGCCTAGTGATGGGTATTAAGGGGACAGGGATTGCAATGGAGCACTGGGTGTTATAAGCAAACAATGAATCATAGAACACTATACCAAAAACCAACGATGTACTCTATGGTGACTAAAATAACACAATTAAAAAAAAAAACTGCTAAACAAAAGGGGAAGTGAAGGAGAACCCACTTTACTCAAACAAATTAGACTGTTATAACTCTGCCTGTTTTCTGAGGGGATGGAAGATTGAAAGAAACACAGAAATGACAAAAGCAAAAATGAGATAGTTATTAATTCCAGAGATAATAACAAAGTTGTTCAGGATGGCAAACACAGTATACTATATGGCTCAGCAGTCAACTATGTTTTCCTAACATGTTCACTAAAATATGAAATACTAAAAATTACCAGTCATGATTACCTAGAACATTGAAATAGAGCAACTACAGTCATGAGCAAAATCAATGATCCCATACAAGGGATATATGGTAGAAACACATAAATGCTGAGTGCCTAGCATTTTTTAATTATTAATATATTCAGAATTTCAAAGATTTAGAATGCATAAAGAACATCCCAATCACAATATTTAAAATTTTATAGTGATAAAAATATTTAAAAATGATTTTGTGTATATGTAACTGGGCGCCTGTGTCTACATAAGGACAAACAGAGATAATTTAAGAACCCATTATAAAATAAGTGACTTTTATTTAAGTCTCTTTTACTCCTTTTATTTCTTGAAGACCAAATCTCCTACCCTTCAAGCACCTTACTTGCTTCTTAATGTGCTCCCCTTTGCAGGAAGGCATCTGATTTTGTCAATTACATAGTAAGTCAGGTTCAGACTTTATAATTTATTAACTTCTTCAGAGATTTGCATACTGTGGGTCTTATCTCTAATTAAGGAATGTCTTAATATATCATTTGACATTTCAAGCCATACAATTAGTGCAGAGAGTTTTGAGAAAGTGTCCTGTGATTATCCTGTGCCTGAGGATCTAAGGATGGCTGACAGAACCAGGAGGGCTTAGAGATGAAGGAGAGGTGGAATGTGAGAGGAAAGGTTACAAGGACTGACCTCAGACCATCCAGTGCCTCTTCCTAAATCTGTCCTTTGTCCATCCTAGCTTTCCTCTTTACCCCATTAAGAGAGTAGGACAATGTAATGATCCCTTAGAGATGTGACAGGTGTAGGAGGCAACCACTAATAGGAAATGAGCACAGAGAAACTTACAGTGAAGTGTTAAATAAATCTATCCCCAAAGATGGTAAAATCCCACCACTGATGTCTTCATCAGTTTTGCCTCACAGGGATATTGAGGAGAGTCAAATAATCCTAGTGAGACTGTCTATTAGAGATATCAGAGAATTAAATACACAATCTGGTTTTCCACCTAAATGAGTATAATTGTATTATTTGGAAATGGCATTTCACTTACATCTGCATTATTAGTGTGTAGCACAAAGACAATTATGCATGTCATTAGAAATACATCCAATTAAAATTGTTCTGAGGTTTATTTGGTTGAAGCAATAAACCCAATATATGCGTTTAGTACACGCATTTTATTAGCCACGTAGCCAAGTTGATTGTACGAAATAGGGCACTTTGGAAGAATTATTGTGCACAATGTATGGAAGAATGTGTAAACTTCAATATAGGATCTTGTGTATGCTTATTTACAAATGCTGTTAGTCATTATTCTCTTCAGGCATAAATGTGCTCAAGCAAGCTTCCTTCTTTAGTGTCTTCACACATGGCATTTCTCTGGCCTGGAGCACCTTTGATAGTTCCCCACCAGCACTAGTTCTTTCTTTTTTCCTTTAGTAGTAAAATCTCCAAGACTTATCCAGCTAGCTCTTCCTTACAGCAGATGACTTGGGGTGGGGCAGGGGATGTGAGAAGTGATTGGTGCCTCCTTCACACCAAGCTCTTCAAAGCAATATGCTTGCTTGCTCTTTCCTCGTTCCTGCTGCCTGGGATGATGACTGGTGGCAGGATCTGGCTCAGCCACTTTGGACATAGAGGTGGAGACTGTGATTAGAAGGGCAGAGGCGCCCTCCCAGAGCTGGCTGGCTCATTTACCTTTAGAGAGTTACAAAGGAGAAAAACAAAGTCCCGTCTTGCTTGATACAATGTATATCAGGGCCTCTGTGTTACCAGACTACACCAAACTAAAATGTCAACGTCCTGGATATCCTCCTTGGGCGGTCAGATTATCTCCACTTTGCTCCATTTCCTGGGTGGTTGACCATCATGACAACAAAGGGAATTTACTCTCTGGCTTTAGTTTAAGTTCAGCCACTGGGAATCACTAGCTGGAGAGTAGGAGTGGAAGGACAGTGAGAACGGTGTTTGTCCCCTGGGTCTCCGGCTGGCAAGGCTAAGGGTTGTCAGTGACTCCATTCCCTTCCTGGAGACCATAGCTCCTGTCAGATCATCTCTCCCATTGCTGAAGCTAGAGCTGGAGCTCTCACTCCCCATTTTGGTAATTGTTCTCTCTCCTTGTCCCTCAGGCTGGTTGCAGGGTACATTTCATCACCGCTTGATTTCTTTTTTTTTTAATTAAATTAAATTTAATTTTATTGTTTCAGTGTTCCAAAAATCATTGTTTATACAACAACCCAGTGCTCCATGCAATACGTGCCCTCCTTAATACCCACCACCAGGCTCACCCAACCCCCCACTCCCCTCCCCTCCCAAACCCTCAGTTTGTTTCTCAGAGTCCACAGTCTCTCATGCTTCATCTCCCCCTCCGATATCCCCCAATTCCCTTCTCGTCTCCTTTTCCCAATGTCCTCTGTGTTATTCCTTATGCTCCACAAGTAAGTGAAACCATATGATAATTGACTCTCTCTGCTTGACTTATTTCACTCAGCATAATCTCCTCCAGTCCCGTCCATGTTGCTACAAAAGTTGGGTATTCATCCTTTCTGATGGAGGCATAAAACTCCATTGTATATATGGACCACATCTTCTTTATCCATTCACCTATGGAAGGGCATCTTGGCTTTTTCCACAGTTTGGCGACTGTGGCCATTGCTGCTATGAACAGGGGGGTACAGGTGGCCCTTCTCTTCACCACATCTGTATCTTTGGGGTAAATACCCAGTAGTGCAATTGTCAGGTCATAGGATCATCACCACTTGATTTTATTTGTAATTTGTCCCTCTATCGCTTTTCTCAATTCCTCTGTCACATATGTAAATTTTCTTTTAGAGACCTTAATTAATACAACCTTTGGGTCTGCTCATTTCTACACTTCATTCATATCTTAAATGTCATGACAGATAAAGTATTTAAAAATTAAAATAATAATCCTTATAAAGCACCATTTATCCCATGTAGTTCTATAGATATTGAGAGATATACAAAGGTAGAATTCATAGGACATCAACTGCATGTTCAAAGTTTTGGCAAGGAAGCAGAGAAAAACATATGGATAATTATTTAATGATATGGTATGGATGGCAAGTGACATAGAAATTGATAGGAACAAATGTGTTTTGAGACATCCTGTTAGATTTTATGAAGCATCTGAACATGGTTTGAATTTTAAAAGAATGAATAAAATATAGAATGGGTAGAGGGACAATAGAGAGTATTTCTGACAAAAAGATTCATGTATTCAGACTTGTGCAAAGATCAATAAACACATGGTATACATGAAGAGACCTTGAAACATGCCTTTCTCAAGCTTATTCATCTATTATTGAGGACCTGGTGTGTGCTGGACCCTGTTAATAAAATAAGTAGCTAGAGGTACTTTTCTCATAGTGTTTGGTTATATTCTAGCTGGGGAAAATATGCCTTAAATATACAAATACACAAATAAATGCATAATTAGAATTACAGCAATGATTGCTATCAAAGAAAATTCAAGGTATGATGAGGGAGCATCACAGAGATTGAACAGAGTGAGGGAAAGTGTCTCAAGGATATGTGAGCTGAGACCTGAAAGATAAACATGGGTTTCCTAAGGAAAGAGGACCCATGTGGGGGCTGTGGGGGTAGCTTGAAAAGACTGATCGGTTCCTGGGGGCTGGGAACAAACTTCATATATATGAAGAAGTGGAAAATATTATGATTTCAGCCTCATCACTACAGGGAGAAGAAACACCAAAGGGACTGAGACACAATTCATGCAGGATCAGTTGATCAAGGTCACCGGAGACAAACATATTACCCTAAAATAATAGGAATCCATGATATTTTCTGTTAGTCAAACCATGTCAAATGGCATGGTTAAGGATATGGAATTGGCCGCTGAAGAAAAGTTAAAATTAAAAGTGAGTTGACTGTTTCCGTTTAATTGTGTAGACATGAGATAAGATATGAGATTTAGATCCTGGATCAGAATTTTAACAGTAGGAATATTTGTGAAAAACATCATTTCAAGAAAGACAAAATTATTGCCTTTATCCTCTTTCCCTCTCCAATGCTTAGTGAAGGGCACCACCATCTGCAAAGTTAGGTGTGAAAGGAAAACACCAGGGAATCATTCTTCAGAATTCTTTCCATCTTAACCAACTAAAGACAGACTCACTAACACATACGCATGCACACACGTGCACACATATCTACACAACGGGGTCCCACACTACACATGTCCACACACAGGCCCCATACACATGTATACACTCACACACACCACACACACATGCACACATATGCACACACATGCTGTCCTCCACTGAACACGCACACACAGAGACCACATACACACATACACACACTGGCATGCATGCGCGCACACACACCCACACATACACACACGCATGCCGTCCCTCACCGAATCCACTGAATTGTAGTCATCACCCAAGTCTCTGCTTAGATGTCATTGCCTTGAGATATGTTGTCTGGTACCTTTTAATATTTTTTTCCTTATTAAAGTCTCTTAGTTGTCCCATTTAACAAGAATGTGAAATTTTCATGATGGTTGTTTCAAGTTTGAATTATGCAGATATTTGTGTATTTGCATGTCCAGAATCTCTTTCTCCAGCTAAGGTATAATTAAACCCCAGGAAAGCAGGAACTTTGTCGGGCACACACTGTGAACTCAATCACAGCAGTAAACCCAGGGCTCGGACTCTGTATCTCTTTCTACCTTAACCAACTTGAAAGCACACAGAGATTTTTAAGTCTCTATGGCTTTGATAAAGATTAAAAAATGAGTAGAAAAGACTGTACTGCATTGGGAGAAATTGTTTGATCTGAAGCATGTTCACTTTGAGACAATGGTCAGTTATCCACACGATGCTGTGATTTGGACCCATGAATTTTAGAGCAGACAGACTAGAATTGAAGAGAGAGGTGTCCAATGGTTTGGGTGAAATCTGAAGAGAATGATGTGGATAGATCTTTCAGAAATAAGAGTGGAAAGAGAAGCACAGAGTGATAAATGCCTACTTGTGGGAAAACAGTGATGGGATTTGGGAATAAATGAAGAAGCCGGGCTGCTTAATGATGTGACGCAATATTTAAGTGTTTAGACTTGGACTTGAGTTTGAATTTGCACTGCACAAATTAACTGCTGTGTACTTGGCCAAATGTTATAATCGCCTGATCTCTTTTAAAAAATGGTGGTGGTGGGGGCGCCTGGGTGGCTCAGTTGGTTAAGCGACTGCCTTCAGCTCAGGTCATGATCCCAGAGTCCTGGGATCGAGTCTCACATCGGGCTCCGTGCTCCTTGGAGAGTCTGCTTCTCACTCTGCCTTTCTCCCCTCTCATGCTCTCTCTCTCAAATAAATAAATAAAATCTTAAAAAAAAATGGTGGTCGTGGTGGAGGGAAGTGTGTATATGTGTTGAACTCTGGGTCAGATGTGGGCACATAATAAATGCTCTATAAATGCCCATCATTACTACTAGATGAGGGAGGACCTGGACAGTGAAAGGTGAAAAACCAGCCTTTTTCTTTAATTTAAAGAATCACTCTCTGGGTGCCTGGGTGGCTCAGTTGATTAAACCTCCACCTTGAGCTCAGGTCATGATCCTTCCGTCCCAGGATCACGCCAGAAGTCAGGCTCCCCGCTCAGCGGGGAATCTGCTTCTCCCTTTCCCTCTGCCCCTCCGCCCTGATTCTGCATTCTCTCTCCCCAGCCCTCTCTCTCAAATAAATAAATAAAATCTTAAAGAAAAAAAAAAAGAATGGCTTTCAATATCTGGTCTAAAATATTCAGTGAGCTATAAATGAGAAGATTATATTACCAAAATAACTCATTTGGAAAGGTATACAAAAATTATAAAGTAAAATAGTTGAACATTTATGTTCAGAAGCTAAAATATATTTGGAGGTGTATCCTAAGTAATGCTACAAAAAGTCTGCTAAACTATGACAGTTTGTGGAATTAAACTTTACTATGCTCTGCCTTCTAAAGGTCATTTTCTAATTTCCTCTAGGTTCTGGAGAACTAGCTACCATTAACTCAGTTAAACTCATTTTAACTCAGTTAAAATTCTTGGCTCATAGCACCTTTTACCATTATTCCATTACTTCTATAAAAAGAGCCTAGGGCAGACTCAGTATTGATCAAAATGACCCCTCTAGAGGAAGCTATTTGTATTTATATATTTGAGAACAAATCAGTATTCAGTTAGGATAACATTTTAGCTCTTAAGCTAATAAAGTGACCCTATTAAAAATGATCTGCTTTTCCATGCATATTGATTTCAGAAGCTAATAGAAGGTAAACAGCAAAGAAGCACCATTCCACACTGCAGAAAAACAGGAAATTGCTTGCTACAGTTTTCTGGTTCCAAGATCCATTTAAAGTCTCACAGTGTTCTGTTACACAGATGTCATTAATGCACGTGGAGCATTATCAGGGCTTTCCAGACACAACCAGTCTCATCATTGTCATTACTCTGGCTCTCTTCTGATTCTGGGAGTCTTACAGATTAGCGGGAAGGACTATATGCAAACACAAGGGGCCACGTCTGCTAAGGTTGAAATGATAAAAGAAAAATAATGTTGTTCTACCTGCAGTTATTTTGGTAGAACTGGTCTGCAAAGTACATGTATACTATTATAAAGTTCTGCTGAAAATGTAATACCTATTATTTTGTTTAAATTTTTGATAATTATAATTCTAATATATGAAAATGATTTATATATAAGAAAATACATAATATATTTACTTGCAAGGCAAACAAAATGAAAATAAAATAGTTCATTTTAAATTATACCTTGTATTTAAAAAGTGAAATTGGGGGCCCCTGGGTGGCTTGGTTGGTTAAACCTCTGCCTTCAGTGTCCTGGGATGGAGCCCCAAGTCAGGATCTCTGCTCAGCAGGGGGCCTGCTTCCCACTCACCCTCTGCCTGCCTCTCTGCCTACTTGTGCTCTGTCAAATAAATAAATAAAATCTTTAAAAAATAAATAAGTTTAAAAAAAAAAAGTAAAATTGTACAGGAGTGCCTGGGTAGGTAGGTTCATTAAGTGTCTGACTCTTGGTTTCAGCTCAGGTCATGATCTCAGGGTCATGGGATCAAGTCCCATGTCAGGCTCTACACTCTGTGCAGAGTCTGCTTAAGTTTCTTTCTCTGTCTCCCTTTGCCCCCCTCTCTCTAAAACAAATAAATAAATGTTAAAAAAAGTAAAATTGCACATGTTAAAGAAAAATGATCACTTGTAGTTTTGATTATTGCACACATTCCTTATTATACTGAGAATTTTTGAAAACGGAAGCAGAGAGAGTAACTAAAATTTACTGAAGTAAC
Source organism: Meles meles (assembly GCF_922984935.1). Classification (NCBI taxonomy): domain Eukaryota; kingdom Metazoa; phylum Chordata; class Mammalia; order Carnivora; family Mustelidae; genus Meles; species Meles meles. Next base: position 86,692,607 of record NC_060077.1, on the reverse strand, counting down.
ACCATATTCTCATAACCTAGAATTTATAATAGTTGAGATTTTGTCATATTTACTTTTGTCTTCTTTTAAAATAAAAGAAACATACATTACAGATGAGATTGGATCATATTTTTCCCTGTTATCATCCCAAAAGTCCTTTAGGAGCAATCACTTACCTGAATTAAACATAAGTCCTCTCTGTCCTTTGCAATATTGATAAGTAAGCCATTATTTTATAGGAAAACTAATCATCTGCATTTATATTGACAGTTACATGTATTTACCCATCTTTAGGGTCAAGCTTCAGGAAAGGACAGAAAGATACAGTAGTAGCCTCGTCATCAAATCTGTGGGAAAAAATAATCATGATCATGTTAAAAGTGAACCAATTAATCATTGCAGCAATGAAGAGGTGTATGAAAGCAGTGTGCTCATTTCCCCAGACCCAAGGAATGTGGAGATCAGGTTGTGCAGAAAACAAAGTATTTGTCTTTGTTTTTTTTTTTTGTTTTTTTTTTTCCATTTTATTTATTTTTTCAGCATAACAGTATTCATTGTTTTTGCACAACACCCCGTGCTCCATGCAAAACGTGCCCTCCCCATTAACCACCACCTGTTCCCCCAACCTCCCACCCCTGACCCTTCAAAACCCTCAGGTTGTTTTCCAGAGTCCATAGTCTCTTATGGTTCGCCTCCCCTTCCAAATTTTTTTTTTTTTTGATAAACATATAATGTATTTTTATCCCCAGGGGTACAGGTCTGTGAATCGCCAGGTTTACACACTTCACAGCACTCACGATAGCACATACCCTCCCCAATGCCCATAGCCCCCTCCCCCTCTCCCAATCCCACCTCCCCCCAGCAACCCCCAGTTTGTTTTGTGAGATTAAGAGTCATTTATGGTTTGTCTCCCTCCCAATCCCATCTTGTTTCATAGTGATCCGAAGGGGCACGTGTACCCGAATGTTTATAGCAGCAATGTCTACAATAGCCAAACTATGGAAAGAACCTAGATGTCCATCAACAGATGAATGGATAAAGAAGATGTGGTATATATACACAATGGAATACTATGCAGCCATCAAAAGAAATGAAATCTTGCCATTTGCGACGACGTGGATGGAACTAGAGCGTATCATGCTTAGTGAAATAAGTCAATCAGAGAAAGTCAACTATCATATGATCTCCCTGATATGAGGACATGGAGAAGCAACATGGGGGGTTAGGGGGATAGGAGAAGAATAAATGTCTTTGTTTTTTTAAAACATTTTTTAAACATGTTTTTTAAACATTTTAATGTTTAAAAAAAAGTAAATTGGTTTACGACAATGTTACTAAATGTATACCAGTAGGAACTTCATGGGTCAGATCGTCCTTTCCAGAGATTGAAACAGTATCTCTCTTTACACATGCTAATAATGAGAACTTGGCACCTGACCCATTAGGACTGTGGCCTATGTCCTGTCTTCTTGACCCTGGGTGGATTTTTTCCACCCATGAGGTATGGAAGAAGTGATGCTACGTGACTTCTGAGATGTGGACAATTTAACTACAGCAACACTGCCGCATTGGAAAGGCCATGTGTAGGTGATGGGGTCAACAGCCCAGCTAAGCTCTCAGCAGATGGCCGGCATCAACAGCCACATTTGACTGGCCCTTCTTGAACATTGAACTAAGTCGAACCAGCAATCATTGCTGTCCAAGATGACATTTGATTATAGCTGTGGGAGACACTCAGGGCAGAACTACCCAGTTCGGGACTTTTCAAGTTCTGAGGTTATAAATATCATGAATAAAATAAAGTGGTTGTTTTAAGCTGCTAAATTACGCAACAATTTGTCATGTAGCAAATAAATTCTAGACAATTTTAAAATCAAACAAAATGTTGAAAATGTAAAAAATTTAACATAATAAAAATGTAGTCAATATTTACTGTCTAACTTTCCATAAAATTACTATTTGCTATAATGACTTAATACCAGTTTTACTAAAAATTTATCATCCAAATGGAACATTTTCTATGCTCTGAATGGGATTACGTCATTTAAAAATGGTTTGCACAACTACCATCATCTTCCCACATCATTCATTGAAAAAGTCATCTACAAAAGAGGAAAACTCATAAAGAAAATAAGTGAGCCTCATGAGCCTAGAAAAGTGCTTACGTTAGAAATAAAAATTGGGGCAAAAAATAGTAAATTTAAATACATGAAAAGATAAATGACTTAAGCATGAAGGGCTTAATTTTTTAATGCTCATGAGTAAAATTCATTGGTGGATTCTTTTAAAATTATCATAGAGGGGTGCCTGGATGACTCAGTGGGTTAAAGTCTCTGCCTTCGGCTCGATTCATGATCCCAGGGTCCTGGGATCAAGCTCCGTATCGAGCCCCGCATCGGGCGCTCTGCTCTGCAGGAAGCCTGCTTCATCCTCTTTCTCTGACTGCCTCTCTGCCTAATTGTGACTCTGTCTGTTAAGTAAATAAATAAAATCTTAAAAAAAAAATCATCATAGAAAATAAAAATAAAATCAAAGGACAAGAAACAAATTACAGAGAAGGGGCTACTGTTTTCCCAATATATGGAAAACTCCTATAAATGCAAAAGAAAAAGAGGTCCAGAGAAAAATCAGGTAAAATAAATGAGACGACAACATCTAGAAAATGAAGCTCAAATGCCCTTTTAACATACGCAAAAAATGTTTCACTCCTCGAAAAGATGAAGGCAAATAAAGACGCAACATAAAACTAACATTAACTTTAAGGTAACGTTTCTCTTTCTGTCGGCAAGGTTTGAGGAAATAGTCAAATGGTACAAGTCTAGGGAAGGAAATCGGTCAATATCTTACCAATTGAGGTGCATTGAACTTTGGACCCAATGTTGACGTCTCAGAATCTCTCTCCAATAGATACTTGCATGAGCATGGAATTACCTATGCACATGATTAATAACTACAGCCTATTTTTAATAGAAAACTAAGGAAAACAAAACACACCTATCAAAAGAGGTTTTGTGGAATAATATCTTTTTAAGAAAGAAGAAAAACCCGTGACAAAATTGTGTCTAACAAGACTCAGTGTGTGTCATTGAAACAAAGGAGCAAGTGATAGTGTATTGAGATGCATGAAAGATGTAATTATGAAAAACATGCTTAGGGCGCCTGTGTGGCTCAGGGGGTTAAGCGTCTGCCTTTGGCTCAGGTCAGGATCCCAGGGTTCTGGAATAACCCCACATCGGTCTCCTTGTCAGCAAGGAATCTGCTTCTCCTTTTCCCTCTGTCTCTGCTCCTGTGCTCTCTCTTACTCATTCTCCCAAACAAAAGAATATTAAAGAAAGATAGAAAGAAAGAAAGAAAGAAAGAAAGAAAAGCATGATTAATTTTTTTCTATGAATAAAAATTTCCAGAAAAGGAAAATAAAAAGTCCCAGGTCATAAAGCATTCAAAGACAACCAAATGCTACTTTAAGTGGATATTGAAAAAGTTACGTTATGCTAACATTTTCTTTGGAAAATTGCTATAAAAATTTCAAAAGCTTTTAAGATAATTCTTGCAGCATGACTTCTGAATCATAAAACCTGAAGACAGGCAACAATTGTGTCACAAGTGAGCAATCACCATTGTTTACATACACAGAGGAGGAAAAACTCCAGAAAATGATTCTGGATAAAGTCAACCAAATGAGAAAGGATGAGGCAAATATGGTAAAATATTAACAACTATCAAATAGAAGTAACAGGTGCAAGGATATTCATTTTATTATCCTCCCTATTTTTCTGTTTGAAATATTCCTAATAAAAGTTTGGGCAGAAAAGGATTGTAAAATGCAGAATTTAAGAAGTAGTCACACGTTCTGAAGAGTTGCATAATTGCAAGCAAAATGAATTCAGGGCAATAGTTATTTTGTTTTCTTTTGCTTTTCTGTGGCTTTGCATCTGGCGTCAGAAGAAAAGTCACAGCTACCTGCTGCCCGAGCCCCTGGTGCCCGACAGAGACCAAATCTTGCCTCCCTGTGCGCGGCGTCCCAAGCTTCAAGCCTTGGCTCTCACTCCTGCCTGTGGCGGTTCGTTCTTGTTCACGTGTCTCCCCTCGGAGCTTCCAAATCCTCTCCTCCTCTCACCCGCCTCGCTCTGGAAAGACTGCAATCTGTTAGCAGCCATCATTTTTAATTGCTTTATATACTTGCTTTACCAAATGATGCTTGTGCCTGTGATCGACTAAAATTATATTTCAATCTTTACTTTAAAAACACTTGTTGAGTGCCGTTTAGAAAAAAAAAAAATGTAATCCATAAGTGATGCTGCGTGATGTTGCTCTGTTCTGAAAAATTTTGTTTAGTATTAAGTCAGTGGATAATTACTGTAAATGCTTTCTAGGAGGCAGAGATCCTTTTTGCCAAATGAGTTTTCATGATATTTGCTGAGATTGGAGTTTGCATTCGTCTCATTTTTTTAGTTGTTTCTCTCATTTAAAACCACAGAATAGGGCTTGCATTGCCTAGAACATGGAAAAGATGGAATGGGAAGAATATGAGAAGAATTTAGGAAATGTGCGGAAATGTGATTTTTTTCCCCCTAGTCATTGTTGAAAAGTGTAAATCCGTCATATAGTTCACAGACACAGATGTGTACAGTTTTATATGCCAGTGTATCAAGAAAATCCATCTATAGGCTGAATATTTCTGTATTCAGTGTGCTCCTTGCATCAGATATCTTTCTCTTCAATGACCTATCCTACTGTTTTTGCACCTATTCCGTTGTAGGATTTTATTAAGGAAATATTGTTTTTCATACATACATATAAAATACATTTTTCTTTGATTTCGCTTGGGTAACTATATTTCAATATTCTTTTGTCATTTTTTTCACACTGTGCAGTAATAAACTGGCACTGAATTCAAATGATGTGATTTAACATGCTCGATCTTCCATTCCCTGTCTGGTCTTTGTGAGATAGAAAATTAGAAACTTAAGCTATCTAAAAATGATTTTTATTAATAGTTTAGCATAGTCTCAGGAATTTCCCCAAGAACGAACAATTGCTGCTTTGGGAAATTGTATTTTATAAAATGAACACAATATATTTCCTTATACTTGTTTGTCCTTCATGTCCTCCCAGAAATCATCAATTTACCCTAAACAAATACAGTAGGAAAGAAAACAAAACCAAATTGACAGAATCGTAAGCACCTTTCAGAATTCCTCCTGCTGTCATCTGATAATGGCAGCGGTCAACGCTAGTCCTGCGTCCTCGTGAGTACCCTCATTTCCTCCGGTCCCACTGCATTTCTCATGAGGGCCACGCTCCCAAGACTGGAGGCCGCTATGACCCATGGTTTTCAGTACTGAATGAATACGGTCTATCAATTTGACCTTTTATGCCAATATTTCTGCTGATGGTATGTATTTCTCTTTCTCATTCTGGGGAGTTGGATAGTGCACTTATGTGTTCCAGAGATAAAATATACTATCAAAATCTCATGTAGATCGAAGCAAATAATTTTTACTTCCTTATTATATATTTTGACCAGAGCAGGAAGTCCCAATATTTACTTTGAGAAAAGGCAAGTTATTACCCTTATGCATCTTTGTGGTTTGTTTGTTTTTCAGAGAAATAAGTTGAGCAAGTCCAAACTAAGCTGGAATTTTGTTTTTTTCATCTTTTCATAATTTAATTTCATGGAATATATTCATTTTAAAAGATAAGGAAATGGAGTGCCTGGGTGGCTCAGTAGGTTAAGCGACCAATTCTGATTTCAGCTCCGGTCATGGTCTCCGGTCATGATCTCAGGGTCCTGAGATCCAGCCCATGCCCAGCATGGAGTTTGCTTTGGATTCTCTTTCTTTTCCTCTGCCTCTCCCCCAACTTGTGCACTGTCTTTATTTCCCTCTCTGTAAAATAAATCAATGAATCTTTAAAAAAAAAAAAAGATAAGGAAACTTCTAATTTAGAATTGACTGATTTTCCTGTCCTGGCAAGTAACAAGAGACACAAAATCACTGTTCAGTGTTGAAGTGAAATAGCTCCAGGGATATTATTATTTCTCTCATTGCAAACATCGATTTGAGATCACAGTTGGTTTTCATTTTTCCAGAAATATCCAAATATTGCTATCAAATTTCATATTCTATTTTACTTTCAGTAGGATCGATCATAGATCACAGAGCTAAGTACTTATTCTGTAGCCTGATGGTATTCTAAGCACTGTATTTGTATTACTTTATTTAATTTGCACAAGAACCTTCAAGGGGAGTGATATTACACTACTTTTCAGCTGGAGAAACAAAGGCCAAAATGAGTATGCTAAGTGCTGGTGGAGCTAGGGTTTCAATCTTACAAGGGAATTCTAGGTCCCATTTATCTGCTTTATCATAAACCATATCGATTTGTTATTATCATTACTGCTTTCCCTGACCCCAAATAAAAGAAATAAATACATTTTTAAGCAAGTTCTAATTCTTCTTTTTTTTAAAAAAAGATTTTATTTATTTATTTGACAGAAAGAGATCAAAACTAGGCAGAGAGAGAGAGAGAGAGGAGGAAGCAGGCTCCCCGCTGAGCAGAGAGCCCGATGTGGGGCTCGATCCCAGGACCCTGAGATCATGACCTGAGCTGAGGACAGAGGTTTTAACCCACTGAGACACCTAGGTACCTGAGTTCTAATTATTCTTAAAGCTTGAGTAGGTCCCCTTTTTCTCCCTTTAGGAATAGCTTTTATTAGTTTATTTCCGTTCAGATAGTTCTTTGCTGTTTTCTAGAAAGGAAGTCTACACAGCAAAATAGAGTAGTTCAGTTACTAATTGTGCACTTTAAAGGAGACTAATCTATAAATATCCAGGACAAAGATGTCAAAACCTATGATGTATAAGCTTTAAAGAAGAATTGACTTGGATGTCTTTATTATGTTAATCTAACTAAGGCTTCCTATTTATAGCAAGAGTAGGGGATTTGCTGTGTTCTTGTTTGTGTCCACCCAAATTCAAGCATTGAGACCCTAATGCCTCATGTGACGTCATTAGAAGGAAGATGGGACCTTTGGAAGGTGCCAAGTTTATGACTGGAGCCTTTATGAACAGAATTAATGCTCTTGTAAGAGACCCCACAGTTGACTTTGACTGGACAGTTTAAGCTTATTTAAGCAAAGGAAAATGTCATTGTTAATCAGAGGGACAGTCACTTATACTCTGATATTCACTACCACAGAGTTTCTTAATGTCTTTTAGGAAATGGGCAATGTGTGTTTATACATCTTTCACACCTACATAGTTGCTCTTTTTACTTTCCCTTCAAGTCTCAACTGATTTGTTTGGGTATCTACAAACCTTTTCCATCCCCAAATACTCAGAGCTCTAATTTTCTGTTCTGCTATTGCACAGTAAGAATTAAAATATAGTAGTATAACAATAAGAATGAGATCCTCCAAAATGAAGAAAAGTCATCATTTATTGTCTTTAACCTTTCACATAAGAAAAATAACAAATATCACTTAATATAATCTTAGGCTAGAAATATGTGCAAGTATGAATGCTATAAAATATACTTATATATTTGTGGGGGCACCTGGGTGGCCCAGTTGAGTAAGCCTCTGACTCTTGGTTTTCTCTCAGGTCATGATCTTGGGGTCCCGGATGGAGCCCCACAGTGAGCGCCGGGCTCTGCACTCAGTGGGGAGTCTGCTTAGGACTCTCTCTCTCCCTCTGCCCCTCCCCCACACTCTCTTTCTCAAATAAAGGAATCTTTAAATATACATATATACTTATATATTTGTATACTTTATGTTACTATAGTCTAATACTATCATATTATTTTTGGAAAAAATGAGATTATAAAAAGATGTAAAATGCAAAGGCTAGGTATACTATAGACTTGAAAATCAAAAATGTTTAAGTATGCAGACTAGTGAGTGGGTAATCCAAGGATATTCTAATGGAGGTGACTGGTGCGGGGAGGTTTGTGAGCGCTGATTCTTTTTCTGTTCAAACTAACAGTCCACTTGCCCCTTCTCTGTCTCCCTCACTGTCATAAAGACTTGCCTGCTGGAGAGCTGAACCATAAAGATTATGCATCAGCTATCCCACCAGGAAACATAAAAGGATCACATTTTTCCTCCTTTGCTTTTGTGAAAATAACTATTTGTCAACCAAAAATCCATCCCTTCTCCTATACGAATAAGATTGCGGCTGGATATCCCAGTCTTCTTTGCAGGTAAGTTGATACCATATGACTAAGTTCTCCTGGTGTGTGTGAGTGGAGGTCATGTGTACCGCCGCCCAATATGAGTTCTGAGACATTGGTTCTGTGCTCCCGGATGCTCTTTTCCCAATCTGCAGCCTGGAAAAAGGGCAAGTCTGTGACCCAATTCATTGTGACCCAATGCAGAGGAGATCTGTTCCCTAAGCCGGAGCAAAGCGGTGGATGGAAGCAATTCGAATTCTCTGAAGGACACTGTGGAAAACTGCTCCCGTCCACTTGTACCACTCACCCTGGGGCTCTAGAAGATCCTAGGGAAAGGGCTTCCGTGTTCTGGAAGCTGCTTCGTCTTGGGTGGTCTTGGTCACAGCAGCTGAAGGTTCACCTGTATCATCCTTTTTGCACAGAGACTCCTGTCTGTGTTTTCTCTGTTGCCTTGTCCCAGCTACAACCGTTAAAAGACAGAAAGATAAGGAAAACAGGAAGACACAAAATAACTTTTCCCCCAAATATCGCTCTGTTCAGGTTTAAAATGAATTCGGCATCCGATTACTCCGGGGGCATCCCTGCTTTCCATACACATAGGTAAACAGAGGTGAACTACAAAATCTCTCCAGTTGTCTATAAAATGACAATAGTAACAGTATTTATCTTTTATCATAAGGATTAAATGTGACTCTGCAGATTGCTCCGATGCTGGTCCACGCCAAGCTTTCGATACCTACACTCACGCGCCAGTGCCAACCGCTTGGCATTTCTCCTGGCCTGGATCCACTTCGAACTCGTGACTGATTCGAGTGACTGTCAGGACAGACAGGCCACTCCTGTCTCTGAGGGGCTGTCAGAGGTCAGCCAACTTTTCCTGTGAAGGACCAGGTAGTCAACCCTTTATGCACTGCAGGCCCTCAAATTCTCAACTAGTGAACTCTGCCGTATTAGAGCGAAAGGACCCACAGACAACAAGTAAACAAATAGTGTGGCTACATCACAATACAATTTCATTTCAAAAACAGAAGGTGGCATACATTTACCCGGGAGACTGAGTTTACCTGCCCCTGAGTTACACTGTTGGGTCACAGACAGGTGACAAAGGCAGGTATTAATTTCATCATTCCTTAACGAGGTGTTGTCGCAAAGTCCCAGAAAAATGTACACTGTAGATCTGAAGATTCTTACTGTTACTTTTGCTAAAGGTACTGACAGTCGTGCAGATGCTTTTTTTTGTTGTTGTTATTTATTTATTTTTATTTGTTTATTTTCAGCATGACAGTGTTCGTTGTTTTTGCACCACACCCAGTGCTCCATGCAGTACGTGCCCTCCCTATTACCCACCACCTGGTTCCTCAACCTCCCATCCCCCGGCCCCTTCAAAACCCTCTGATTGTTTTTCAGAGTCCATAGTCTCTCATGGTTCATCTCCCTTTCCAGTTTCCCTCAACTCCCTCTCCTCTCCATCTCCCCATGTCCTCCGTGTTCTTTGTTATGCTCCACAAATAAGTGAGACCATATGATACTTGACTCTTTCTGCTTGACTTATTTCGCTCAGCATAATCTCTTCCAGTCCCGTCCATGTTGCTACAAAAGTTGGGTATTCATCCTTTCTGATGGAGGCATAATACTCCATCGTGTATATGGACCACATCTTCCTTATCCATTCGTCCGTTGAAGGGCATCTTGGTTCTTTCCACAGTTTGGCGACTGTGGCCATTGCTGCAATAAACATTGGGGTACATATGGCTCTTCTTTTCACTACATCTGTATCTTTGGGTAAATACCCAGCAGTGCAATTGCAGGGTCATAGGGAAGCAGATGCTTTTTATTATTCGATTTACTCTAACATTCATTGATGCACCTGTTGCCTCTCACACATTTTCATTTCTATAAACTGTAAAATGGACAGACATAATATACGGCCTTTATCTGTACTTAGATTCTTCAAGGAAACAACCAAACAGTGTTTGGTTAAGACTCTAGCACTGTTATTCTCTGAAGAGTGGAGCGGTGGGGAGAGGCACAAAGCACAATTGTAATTAGAATTACCAGATGATTAGGTTAAAACCGAGAAGATAATATACATAATAAATTGATGCTGCTGGAAAATTCACGTCAGAGTAAAAGGAAATAAGAGTAATAATAGATTCTTATGAACAGCTCATAGCTCACAGATAATTTCCTTTGCCTTTAGCAATTTTTGTAATTTACTAAGATATATCACTTCTCACCCTCTTGTCTCGCCTGCCTTTATCCCTTCTTCCCATTCTTGCACTCTTATAACGGCTGCGTTTTTTTTCCCCCCGTTTCTGCCTTAGCAGCAACCTCTGACTTTCCAGCCTCTACTGTGGTCTGCGAGTGGAATTGTCTTGCATCTTCTCTGTCTCTTACTTCAGCATTAACATTCAGACATATTAATACTCACAGGTAGAGTTCAGGCTTTTGCAGAATGCTAATTGGAAATGACAAGGAATTTTGTTTAGTTGGATCACTATGTAAGGGGTTCATCTTAAATTGAGGGGTTTATTATAAAATGACATAGATTTTTTTTATCCCAGACTTAATTTTTTTTCACATCTTCTAATGAAGTCATATTGAATTTATATAGGAAACATGGCACGCTGTGTACATATTAATTTATCGGGACTCAATCCATTTATATTTTCTACCGTCTGTATACAGCTCCGGATGTTAGACAGAGACTAGTTTCAACCTCAGTCACTAATTGGTGACAGTAAGCTAGGACTCGAGGAAATGATTTCCACCAGCTGGAGGTAAAAAGTCCTGAAATGATACTTATTCCTCCTGTTACTGCCACTAACAGCATCAAAGCAAAAGAGAAGGTCATCATATCCCTCTTTCAAATAAATCCTTTAAGGGTGTCTGGGTGGCTCAATGGGTTAAAGCCTCTGCCTTCGGCTCAGGTCCTGGGGGTCCTGGGATTGAGCCCCCCCGTCGGACTCTGCTCAGCAGGGAGCCTGCTTCCTCCTCTCTCTCTGCCTGTCTCTCTGCCTACTTGTGATCTCTGTCTGTCAAATAAATAAATAAATAATCTTTAAAAATAAATCTTTCAAATAAATCCTTTATGGTTTTCTTTATCCTATTAATTCAACACAAAGTTTTGAATAGGATAAATTTTGGAAGAGGTGGAAAAAGAAGCTTCTGATATTCAAACCTTCCCAGTTTAAAGTCTTAAAATATTTCCGCACTGGAAGTGACTTAGAGACACCACCCTTTCTGCTCGTTTTACCAATGAGAAACTAAAGCACAGGTGACCGTTCTGCTCACTGTCACAAGCTGGTTGATAACAGAGCTGTGATTAAAGCCCAGTTTCCCATCTTTACCAGAATAGCAAAAATTGGCTACTTCACTTTTCTGAGAGACTATGTTAGCACCTGTTTTCCCTGACTGAAGGAAATCCAAAGAGGGTTTCCACTTTTCCCAAAAGGTAATCAGTGTAGGAAAGGTTTCCCGGGAATATCTGATCTTTAGATAGTGGCAGAAACCCGCAGAGCAGGGAGAAGTTCTGAAAGCAAGCTGATGTGTTTAGTTTCTGCACTAACTCTGCAGAAGGGAGGCGTTCATTCCAACGTGGTTGCATGAGATAAAAAATACCCAGCCTACTTTTCAAGGACTTCTTTTGATGAAACTGAGGAGGAACTGCCCACACAGTATAAATCCATCTTCTTCATGAATACAAAGTCCAGTGACCCGAAAGCTGCGTTCATGTCATTCTTGGTGATAGTCTCCTTAGAAAATGTGAAACTTGAAAGACCAAGAACAGCCATTTCCATCACAATTTTAAGATTTTTACCTGCCAGTTCCCCTCCATGTTCTTAGCAACTCAGTTCAGAGTTTATCATGATAGTGTTTAGGGACATCTAGAAATAAAATCTGTTGCTCATGAGAATTCATGGGTAAACAATGAGAAATTGTAGTGCTTAGATATTCCCAACATGGGAAATTACTTTGAAAACCTGTGTATATAATAATAGGAAAGTCAAAATGGAATAAATATTATATAGGTCAAAAGAACAGTATGTGACTATTGATGCATTGGGGATTTGTTGTTAGGGTTGAAATGCCACTCATTTCTTTCTGAGCTCTGTGATTTCAATGTTCCTGTGTCCTCCCACTTTTTAAACTATATTTAAATGAGCAAAATTAAACATACAAACTGTTTTGTAATTAGTTAAACTAAGTTAACATTTTCAGTAAAAGAGACAAATATCTAATTACACTTATAATGCCAGACTGTTTTTAAAAGAACTTGTTTTACAGCAATTACATTTGTCAAAATGAGAGAAAAAAAAAAAAGAACATTGAATTAAAAACTGGACCATTCAAATGGAGGAATAATTTTCGAAGCAGCGTTCATTCCGTAAACTAAACTAGCAAAATATTCTCCATCTTGTCCTGAAAATGGTATAAGGATGCTTTCTATATTTCAGAGTGGTTTCTGGTTTGTTTTTTTGTTTGCTTGTTTGTCTTACCTTGGAATAGTACAAGAACAGCTCATTTATTTATATTTTATTGCAAAACTCAGAGACTTTTTTTTTTTTTTTTTGGTGAAAGTCAGATGCTTGATAAATAAAAATGTCTACATCTATTTATTTATCCTGGTCCTGGAGCTCGAGTGGTATAATCTTATTCTTTGCTCAGATTACTTATTCTCACACGTAGTCCTGGCTCTGAGGCTCTGGCAGTGAATTTGGTGTTACTGACTACAAGAGAGATGATAATCCCATTTGTTGGGTAAACAAACAATAGTACCAGTTGAGGCAGAAGGGATTTGAAATCACTTAGAAGACAATTAAAATTGGTTGTATTCTATTTTGCATAAAACCTTGTGCCTTCCAAAGCTTGAGTTGTTTTGCCCTGTTTCCTTTTTTCCCCTCACCTTGTGTGGATTTAGGAGGAGAAGGTCTGAGTGTGCTGTGATGGGGAAGAGGTAGGTTAGTAGCACTTCCTGTTGGCTTGGGGAAATTTACTAACCTGGGCGCATCTTTAGTCTTTCTGCTCCTCCTTCCTATAAATTTATGTAATTTTAAGGACTGTGGGTGAAACGGATCAGAAAATAAAATATTTAATTAAAAATATGTATCCCCAGACATGCAAATTTACTCAGTAAGTTTTATCTGAATATGATCCTTCATAGATTACCTGGAATGTTTTCTCTCTCAGCTTTCTAGAACTCTTGTGACTTTATTTCTTTTTCAACAATTAAAGGACATTTTTTAACATTTAATACTTTATGACCATATTTCGTGAAATCATGCTTTTTCTTAACAGGTACATTGAGGGAGAAATGTTTTTATAAATAACTCAACAGCTGTTCTTTGTTTTGTTTTTTTTAAAGATTTTATTTATTTGACAGATCACAAGTAGGCAGAGAGGCAGGCAGAGGGAGAGGGAGAAGCAGGCTCCCCGCTGAGCAGAGAGTCCGATGCAGGGCTCCACCCCAGGACCCTGAGATCATGACGTGAGAGAGCTGCAGGCAGAGGCTTAGCCCACTGAGACACCCAGGAGCCCCTGAATTTTGATCTAAAAAGAAGATACTGCTCATTTGAAGTGAATGTTCCTAAGTTGACTTCAAATCATTATTCTTGTAGCACCAGAAGCTGAGTGGATCAGAGAGAATCCCACTGTAGGAAACTCTTGATCAATACAGCCAAAGTTATTGAAAACGCATCATCGTTCTTAATATGCATCGAAATTATACTTTCTATGAAACAAATTAGTTTGTAATCTCTCTCAAAAATTATGAGATGTGCTCAAGGACATATTTGAAAAACCTGACAGTACAGTGAAATTTCTTTAATAAGACAAATCATGGATATTTAACTGAAAACCATGTCAGCTTTATTGTTGTTGGCAGCAATATTTGCCTGATGTTTTCATATTAATTCCTTAATAAAGCCAGCATCCTAAAAGAAGGAAGAATGTTACGGACTCTGAGAAACATCTCTGATGATACGCTTATGAATCTGCTGAATCGATTTATTTAAGGTACGTTTATTATATTTTCTCTTTTGAATCCATTCAGTCTATATAATTATTCAGAAGAAATGGTTTCTGCTTACCTGGCACACTTTCTCTTAGATAAGCTGGTGAAAGAATCACCAGAAACATTGTATCGAATTGATTTCCATAGAGCAGTTCCTGATTCCTACCGCATAGCCAAGAGCCCATGGATCATTCTCTGATCAGCAAACACTCCTACACTCAACAGCTGGTCAGTCTAAGCAAAATGTCTGACCTCCAATTTGATCATAAAAACAATGAAATCAAACCTTGAAAATAAACCAAAGGGAGTAGTGTGAAAATAAACACGTGTGAAGACTGGATACCCTGAATATTTGCTATTCAAATAACCTTGGTTATTTATTTTCATGCAACTCCTGTTGTTTTTAATGCCCATTTCTTGATGATCAGTGTTTTATTTTGTTTCTCCCACAAAGAACTGGATTTTTTAACCCCACCTAAAGGGAAAAAAAATTACTCATAGCATCCTAAAATTTTGGGAGGAAGTTAAAATGTCAGTTTCACAGTTTGATTTTCTGAATGAAGTTAGTTTACAGCTCCAATAAATAAAGACACCTGGGGCACCTGGGTGGCTTAGTGGGTTGGGTCTCTGCCTTCAGCTCAGGTCATGATCTCGGGGTCCTGGAATCGAGTCCAGCATCGGGCTCCCTGCTTGGCGGGGTGCCTGCTTCCTCCTCTCTCTCTGCCTGCCTCTCTGCCTACTTGTGATCTCTCTCTGTCAAATAAATAAATAAAATCTTAAAAAAAAAAAAATAAAGACACCTGGCGTTGAGCTGCCTGCAAACAATGGCTAGCCCCGCTTTGTCTCCTGGTAACATGTGACTGTGTGATGATTAAGGGTGGGGTATTCGTAGAGGCAGAGAAGAGGTCTGCTATCCTATCGATCTCTTGCTCCTCTGATCTTTCAGGCTGTCTAACCATTCTCTATCTCATGGAACAAGACTACAAAGTGAGATAATAGCAGTCCATGACCTACAGGGAAGCTGTAAAAATTAAATGAGAAAACACAAATTAAAATGCTTACCATAGAGCTTTGCATTATAGATGCTCATTATTAATAATGGTTTGAGTAGAGGTAAACATGCAACTAATTAAACAAGAAATAAAAAGAATATTAATGTCACTTGAATCTGGAATATATATGCCAGAAACAGTTTGGAAAGAGAATATTCACAAAAACCCATTTTCCCATTGCCAAAAACGAGTGATTAGGGATTTATAAAAACACAACAGTTCACACACTCAGTCTTTCTGAGGATCCTCCTCTCCGTCCTGTGTGACAAAATGACGGAAGAGGTTAGCAGAAGCTAGAGAAAGTTGGGGGGAGGGAAACAACTTTAAAAGTTTAGTCAGCTTCACTCTCAGCAGAAACGAACTAAATCCGAAGACTTCCAGGGACCCTCTTGCTGGGAGCCACATTGACGTCCAGACGTCCAACAACCTGAGCTCTAATTTCTCTCTGCAGACTCGTCTTCTGTGTTTTCAATTATTATTATTAATTCGGCCAAAAATAAGGTCTTGGAGGTATCAAGAAAGAGGAAAACTGGAGGCATTGTTTGTTGTTTTGTTTCAGTTGTGAGATGTGGGGGCAGAGGGCTGTGTTAGTGTCCACCATCGCAATATTAAGGAGGAAACAAAAATAAGTGTGCTGTGTCCCCACTGGCATATTCTGAAAAGCAAAACAAAAGAAAACAAAACAAAAAAACACAAAGAAGAACAAGGGGGGCCAGAACTTTTCTTGGACTGAGAAGGTGCCTTGACACCTAATTTGAAAAAGCATTTGCACATTTCCTGAATTTCCTGAACAGCCATGTCCTTCACCTCTAGACACGGAGCACAGAGACAGGGGTTCTCCCCTGGAACCATGGCTACAGATGGACTGCAGTCTATCCCGGACAGATGGCCTGTCTGAAATGAAATGCAAAACCTGTGCAGGCATTCATATGAGCATTCTATAGGTGATAAATCTCCAGGTGAGAATGGAGACTTTCAGGAGATCACAATACACACGCACACACACACAGAGCCATCTGAAAGGTCTTTGGTGTCTGTAAGCCATTATTTAGCAGACGTGGAATATTTATAGAGTCAGAGGCTGATCGAACTGGAAGAAACATTCCTGGTTAATGAGTCACTCACCTTTTTGACTTTAGAGATAAGGATACTGCGAATCAAAGAAGCTAAATGTCTAGTCCCACGATTACAGTAAGTAAACTTCTAATTGGTAGGTTCAGATACAGAAACCAGTTTTTCTTTCCCCATTTGATGATATTTACACAATATCTTTATATCAATAATGATTGTCATCTGACCACAATATGTACCTAAATTGTACCAGGCACTATTCTACATACTAAATGCACTATATAATCCAGTTTCTTAGTGTTGAGGAACAAGTTCGATTTCATTAATTGGGTTAGTTTGACTAAACAGCTTGTTGGAAGCAGATCAGAAATTCAAAAATTCTCTGACTCCAAAACTCTAATTGCATAATGGTGTAATGTTCTTTGCCACGTTGATTACTCTCTTCTGAAGACTATAATACCATTTTTCAGTTTTTATTAGTTTGTCTTCTAAAGCAATTTTCACAGTGCTGAGCATGAAGCAGGCTCTCAGGAGACTCTTGGTTGAGTGATGATGGAGATTGTGCTTATGATGGTCTTAGTGACTGTGTAGCCACCCAGACTCCCGAGTATAGGAAGTGAAAGCAAATGTACCCTGGAAATATTGATCTGTCATTAAAAAGGGTATCTTGAATAAAGAGAGCCAACAGGATCCTGGAAGAGTACACAGAATATCCATCAACTTATCACTCAGAATTAGATTGTGAGAAGGAATCATTGGCTTCTAAAAGCAGCAGACCTTGGGAAGATCCAAATTGACCCTTGGAGTTATTAACACTGGAATGCACAGACCTAATCATACTGTAAAGAGACTGTTCTCTGAATGCTCTTTGCCATTAATCTCACTATTTTTAGGTTCATTCATTGATTTTCTTTTAAAAAGAGCATTTTATATTTACTTACTTTCTTAATTACTTGTAAAGGAATAATTAAAATGTAATCATCAATGGTGGGCAACAGCCCTTGGACTAAACACAGGATAGAATGAGGTGGCAAAATGGGAACTGGTTGGACATCGCCAGATGGGCAGACTTTTCTTAGTTTTAGTCACTATTATCGAAATGAAGATTCTTCTTTAAGATTTAAAACAATTTTAATTGTCATGAAATACTTTCTTTTTTTCCTAAGTCTTTTTAAGAAATCCCTTAGCATCAAGCTACTTGATGAGAAGGACAGGAGACGTGTACCGGAGTTTCACAGTGGGTACAGATGAAAAGCAAGGATATTGAAAGGAACACTTAGATACGAACATCTGAAAATACTAACACAAAGAGTAAGGCCTAAGTATTTCAAGAGCTGAATAACCTTGAGACCTTATTTCAATAAAACATTTCTAATTAATTGCCTTCAAGAGAAACTTGAATGGCAATATTTAGATTTCGTCCTTCACCTTCTCTGAATCCTACTTTGCATGACGCTGAACACTTGGGCTCAAATAAGGCCTTAATTGGTAAAACATCTTGTTTTGTACATCCCTGGTTTTGAGCCTCCTTGGTGATACGAGCTCCTTCAAACTGAGCTGGCTGGATGCCAATTTCATTTTGAGGAACTTTTTTAATATTTAGTAGTGCAAGAAATTATAGCCAGCTTTGCTCTCAAATCAGAATTGCACTGACTTTTCATTCCCTGACCTCAAGGAAATAATTGATAAAAATCAACCAGGGGGTTAAAGCGTCATTCCACTTCACTCTAAAATATCAATATTATACAGCATTTTTATTACAATATATGTCTATTTAGACCCTCCTAGGAGGAAGCATGCAACCAGAGTTGCTTTGGAGGTTGGGTTAGGATTCTCAGATTTTTCCCGAACCCCTGGTGTTCCCTATTTTAATGTCTGATCTTAATAGCCAGGATCCTACATTTTGCTAATTAGTGTTCTGCCTTCAGGATGTGAGTTAGCTTTGGCAGGTCAGCAGGATACACGATTACCTGATCCACTCTTCTTCCAGTTACTTGGATACAAAAGAAAGGACTTCCCCTAGCGAAGTTATATACTTGCTGTATTATCTTTTACATTTTTTTTAAGGATTTTATTTATTTGCACGTGCGTGAGATAGAACATGAGTGGCGGGGGAGTTTAAACGAGAGGGAGAAGCAGGTTCCCCGCTGAGCAGGAAGCCCAATGTGGGACTGGATCCTAGGTCCCAGAGATCATGACCTTAGCCAAAAGCAGACACTTAACCAACTGAGTCACCCAGGTGCCTCATATTTTTTACATGTTTAAGTGTGCTGGCCAGGACTGGGATCTAGCCCTCTTGTGGTACCATTTTGAAGGCAGCAAAAAATGACTGACACATGGATTCTTGGGAGAAAGTGAGCAAAAATGTCATCCTTTGTACACAGTCCTCTCCCTCCTATAACAAGGTGTCCTATATCAAGACATCTCCTCTCTCTCTCTCTTTCTATACACACACATGTATGTATAAATATCAGGACATGTCCTATAACAAGGTGTCCTAATATCTCCTATATCAGCTGTCACATTAGGAGGTAAGGACATTCTTACCCTGCACACTTTACCTTCCTCACCTTGCAGTGAATGTCTTGGTAGATGTTGAATAATCAACTCCCCTCCCAAGTCCCCAATGTATAGCAGTTGTGTGTTTCCAAGCTATAACCTGCATAATCAGTAATTTCAAACTACTAATATGATGGAGATTTGCAAAGAGAGGTGCATCATCAACAGCACACAGCTGTCCTCATGCCAATATGTGGTAAAAGTACAATGTGGTTTGAGCATAGTTACACTGTTACTCAAAGGTCTACCCATATTCATGTAAGAAAATCTTGCTTAGCTAATGTTATATATATCCCTGCTCTACATTCTACTGTATCTCTGAGCCATGGATTTAAAGGTGTCTTAGTCCCTTGTAAGTTCTGTTCTCATGGTCAGTCTCTATCAGCTTTATAAGACAACATGGAACTTGAATAGAAAATATCTTTTATAAAAATTCTAGGGTGATCAGTGTTTGCAATGATAGTATCAAAGTCTCACATCCATGCAATTAATTATCTTTATGCTATTAGTCATGACCTTCCCCTTTGAAATGATTGCCTGCCTCTGTTATTTCATTAAGTATTAAATCTTCGTCACTGAGCAGCAAGCCAGTCTGCCTTAGTGAATTTACCAAAATTTACCAAAAGCATTTAAAAATCTCTTTAGGAGAGATGTAATTCTTTAAACTCAGTGTTCTTTTAAATTCTGGATAAAAAAGTGAATATATGCAGGGAGGGCATACTGCAACCAAGTTATCGAAGTCATTAGCTGTGCAGTCACGCAACCTCTTAAACGTCTATTCATAGCTTGAACCCTACATGATCACGGTATGTATCTATTGCAAATGTTGCCCATTAAAAATGAGGATGTGGGGGCGCCTGGGTGGCTCAGTGGGTTAAGCCGCTGCCTTCGGCTCAGGTCATGATCTCAGGGTCCTGGGATCGAGCCCCGCATCAGGCTCTCTGCTCTGCGGGGAGCCTGCTTCCTCCTCTCTCTCTGCCTGCCTCTCTGCCTACTTGTGATCTCTGTCTGTCAGATAAATAAATAAAATCTTTAAAAAAAAAAAAAAGAGGATGTGTGCGTGATAACTATACAGGAGCTTTATTAATAATTCCACAAGGAAACAAATTGTTGCCATTTACAGCTGTCACAGAACTGTCTTTGGACTGTACTTCCCTGTCTTCTGGATGTGTGTTTTGTGTATGACCGATGCCTCTGTGTTCCTTCACCTGATCGCTCGATTTGCATTCCCTAATTGATTTCATAATCTAGATTAAGAACAACTTAACTTGGAGCACATGGGGACATGATTTTGATAAAGCCATGACAATGCATAGGGCAAATAATATATCCTGCATCAAACTTCTCCTAATGTATCCGTAGTGTTCAGTGAGGCATCAAGGTGTGCTCTCAGAAAAAGTGAGTATGTAGTGTTAACCTCCCCTTCTGGCCAAAGACGAGATTTCCTAATCAAGGGTAACTCACAGCAAAATTGTCCAAGTGGTCAAGGTCGAATACCTGAGACTTTAACCTAAACTAATCAGTGCAGGCAGCATTCACCATGGGTGTCCAAGACAAAGCACTCAGTGTCACAAAGGTATGTTCAATAGGACGATGGGAACTCAAGCGACAGTCTCTAAGGCCAGGCGGACAGGCCATCTCTAGACAAAAACGTAGTGACTAGTAACGGAATCACACTATTATTAGAAACAAGGTCTGAGAATAGAAAGTGACATGAGCAAGTCAAAGATTCGACACTTAAAGAGCTACTGGGAGCTGGATGTGTATTAGACCAGAAACTCAGGATGCAGATCAGCGGGAACAGAACACTTCAAACAGAAGCACATGGATTTGAAATAAGGCTTTGCAAATCAAACTCGGAGACTGGGGTGGCCCTGCTCGGAATCTAAGTTTTCAGGAGAATGAAATGAAAGTTGGAGAATGGACATAAATCTCGGTGTCAGCACTGGAACACAGACTCTGGCAACCATTTGGCAGAGGAGATTGCCTGGTACCTGAGGATCCCTCCAAGTCAAGGGCAGAGATGAGCTCAAGAAGGTCCTTGAGGTATCGACCACCTGCCTCACACCTAGAGAGTCCTTGTCCCCACGGGCACAGCTGAGAGTGTAGGGACGTCAGTTGCTGGCCCTGCAGTGGTCGTTGCAGAGGCAAAGACTGGGGGAATGAGAGAGGACATTGGTCCAAAAAATGCTAGTTTTCACTACTGGTGATATTGATTATTGCATCTTTTCTATTATGCATCTGCTTGTTGCGAAAAAGTCATACACTGAAAACCAACCTTCTTCTCTACCTGTAATTCCTAAATTCATGTTCCTGGCATGGAGACCGACTGTCTCCTTCGTTGTCATTAGCAGAGCTTTCTAAAAACAGACACTACTAGGTCTCAAGCCACTCCTACAGCATTATCCAAAAATCCATATTTTCTTAAGATTCCTGGATGATTCTGGTATCTATCCAGCTTTGAAAGAAAAAAATGCGATAAGGAAGAATGCAGATAGAAAGATTAAAAGGGTAAAACTGTCAGGATCTGAGTCATAAGGAATGCATTTCCAAAATATAAAACATCTGACTTCAGAAGGTGACCTCTAACAAGGGAAAGAAAGGTGGGCAGTGTAAAAGGAAGAAAGAAAAAAGTCAAGAGAGCTTTAAAACCAGAGCACCATTTGATTTATATTCACCTAAGGAGATGGAAAATGATTTCACTTTTTCAAGTGAATCAGCCCACAGCTTTCTGGCACTCTGATGTTGGGGGATTTTAAGTCATGTAATTACAAAAATAAGAATGAAAAATTCTTAAAACACAAAAAGGGTAAAGGAGACAGCTGCTGTGTGCCGTCTCTACTACGAGATACCTAATTGTAGTCAGACTTGAGAAGCAAAGGGCAGAAGTAAACAAAAGAAGAGAACAATTTTATATTTAGGCATCACCTCCAAGGCTTGACATGTGAGGGGGACATTCTTGACTTTAATGACAGTGAAGTCAGATAGCTTGTGGTAATAGGGAGTCTTCGTTAAGTAAAAATGAATCGTTGGTTAGGTTGGTAATGACATGAGACATTCATGGAAATGTGTGAAAAGTTTAGAAGGGTCAGACTCTTGATTAGCAACATGGATCATGTTCTGAAAGTTTATAGGAAGTGGGTTTTTTTAGAGAAAAGGAGAAATGTAATGATAATTTCATTCTGAGGACTGTTCTCAATAAACAAACAGTATGTTTAGCAGGTGTTTGAATGCGTTTAATGGGATTTGTTACAGGGAACCCTTAAATCTCTCTGTTGTTCTAGTAAAGCTCTTTGTACTTCTCTGAGTATTGAGATTACCTGAGGCGATGGGCTCGTGCTGAGTCTCCTGGAAACGCTGCCAACTCACTTTTACTAGTTCCAAATGTGATTTGAAACATTCCACAGGTGATTCTAACATTTTGTTTTCTACCACATTCCTTATCAAGCCACGACTTCAGTGAAAACATAACAAAATCAAACATTATTCTTGATGGAGACGCTGTTTGTACCTGGTTAAAATCATAACAGGCATGGCTAAAAGTCATTTGAGGAGCATTTTGGATGGATATTAATTTTATTTTTATTTTTAAAGATTTATTTGTTTGACAGCAAGAGAGAGAGAGAGAGAGAGAGAGAAAGCACAGGCAAGGGAAATGGCAGGCAGAGGGAGAGGGAGAAGCAGGCTCCACACTGAGCAAGGACCCTGATGCGGGGCTGGATCCCAGGACCCTGGGATCCTGACCTGAGATGAAGGCAGATGCTTAACTCATTAAGCTACCCAGGTGACCCTGGATATTCACTTTAAAGAATTGAAAAATGTAAAAACCATAGTTTGGATGACCTCTGGGAAAGGAGATAACAGTTGAGGAAAAAATATGTAACTCTGTATAAAGTTTTAAAGTAATTTTATAATTAGGAACTGGCAAGAGTAATTCCATCCATCAAAAAAAAATCATAGAAGAATCTTCTAGAAAGGAGTCTGAAACTAAAGAACTGTGGCAGAAACTGGCGGCAGAAAGCAAGCTTCTCAAGGGAGGACGGGCACATTGAGGTTTAGGACGGCCTGCAAAAAGAAAACAAAACTGAAAGAAAATTCAGGGAACACATTTAAGTGTCTTTGTGGCCTGAAGCGTTTCCAGGGTGTAGAGGTGAGTGAAAGAGTAGATGAGGAGATGAGCCCGCAAGCGGGGAAGGAACACAGTGATCCTAGAATGCACTGACGGTTCATTTAATAGCAGTTAGAGAAGGAAGGCGGACGGATCGGAAGAAATATTATGGTGTGTAATACAGAGAATTTTTTTAATTGGTACCTATGCTTATTTTGGGGATGTCATGTCAGTGAATGTGATGAATGTGTTTCCAGTTCCTACGCATTAAAACAGCGTGTTGGGAGTCACCGTGAGCTGCAGATTTCGTTGACTATTTATTTCTTAATCTCTGTGCCATGAATATTATCTCCCTATACCCTCCAACAGGTAGGTCTTGTTGTTAAGGATAATGAAAGCTGTGTGAAAGAGGCATTATAATTAATAGTCAAATCCCAGGGGTTCTTTCTGTAGGACCCCTTGGATCCATGAGGGCAGCGATGAAGCTCACCTGGCCGGGCCATTTCTGTGGTGCGGATGTACCCAGTCATCCATGGGAGTTGGGGGACGGTGTATTGGAGAGTGGGGACAATGACCCAGAAGCACACTCTCTACCAGTGCTTGAGAAGTCGGTAACCAAGCAAAGAAAGAAGCTGATCACTTTCCCACGTCCTCTGTGAAAAGAAGTTAGAATATATTTCTTAGCATTTCCCATAGTGCTGTAAAGCATAACTTTCTGAAGGACAAAAGGACATGTACTTTTTTTTTTTTTTTAAATAATTTACTCTTTGCCACATACACTGTCCCTTTCTCCCCAGGGCTCATCCTGCAGTTTTTATAGCTCTGATTTCAAGGGGAAGTAAAGACGGTATGACAGGAAATAAACCACATTCAAGTAATATAATAACTGGACTCTTGCTCTAAGCCACAAAATTGGAGCAAATGTCCTGCCAAAAAGGAAGAGAATGCTTTCATGCAGCCCTTCTCAGCATGAAGGACAGGGATGCTCAAGAAGACAATAGAAAAATGTTACACACACACATCTTTTCTATCATTTTCAAAAGAGTGACTCACCCTTCATGCAAGAAATTCTTATATGAATCTAAATGTGAGTGTGATGAAAGTCATAGCTGGGCATTCTCTAGGGAGCATGGTATGAAGCTATAACGGGAGTGATTTTTAAACGTTTTTTCTCTGTTTAATCGGTTTAATTAGATTATCCAAATTTATTATATAATCATGAAACTTAAAGTTTTGTGTTGCCTATTACTAACATTTTCACTCTAAAATCGATACATAATTTCTTCGACTCTCGAAGGACTTGGGATAAATTTGAGAGAGGATTTTCATTTTGTGAGATGTATATTAGGAAAAAATGTAGAGTGCAGAGCTATTTTCTGTGAATTTACTTCACACTTTCCCTTAGAGATCTAACCAAAAGCCCTGAAACTAAATCATCAGGAACTTTCTTCCAGTCTCTCAAGACCTCTAATTCCTTTTATTATATCTTTTTAGTAAATGAGAAGTCTGCTTTTATTAACTAAATTATCTTCTTTTGTTAAATAAAAATATCAATGCATTAAAATTAATTTAAGTTAGTGAGAAAATAACTATGTTTTTCTGTGTTATAGTTAGAATGCTGTGAACCCCACTTTAAAGGTTAATTTCAGAATTATTTCTTTTTTTAAACTCAAACCTGGTGTTTAATATTTAAACCATGCCTTATAGTTATTTTTCTGGAAGCAATGTTTATTTCTATGACTTCTGTATAGTGGATTTTTCTGTCAGGCAGGGAGATGTCAAGAATGAAAAAAGTTCTTTCAATAACTTCATTTAAAGACAAAATACCTTGGGGACAATTTAGATTTCATAAACCCATACTCAATGAAGAAAAAAATACCATCAAATCTATGAAAAGCCAAATTCCATGAAATCTCATGGAGACCCTGAAAAACTGACCTTTTAAAACGTTTAGAAATAGCAAGGAAAAACCAAAAAATTGTTATGGCTTATGTTCTTTAGAAAATCTTATTGTGCTGTTTTCTTCAAGGTTGAATTTTTTGTGGATATTCTTAAGTATGCTTAAATGTTTATAATTTCATTGTGCTATAACACATATGCTTTCTATAATCTGCTTGGAGCACTATTTTCTGCATATATTGTTAATGCAAGTTATTTAATGGTATGCATATTTGTACTTTGTAAAATAATATTTTCTTAATTTTATTTAAAATATTAGCATATTTTATTTATATGAGTTATAATGCCTGAAAAGTACACTTAAGAAGTTTAAATACAACTGCTTTTATAAATTCAGGATGTTTATCAAGAATTTGTTTTGGAAGGTAAGATGCATTAGGATTTCATATTATCTACCAAATAAACATATAATCTTCTCTATTTGTGAACCATTGATATCAATCATGCATGTCTTATTTGTATTTATCAGAATATATTGCCATGTTGTTCAAAGGCACTACAAAATGATGCCCAACCCTACTAAAGAAACATTTTATGACAAGTCTAATCAACCATATTTATAATCAACAAATATAACCAATACTAATTTCTACTTTCTAATCTTATAACAGTTCACTGCCATTTCCTACATTTATCTATGTCATATACACACAAATGTATACAAACACATGTATACGTTCTACATCTGTTTGTGATTGTGTTTTTGCATACATGTGCGTATGTATAAATAAAATTCCATGTGACTCCTGAAGTTGAGAGAAAACAAGTTTAATTATTCTTGGCAAATCCTTACAAGTCAATAGAAAGCAATTTGTTAAATGTGATCTGTAAGATAAAAAATGAATAATAACATTAAGAAAACAATTCCACAAAATGGAAGAAAATTACATTTAAAAAAATTAAAAACATGAAAATATAGTCCAAATAAAACTTAGGAGAAGGTGACAGAAAGCTCTAGCATAATGGCACTCACACTAAGTGTTAATGAACACTATTTCCTTACTAAAAGGTGAATATAGTAAGATTCAGCTCGAATAATAACTACACAGAGCTGGCCACAAGCTACATAAGTTCTGGTTCCCTATTTATCATTTTCCGACAACACCTTGGCATGTATTTTCCCCACATCTTGTTACTGCCCAGACAGGGTAGAAGTTGGTGGTCCTTTGGCCTCTTCCTGAGTGAGTGGAATAGGGCCACAGTTCTGTCTTTGGAGGGTTGCTTAACTATATCTGCTTTTTTCTAAAAAGTTTACTGTCCTGCCAAGCTGCATCTTTCTTGCTTCTTTAGCTGGAGAGTGAAGGCATTTGGGGGCTTTTTGAGTCTGAACCTTCTGACATCTCAGGGTTGTTAACCTTCTGTAGATCCATGTTCAGATTATATGAGGTTAAAAGAAAATCTAGACAAACCATGCCCCATCGTTTTGAAGTCCCAGCATCCATAGTCTGCTTTCTCTACACCTTTGAGAGGTGGATCATAGACACGGGTGAATGAGACTAGCATCTAATAATTGTGACCAGAGACAGACAATGAATGAATGGTAGCTTGTAAAAATGGGATATATTCTTTCTCTCCCTGCAACCTTATCCTTTCAAGGCAACATTGCAGATTCTCTCATCTTTATGTAGCATCTCTTTTCCGTCCTGTTGAAGCCAGGTTGACCAGATGACTCTGTGTGGTCAAATGGGTTGCTGGAGTACATGAAGCAAGAGGAAATAAGCAGCCATTTTTGCACATCAGGGCTTGCCCCTCTTTACTCCACTCAAGACCTTGTGGCTGTCATGTTCATGGGCTGAAGCTTGTCTGCTAGTGAACGAGAGGGCACTTGAAGAACTGAGGTGACAAGCTAATAGTGAGTGAGTCCCAAGCTTGCCACTGATGCATGCATGATGCCAACCATGATCACCGGAGCCTGCCTCAGTCCAGTGTGACAATCCGGCGGAGTCCAGCCAAAGATTGATAATTGACTAGATTGGTGATTCTTTCTTAAACTGCAAGTTTTGGTGTAATTTGTTAGACATTAAAAAGTAACAAATTTAGACACCATGAAGAAAGAGACAACATCAACAAAGAAGAAAATAGTAGCAATACGCATGTCTGTCAGTACAGTGGGTCCAGAATATAATGAAGAACTTTCTTTTAAAAAAGAAAGAAAGAAAGAAGACAGCCCAAAGAAAACTAGTCACAGACTTGAACAAACATTTCACAAAGAATATTCAAATGTCTAATAACTATAGTCAAAGGTCCTCAGCTTCACTGGTCATCAGAGAAACACAAACTAAAACCACAATGTAATATCAGCACACATTTATCAGATTTACTAAAAGAAAAGCATTAGAAAATTTGATGGATCGAGGAAGATGTTGCTGAGCAACCACATTCTCATAAACTGCTGGTGGGAGTGTAAACTGGCATTTTTAAAAAACTGCTAGTCAGCATCAACGAAAGTTAAAAATACACTTACCCTGTTACCAAGCATTGTCACTCCTAGATATAAATCCAAAAGAAATGTGTCCATATGCTTATGAAAAAACATATTCATAGTAGCATTGTGCAAATGGCCCAATTCTTTCCAAACTAGACACAAATATCCATCAAAAGAGGAACAGATGGGGGTGCCTGGGTGGCTCAGTCATGTAAGCAACCGACTCTTGAAATCTAAATGGTGGTTTTCCATGGGGAAAGAATGATTATGAGGAAGCAGAAAGGAAACCTTTGTGATTCCAGTGATATTCTATTTCGTGATCTGGGGGTTGATTACACAGGTGTGATCAATTTGGGAAAATATATTTATTAAAACAATAGATATCACTTTATTAAATGTTAATAATATGATAAACATTAATAGCTGACATCACACATTTAAATATTAACCAACATCTTCCTAAATAACAATAAAACAGCAAAAATATCTGAAAAGGTTTTAAATCAAAGTAATTCCCTTCCATCTTGCAAGGCATTTTGCATGTTATTTTTGCCTGGTACTTAGTCCTACTTTATTTAATATCCCTTCAAGTTAGACTTTATGATTAATTTTCTTGCAATACACAATCAATGCACTTTACATTTATTCAAATGTTTAACAATGTCTTTGCTACCATTCTTTGTACACATATTTGTGTGACTTTTGATAGCTCTTGTTTTGAATATATAATTCAATAGTTCTTTCCTCACTGGTATTTTAGCTGTGATTTCTGTCTGAAAATGTCTTTGTTTTTAATTGTTAGATGTTTAACAGCTTATTCTGTTTGTTTTTTGTTTCTGTTAAAATGTTTAATTGTTATTTATTTGCATATAATCTGTATTTTTAAGGGTATTTTTATGATGTACTTTTTGTCTTTGGTGTTCTGAAATTTCCCCTAATTTCTCATACTTAAGATTGTGGGCTTATTAAAATTAAAGCTTCATATGAATACTGGAAGATTTCTTAGACACTTTATTTTTTAAACATTACTTTTCCCATTCACTGTCTTCTCCTCTCTGGGATTGCCAGTGGAAATATGTTGGGATTTTTCATCCTTTTATACTATCTTTTAAGTTGTCTTTCATACTTTCATTTTTTCCCCAAATCAATACAGCTTTTACTGCATCTTCAAAATATCACAAATAAGTCAGAAAAATCATCTGACATCTTGCTGTTTCTGTAGCTGGACAACTTGGATCTTACTCATCAGGCTGCTGAACTGTTCCTTTTCAGAAGCATGGATACCAACCCCAAATTTTCTGATATTCTAGTTTTTAACTGCTGTGACTTGCTGAATTAAGGCAGCTGAGTTTGATACAAGTTCAAGGTCATTTCCTTCAAGAATTAACTCATCTTTCTGGGCTTGAGACACTGAACAAGTAGCACCTGGCCTCATCCGAGCCCTGCAGATACATTTTTCACCCCCCAATTTCAGATTTCAACAAGAGAACCACTCTCCTGAATAACAACGTTGATGGGGCAGTGAGCATGGATAGACTCATCCTGTAAGGGAGCCCAGTGTGACGCCCTTGACCGTGTTCTGTACGTGATTGCAGACCCTACGGACAGTAGCAAGTGCTTTTCTATTTCCCACCATTTGTCAACTCAGAGCCTCTTCTTTTTCTGTCGAAGGAGACCGAGTTCTACACTGATGTGATTGACATCACTCCTCTGGGGCCCTTCACAGTAACAGTGTGTCCTTTCGGAGTGCTGTCGACATTTTCTGGAATGTCAACAATCTGATTGCCGAGAATGGTCTTCATCCGCGTAGTAGATATGGCAAAGGGAGCCATGCTGTCATCTTTTAATCCTTCTTCATTGCATCAGTACAAATTCCAATGTATATGCCTTGAGTTATTTTTCTTAAATGCGTGTCTTCTCCAGCTTTATACGTAATTTAATATTTTCCTTTTTATTCTTTTTATTTCAGATTCTGTTTCATTTTTAAAAATGACTTTTTGCACTATGTATATTTATGTTGTTTTCCTCCTGCTTTTCTATCTTTAATCATTTTAAACTTATTTTTATATAAAGACCAACAATTCCTTGATTTACTTTTTCTGCTTGCAGTATCTTCTGTCTCTTGCTTATCTCTTGCTGATGGTATAGTGTGTCCTTCTGAGGTCTGTGATCTCAAATTGTGAGTTCACGTTTGTTAAGACTTTATCTGTGGAACAGTACAAAGTCTAGTGAGATGGTATAATCTGCTATCTTGCTGAAGAAGCATCACAATACTATACCCATATTTTATGTCACTACTTAAGGTAAGGGATTCCAAGACCATGAGCTTTTCCCTATTTGAAGATGTATTAGTTTGCGAGGGTGAGCATGACAAAGTACCACCAACTATGGCTCAAACAAGAGATTAGCACCTCAACATCTTAATTTGGGGGAGAGACATGAGTCACCTCATAACAACCGCATATTATTGATCCATTTTTTTAGTTTGCTATCTTTTTTTTAAGATTTTATTTATTTGTCAGAGAGAGAGAGAGAGCGAGCGCACAAGCAGAGGGAGGAGCGAGCAGAGGGAGAAGCAGACTCCCTGCTGAGCAGGGAGCCTAATGCAGGGCTTGATCCCAGGACCCTGGGATCGTGACCTGAGCTGATCATTAGGCTTAACCACCTAAGCGATCCAGGCGTCCCTATCATTTAGCATTTATAAAGGAAGGTCCACTTATTTAGAATAAACTTGTGAGCTTTCAACACATTTTGATAATCTCCAATGAAAATTAAATGGGAAAAAGTGATTGAAAAGCTTTCTCCATCCTCAATTTTGGTAGATTAGGTAACACTGAGCTGAGGTAACAAAAAAGTTAATTTTTACCAAAAAAAGATTATGGTAACTATAAATCTAACATGGAGAATTTAGTGTAATTATTTAGTAAAATACATAACAAAATAACGAGAAACAAATTGAAGCATAAAAAAATCAGAGTAGAAAAAATGAAAATTGTGTGTTGTGTTTTTAAAAATATCTCATGTGTTAAAATACTTGTTTTCTTTCTCTCTTCATGTGAGGCATAGCTAGCTAAAAATACACAGCTGCCTCATGTCCTCACGGACTGCCACACGTCAGGACATGTGTTCCCTTTGACATTTATCAGGCTGCTCTGCAATCCCAGGTGGTTTTTTTTCACATCTTCTCCTTTTATATGAATTATATTCATTCCCTCTGCAGTCATTCTCACTGTTCTGCTCTGAACCCCAATGATCCCTTCTTGCTCTAAATTCCCAGGTTTTAATTATGTTGTTCTCTGTTATTTTTCCATAATAGTTTATCTGTAAAACCAGATCATAAAGGACATGATGTATAAGTTATTCACTCAGTGCAATTATCTCTTGTTATATATTAGATATCACTGCTTTAAGATGAATTGGATCTTTTGAATTATACACATGCTTCCAGAGTATCAGTATCACTGAATGGCTTGATGATTTCCAAGCAAAAGGATGTATGGATGTTTGTGACTTGGACTACCCAGAATATTACCTCAAACAATTGCCTAGAAACTTGTATTCACTGAATTATACTATATTCTAGTAAATTTCTTTTTAATCTTCACATCTGGAATTAAAATTTCCTGCAGGGAGATTATTTTGTATATTTAAATTTATATATGCAATTTTTGCACATAATTAATGCTTAGTTATGCTAATGATTTTACAGGCATGGAAAAGTTATTGTATTGATGAATAAGTAAACAATTTCTTACCTAGATGATGTCAGATAGATTACCAACACTTTTGTATTATCAGAGTATGTAGAGTAATGATTCTAACATGTGTTAATATGTGTAGACTTATAACAGTGCCTGACACATTGGCCATACTCTATGTGTTCGTCATTATTATTAGGCTCCCATTTTTGCAATACCCAACTAGATCTATCCTAGCCCCTCATGTCAGTCAAATTACAAAGACCTGCAGTCAACCAATTAAGAATTCACTGGACCTGAAGCCGAATTCTGGAGAAATTCCACATTGGATCAAGTTTGCCATGTAAATTCTGAGTCAGATTTGGATTCAGGCTTGAGATCAAAGAAGAAAAATGACATAAATTATTTAATGTTGGAAGTATTAATTGGCATCAGTGTTTTTCCAACCTGCTGCTTTTCTGAAGCAGAGTGATCAGCAATATGCCACCTATTTTCCCGTATCCACGAGTAATGTTGATGTGCAGTGTTTCTTGCGATTAGTCTAAAGTTTCAACTAAGATAAAGATAGATAACTTGATCAAGGTGAGCAGTACTATAAACTGTAAATATTATAAAATTATGATTATTGGAAACCCAAACTATTTCTCAAATTTTTCCAACTTTTCTGATTCCATATTTATAGAACCTGAAAGATATTGCTGTATCTTAATCTTTTCTAGACACAGGTAATCATTAGTTTCCTAAGTAAAATTTCTAGCTTTGAAATAAAGTGCAATTGATATTCATCTATGGCATTAAAAAAAAGAAAAACTTATTCACAAAAGTAATTGGCTTCAAATTTATCTGGAATTCAGATTCTAGGCTTCCTGAAGAACAAACTTCTATTTGCTAACAAACAATTTAGGTGTAATCTATAGAATTTATAAGGTCAATAACCTCTCTAGAATTCAAATGCTTATTAGTGGTGTGAAAATATTAATGAATATACATTATAATGTGGTTGATTCCTGCTTGGCAGTTTTCCAAAGAATCATAGGTTTCTTTGACTTTTTCTTTTCTTTTCTTTTCTTTCTTTCTTTTTTTTTTTTTAACAAATTAGTTTTTGCTGTAACTATCTTCAAATTTGAGACTGTATGAGTTTGACATATACATTCTATTTAGAATGGCTTAAAAAAACAAGATAAAGTCTGGTGGTCATGTTTTCATCCACAAATATTTCAACAGTCCCTGGAAAAATCTTTTACATATGTCATAATTAAAATTAAAGAAACTTATTGTGATGTACTTTAAGTTTTAGCTAAAGAATTAATAAAACCCATTTAAAAGTGTAAATTTGGAATATAGAAATATTTTAATATTAGCTTTTTGTTTTTAAATTTTTTATTAATTTTTTTTATTAACATGTAATGTATTATTTGTCCCAGGGGTACAGGTCTGTGAATCATCAGGCTTACACATTTCACAGCACTCACCATAGCATACACCCTCCCCAATGTCCATAACCTAGCCACTCTATCCTTACCCCCACACCCCCAGCAACCCTGGGAGGGGTTGTTTTGTGAGATTTGATTTTGTTTGTTTTGTGAGATTAAGAGTCTCTTATGATTTGTCTCCCTTCTGATCCCCTCTTGTTTCATTTCTGCAAAGAAAACATACAGATGGCCAACAGACACATGAAAAAGTATTCCACATCACTCAACATCAGGGAAATACAAATAAAAACCACAGTGAGTTATCATCTCACACCAGTCAGAATGTCTAAAATTAACAAGTCAGGAATCAACAGATGTTGGTGAGGAGGCAGAGAAAGGGGAACCCTCCTGCACTGTTGGTGGGAATGCAAGCTGGTGCAGCCACTCTGGAAAACAGCATGGAGGTTCCTCAAAAAGTAGAAAATAGAGCTGTATACCCTACAACCTAGCAATCGCACTACTGGGTATTTACCCTAAAGATACAAATGTAGTGGGTGCACGAAGGGCATGTGCGCCCGTTTATAGCAATGTGGCTATGTCCACAATAGCCAATTTATGGAAAGAACCTAGATGTCCATCACCAGATGAATGGATAAAGAAGACATGGTATATATATATATATATATATATATATATATATATATATATATACACACACAATGGAATACTATGCAGCCATCAAAAGAAATGAAATCTTGCCATTTGCAATGATGTGGATGGAACTAGAGGGTATTAGGCTGAATGAAATAAGTCAATAAGAGAAAGACAATTATCATATGATTTCTCTGATATGAGGAATTTGAGAGGCAGGGCTGGGGGTTGTAGGGGGTAGGGAAAGAAAAAAAATAATACTGGCTTTTTGAAATTGGGTTTTATTCCATATATATTTACTATTCTTATACTCAATTGTGTCAATCGATATTATTTGGAAACATAAAGGAAATAAAATTCAGTTATGCAGTGCCCTTATTAGGTCATCTAATTTCATAATCTCGGTAACATTGGAAAAAATTGACCCAGTTGAAATCTTGGTATGGACATTTTCAACACTCTGATGTCCTAATACATTTTATAACATTTTTCTCCTAAATCAATTTCAAATTCGATACTATATAATTATCTTAAAATTTAAAATTTCAGACTACTATTAATGTTTTAACATAGTTTAATAGATTTAAGATTCTTTGCACTGGCATATATTTAATATATGTTTTATAGTCTATCTATGATCAAATATCAGTGCATCAAGGCTCAAGCTTTCCAATTAATCTACTATAAATACTTCCAGAAATATAGCCTAATAAAATAGAGTTACAGAAGAAAGCACATAAAGCAAGGAGACATTTTACTTCTAGCAATGATGGTGTGGCCTTGAGTATCAATCCTACTACTGAGTAAAATGAAATGTCTTTAGAACCAATAAAATAGAAAGCAATTACCAGGAAAAAAATCCAAGAGAAGGCAAGGGCCCCAAAACTGGAAACCCAGAATTCAAACCCAATTTACCTTGAGGACACTGACCAATTAAGAAGAAGAAAACAAAACAAAACAAAACTATGAGAATGAGATGTTTCATTCATGTGGAAAGAGAAATAAAAATACATATCAGACTCTGAAAAACAACCTGAGGGTTTTGAAGGGTCAGGGGTGGGAGGTTGGGGGAACAGGTGGTGGGTGATGGGGAGGGCACGTTTTGCATGGAGCACTGGGTGTTGTGCAAAAAGAATGAATACTGTTACGCTGAAAAAAAAATAAATAAATAGAAAACATAAACTAACATCAGAGCCACTATAAAAAAAAAAAAAAAAAAAATACATATCAGAGACAATACTCATTTTGAGTTGATATTGAAATTGACACCTACTGTAATCAACTGTGTTTCAGGTCAGACAATAAAGCTTAAAATCTTAGCTGAAATATAGAAAAGCTTGCATCCATTGATTTGGGGAAAACTAAAACTCTTCTTACAGTAACAACTAAACTTAATAAAATTAAGAATGCAATTAATAAAATGTATAGCTTTCACTAAGACAGCTAAAGAGTGAATTAGTTAACTGTGAAATAGGTGAGAAGGAATTTTTCAGACTGCATGAAGTAGAACCAAAGAGATAGAAAATGTCAAAGTGAGTGTGACACCCAAAATAATTCAATGAGGAGGCCTAATATCATGTGATCAGTGCTGCAGAAGAAGAAAAGTAGCAGAGGCAATATTTGAGGGAATAATGGCTGAGCAATTGCCCGATGGCATAAAAGCTAGTAATCCAGAGATTCAAAAGTCCCCGTGAATCCCAAAGGGGCTAAACAGAAAGAAATCCTCACCTGAACAGATTCAAACTGTGAAATGAAGAAACACCGTGGTTAAATTTGTATGGAAAAAAAGGAATGATGGCCAAATCTGTCAAGACACTGGTCATGGACAGACCACTTGATAAGGTACTTTGGGGTTTCTGAAGCTTTATGCATTATTTCCTAATTTTGGTAATTGGTCCACAAGCATTTTCATGATATTGTATATCATGTTAACTTACGTGGTTTTTTTAAAGAATTTATTCTTTTGGGCAGTTTTTGATTTGCAGCAAAATTGAGAAGCTATAGATAGACATTTCTCATATACTCCTGACATCACACATATTGCTTCCCCCACTATCAACATCCCCCATAGAGTGGTACGTTTATTATAACTGATGAACCTACACCGATACATCGTTAACACTGAGAGTCCATAGTTTTACTCTTAGTTGTACATTTCATGAATTTGGACATATATAGGTAGATACATATCATTATACATTATAGTATTACACAGAGCATTCTCACTAAAAATCCTCTGTATTCCACCTGTTCATCCCATCCTCTCCCCTAAGTGCTGTCAAACCACTGATCTTTTTACTTTCTTTGTAATATTTCTCTATAATATAATATTATATTATAATTATATAATATTATATTATAATATAATATAATATATAATATAATATAATATTATATTATATATTATATTATATTATAATACTATTATAATATTATATTATAATATTATAATAGTATTATAATATAATATGTCCAGAATATTATATAGTTGGAATCATATAGTATGTAGCAGATTGGCTTATTTCATTTACTGATATTACTTTAAAATTCCTGTGTCTCTTTATGTTTGAAAGCTCATTTCATTTTATCACTGAATACTATTACATTGTCTGGAGTACCACAGTTTATTTATCCACTCACCTGCTGAAAGACATCTTGGCTGCTTTCAAGTTTTGACAATTATGAATAAATGTCCATGTGCAGATTTTTGTGTGAACATGTTTTCAGCTCATTTGGATAAATACCAAGGAATGAAATTGCAAGATCATAAGGTAAAACTATTTACTTTTGTGAGAAACCCGCCAGCAATGAATGAGAGTTTCTGTTACTACACACCATCTCCAGCATTTGGTGTTGTCAGTATTTTGGATTTTGGCCATTTTAGTAAGTGTTCAATAGTATGTCATTGTTCTTTTAATTTGCATTTCCTTGATGACATATGATGAGAACATCTTTTCATATGCTTGCTTGTCATCGGTATGTCTTTTCTGTGACTGTTAAGATTTTTGGCCAATTTTTTAAAATTTGGATTGTTCATTTTTTTTCTTGAGGTTTAAGTGTTCTTTGAATATTTTGAGTAACAGTCTTTTATCAGATATATATTTTTGCAAATATTTGATTTTAGTTTACAGGTTTTTTTCTTTTTGACAATGTCTTTCACAAAGCAGAAAAGTTTAATTTTTATGAAGTTGTTTTTTGGACTTCAATTTTTTCTTTCATGGATCATGCTTTTGGTGTTGTGTATAAAAAGTCACCAGGAGTCCAAGCCCATCTAGATTTTCTCCTCTGTTATCTTCTGGGAGCTTTATAATTTGGCATTTTACATTTAGGTTTGTGATCCATTATGAGTAAACTTCTGTGGAAGCCATAAAGACTTCATTTAGATTCTTTCTTTCTTTCTTGTTTGTTTCTTTCTTTCTCTCTTTCTGTTTCTTTCTTTCTTTCTTTCTTTCTTTTTTATTTCTTTCTTTTCATTCAGGAAGTCCAGGCATTCCAGCACCATTTGTTGAAAAGGCTATTTTGTTCCATTGTATTCTCTTTGCCTCTTTGTGAAAGATCAGTTAACTATGTATTTGGGGGTCTATTTCTGAACTCTCTATTCTCTTTCATTGGTTTATTTATGTGTTCGTTTACTGTCAGTACTACACTGCCTTAATTACTGTCTTCATAGTCCATTATATGCATAATTTATATTACACACACACACATCCCACACACAAATCTTCACAAAAACAAAGAAACAAAACTGAAATGGGAGATTCTGAGACCATGGCAATCTGCAGAGTTTCCTCCTTCTGTAGTTTTAGCTCTGATCTCCAGGATTTTTTGCTTATTTGTTCATTTGTTTTCAGACAAACATCAGCCAGGCTCTCTGAGATAGCTAAGTGAAAAATTGCATTTATCTGTTGATTTCCTTATAGAGTACCTGAACATGTCTTAGCCCTGTGCCATGAGTGAAGGAAAATCTTGAAGTTATTTTCATAAAGATACTAAGGTGGCATATCCAAAAAAAAAAAAAAATTCTAAATGGTCAGCACCCAAAGAAAGGAAAATCATCAGTCAGTCAAAAATAAACACAAAAGAGATTGAGGAATGAAATTTAACAAAAAATTAAGGAGGTCTGAGATCAGCAGAAAATTATTTTCTGAACCTAAATGAAAGATGATTTTCTAAATAAATAACTTAGTAAGTAAATGAAGCCTAAGTTCAAGGAAGAGACTAGACTAAGTGATTTGGAAGAAATATTGGAAGAAATTTGTCAGAAGAAAACCATCAGGGAAAAGATAAGGGACTTGCCTACAAATATATCCAGAAAACCCAACATGCAATAATCATAATTCCAGGAGGAAAAAAGGAAACAGATGGAAGACTGGTAATAATTAAATAAATAAATCATAGAGTATTTCCTTAGCTGGAAAAAAATGCCTTTACCTACAGATTGAATTCAGGGAAAGATTAATGTGAAATGTTATGCTCTTTCATCTATTCTTGTAAAATTTTCAAAATCTAAGAAAAAATAGAATAATTCATAAGATACAAAATAAAAAAGGAAGAATACACACTAGTCTTTTTTCCTGCTTTATTGGAAACTAATTGACATACATCACTACTTAAGTTTAAGATGCTTCAACACTGGGATTAAGAGATTACTTGAAGTAAATCAAGTAGGACAGAGGCAAGTTAGTGTAATCTGAAGAATAAATGATTGAGAATCTTCCAAAAGTTAAAAAAAAATACAGATTTTAAACAAAATCTACAAACTAAGAAGAGAAAAAATGCAAACAAAACCTCAATTAAATATATCCCAGGAAAACTGCTTAAAGAACCAGAGTAACAAAAGAAAATCACTAATGCAGAAGAGGGAAAAGAGATATTCGTTTAAATAGAGCAATGAGATGTTTCTGCCCATTTCTCAAGAGCAACAATAGACATCAAGAAATAATGGAATACCTTTAAATTATGGAAAGAAAATTACTATGGGCACAGAATTCTATAGCCAGAAAATAACATTTCTCAGCATCAAAAATGAATGTCAGGGAGACAAGGACAACTATCCAAGCGGCATCACTAGAGTATGCCCAACAGGAAATGTGGCAGAGAAAGAGCCACTAGCAGGGACACATTCCTTGTTGCCTTATCACACTGGGGAAATGAACAGTGTCCAACAGAGCTGATGTCAGAGTCTAGAGAGACCATTTCAACCCTTGGGCTTGAGGCTTTGTGTTGCATGACAAAGAAAGCATCGCCCCCTTCCCGGTGAGGATTCAAAAGGAATGTGTTGATTGCAACTCTATCCTTGAAGCTTGGTTTCGTATGTAGGCTTAACCACAAGTGCCTCCCTGGCTATCATCAGAGACTTTTCTTTCCAAGATTGATGCATGCAACTCGGTGACATAACAGCATCAGGACTGACATCAGCATTCATGGTTAATAAAGCCTCGCCGGCCCCCCACCCCCAGCTTGCTGGGGAGGCTTGGGTCTGAGACTGAGTTTGACAAAGATTGACTCCCTCACACTGGGCCTCGGCCAGTTTCCATGCAACTTTGTAGAAGTTAATTCCTTTTCTGGGAGTCTAGCCTCCTTGAGATCTGTGCTGGACGAAAAAGATAAGTTAATTAATTAATTAAAAAATATATAAAATACAAAAACAAAAAAAAATCACATAACTCTCAGTAAAATAAATACATTTTCAGAAGAAAGTACCTGAGAGAATGCGTCACTAGAAGGACTGCAATAAAGAAGGAAATAAAACAAAACATAATCAACACTAAGGGATATTATTGGTAAAGAAGGAAAATTATTGTAAGTGCTGCTTCAGAAATGCAGAAAGGGATAAAGAGAAATAAAAAAGGGTAAAATCTGTGTTATTCTAATTAATATTTCTTAATAAAAGAGTAATGATAAAAACTTGTGATTTGTGAAGTAGACAGAAAAGTAAAATAGCCAACCAAAATAACAAATAAGTCAGGTGGAGTACTCTGGTAAAAATGTTTTTAGGATTACTGATCCATAAATTGATTTGGTGGCATAACATACAAATTCATTAGTGGTACAATTGTAATATCTAAGTTTATCACTAAAGAAAATAAAATAATGTATGACTAGTAAGGAAACAGATGCAAAAATAGATGAAAATAATCAATGCTAAAGGTGCTTAAGAAAAGTAAGAAAAATCATGTAAAGTAGTAAAGATGGATAGATAAGAGATAATAAACAAACAATATCACCTGAAGTCTAAATGACCCAATGCTTCAATTAAAAGACAAAAGTTGGCAGACTGTCTTAAGAACCAAAGTTATACTGCACACTTACAAAAAAGTGGGGAGGGTGTTCAAAATGTTCAGAGTAAAAAGATAGAAAACAGCAATTAAGAGAAAATTGAGGAATTAAATTAATATTTTGCCCTACTGAATTGAATTTAAATAAAACATTTTAAAAAAGGAAAACATTTTAAACTTCAAAAAAGAAGGAAGTTGATCTAGCTTTATAAATATTAACTACATTAGACTAGGAACATTACTAGAGATAAAGAGGAAGGCTTTTATGTAAAAGGGTCAATTCAACAGGAAGATAGAACAACTTTTAATGGGTATGCACCTGATAATATAATCTCAAAAGTTACATAGCAAAAAGTAAGAAACTACGTATGGAAATAAAATATCCACAATCATAATGGGAGCTAAATATAGAAATAAAATAGCCACAATCTTAATTGTGGATTTTAGTAATATAATCTCTCTATTGGTGGATGAAACAAAACCAATAATATGCAGTAAACATGTAAAAACTTTGGACAACACAATTCAACATGAATGGCTTGGTCTTTATAGCAGGGTAAACTCAAGAACTAGGGAATGCACAATATTTTGCAAGTTCAGATGGAAAGCTTATAAAAGTTGATTTCATCTTAGACCAAGAAGTTAGTACATTTCCAAGAAGTGAAATAATACAGAGTCATTTATTTACTTACAGAAGAATTAGGCTATAGATCAATTTTAAACACCAACAAAAAAGTATATAAGCTCCATATGTTGGAAATTAAGCAACCCACAGGTCAAGAAGGGAGTGCATTTGGAATTAGAATATGTATTGAAAGTGATTAATAAAAATAGAGTATGTGAAAACATGTCCGAGTTAGCTACAGCAGTGTTTGGAGTTTCTGGAGGTCTCTACTAGAGAAGGAGTGCAAAAATGTTCAAGTCTTGGATATCAGTGCAAAGATTTTTTTTGAAACAGCAAGGAATCACTTCTCCTCCCAGCTACTGAAAAGGTCTAACTTCTGTCACCAAAATTGTTTGGGTACACATCCTTCAGATGAGTGGTGCAGATCAGGCAAATATCTTAGGAAAAAAGATAACACTGTTGGAAACTACTCAGCATAAATGAAAAAAAAAAAAAAACAAGTTATAAATCAGCCTAAACGTGATGATTCACATATCACAAACCTTGTCATGCTGTAGGCGCAGAGACATCCTGAAGGCAAAGACGGATCCCAACACTATCTTCAGGGAGCTTAGAGTTGTTGATAGAACACAAATGATCAATAAGCAATTTACAACCTCATTAGCCAATGTGGGCATCATAGGATCAATATGAGCACAATAATCAGAATTTTTAGAACAAGCTCCTTCAGTCTTTAACGTGCCCCTTTTCCAGGCAACAAAAGAAATGATTTCACAGTTAGAGATGGGTCTATGTGTGTGTTTCTTGTTTGGTTTGGTTTACGGTTTTCCACAGAAGAATATAAGTATCGAGAAACAGGTTGTCTACTTGCAATAAAAGTGAGCCAATTAAATATGAAGATTCTCCATGTTTGCCAAAAAGGAAGACCAGGGAGACTCTATGGAAGAACATGGGTAAAAGAGTTAATTCAGACAAGCCTTCCTCTAGGGACAGTTGGGCAGTGCTCATGATAGAGAGCAGCAAAGCAGCTGCATCCAAGAGAAACCCTGACTATAGCAGGGAAAAATCCCACACCCCAGGGCGACCCTTAGAAATGACTGAGTTTCCTCTGAGAAGGTAAGTATATCCTCTCACACTGGAAAGTTAATCCATGGGTTAGAAACTGCTACAACACACCTGGATTGCAGAGAGCACCTCACAAATGACAACAGTGCAAGGAGGTCTGTGCAAGAGCTGGAGCGTGTATGGGAGCCAGGGAAGGTGAGGGAGAGACAGAGGTCCCCGCAGCCCTGACTTCATTCTGCTTAAGAATGAAGAAAGACGACAGGGCAACTCATCTGAACAGATCATTATTAAACAGTAACTAAAGTCCACTCAATTTCTGGGAAAATCATGTGTTTGAAAAGGTAAAAATAGAAAAGGGAATATTTGGTTCAAACTACCCAAGAAAAGGAAATGATCTGATAGTCAGCTGTGAGTGTCCATAGATTTCTGGGAAATTAGAACCTACAAACCAACATTAGCCTGCCTTAAGAAACTTGGACAGGAATGGTCACAACACCATTCTCTACAACAGCCATAAAGTGGGGAAAATCTGATGCCCATCAACTGGGAAATGGGTAAGTACAACCTGTTACATCCACAGAATAGAGTATTACTCAGCTGTACAAATGAAGGAGTGCCGACACAGGCTACAATATGGATAAATCTTGAAAACATTTTGCTAAGGTCATAAAGCTAGTCACAGGAGACCATGTAGTGTACGATTCCACGTACCTTAAATATCCAGTACAGGTAAATCTGTAAGGACAGCCAGTAAGTTAGTGATTGCCAGGGCCTGGGAGCAGAGGCGAATGAGGTTTAACAGGCAGTGGACCTGGAATTTTACACATTTTTAGCAGGGTGTGTGTGTGTGTGTGTGTGTGAAATATTCCCAAATAAAATAATGGTGATGGTTACACAATTCAATGAATATACTAAAACTGCTGAATTATATACCTTAAGTGGATGAATTTTGTGGTATGTGAATTATATCTCAATAAATCTGTTATGAAAAATAATGTAGGAAAGATTTAAAAACACTTGCCATGCATGTGAAATAGAAGATCCCAGGAAAGTGTACAATTATTTGACAACTTGACAATTATACCACCTCCAATGATTAAAGAAAAATTGTTTGTAAAAAATAAAAACCCATTTCTAGCAATGGCAAAGAGGTAATTTTGATGAAACTTGAAATGGATATAGTTTAGAAAATCTGATAAGGGTGTTTCAAAATACCAGCTCCTGAAAATCTTTGAAGAATGCTCAAATATGAAGAAACTACAAAGCAAAGAAACAAAAATATAATGAAGAACGAGAATCAGAATTGCTAAAATGAGCAACCAGGACACTGAAACTGCTTTTGCCCTGTGATAATACTTAATCCACACAGCCTTGGGTTTAGTTTTTCTGTTTTCTGTAAATAGAAGGGAACATACATGAAAATATAAAAAAAAAGTCTGATAATGTCAAGTGTTGGTCGGAATATGGAGCCACACTATTTCTCTGGTCAGAGTGAAAACTGGTAAAGCCAACTTGTAAAAGAATTATAATTAAAGAGTGAGAGCTATATACAGCAATATTTATAAACATAATCAGGAGAAAATAAACAGAAAACTGCCTACATGTGTAGTGTTAGGTACAAAGTCAGTGAAACTATTCAAAAAACAAAACAAAACAAAAAACCCAAGCAAATATTTAAACAGTTCAAGATAGGGTTGCTTCTGTCCCGAGAAAATTCAGAGAGCTTTACTATATTTTACAGCGCAGGGAGCAAAAAGTGTTCACAACAGGAAAATGTCAAAACCGGAAGTGGTGGTGAAACATGGCTGCCGGCAGCTCCAACGCCATCAGCAAGGCACGAGGGAGGCAGCACGTGGTTGCGTGAACTTCCGGGAAACTTGCGTTCCCTGCGAGGCAGGAACCCAGCCCCAAGTGCACTTGATTGTAGCTGATTGGCTGGGAAACCGGAAGGTCCTGTTGACATGAAG
This sequence comes from Meles meles, assembly GCF_922984935.1. Classification (NCBI taxonomy): domain Eukaryota; kingdom Metazoa; phylum Chordata; class Mammalia; order Carnivora; family Mustelidae; genus Meles; species Meles meles. Next base: position 86,649,573 of record NC_060077.1, on the reverse strand, counting down.
AAAGCTGGAACTCTGTGTGGGATCAGAGTCTGCGTGGCAGGGAAATCGGGGCAGTTCCCATTGCAGTTACGGGGCTATCGGTGTTCAGTCTGAGGCAAGTTCAAACCCGTGGCCTCTTTCAGGGATTTTAATGCTCTTAGAGTAGAGGAAGAGTCTAGATGTTCAAATTGTTTACCTTCATGGTGAGTCATTATAATTCACTTTAATTATCAACGGTATGTGTAAACTCATGCACACACTACACGTATATGCACATTTTTCTCTCTATAATTTACACTAAGAAATCGAATCCATCTCTGTATATATTGGAGTATCTGCCAAATTTCTTGAATCTTGGAATGGCTGTATTTCCGCACAGGGTGGAGCCTTGGGCAGGTGATTCAGCTTTGGCCAATGTCCCAAGCTGAGTCACACAGCGCTGTGAGTTGGGACACAAGTCCTGTAAACACCAGACAGCTGTCCAGGAGGGGAGGAGAATTAATTCTGATCCATGAGATGAGAGGTGTTACTTTGTGTTTCACCTTTGCCTTATTCAGGTGTTTTGGCTCCTACTTGGATTCTGTGAACCATCTTAAATTTCATGTTTTCTTCATACACAAAAATTTTAAATATAAGAACAATCCACCAACCCCACCCAAAAAATCTTGAAGGATCTGTATGCAGTTAATTGTTTAGAGGGAAATCGTTTTACTGATATTTGTATGTTCAGCTATACTATGTGATTATATTAGTACTACATACTCCTTCCTCTTCTGTTTATTTTATTTTTTAAAAAGCCTTATTTATTTATTTACAGGGGGTGGGGCAAAGGGAGAGAGATCATGTCAAGCAGACTCTGAGCTGAGTTCAGAGCCCAACACAGGGATAGATCTCATGACCCTTGGTCATGTCCTGAATCAAAATCAAGAGTCAGTCACTCAACCAACTGAGACGCCCAGGCACCCCAACGTACTCCTCTTTTAGTATAAGTAACCATTTCAACAATTCCAATTATGTATTGACATTAAAATCTGAATGTGCTGTAGGCATTATTTATCACTTTATCCTTATTTAGCCAAGATTAGTGCATTATTTATTTTGGAAAAATTACCTTGGATGTTAATAAACTTTTAATAAAAATGAATGAACATAGATGTTAAACCCACATGTGCCAGATTTCTGTTCTTTATATGCATTATACGCATTTCATAAGGGAGATCTAACATGTTGATTCTATTACTCTAGAATACTTAGATATGATATACACACTTACATAAATTATCAGGAAGTTTACCTAGTATAATTTGGGGTTTTATTCAGATTAAACTTTATTAACCACTTTTATTCTAAAGAGAACATATTGAATTTTCTTTCTTTTTTTTTTTTTTAAAGATTTTATTTATTTATTTGACAGAGAGAGAGATCACAAGTAGGCAGAGAGGCCGGCAGAGAGAGAGGAGGAAGCAGGCTCCCCGCGGAGCAGAGAGCCCGATGCGGGGCTCGATCCCAGGACCCTGAGATCATGACCTGAGCCGAAGGCAGCGGCTTAACCCACTGAGCCACCCAGGCGCCCCCATATTGAATTTTCTAATACAGACAGCATACTGAATTGCACAGGACTGGAGTCTGTTGGTTGCTGACCAAGAAGATTCAAGGGTAAATATCATGCTGAATCAGAGCATTTAGTTGAATCATGTAGTTTAGTTCTCAAAGCATTGCATTATTCAAGAGATGAATATACTACAGAAAATGATGAGTGACATGTTAGATTAAATTGTAATTACATAAATATTCCATCATGGTCAATATAACATAACGTTCAGTGCTCATCAGCAAAATACCTTTTAAAAATTTGATTAGTCAGAACTGATGACTTAATGAGTTGGGGTTGAGAGCAATTACCATCTGTCCTGTTGTTGATGGACGTTTAGATGATCAAAGGTTATCTTAAAATTGCATTGCAAGAAAACACAGCAGGAAATTCCATTGTGTTTCCAGTACACTAAAACGACTTTA